>NC_088605.1:14066755-14689255 GCF_036013475.1 Columba livia | reverse complement strand
GAAAACCTGCAGCTCAAAGCCATTATGGCTCTCCCTGCTCTGTGGTACAGCACCTGGCTTGTGTGTGTTGCTGTAGCTTTATTGAGGCCAGCATTCCAGCAACTGGTAGAGCATCCGATGCTCCTGTGGTTTTGATCTGAACACATTCATGATTTCCTTTTCATTTGCTTTCTCTCACATACTAAACCTTTATATTTCAAAAACTGTACGCTTAAAATTTCACAGTTTCACCTTTCAATTCACATGCAAGCATTTAAAAGTATTTATTTTTAAAGTGTTGATGCTATCTCTGAAAAGCAAGACAGGAACCCTAGCTGGGAGACCAAAGCTTTAGCAGGCATCAGTCCTTAAGCTTTTAGGACAGAATTGGAATTTCCAGATTTTTTTCTACTTCCCTTATTACATGCAACATCGATCTAATTCTATTTTTAGAAACTGAAGATTTTTCACTGCAAATTATTAAAAACATGAAATTGGTCACAATAGGGAGCTAATCACTCGAAGGAATCCAGAGCAGAGGGGGATGATAGGACCACTGGGGCAGGGGCCTTGCCAGCCTGGGCCCATCATACCACCCCAGTGGGACAAGCAGGGCACAGCTGGGGATGGCAGCCAGGTCCAGCCAGTGGTCCAGAGCAGACAAGGTCATGGCAATGAGACAGGGCCTAGACCAAGCTGGGAAGTCAGTTTGCTGGTCGGGGTTATAATCGTGTCTGACTGAGGTAATCAGGGTGAGACACAGTCCAGTGGTTGTCGGGCACATTCAAGGTGAGGCTGGAAGGTCCTTTTGTGAGTTGGGGACTGAATGAACAGGGTCCATGGCCAGACATAGGCATGGCTGAGCTGGTGACTGAAACTTTTATGTCATCATTCATTGGGTAGGGTCTGATGGCCCCCAGGTGAGTTGAAATGGGCTCTTGGGCCATGAGCCAGGGTGGGGGAGAGGCCCCAGGTGAGACTGGTCAGAGCCATTAAAGCCTATTAGTGTCTTCAGGACCCTCACTGTAGATGATGATGAGTAGTTTACAAGAGTCCCTGAGCTACCTTTAAGGTTCAGAATTGGGACTGAGGCTCAAGACCTAGATTGAGGAGATAGCTTTAAACTGTGTCAGACAAACCCCACAGAATCAGGATGTGGGATGACAGAAGCAGTGTGGTTAGGTCTACAGGTTTCATTCGAGTATAGTTAAGGCTGAGTCCCTTTCAGGGCATAAGTGATATAGTAACAGGTAGAGTTTATTGCTGTGTCAGTCAAGGCCAGCATAAAAGCTGTAGCTGGCCGAGAGAATAAGTTGTGTTTAGTTTGACTATGGGAATAGACTGTCTTGCAGTGTCTATAGGGTAAAGATGCATTTTTTTTCCATCTCAGAATGAAAATCCAGGTATCTGTTTACCTTACTAAGAAGGCAAAATATGAAAATGTTTTTTTCGTAATTTTCTTCTGGGTGCGAACAGGAATAAGTTGCATATCAGCTGAAAGAGAAGATGGGGGAATGGCTAAAGTTATTCCTTCAGATAAATGTATGGTGTGTGTGTCAGTGGTCAATTTAGCAGGGACCAATACTGAATGTGGACCCCCCCTTCTGAGGAGGTTTTAGTTGTAACTGAGGTTATTGAGTGTTAGATCTTACTAATATTATGTTTGAAGCTGAAACCAAAACACCTGGGCCTTAGCGATCCCAATGATCTGTTGACCTAGACCAAAAATTGGCCGGTCTTTCACAGGATTTTGCTTAGGTGACCACTTTGGATGCACCATCATAGCACTGCTGCTGGAGGCAGCACTGCTGACTTTGTCCCTGGAACTAATTCTGCTGGTAGCATTTTGAACATCAGCAGGGGCAAGCGGCAAAGCCTGCACTAATGCTGTCATAGTGGGTTAGTTGGAAATATGAGGGCACTGTGTAGCCAGTGCAGAACCTTTGAGTCTGCTGTCACAAAAAGAAAAACTGACCAAATTATGCAAAGCCTTCTATTTAAAAAAGCACATCTTTAAAGAAATTATGTTCTCTCCAGCAAGGAAGGAAGGAGTAGCTCCTCACAGTAACCTAGCATCATGAAAATTCAGTTTGTTCATTTTTTCCTGTAATATATAATATAGAAACATTAAAGACAACTGTATTACAGGATTATGTTGCAGGATTAATAACACAAAAATACATTACTATAAACCAATATTTAGTAAGTTAATTCATGTTAGTAAAATAATGCCCCCTTCTTGCAGCACATACTTACATTTGGCAGCCTTTAAGCTGCCAAAGTGTTCTTTCTCCTTTCGGTAGCATCCTTATGATGCTACTAGTGACATCCTCAGAGAAAAATACAAGACTTTTGCAGCTCTCTGTCTCCAACAAGAAATATCTATTGCTGTCAAAAGATAATATTTCTGTGGTTATTGTTGACATCTTGACAGAAAGAATGAAAAAAAAAATGTATGCACATGAATGCAAATGCAAAATCAACCTGTGAATAGATGCTTTTATTAACAGAAAGCAGCTAATTTGAAAAAGTGTATACGCATACTGACCACGGTATGGAGTTTGTGGAATAATTTTGTAGTGATTAGTTGAGATAGATGAAGAAAAACATCACTTTCTTTTTGATTCTCCTAGACCTCTTTCTCTACATTCTATTCCATATTCTAATGGGGAAAAATACCAAAAATGGTCATTTTGGATGTATGGATATTATTGAATGAAACTTTCATTGGTTGTAAAAGGATTAACCATTACTTTAAAACCTAGCATAATGCTTTTCAGCTTTCACCAAAGATATTGTTGAAGTATTCTTTTCCTTGCAGTGGAGCCTGTCAGTTTTCATTTGTCTGCCTTTCCCAGCATAAGTTTTTCTTTGCAGATATTTTGCACATGCTTCCTTGACATCTAACCTTGCATTGTTTAATTTGAGTAAGGAGGTCAGCATTTGGTTTCACTAGGTACAGCATCTCAACACTAGACATTTGGGATAGTTCAGTTATTGACAGAATTGTTTGTTTGTTTGTGGTTCCTGGATGTTTCTGCTTCTGTTGAATGGCCTTCAAGGAGAGAAGAACTGGCATAAGGATTAAATATTAGGCTGTAGTTTAAAGTGATGATTTAAGAAATCTTTTCTGAAAGGAACATTGTGCTGCTTGTGAAGTGTGTCTTGCTACCAGAATCAGGCACTTATTCACAAAGGCTTCAGAAACAGCATGGTCCGTTCCACTCCAGTCCCTCTCCTTCAGTAAGCTTTTCATGTAGACATCCAACATTTCACCTGCGTACGTGTCTGTAGCTGTTGGGCAGCATGAATGGAAATCCCAGGAGCCACAAGAGTGGGCAGCCGGCAGCGCTGAGCAGATATCCAGCCGTGACTTCTGTGTAGAGTTTATACCCTCCAGAGAGGGGTAAAACTGCACAACGGTGGTCAAAAGCAAGAAGAGGGTTAATCTGGGATTAGTCAGGAAAAGACACAAATGGCGATCTAGGACTGGTCAAGTACATGGGTTTTTACATAAAATTGGATTATTGACAGAGACAGAGAAAGAGGGGGAAAAAAGTGCAGGAGGGTTGGTTTTTTTTAATTTTCAGGGGCACTTAGCTAGACCTAGAGAAAAGCCAGTCTTTTCAAACATGAATGACTGCATTGAGTCAAGAGCAGGTTAATTCAAACACATAATTTATATTTCAGGATCCCAATCTAAGTGATATGAATGTTTAAATAAGCAAATATAACCTATTCAGCAAAGCCCCTTCTCCTTCACCCAAATTGTAGCATTTCTTATATTTGGTTTTTCAGCATGAGTTCTACAGATTGCTAAAGCAAGATATCAGAATATTCTGTGAAATGTACAGGTAATTAATAGAAACTGTTTTCCGGTCAGACCCGTACAGAAACCATTGGTTTAATATTTGCTGTCCTCCATTAAGAACTGAGTGTTAAAGAAATGCTGATGGTTGTTTTTCTAAAAAAACACAAAGAGTTGATTTAAAAAAAAAATCATCAGATTAATTATTTTTGCTTGTTATCTCTGATGATTCAAAAACTCCATATAAATGAAAGAGACAGCTATAAAGCTACTTGCTTGCTTTCATTTTTACTTGGAAGAATGACTGCTATACTTAACTCTAATCCAGCATGGAAACCACTCCTGTGAGCATACTTGCAAAAATTATTTTAATCCACCTATAAAGTGGATTTCATTGGCAACCTGTAACTACAGTGTAACGATGTTGGGTTCACAGGTACTAAGGATATAAGTTTACAGTGCAGTAGCTGTAAACTGGAGAGCTTCACTATAGGATGTCCTTTTCTCTAGATATGTATTTCTCTCCTACCTTAGAAAGGTAATTTTATTCTCCCTGGATACTAAGAGTCATATTTTAGGTTAGACACTATGTATGTGAGGGAGGGATCAAGCACTTGCGTTATATTCATACACAGATTACTCCACCTTGACTCAAAGTGAGATTAAATTAAAAGCTGCTTACCTACTAGCTCCTTCCTGACAGCATATACCAAGGAAGGATGGAAATGGCATTTTCTTTGAGTTCTTGTTACTTGCCTGTCATGTGCAATAGGTCTGCTCAGGTTGTTTTATGATTTGCTGTTGTACAGAAGCAGCAAACCATCAGCATTACAGGAATAAGAGGGAATTTTGATCCAGGCACTTAACCCCCAGTCAAATGTCTGCTGAAGCAGCAGGTTTGCCTTGGGCTACAGGGAAGATTGCCAGACTCTGGTATAAGCTAAAAAGGGCTACACACGTAATGACAACACCCTGGGCAGTGCTGGGTCGCACAGCACCTCCCCAGATTCTCTGGCAAGTAGCTGCAGCCAGCACCGCATCCCCTGAGATAAGATATCACCTGCTTGTTTGCTCCCAGAATGTTGCTCATCTGTGGAGGAGGGAGATAACAAACCTCCGGCTCCTCTGACCACTGAGGCTGGGATACCTGGGTATTCTCTAGGCAAATGGAAAGCCAGAAGGGTTTGGCTTCCTTTTTCACACCCAGCGGTCCCTAAAAGGTCTGGCAGATGGTAACCCCAAGATTTCAAGCACTAGTGAGAGAATTAAGAAGTTAAATATTTTCCCTCTGACTTTCCTGAGGTAATAGGGATTTGCATTCTTTATTACAAGATGCAAGGGCAGAGATAAGCAATGTATCCTGATGTATGGACTTAAAAGGCCAGGAAAAATAACTTGGTAAGTAACAACACAGAACAAGTCAGAAAACTATACTGATTATAAGAGAGAGGCAAAAGAGAAAATAATTTAAAATGTATATATATGAACATTATGAAAGACACATATTGCAGGCAGAATTATCTTTAGATGGAATGTTTTCAAATTTTGCCTGTCCTCTGAGACTGCCTGTGTCACCAGGATCTTCATGAACAAGTAAAACACATTCATTTCTCATTCACATCTTTGCTCTTTATTCCAGAAGAAACTCTATCATTTAGATGTGAAAAATCCCAAGCGGTTGCATAGAAGCTAAGAAATGTGAAAATGAAAATAGCCGCAGTGATGCAACCCTAGACCTCTCCAAAGTGTTAATATAATCTCAGGACCAAATTCAGATGAGGCATTGTAATTGAATGACTCCCATTTCTACGGTCACAAACTACAGTATTTCAAGAGCATCTTTTTATTATTATGTTACTATAAACCATTTTATATGCATTAAGGACTTCCCTCAGTCATGCCCACTCACTCTAGTATTTAGCTGCTTGGACTGAAAAATGTGAAAACCCTATCCACAATACGGATTTGGTTCCTTTATGCATTTCCTCGTCTTCTCATAGAATACATATTTCAGGTGAGTTTAGCAGAAGTCACTGAGTGACTATTTTTATTTGCACTTTTTAAGCATTTCTATTTCAATCCATTGTTTGCCTGATCTCCCCGCTCTATACTGTACCGTGGCAGAGATGCTATTGTAGATAAGAAAGTGCTTGGCATAAACATGCACAGTAATATGAACAGTAACCACAGGCACCAAAGCCTCCCACTAGCATCCTTCCAAGTGTCAAATGTCCATGGTTACCCTTCAGGTACCCACAGCCCCTGTCTTTCCTGACAGCATCTCTTCAGCCAGCAAGTCACTGCCTGACAATTTATTAGCAGTTCAAACTACATAAACCTGACTAAATGCATGCTGGTCTCAACTGGGTGGGCTGAGATGGCAGATGCTATGCTTAAACAAGCATATATTCAAATTTAATGAAGCTGTGTGGTACTGCCTTGTGCACTGTATACCATTAACGAGACGTACGGGAAGGGTAAGGCAAGGAGGAGGCAAGCTCATGGTTCATATTGTTTTATTCATGCCACACCTCTCCAAGGAAACTTTGCAATGTGGTTCAGATTATATTGCAGCATTTGGCTTGAAGTGTCCCAGAACACTCTGTTGCTGCGTGAATACGTTTTCTCTGATTCAATAGAAGAGTTGTGGGAAGGAAACCATGCCAAACACCAAATCTTTTCCAGGCATTTCTCTGCACAGCATGGTGTCACGCACAACAACAAAAAACTAATCTGAGTTTTGCAACAGTAATAGCTGTGAGTATTTGTAATTAAGGTTGACTAAAGTATTTACTTCTCTTGATTAAAGTACTTTCTTCTCTTTTCTTTCTTTTGGCTTGAGACATGGCCTAGTGTAGTGCCATCCTTTTCTTCAGCCACAATGGGTTATCATTTTTTTCTCATTTTAATCCTCCATTCAGTGTAAAGTGACCTGTCTAGGATCCATTACAGCCATTCCAAACCAGAAGAGGCTGCAATACAAATAAAAGTGTGTTCTGTGTATCCTACTTGTCAGCCTGAATACCTGTATTAACCAGTGCTAGAGAAGTACGATTCATAACACATTTGCCATGGGGCCTCTTTCCCTGATAGAACTAGTTTTAAAATCTTTTAATATTTTGTAGGTGGACTTGCAAAGAGCTGGCATTTTGCAGCTTGTTAATGCAGTTTGGCACTAAGGAAATGTTTCTATTTGACATTTCTGAAATCTGCATTTAACCAGTACAATAGCTAATTAATGTTCATTGTATTTGTGTTTCTGTTGAACTGCAATTATGCTGATTGGTTGGTGTGTTTATACATATCATTTAAAGGTTGCTACAGAAACCTAGAGCACTCTTTTCTAAAATAAAATAATTCAAATGAATTTTGGCACTCATAATTTTTAAATAGTTTTGCAAGAGATCAGTTACATAAATGTGCTAAGATAACATAGCCTTTAATATTTATTATATGTTCCTAAGATTTACTTTTGGTAAAAAACCCAGAACTAGTCTCCCCCTACATGACGTACTTGGAAGGCCCACAGCTGTAGTAGTTTAAATATGTTTATCGTATAAGCATCTGTTTTACGGAGTTTTTTTCTAAGATCACAACACTGAGTACAATGCTTCCACGGATGATCATATCACTGATTCATAAAACTGACCTTTCTAAATTAAAAGCAACAAAAGAGTGCTCCATTTTAGGGCAGTATCTGGGACATATTTCAGAAAAGTGGTCAGGCCTTTGCCTCAGACCTAGACGATGCTTTCATGCCTGCGTCAACACCGTGATCCTGAAACCCCTGTGACAGCTGGAAGGTCAAGTGTCCCTTCCCTCCCTCCCCTGGGCCCTGCCTGCCTGTGCACACGTGGGGCTGACCCGGGCGGCAGTGAGACCTGCAGAGCCCCTCGCTCCCTCCCCACCGTGGGACAGGGAGAGATGGAAGAGCAAAAGTGAGAAAACTTTTGGGTTGAGATGAAGAGTTAAGTAAACAAATTAAAAAAATATACCACATACTAAACAAGTGGTATGAAGGCAATCTCTGAGTTGTGGCTACCTCCAAAACACTCCTTCCCTTGCTGTTTATTGCTGAGCATGACATCATATGGTATGGAATATCCCTTTGGTCAGTTGGGTTCTGCTGTCCCAGATGTGTTGCCTCCCAACCGCCTACCCACCCCCAGCCTGCCCAGTGGGAGAGCAGAATGGGAAAACGACAAAGCCTTGGTGCTACGCAAGAACTGCTCAGCAGCAGCCAAAGCATGGTCAAAAATCCAAAGCACAGCACCATACGAGCTACCTTGAAGAAAATTAAATCCATCCCAGACAGAGACAATACAGTGTCCTGCAAATTATCTCACATACTTAGAAAGGCAACTCTGTGCCTGTCCAAAGCTGCTGCAAAGAACTTAAAAGCTCAGCTTGTACCACAGGTAATTCAGAGTACATAGGGTTCATCTCAGCCTGTTAAAGGCCCTGGACAGCCTTGCTTGGAAATGTACTTCTCATTGCACCTCCCAAAGTCACCTCTGGTTGCTGCCCCCTTGGAGGGATGGTGAGAGTAGTGAAACTCTCCCACTGCCCTTCTGCATGCAGGTACCGCGTCCGAGAAAAGGAAGATTTGGGCTCACAACCTTGTGGGATCCAAGCCTCTGTTCCAGAAAGTACCTACAGAATCACAGAATCACAGAATGTTATGGATTGGAAGGGACCTCGAAAGATCATCTAGTCCAATCCCTGCCGGAGCAGGAACACCCAGATGAGGTTACACAGGAATGTGTCCAGGTGGGTTTTGAATTTCTCCAGAGTAGGAGACTCCACAACCTCCCTGGGCAGCCTGTTCCAGTGCTCTGTCACCCACACTGAGAAGAAGTTCCTTCTCAAATTTAAGGGGAACCTCTTGTGTTCCAGTTTGAACCCATTACCCCTTGTCCTACCACTGGTCGTCACTGAGAAGAGCCTGGCTCCATCCTCATGACACTCATCCTTTATATATTTGTAAACATTAATGAGGTCACCCCTCAGTCTTCTTTTCTCCAAGCTAAAGAGCCCCAGATCCCTCAGCCTTTCAAATGGGGACTGCAGGGTATTTTGATGAGATGCACTCATCGCCTGCCCAACCACCATGCGGAAAATCCACCTCTCCTTCATCATACACAGCAGAGCAAGCTGTGAGTGAAGAGCCAAGAGGTGCATCTGCTCAGCTGGGCCATGGGAGTCCATCCCAGGTTCCTGTACCTGTGTTTTCAGTGGAGAGCAAATGTTAGCAGAAGCAGTAATAACTGAGGTATTGAACAACAAACATCCTCTAATCGCAAGATGATTTCATACAAAACATGGTGCACAGCTATCCTTCACTTTTCCTTGGAAGAAAGTGTCCACCTCATGCTTCTAGCTGCATACTGCAAGTACAGGGATGCTTCCAAATCCGAGCTTATCTTCAATAGTGAGATAGACGAATCAAGCCAGGTTAACTATCTCTCTTACTTCTGAAAGTGAACTCTCTGCCATGTACTCCCTTAGGGTTTTTGACAATGTTATCTCTTGTTAGATTTAAACATTACTTCTACCCTACTGACTTCAGTTTTGCTTAATCAGGGCAACGGCAGAGGTGGCTAAGCCTCCTCCCAACCCAAACCCTACTATTAAGTAGCAGCATCTATAGAGACATACGTTATCAGGAAACAAAATGAACAGTACAATGCACTTTCAAACCACTGTGTAACCTGGTGATTGCAAAGTCCCCGAAATCCAACCACACTGCCATGTGCAGTGCATACACCACCTTCAGCCACCACTTCAAGAAACAAGCTGGTTTCTGAATGGTAGTGCCCCTTAATCACCCTGGTAAACATTTATTCAGAAAATAAACCATGGATTGCAACAATCAGAATGATAAATAGTAGGATCCTTCTGTTGTATTAAGTAGCCCATAAAATATAATACTGACCTTTTTCAACCGTAGTACTGATATAAAGGTGGTTTTCTCTCTCCATGGGCATGACAGGTGCCTGGATTTTCAAACTACAGACTGACCCTCTTCAGATGTCTACAGTCAGCACAAAGTTGCATACTCCATGTTTTACTCCTTTCCTTCTAGCAAAACTTCTTTTCTCTTTAGCTGGTTGTTTTAACCACCACTTGTTAGTTGCATGCACTTTTTTCTCTTGGTTTATGCATCTTTTTGACCGGGACTGGCTTTGTGATTGTGAATCACCTGGCACAGTGAGGATCTCTTCTATGACAGGAGCTCTCAAACATTACCACAAAACCAAATAAATATGCAAATAACTGCAAAAATAAGTAACTACAAAAAACAGATAACTGCAATAATGTTTTACCAGTGGGGATTTGCTTCTGAATATTTTGGGCCGAATTATAGCATTTACTGTCTCTCATGAAGAAGGATTTGACGTGAGTATGGCAGGGCCTTTGAAATCTAGTAATTGATTAAACAAAGCATCTGGCAATATTGAACAGTTTCATGTAAAGTATTGCAGTCAGAGGAGAGCTATTTAATATGGTAGCTACTTTTATTGTTGTTGTTTCACTGTTGAAACAGAATAAAAGAGAAGAACAAAGATAAGATGAAATGGGCTTGTCTGTGTTTTAACCATCTGTACTTCAGCTATTGGCTTAATCACCTTTTATCCCTGGCAGGTAAAATTTACCCTACTAATTGTTCCCTTAAATGCTGTGAATTACATAAACTTTCAAATGGAGTATCTTACAACTTACCTGATCATTTCAGGAATCCTGGAGATTTTTGAAACAAATTTATACATCCAAATCACCATAAATTTATCATAATTTATTGCAACATAACCCACCAAGATTAATTCAGTTGACATTAATGTAAATGTCATGTCTATTTCTGTAGGTGTTCCATTACAATTTGTCTGCAGTTAAATATTAGTCAATCATCGTTTAAAATTAAGCCTACCTTTGATTTTTCTCCCCAGTATATCTCCTGGCCATATATCATGTAACTTGAATCTTGAGCTAAGTGGATATTGCTGCTCTGTCTGTGCCGCTAAACTGCACTATCAGAGACACACCATTTAGGGGTTTTCACCTGGTCACTCTGGAATGAGTATCATAAATGGGAAAAGTTACAGAACATAGACAGTTAAATGAAATTACACATTCCCCTTAAGTTAAAAGAGGTTAAAGTGTCTTAAATTGCACAGCTAAAATCCCACCTTTTTACAGAAGGAGGGAGCAATGTTGTTGTAGCACTGACCAGAGAATGAAGAAAATCCTGGGAAGGAAAAATGCTTGGGCCCTAGAACTAGACATGGGGATTTTTAAAATGGAATAGCTGTATTTTAAAGCAAAAATGGTGGAAAATACTTTTGGTAGTCTTTTCAGGAAAGGTGAGGATTTTGTTAACATAAATCACCCAAAAGGTGCCAAATGTCCTCATAGTCTGAACCTATGATAAGTTTCTGACAAATCCTGTACTTCTGAGCTGTTTATGCTTCTAGTTAGAGGAACACGTATGTAGTTCTGAAGGATTCATGGAGGTAGCCAGCAAAAGAGGATTTCAGCCCCAGTGCTGCATCTCATACGCAGACAAAAAACAGACTAAACAGACTAAAATAGTTCCCTGCTGCAGGCAAGGGAGAACTTGCAGAAGGTCACACTGCGCGTGCATGTTGGGAAATTCACCACCAGGCGGGTCAGGGAGGAATGCAGTAAATTCAAACACATAAAAAAGTATGTTAACTGTATGTATAATATTCATACACAATAGACTTTTGCATTTCTAATACACATTCCCTTAGGGGGAGTTGGGGAAAGAGTTTTGCAAAGAATGAAATTGTTCTTTTAAAGGACAAAAAAATTATACATGAGTGATAAAGAGCATAGAGATTACAGAAATCAGTTACCTGTTTGTATTCCTGATGTTCCACAGAGATAGATCAGCAGTATAGATTTTAACCACTTGACAAAAATCCTCCATAATTACAGCGACTGTTCAACCATACCTCCTGCTCTAACTCCACAGCAGAAAATATGTTCTCATTCTTCTAAAATTTTAATCTTTGCATTTGTGCCCATTAGTATTTCCACACTGACAGTTAGAAATATTAATTATCAATGTGCACATTCAAATATTGTTTAAAGAGCATGGTTTTTTGTTATTTTTCTTTTTATATTTAAATAGTATTTGGGGGCACATTTCCAAAGAAAAATTGAAACTCAGTTTGATAACACTGACTATAGTATCTATGAATTTAAAGGAATTTGGGCAGAACTACATCCAAGTGACATTGTTCAAGAGAACATGACCATCTTTACAATGCGTGGGAATAATCCTAAATCAATTGCTGCAAATACTCGAGTTTCTGGTAGTCAAAGTGTGAAAGATGAGATCAACTCTGTTTGTTTCAAGGATTTATGGAAAAGTATTATTTTACATGATTGAATTAAGAAGATGTTTCTAAATGGTTCTCAGGAGCAAACAGAACCAGCGAGCATAAGAGAACTGATCTCTGTTGCTTTGATAGATACATTACCAGTGTCTCACAGGTATTTTGGTAGCAACACAGATCTTAGATAGGTGCTGCTTGGTTTTAATTCCTATTCACTTGTGCAAAAGTTTAACAAGGACCCTACTCTAAAGAAACCAAAACACTGGATGCAGGAATTCAGTTTCCAGCTTTTCATTCTCTCGGCAGGAAAACATTGTTCTTTTCTCCAAATAGTTGAAAACTACAAGAAAATCATCAAAATATTCAGCCAATGGAAATGTCTGAAGTAGAGAAGAAGGGAATAATTTAGATATATGCATTTTCCAGATTTGAAAATTAGTTTTTCAACTCTGCTTGCCCTCATATTTCTTCCCTACTTACTGCTGTTTGCTGTCAGTAAACCTTGTCCAGTTCTGTCAGAGCTAACAAGAAAACTGTACTACATCACCCAACAGATTCAAACAGCAGGAATGCAACTTTGACAAAAATAATTAAGTAAATAAACTACTTTTTAAAGTACTGATAAGTAACATAAATAAAAGCTTCATTATTGATGTTTCCACACTCTAAGCAGCAGACGGTGAAAGACCAGACGACTCTGGTGTGGTTTGCAGGCTGTTCCCTGAACAGGAAACCACTGAGCTTCACTCTATTCAAAAAGTTGCTGCAAAACTAATTTATTTTGTAATTCTAAGAGTGGAGCAGCTGATACTCAAAGATTTGTGTTGGTATTTCACAAATTTTGGGCAATTCCAAGGGTGGATGCTTAGATACTGGATAAAGCGAGTGTGTATTAATGCAGTCCTAATGTGATCTCTGGCCACGTTTTCATTGCAAAATATATCTTGTTGTTTCTGAACACTGACTACTGCAACGATCCATAAATGTTGCTGGACAGGCTGATACAGAGCTAAGGTCCGGGAGGTAAAGAGGGTAATGGCGAGAGAACCATCATCCAGAACACCAGAGTAAGGTCAAGGCCCATTTATATGTTTCTTCCACACTCAATATATCTCATATATTCCCTATGGCAGAGTAATAGCAGGATGGAAGAATATCACATCAGGACTAGAGGAAATTGTTATACTTATTCTGCTGGCTGGAAGAACGGGAATGGAGCCATGTGCAGTGGCACAGCCGTGTGCTAAGAGAGGTTTGGCTCCTGCCTCCCTAAGCAAATTCATCCCTTGAACAATCTACTGAATATGCTAAAGCATCAATAAGGCTGTTACAATATTTATGTCTAAAATGAATGTTTGCCGTATGAGCAGAGCTCTCTGTAACTGCGCCAAACTTGGAGCTGTAAGTAAACAAAAATGTAAGGTTTGACTCAAGATTGTTGGATTTCCAAATCTGCCAAATAATTTTTCAAATATAATTATTAACCTTGAAGCTTTCACTCATTCTGTTAAGCTAAATTCTTTGAGAAGTTTCACAGAACGATGGAAATTTCTAATATTAAAGTGGACTTTTTTTCCTTTTCTTAATGTCTTTAGATCTTGCCCAAGCATACGTGCAGCAATGAATCTGGATACACATCCAAAAGGTAAAATTCATTCAGTATGGAAAAAGGAAGTGCTATAGCATGTCTTTTTACCATATTTATTACTCAGTCAGTGACAGTCATAACATGCAAGGTGTAAAAGATTGTAAGATCATAGAAATTAAAATTAATTGTAAGAAATAAGGAAAAGCAATGGATATTCACTAATTGGAAACTGGATACCCACTAATAAAGAAAGCAAAATAGTGTTTAATTCCAGAGTGCTCCCAAAAAACTTTGGCTTTGTGAAGTTGTGCACTGCAAAAAGCCATCAATAAATCATCCTCTTGCTGGAGATTGAAAATATTACATTGGCTGATGACTTCTAGAGGCAACTAACGGACCTATCCTTTTTCCTCTCACATTACTCATGAAGGACTCCCCCCTTTTTATTGTTTGCCATTCCAAAATAATGGCACAATGACACAGGATCCCTAAATCCAATTCCACGACAGCTTATGGACAGTAGTAAGCGCATGTTTAAATCATATTGATTTCATAAGTAAAACACTGTTCCTACTTAAGCCAGTGGAAAATGATACCATATTTCACAACTGTAGCTGAGCTGAAAGATATTTAATGCAAAGCACAAAAAGTATCTGACTAAATAGGGGCACAACTAGCCAGAAAAATCTATTTGGTACACCGTATGTTTATTGCAATATGTGAAGCTGATTAAATGCATTTAGTATCAATATATTACAGAAGATTTAGGGCTGGAAAAAGCAGTTCTGGAAAAATAAAATGCAATAGTGTCATCTTATTGCAAGACTTTCATTCTCTACAGACAGCTGGCCACATCACAGAAGCTCACCATAACTGGCATTCATTCACAAAACTTTTCCACAGTCTCTGAAGCAAAGCCTTCCTAGGCTTTTGCTTGGTCTTGGAATTAAACTTATGCAATTCGGGAAGCTTCTACTTATCTTGCCTAACACCTCTCGAGGCTAACAGAAGATGCCGATATACTTAACAGGACAAGATTTTACCAGGCACTTTTGTGCTGGACAGAAAAAACGTGACTCTGACAACTCCTGTGCAGGTTCTTCCTTGCAGCATTTCCAGCCTCATTTTGTCCACTATTGAAGTGGTTAGGAGACACCCTGTCAGGATCACAACATCTATTAAAATATAACCCACAATATTTTATCACTTTCTGTCACTGGCTGAAACACCACGAACAGTGACTGAAAAACCACTGTGCACTCATACCGAAGTCAATGGGAACAGAGTTACCTTCTGCTTTCTCATTTAACGAAGGGCTCCCTTTCTGACGCTGGGTTTTTTATATACAAATTGCTAACCTGTCACCCTTTTGAACAAACTTATTTTAGGCCACTATGAAAAGCAGGCAAGGTTGACACAAAATGCACATAAAGTTATTCCCTCAGAAATTAAAGATAAATTAATTTCTTCCCTTTTTTCCATTGACATCAGGCGTTCTCTGTCAACTGTCAGAAACACACCCACGTATATGCCATAGAAATACAATACCTTACTACTGTTATAACTGATACACTCCATTTATTAATTTCACAAAGGATGTAGCAAAGCAACACAAATTTTTCAGACTGAATAAAATATGTTCAATCCTTATAGCCTGAGAAGATTTTGACTCCTGCCAGCTGTACGTCTTTAACTTGCAGTGAAAAAAATATTGATGTCAGAAGGTCCAGCTGATTGCAACTACCTCATACAAAGATTCTGCCCTCTTTCATTCCCTGTACAAAAGTCAGCACAACAGAAGGCAGGAAATTGGATGTCCCAGGGTGATATATATGTATATAAAATATAGTAGAAACAGTCTCTTCCCAAGCAGTAAGCCTCTTCAGTGGTCTTCCACCCGATAGCACACAGCCCTTCTCATTCTGAAGGACGCATATGTACAGCATAGCTGACAGAATTGAATTTCATCATCACTACCAAATTATCTTTAAATAACACAAGGAGCAGTTTCTAGCTACTTTGTGCTCCTCAGCTAGCACAGAGCAAATATTTGGGTGTTCATCTCATTAAAGGGAATGTCGGCAGGAGAGCAGCAACACTGCCTCTGTCTTCACTTGCCTGTGCAAAGGAGGCGTTAGAGGAAAAGGAGAGGGAGGGCTGCAGTTCCTCCAAACTCCGGTGACCCTAGTGGAACAGAATAGATTATAAACTAACCTGGACATCAAATTGTAAACTGATACTGGATAGCAATAAATCACCCCAAAGGCTTGTGTCAAACAGTCTCCTTTTAGCATTAAGCCATGAAATACACGGCTAATAGCTTTGATGTTTACCATGTTTACCACTGTTATTCATTTCTTATTGTGGAGGATAGAATGACCATTTTTTAAACCCACAGAAGTAAAAAGGCTACAATTTAAGACACTGCCTTCCTTTTTTTCATTGTTATATTGGTACCATCTAATTATCCTCTCATTGCAGCGCTTTTCCTCAGTAATACTATTGATTTAGCTGAGTTTTCTTCTGATCTGCACCAGCATAATGAAACAGAAAAATCAGACAAGTAGTTTGCATGAATAACTCTCCCTTCCCCCCCAAGAATGACCCTCTGAGCAGAGATAATATATATATATTGAATAAATGAACATTCAATGCCATCTACTGGGGCATACAAAACTCTGCAATAGGAGGCTCATGCAGTATTCAGACCATGAAAGAACAACAGCACAAATCTAAAGAGGCTGTTTAGGTAAAGACTGGCTTCTTTCAGAACACAGCTGGAAGGGAGGGTTGCGGGATGCTGCCCGTCTTTCACGTACCCACAGAAGCTACAACACCAGGGCAAGAAGACTTGTTTTAATTCTGTCCTTGGCAAAAAAGGGTTTCAGTCCACAATTCTGCCTTCCTACAAAGCATTAGAGCACGCTGCAATTATATCTTATAGGTTAGGCTTAATAGAAGAACTTCGTGCTCTGCTTTTGAAATCAGGCTATTTTATAGTCACAGATGTGAGACCTGTGAGGCTACAGGTGGCCTAAGCAAGAATTGCTTCAGCAGCCCAGAACAAGAACACGTTCTGGGCAAGGACACCCTCACTGGTTTGCATTAAACAGTCACTGGACTAAATGTGTAAATGAGATTAAGTAAAAACACTTTCCTGTTCCCCAGCTCTTTGGCTCTGTAACTCATCCTCTCCTGGATATACCATGAGACAACTTCCATAGGCAGACAGCCACTACCTAGAACAGTTTATAGCCTGGTAGTTGGAGTGTTCTCACTTTGGGGAAATGTGAATTTGGAGCCTCTCAATCTGAAACCACAACTCCAGTTTCCTGGGCAAATGCTGTACTGCTACAGAAAAGAGATCAGTACAACTCGTTCTCCAGATCAGTTGTGAAAGCAGGAGGTTTAATTTTCTCCTGCCACTAAATGAACAAGATACGTCTCTATTCAGAAGAGGGATTTCCAGACCAGGATTCCCAAGCTTCCCAGGGTGAGACCTCATAGTTCTGCACCAAGCAGCAAAATTCAGAAGAGGGAGAGGAGTCCAAGTACATCCTTCTCTGAGTAGTTTCTGTGGGCAGATGTAGACATGGGGTTGTGAATCCCACTTCCACACAGCTACTTCCTCATGCATTGCACAGGTCAACAAACTCATGATGGATTTGCTTCATCTTGTTTTAGTATCTGAAAAATACTGTACAGCTGATGGATTGTTATTGCTTTATTGTATAATTTTCTCCAGAATGACACCTGCTGACATTTTTTCTGTTTCACACAGAAAACAGAAGGACTAATCCTGCTAATACTTACCATTTTGTAAGTATCACACTGTTGTTCCTAAAATTTTACTTTTTTTTTTTCACTTCTTGATGTGCATTGATATCATCTTGCCTATAATGCTGGTAAGAGAAAATGTAATATTCACTGTTTGTTAATGTAAAATGAAGCATGAGAATTTTGAAGTATATATGAGAACTCTTTTTTATAGTGGGAGCTAGATTAGTGATTAACTTACTAATGCATTATCCATTTAAAATAAAATTAAATACATCTTTATCACAAGATCATGTGAAAATAAGAGGAGTCAAGCTGAACAAGTATGTAAGTCATAAATATCATGCTTTAATATGCAACCAATGCAAATGAAAGCTGAAAAGCAAACAGTACACGTTTCAACATCTTCCCCATTTGTATCTAAAAGCTGGTTTTGAGTTGCAGCTCCGAAGTATAAGAAGACTGTAAATACCTTACCAGTCAGAGAAAGATTAAAAGATAGTACAGGTCTATTGATTAATAAGCAAGTTGAATAAGTACAGGATGACTAAAGAATGCTATCAATACTTTGTTTGGCTGCTTCAGGTTTCACAGAAAGGTTCATTACAATCAGACACTATATGGAATTAATACCAGCTAGGAGGTGGCAAAAGTGCAGAGCAGAACAAGGAAAGAACAGCCAGGAGAATATTTACTTATGCTAAAGCACTTAAGTATTTGAAGTAATTTCTGTTACATTAATTAATTATCTTTGGGAACTCCCCAAGGAGTCTTGAGATCCTAAAGCAATGGAAAAGAACATTGGTAACATCCATTTCTTACAAGAAAGAAAGTAAACCCTGAGGGTTCATTGGATACCTGGAGAGACTATTCAACAAAGTCACTCTTAAAGCATCTTTTGGAAATAACAAGTCTGGTTATGTAAAAAAAACTACTAATGTGAACACAAGAACATCTCATCAATTCCTCACACCAAAATTATTTTTGTCTCGGCAGAAATATGACCATAATGGGCAGAAAGAAAACAGTAGATGTGAGATATCTTGATTTTTATTAGGGCTTTGACATTTCCCAGAAGACAGTGTCACAGGCAGAAACCTGGAAACCTGGGCTAGGTGAAAATGTGTGAAGCATTTGCAAACTGATTGAAAACATTACCCACCCCCAGTCCAGCTGACAGTCTGCTACTGAACTGGAAATTGTTCTGCAGCAGAAGAGCCTGCAAACCCAGGTCTCTTGCAGGGGTCTGTCTAGGGTGTGGGGGTATTATCTCTTAAGTACTCTTATGTATCCCTTTTTATGTTATAAAAAGGCAAACCTTACCCTGAAACGTACTGTCAATAACACTGTTTGTAGGTGTGCTTGATGTTTTAATAACCATGCGTACAACCTGGAGAGAGTTCACAGGAAGCAACACTGGAGATATGAGGATCAAAATCTTTTAAGTTGGTTGACAACTCGGAAGAGCTTTAAAGACTTGTACTTGCTTAGCTAGAAGACTAAAAGGAAATACAATTATAGGCATTAAGCATGATAAGGGTTGAAATAAAGCGGATAGTCATCAATTTTTTCAGTGTCCTTGGAGGGTAAAACAAATTGGTTTAATTTGCAGCACTCGAGAGAAAAAGCGTGAACTGAAAGGACAGTTCGGAAAGTTATTGATTCCCCATTACTAGTGAGTTCAAGAAGAGATTAAAACAAACATCATGGATGCACCTATACCATCTCAGGTAGCAAAACGTGACTTAAAAGCCTCTGGCTGCCCTCGGTTAAGTTCACTCGGCAGTAACCCCAGCTCTGCACTACTTGTGCACATCTCCTGAAGGAAGCCAACAGTCATGTTCCAGCGTGTAGCAGTGAGTATGAAGGGTGGAAAAGGACTTCAGAAAATAATCCTGAACAAACCTAGTACAAGCATAAAGACACATCCAGAGACATCCTGAATCACTGTCAGCACCACGTTTCTGTGGACTCCACTGTTCAACACACACTTGCTATTGTGTTCACTTGGACTGCACATTTGCTAGCTCTAATTCTCAAAAACAATGCATGTTTTTATTTTAAAGCATGGCATTTGTGTTGAGCTAGTTAATATATTCCTGCATGTAACATATGCAAACAGTCAGTACAATACAAATACCACATGGATAATATTGTCATGAAAGGCACTGTTTCAAATCTCTGCAATGATCATAAAATTAAACACTCTCATATTTTCAAGAGTGATGACAGACCAAATTCAGAGAAAGACCTAAACCATCTCCCAAATGGCTAGTTTTTGAATCTAAACCAAAAATTCAGATCCTCAAAACCCTTGCTCAACCCTCCAATTTCCTCCGACTCCAACCCTCCAATTTCCATCAGAAAATTTCCTGTGCACCAAAACGTCTGGTTCTGGTAATCAAATATTTCCAAATCTCAAATTAATCTTGAACTTCACTGTGCATCTCTTCTTCTATCCAGAACAAAGATCTGACAATGAAGGGCAAGAGCAATTTACAATCTTCCTCCAAGGTATCTGAGGAGGAAGAAGGTGATTATGAGACTGTGAGTTCTTCCACTCTGGAGGCCATCCATGCTTTGAGAATCCTTCCTGCCAAACCTCTACAAGAATCTGAATATGCAGGTAACATTTGCTGACTGCAGAAAGTGAGCTAAACTTCTAGATAAACAGGAACAGTACAGCCTTGGGTTTTTCAGTCTGGGTATTTTTTAAAATGAAATGGTTGAACTGAAAAATAAAACACTGGTGGGCAGGAATAAGAGAAGATCTTTATCTGCATCTTCATACTCAACAATTACAATTATTTCCATTAGATTATGTTAAATTAATAATTACATGCTGCTTTTGTAATTTTAATATTACCCTCATGTGAGAAATTCTATGATCCCATTCCACCTGGAATGTGCAAAGTTCTGACTGGTCAAACCCACAACCACTTCAGAAAAGCCCACTGCTATTTAAGCCTAGAAACCTTTAAGATGGAAAACATATTAAAGCACATAAGAAATTTTCCTCCAGATTATAATTTGTAGATGAATAAGTGTAGTATTCTTCTTAAAGGCATTTTCTGCCACTTTCAATAGCAGTAATAAGCAATTACTTTGAGTGTATTTCTCAAGTATTCTTAACCTTGCAAGATAGTTGCATTAATCAAGTTTTGGTTTACTAAATCCATTCTAAGTCACATTTAATGCCCAAACATAGATAGCAAATTAATATCTCATTTATGAAAGTGAAATATCATCCTGTAGAGGCTTTAAATCGGTTAAAAACTGGGGGCGAAAGTCTGATGGAAATCAGAAACAAAAAATATCTGAAAATATATGTATGGATGTATATGTGTATGTGTGTGTGTATGTGTATGTATGAAATCTTGCTCCAGTTCACATCAAAATCAGCAAATATTTTTCTACTGATTTTTGTGGGAGTTAGTTTGATGCTTTTAATGCGAGTAAATTTATCAGTGTGTTAGCAGATCTGAACATCCAGATATTCTACATGATGTTCCAAAGACTAACTTGAGCATTTATTTCGAAATCTGAAGTTAAATGCCAAATGCTGTTTTTATCTTGGTTATTAGTAAAGACTTTCAGGCAGCAGTCAGCATCTTTTGTTTTTTTATGTAAGACTGTCCTGAAATACCAAAAAGACACCATTTTTGGTCTACAATTTCAGGGAAAGCACATTAAACAAAAGCTGCTTTTTTCCTGTGTGTTATCCCCAGTAACTACAATGTGGCTGGATACAAGAGTAAGGAAAGGTCTGAAAATGTTTTTCAGAAAGACGAAACTCAATGCTAACATCCCATTTTGCCCTCTTTCCTAGGCAAATAACAATGCCCTCGAGATATAAAATTAATGACTCAAAAACACACACTAGTGCACAACCCGTGCATTTCTTTTAGATTGACATGGGTGCAGTATTTATTAATGCTAAAGTAGAAATTAAAAAGCTCTCTAGAGAGCAAACACCCCAGACCCTTTGCAAAAGCAGGACATTGCAATGGCATTGCCAATAACAAAGGTTTAAGTGAAAAACAAATTCACTAATCTATCCACAGTTTGGGTCTAATGTCTAAATGTCTGCCTTAACTGTGTACAAGATTATGCAGGATTATTATTTACTCTTTTTTTACCACAGTTAGGAGGTTAACCATAAAGCTATTACCAGGCCCATGCTTATGTCCTCAATACAGCTACTAAAATACTGGTTAAGTTCTAAAGATGAAAAAATTAAATGTTATAAATATAGCAAGATCCAACCTGAAAAACATATTTTGAACATGAAACTCTCCTCTTCTTAAAACATAATATTACTGAATTACTTAGGCTTGCTCTTTCTTCCTCTTTTACAGATAAACGTTGTTTAAGGCCCTCAGGTACCACTTCCCCAGTGAACAGCCAGCACACAGCTAGGCCCCCTCCATTCTCAGCTGTAAGTAGAGATCTTCAATCCCAGTCACAAACAGATTTACCCTTGTCTGTAATATCATTTAGAGTTAAGTGCAGTCTGTGTAAAGTCTTAGCCACATAACATTTGATTGTACAGGGTCGCACGAGTTCCTGTGAGCCGTTCCTGTTGTGCTCTGCACCAATGCCCTCACCACTTGCTTTCGCTTGGTGGCTGCTGGGGATCTACCGAGCATTAAAGGCATCCCAGCCAGCAGCAGCGCTGTTTCTACCAGCCATAGTTTCAAGGATGATGACTGACATCACATCTTTATTTTGTTCTATTAACAGAAACACATGTCTGTTCTGGAGGAGAGGAGCGTGCCAAGTGTTAGAGGTATGATAATAAATAATAAAAAAAAAAATCTACCCATTTCTGCGATCAGAAATAGAAATTGTTGCTTCCATATTAGGTTTTGTACGTAAGCAGAGATTGCAGATGATAGAATAGACATGGTTTTCAGAATGGCAGCTGCACTGCAAATTTTGCAATACTGTTTCAACTAGCTAACATCAAAGTCATAATTTACAAAAGGAGATATATTTTATATCATGAGATCCCTGTGCCTCAAGGGAACAGGGGCCAGGGTCAGGAGTGGGGGGAAGGACGTTCATTTTAAAAATCAGGTTTTGCTTTTCCCTGCAATTAAAAGGGCACGAGGGGCATGGCGTGGGGTGGAGCCTGTGCCTCCTGAACTGTTCCACCAAAAGGCTGCAGGAGCCCTGATGTGCTTTACTTCTCCTTCTTAAGATATCACGCTTTTTGGTTCCCTTTCTCAGGCATTTTGCATTAATACATTGTAAAGCATCATCTAATAACTATTTTTAAATAGTAATATCAACTTTAGTAATTCCTATGAAGGTTTTACATCCTAGGGTAACTATTGACAAAATATATTAGGCAATATTCCTCTACTAAGAATATGCTAATTATGTTTCACCTAGCATCTATTTTTTTCTCCACCACTTTACCTTTAACTGTAAGTTTACTTCCAAATCCTATAATTTTGAGTCACAAATGTAGCTTTGATTTTTCTTTGCTCTGTTTTGCTTCTTATGGTGAAATTGGAGACAAACTGCTATCTTATCCTTCAGGAATCTAATGAGGTGTCCAACTATTAAAAATCCTTTAATTGATGGTTTTACTCAATCATAAGATTATTTTGAAAGCAGTTTTCTATATGCTTTTCTATATACTTTTTGATATTTCACATACTTTAGAAGTAGCAATATCTCATGAGTTCAGCCACTGAAGGATTAAATATCTGCTTAACCTTGAAAAGGAGTATTTTTTCACTTACCATTTTCAAATCTTCGAACCATAAGCTAATTATGGTCAAAAAGAATGAAATTGCCAAGCCATGAAAATATGATCCTTTCCATGTTTGCTGTAATGGCTCATTTTCAAAGAGTAAGTATTATATTCGATCAGCCAGAAAAATAACACAAAGAATTCCATGCAAACAGATTTTATTTCTTTTCCTTTTAGTTCATATTATAATACAAAACATAGAGCCAAATAATTCCTACAGATTATGAGAAAGTAAGCACTAAAAAGTTTGCGAAATGAAAGGTTAGATTGACTCTTATGAGCAAATCCTTATGTAACTTGTAAGAAAGCTGAATTGAGAGAAATTCGAGTAAGCCAGCTTCAAAATCTGCAGAACTTGGTAGGCAGGGACCCACTGACAGTTTGCCAGTTTAGATAAAGCTTCAAGTTCCCCCATGATCAGTATGTTGGATTTCCATGTGCATCTGCCTCCATGAGATGTGTGTTGACATTAAGAAAGATGAACCAAAGACAGCGCAGGCAAGTAAATTAAACTCTGCACTTTGAGAATGCAACTTATACGTATTTTAGTACATCCTGAGCCAACAGTGCTTGTAGAGGACTATTATTTTTAGATAATAACTACACTGTCATTAAACGTGTAACATTTATTCTCATTCCCGGTGCTATTAAGTGGCTTTGCCACAAGATGGCATAAACAGC
This sequence comes from Columba livia, assembly GCF_036013475.1. Classification (NCBI taxonomy): domain Eukaryota; kingdom Metazoa; phylum Chordata; class Aves; order Columbiformes; family Columbidae; genus Columba; species Columba livia. The sequence goes on along the minus strand of NC_088605.1, from coordinate 14,665,295 downwards.
ACAGAATTTTTGTCAACAGTTATTTTCTAGAATTGTTAAACATTTAACATTAAACATTTAATTTTATCCAGAGCTATTTGTTATGGTTTACTTGAAGGAGAATTTAAGATATACTATAACTCTTTCTGCATTAATTAGGATCTCAGTATGTAGAACTCATGAAAATATTTTCAAAATAAAAATCTAATATAGAGTAAGATATGAGGTTTCTTATTAGTAAGATGTCCTAATGTTCATTTAATCTGTCATATTTTTTGAAATTAAAAAAAATTAATTACTTTCGTTACTTTTCAATATTTTTATAAATCTCTGTATAGAAAAATGAACAGACAAAAACGCATCCCAAACAACCTGATAAGAGTATATTTGTAAAGTCTCTGAACAATATTTAGATATACAATAACTGAATAAATGTCATCATCAGATATTTCAATCTGAAAGACACAGTGAAAACCAAAGTTTGCTCTGTGAACCAAAGTTTACTCTGCTTTCACTTTAACTGATTCTTAGCTATGTCACCTGTGTAATGACTGTGAGTGGTATCAAAAAGATTTATTTGCTACAGCACAGGAAGATTCTCAGCACTATGATCACCATAATTATCTAAGTCCACTTAGTCTTGTGCTTTATATGGAGAAAAGCACAAATGGTTGATAAGAAGCAGCACCTGAATCCACCTGTGAATCCATCCTTAAAAAAAAGGCTAAGTAAAGTACAGATCAAACCAAGTTCACTTCCAGCAAGCCTCATTCAGAGTCCATTGGCCTCATGTGCAGAACAGCTAACAGAGGAAAAAGGCATTTTGGTGACCTCTGCCTCAGGTCCAGGCTGTGACTTGCCTCCATTCCCACACACAGCAATCTCCCACTGAACCTCCGAAGCTTCCAGACTCTTCTAGGTTCACAGAAATTAATGCTCACCTTGCAGTAGCAGGAAAAATTACAGAGATGCAGATGTGACAGGCAGGATGAATGCTCTGCAGGTAGAGCCGGGGGGCAGGGGAATGGGGCTGGACTGCCAATAATAACGATGACAATACCAGAACAAAGCTATACCTTTATTTGCGAATTATGTGGGTAGCACTCTATTAACAATTATTAATAATTATTTTTAGGAGAAAGAATGAAAATACATGGACCCCAGGTAAGCAGAATCTGTCATCAACTAAAATTTTTACAGGTCATTTTGCCATTTAATATCTTTTTAAAAACAGGCTGCAATTTTGCCAACGACTATCTAAAGGATAAGAGAACTCACACCTGCAGTCCTACATTCTCCCACTTACTTGCATTCATGGTTTATGTAGACGTCTTTTACCCCTCAGTGATTTTAAAACAGCATATTGAAGTATGATGTTCTATGCTGTAGAGTACATAAACCCTTTGACTGTTGACACAGGCATGTCTCCTTAATCTAAACTCTTTACATTTCTCTTAGCAAAACAAGGGAGAAAGCTTACACAGATTTTTGTTTCCTCTCTTTTCCAGGACCCTGTGCCTCCCCCACGGTGAGATCACTTAAGAGGTCGCTTACCTGCGGTCCTTGGGGAACTCAGTGCTAATGAACGGTCACATCCATCTGTACCGCTCATTGTAACGAGATGACTGGAAGTGAGCCGGCATCCCTTTACTGCCTGGCTCTATTTGGACTTTTTTAGGTTCTTATATGAAATCAGGGAGAATAAAACATGAGCTGTAAGTATTTGTAGCAGGAGCTCAGGTCTGTATCCTCAAAAACAACTTGGCTGAGCCTACAACCAAGTCAAAAGCCTAGAAATCTTGAATCGGGTTCAACTCAGATACAAACTGTTGGGAAAAAAAAATCTTTCATCCATTTGTATTGGTGCCTTAGGCTCTGTTGAAAGTGATAATATTGACTTCATCGCCTCTTGAATCCTTCTGCCAATTTTTTTTGTTACAAATCTAAATCACATCCATAAAAATTAACCGGAATATTGCCACTTACTTTCACAACAGATGGACCAAGCTGTATTCCACATAAATGTTTTTCTATTATATACCTCCCCCCCCTCAAAAAAAAAGCAAACAAACAAAAAAATAAAAACAAAAGAAAACAAAACAAAACACACCACACTTCTTGACCCTTGAACCTCAAACAATAAGTGCTACAATTAAGACATCCTTCCAAAAGGTGATCCAGGACTGACAAGCGTATTCCTCCACGCTGACGCTGACTGCTGTAACAGCTATAAATAAGTTTAAAATATGATTAGCATTACAGCATTACAGACATATTCAGATTATTCCTGAAGTTAAAATATGAAATAAGAGTGTACAAGGGCAGTGTAGCTTCACAAATTCATAACCATAAAAGCACCAAAATAAGAACATTCTCATTCCATTATTCTACAAAATTTCACTATTTGTTTCCATTTGTATTACAATGGCCAGAATGGCTCTTAATTCTCTCACCTGACTTAATTTTGGTCTGTACCATGCAAACGCATGAGGTTCCCTCCCCAGGAGCCCACTGCTGAGGGGCAGGTCTGCGGTACAGCATGGATGCACCTCCACTTCTACTCACCTGAGTTGTCTGTGCTACAGCTCCCAGCTGGAGCTGGGCTGTGACTGGCAGGTCTCACAGCATGGGCAGAGCATCCCCACATCTGCCATAAAACACTGCGCACGTGTTAGCTGTGAGTTTTCTGGGATGAAGAGCATTTTTTCCTGTGTCTGAACTGCAGTGTGTTCCCTGGCTGGGCCTCATTCACAGCCATATCCAGAAATGTCAACACTGGGAAGCTGCACTTGGCACACACTGGTGAAGCGCACAAAAGCAGTATTACATGGCACATAACATAGCACAGTAATGTCTTACAAATGTAGAATATTATCCAAAATTACTATTGCTATTGAAGGGCCCAAGAAACTCCTGGATCTGAGCTAAGCTCAGCAGAAATACATTGAAATGCCCTGGTAAAATTCCAATGTTTTACTCCTCGAGTTTGCACTTACACCACAGTCCCTACCTCCTTTATTCCCTAAAAGTTCTTAAAATTCTCCTTTGACTTCTGTAGGCCTCTGAAGACACTGCCAAAGCAGTATCAGCCCCTTCCTCCAGAGCCGAAGATAAGCAGCCAGTTCTTTCACACGAGGAAAACACTCAGCCAAGCTCACACCTTTCCAACGTCAGCAAAAGCCACAAGGTATGGGTGCATTCCTCATCCTTATTCCCTCAGAAGCAAAACACTCTTCCCGGTCAAACCACAAGACTTTACCTCCATTGCACCTCTGCTTTTACTTAAGAAAAAAAAAATAGTTATTCTTTAGACAGCTGCAAATAATTGAGAGAAGTGGTATTTAGTGTAATGTGACACTTGAACTTTTTACAGGAAAAACTGCCAAAATAATGGTAAAGAAATAAAGGAATAGAAACATAGGCAGAACTTTCATGAACCCTTTGCTTAAGGTTTATCCTTTTCTTACTGAAATTTAGAAGTTTTGCAACCACTGCTAAATGGAAACAATTGCACTTGCATAGTGAATCAAGTTGGTGAATCAAGTGATGGGGAAATACACTGACTGCACCAGAGATACAGAAACACACTCCACAGCCATGGATGTTACATTCAGTGAAAGAAATTACTAATCTGTAGCCAGAGTCCTTCTCCAGCCCATGAGGCCAATAAATCAGACTACGAGTTGCTGCTTGTCCTTTCCATCTCGCCCTCCTCTGTCATATGGCACCCAGGCTCATTTGGCACCCTGACATGGCAGTGTGGATGAGCACTGAGTTCTGAAGCACAAACCACTTGTGTTCAACTGTATGGCCAAGCCTATCCATATGTCAGGCTATGAGTCTGGTTACTTCTTTCACACAACACATGAATCTAGTCAGATGAGCATGTATATACACTGCTTGCTGCCATGTAACCAGATGCATGTTTTATTGCTGTGTAATCAAAATGCACATTCATAAACGGGGATGGTGGGAAGAGGAATGGGAAATATCCAGGGGCCACAGAGTATAATGCTCAAATGCCTCTCGACGAAAATCTTTTGCAGCCTGAAGTTTAGGCACAGCTGAGCTGTGTCAATCACATCCATACTTCCTTAAGTTGTTTCAATTTCAGTTCATCAGGATGGTATTTTACTTCATTTTACAAGGTCACTACAAATCCCATGGAGAGGGGAAAGCTTACAAATCAATGAAATAATTTAGGTTAACTGTAGGTTAACTATATACTTCAGGACCAAGCTCTAAGTACAAGTTGGTTTGTTTTGTTTTCCTGAATGATGCTTAATTTTTTTAATGGCTTAGGCTGTTGGTTGTTAAATCATTTTATTAATATGAAGTAGCTTCATATTCAGATGTTTGACCTGACCTATAGCTGCAAAGTTCCAAATCCCATGACTGATCCCATCCCTTGGTAGGGCAGCACATACCTTGAAAGCTCTGTGAGAACTGTCATAAGCCATGTTTGCCAGCAGACAGCAGTATGCAGAGCACTTGGATTTGAAAGGTTCCATCATAAGGCCAAATTCTGTAATACTAATAAACGCCATTTGTTATTCTAGAAGTAAAAGGCAGCAGCAAAAATGGCCAAACTCCACTTCTCATTGCAGCTATAGATTTCAACATATTTCTAATAGTTTGTTTGGTTTTTTATTGTGCTAGGTTTTTTAATCATGTAAGAGAGGAGTGGCACAGGCTAAGACCACACATGACCTGGGGAAGGCACTTCACAATTTTCCCATACAAGCACTTCACTCAAAATATTTCTCACCCATCTTCAGCCCAGCCACAGCTTTGTAAGGAGAAAACAGTCGCATGAGCCGCAGCATGGAGGAGTACGGCTGTTATCAGCTACACTGTAAACAAAGCTGTCAAACCACAGATGTGATTTAGGAGTGCAAGCCCTGTTTTCCCACAAGATTTGGAAGACTTATAAAATTAAACACATCATTAATTATACACTTTATAAATAGCCTCATAAAAAAAGTATAGGCGTGTGCAGGACCCTGGAATGTATCTCAGAAGCCTTGGTGAGATTTAAACTTTAACGTGCCTGTGGAAAGCAGGCCATACAAGTGCCATGTCCCCTCATGGTGGCCAGCCCTGTCAGCACACCTTTATTATTGCTTAACTTTACCATGCACCCAATGCCCTGAATATAGGCTTTCACATGTCAAATAATGACCTTGGAGACCAAGCTAACAACTTGCAGAAGCTAACACAAATGCCAGCTATCCAAACACTAAACATTTCCTCTCCTTTCTCTTAGTCTTCCTCAAACTTTCTCCTAACAGATCATTCTCAAATTTCTTGCCTCCTTCACCCTCCATACTGATGTCTTCAGCACGGGTCTTGCACCTGTGCTGAAGACCAACAGGCCAACAGCATCCTGGCTTGTATCAGCAATAGTGTGGCCAGCAGGACCAGGGAAGTGATTGTCCCCCTGTACTTGGCGCTGGTGAGGCCCCACCTCGGATACTGTGTTCAGTTTTGGGCCCCACGTGACACGAAAGACACTGGGGTGCTGGAGAGAGTTCAGAGAAGATCAACGAAGCTGGTGAGGGGCCTGGAGCACAAGTGTGATGAGGAGCGGCTGAGGGAGCTGGGGCTGTTTGGCCTGAAGAAAAGGAGGCTGAGGGGAGACATTATTGCTGTCTGCAACTGCCTGAAAGGAGGTTGTAGCATGGGGGGTGTTGGTCTCTTCTCCTAACTAGCAAGTGATAGGATTAGAGAAAAAGGCCTCAAGTTGTGCCAGAGGAGGTTTAGATTGGATATTAGGAAAAACTTCACGGAAAGGGTTGTCAGGCATTGGAACAGGCTGCCCAGGAAAGTGTCTGAGTCACAATCCCTGGAGGTGTTTAAAAGACATGTAGTGTGGTGGACTTGGCAGTGTTAGGTTAACAGTTGGACTTGATGATCTTAAGCATCTTTTCCAACCTAAACAATTCTAAGATTCTAAGGAAGAGACCCTTCTTGCTGAACAAGTGTTGAAAAACAGCTCCCAGGGTTTTCTATACCACCTCTTCCTTTCGCATTCTTTCTGACTGATTTAGCAAAACAACTCACTGTCGTAGCTTCTCAGACCAGGAGGTAAGCTAAGCAGGGACTAAATCCCAAAAAAACTACTAGATTCCTATCCACACCTTGTGTTGCTGAATAACTTCTAAACCAAGTCTTCTATCTCCTTTACTATGAGATATACCCTGCTAAAATACATGAGTGTTCATCAGACCTAGGACATCTAACAAAAAATGTCAGACTCAATACACTGTCCCTTTCCAGGGAGAATATTTTCTGATGATCCTTTACAGGAAATGAAGATATTTCTGTTGATCGGGTATATGAGGAGAAGGCAGAACAATACCTAAACACCTGCTTGAGTCAGGAATATGGGGAGCATTCTCTATTCTTCCTTTCCTGGTTTGCACCTCCATTCCTCTACAGTTTTCATTGTGCCTCTGTGAATGTTCCATTTTTTAAACTCTTCAAGAATTTACCTCCATTTATAGCTGACTTTAAAGTTCATAACAAGACATTATGGCATGAGATGAAAAGTAGTGAAGAAAGCTGATAATCATTCATACCACTTTTCCCTTCCTCCCAGAATAAATCCTTAACAAAGTCTTTTCTCGTTTACCATAATTAATTCAGTGGATGCTATTCTTTTTTTATGGAAGTCCATAACCTTTTCCTGCAAATAATTTATGTAAAAATATAACGAGCCACTGAATTTCTATAGCAGTAATAAAATCCTTCCCTTTCCAAGGGCTGTTAATTTTCAGTGATGATGTAATCAAAGTATTTAAGTACTCAAAGTGCTTTTTATTTTATGGTAATGAAATGTTTTGCATATAATTCTTTCTTTTCCAGACATCTATCTGTTAAGAAAATAAACGAAGTAAGTAATCAACTTTGTGTATATTATGACCATAAAAAGCATACACATTCCATGGCTTCACAGCCTTGCTTCTAACAGTATTTTAGCCTAATAAGTAAAAAATACTATAAGAATCATAGTAGCTCTGGGTCATAAATGTATCTATCTTTACTGCGTGTAGCATTTCCAAGACCACTACTTCGTAAGGTCAGTTTCTGAAGTTACTTGCAGAAATAAAAACATACACACCATGCAAAGCTACTTTCCCAAGTATCCCCATGAAAGTTTATCTCATAACTGCCAGATGCCGCGGATATCTATGAACAATGAGCAGCAGGAGAGACACTCTCGTTCAGAGAAACAGAAATTTCATAGAGATTTTTAAAAGCAGAAAACTGAAATGATAAGATTAATAGAGCAGTAATAAATAGTATTACTCTGATGTAAATGTGAGGCTACCTCAAAAATAACATGAACCTTTCCAAGAAGAGAAATAAAAAACTGACAAAATTTATACCCAGAATGAACCTCACCTACTATATCCAAGCTCCCTCTTCCCTCTCCTCTCCTGTCTCCTTCCCTAGGGTGTCTCACGACCCCTGCAAAAACCCTCACCACAGCTACTTCGCAGCTTTGCCTGCAAAATAGCTCCAGCAGCCACTGAGGGGGCCACCACACTGCCGCTCCGCCTTCTGTGTGGTACTCTGGCTCCCCCCAGCCCCACCAGCAAGGTGGGGACCATGGCCACAGCAATGCTGGTCCTCACCATCCTGAGCCCAGTACAGCCCCGTACAGCACAGCCCTCCTACCAAAGCTCGCACTCCGCTATGGCCTCAAACCTCCGGAGCCACGAGCAGCCCAGGAAGCCTCAGAACATCCCCCAGTTCATCTCCCACTGGCCCCATGCTCCAGTCGGTCTGCAAAGCTCCACCAAGGGCAGCTCCAGGCATCACTGAGACGTGTGTCCTCTCAACAGCAGCAGTGGCTCCAAATTCCCCAGTCTGACAGAGCCTAAAATGGCTCTTCCCTCCCTGCCCACACCTCCAAGCTGACCACCTCTCCCCCCAAGCCGGCCACCAGCAGCCCTGCCACCACCACCCCGCACCAGCTGCTGTGGCCAGAAGCAATGCTGGGAATGCACCTATACACACGTATAAAGCAGAAAGCAGGAACTTTTACAGAGAGACCGGTTAACAGCAAGTGATTTTTTTTTTCCAGATCTCAGTTTCTGTAAAAATGTTTTTAAGAAGTTCTTCACTTTCTACTCAGGCCAATGAAGTAAAGCAGAGGAAATGGGTTTAGCAATAAAGGGGTTTAGTTATGACAAGTGGTTTCCATAACATGGATTAAGAGATACAGTTCTTACAATAAAGCAGAGTATTAAAGGATGTTTTTTAAATTCAGATAGGTTATAATTTATGGCATTTTGTGTTTCTTACTGAATGTTCTGTTTACTGCACTAACATGTTTCTACTGTATTGGGTTGTTTTTTTTATTTCATTGCAAGGGAACAGAGGAAAGAAAGGAATCTCTATACTAACTAAGCCCTGCCATTTCCTACCACAGTGGGTTGTAGTGCAAATCTATAGACTGGTGTAGCTCTAACTGTCAAATCCTTTGAGGTTTTCTTCTCCACAGATCTGAGTGGGAGGCTGTCCTAAACCTCACTCCTCCCATGGTTAGAAAATCTTTTCATTTGGAAGATCATTACAAAAGATGGTTTGATTGCAATATTGTAATGAACATTTAATGCTAAGAAAATTATATATTGGCAAGAAAGATAATATTTTACCACAAAAAGCTTTGTCTTGTCCTAGATACTGACTCATTACAAACCAAATGTTAAAACACCCCCAAGAACAATAAATATCTTACATCTGTAAACCATATTTCTAGCTGGGCACTGCACAGCTGCACAAATACTGCAGCTCCTAACAGGCTCTTAATTCGGCTATATCTTAAGGAGAAACATTGTATATCTCAGAACATGGAAAAGATCAAATTCAATTTGGATCACTTCCCATTCATATAGATCTGACTGCATAAATAGTTTTAGTGTGACCTGGAGAAGGAAACAAGAGTGTGCCTTTGTCAGGGTTTTAGACATGAAATGACAGGTCAATAGGTTTGAGAGCAGGACTGTCCCTCACCAGGACCCAGACAGGCCAAGAGGAGCCCCCGAAATTGGAAAGGACAAATGCAAAATCCTCCCCTGGGATGGACTAACCCCCTGGCAGCAGCTCTGCTCAAAAGGACCTGGGGACCATGGGCTGAACATAAGCCACTGGTGTGCCCTTGGTGCCATAAAGGCTAACAGCACATCGAGCCGGACCAGGTTAAACTGATGCACAACAGTCATCATGAAATGGTGATCATTGCAGTAAGCCATACGTCCTCTTATACCCCTAAAAACGCAGTTTTCATTGTTGCCAGTGGACTGAGATCAGCAGTCAGCCTGAGGTTTTGACAGTGATTGGATATTAATGAATGATATCTATAAACTGTTTCTAAATTAAAACACAGTTGGGTCTGTTGGAGTAAGTTGATAATCAAAAGAAAAATATTTACTGTCTATGTTATCATTTTGTTTAGGCACCTGGAAGAGAACAAGGTTAGTATTTAATAATATGATATTAATTTTTTGTCTTTCATATTCCAAGAACAAAATATTCTATCACTAAAATTCCAGCTGAAGTAATCAGTACAGGAATGTGACACCTATCCTGCTATGTAGCATCGGGCTACTTGGCTCTGTGTTTAAATGAGGAAAAGACACCTCCCGGGTATATATCTGCTGAGAAATGAGAGGTTCAGAGTGATCTCAACTGCTGTGGAAGACACAGTGGAAAAAAAAGGAATCTAACTTGGCATTAACTACAGCTATTTGGGATACCACATTTTTTTCTAGGAAATCAAAGTCTTAAGATTCTGGGGAAAATAAGAGTGCTGGAATAAAAAAAATATATATAAATAAAAAACAAAACAAAACATCACAAACAAACAAACAAAACTGGAAGGAAGGACATCCTGACCAGATTAATCTGATCTGCACACATAACATCATCCTTCTCCCCATCTTGCTCCTCTCTCATAATCTGAGGGTAAGAATTTTGAAAGACAGTTTTTTGAAAGCTTTAAAAAAGCCCCATTTTTCAAAAACATGTCAATTCTTCAGATACATGTACAGCTTTGGAAAATAACAGCTTAAGCCGCTTTCTGTGTATACATGCACAAAGGTCCATGGAAAAAATGTTACTCTGAAATACTCTGAAGATAGATAGAGGTTTATTATGCTGTTTACACGTTTGTGTTAATGACTCCATAATTTCCTCTGACATTTTCTTGTGCAGATTAAGGCAGAGTTTCCTGACTTTCAGCTAGAAATAGTACTGACTGCATTAATGCATTCGCTGCCTATCTATCCTGTGCTATAAAAAGGATTTATGAACCCTCTGCTTCCAGTACAGCATTCCACACTATTTACCACTATCTTAAGCCATATTTGGCATCAGCAAAACCTGTAACATTCAGTGCTAGTATAAATGTTTCCCACTGAAATAATTAGTTGACTCATTTAAGTCAGACTGATTGCAGCTTGCTAGGTTTTTTTATTGAGCTGCCATCCAGGAGTTTAGTTTAGTTAATTTATTTCACTGGAGTTGCTAGATACACTCAAGTTACACATAAGTGGAAATAATAAGTTCTTACTCTTTGTATTCATAGTTACAGATTTGGGGAAGAAAGCTGAAACATCTTTTCAAGCACAACAGTATACACCAAAGCATCATTCTGAAGCCAGGTAGGAATATAAGAATTTCTTGAGTTTGTACTGGATGCTTCAAGGACTAAAGATTCTGTCCTAGAAAATGAGACTTCACTATGCAATAAAAGATGCTATCACTTTCTGATGCCATGTAGTGATATGTATTGCCCTGATGCATGACAATAACTGTCTTTGGGAATTGCTTTCAAGCTGTTGTAATTGCGCATTCAATTTTTATCTTTAATAGCATACTACTATATTACATTTTTGCCTCCCTATCCATGATAGGGTGTTAAATATACTGTATAAAGAAGCTCTGCCACCTTCAGCCTCAGCATTTTCTCTTCCACTTATTTTCAACTTTGTATATACAAGGAAACATACTTGGCTTTTCAAAGGCCAAATATTCTTCCATAGAAATCTGTCACTGTGGCTCCTATTTTTCTTTTCTAACCTACACATATCTTTCTTTTCAAAATGCACATTTAAAACTATATCCTCCTAAAGTACTCAGCAAAACACAAAAGTATAGGATAAAGTATTAGGAAGCGTATGAATGATTTAACATCTTTCCTAGACAAATACTGAATCTCTGATCTAGCCTTGTTTACTACGATGGCATTTCTCCAAGATAAGATTATTGTCTGGAGTAAATGTAACAGTATGCGTGACCCCAAGTACTTTGTTTCTCCTTGTGTGGTACCAGTGGCTCTGTTATGTGAAGTTATTTGGTCAGTGCTCTTCCCAGTGTAACCGTTCTAATTAATAGCACAACAAAATAGCAGCTGGGTACTCAGCAGCAGTCTAGAAAATCAGAAAGGACAGGGAACAACTGCTCCCTTGGTCTTCCTAGAAAACGACTGGGAACATCAGGTGAAATTAGCAGGGAATGGGCTCAAAATTAACGAAAGCAAATTGTGCTTCACTACACACGCAGCTAAAATGTGCAACTCTTGCCAAATACTCGTGTGGAGAGTAAAAATTGATATAACTTCAAAAAGGGGCTGTTGAAATTCATGGAAGAGAAAACTGTAAAAAGATGCTAAATATAAAATTACCGTCCCAAACCCAGGAAGGCCCAAAGCTGCAATCTACAGTAGAGGAAGGGGTATTCTGGGGAAGCACAGCCAGGCATTGATCTCTAATTTGACCCTTACTTAAATACTGTCGCTTACAGAAGTATTTTTCTGACGTTATTTTCATTCATTGCTTTTTCCCAGCCTTCAATGTACGCGGAGCTCTAAAAATGTTCGCAGCTCAGGTAAGAACCAGAGATTGCTTTGAAAACTACACCAGATGTAGATAAATAAGAAATGGATCCATGTGCACATCTGCACTGGGAATTTTCACTCTGCATAGTTAGTGCAAAGGGATTGTTGAATAAAGCAAGCACAAAACAAGTAAAACAATGGCACAGTCAACTGAAGTGAAGAAACGAGCAGAGAGTTCCTTGCCCAGCCATGCCCTGTGCCTGGTGCAAGCTAAGAAATGCCCAACCTGGAATGGGAGTGTTAGACCACTGCAGATCCCACACCCAGAAAAGGAAAGGGATTGGGACAAGCTACTGAAGGACAATGGGGAGAGGAAGGGAAGGCAAACTGCTTGAGCACACAAAGAGACACCCATGGAGACAGAGCACGCTGTGAGCACAACCGCCTCTGCTCTTCCAGGCAGAGATGCAATCAGTTGGGCTAAATGGAAGCTACAGATGTTCAGGCCATTACAGGGCAGCTGCTATGGGTTTAATGCCTTTGTGTAAACTAACAAACTGATCTTCGAAGAAATTGCTCAGGATTTATCCCAGATTACTAGAGGGAAGGATTTATAAATGTCACTATCAGGCCTGTCAAATAATTATGATGAGAACCAAGACTTCCACTGGATGGTGTAGTTTCAGCTAAGGGAATGTACTGGAAGCCAAGACTAACACCGGTGGGTGCCCCGCCAAGAAACACCCTGTGGTGCAGCTTGCCCAGGCACCATGGCAACACCCCTCTGCTCGTTTGCCCTGGATTCCTGTAAGATTGCCAGAACTGGATGCCACACACAGCAGCAGCTTCATTACATTCATACACACACTGTGTCTCTAATGTTAAAGACAATACTTCTACAAGGACTATTAAAAGTTCTGTTAGCTTTTTGCTGTCATATCATACTGTATCTGTCATCCACCAGCCCCTCTACCTAATTTATTTTAGGAAAACACAGCCTCATTAGTGTTTAACCCAAATTGCATGTGGCTCATCCCTTTCAATATATTTACACCTGCTTTAAAAACCAAGGACAGAAAAACACCCCAGCATCTACTGACAGACTTTTAAAAAGCAAAATCCCTTTATTAAACAAATTTCATGATAAGAATTGTGTAAGCAAAAGAAAACACTTATGATTCTCTTGTGTAAACACCATTTCCCTTTTTAGAAATGCATACTAAAGATAAAAGATGCAATAAAGGAAACTATTTGTCTTATGTAAACAGATTCATTGATAAAGAGGTGTATCGATATCTTAGATGGAGTACATGTAAATAACATGACTTGGGTCTATTTGGTTTTTTGAATGTCATTAAAATGCTGGGTCTCCATTCCTTAAAAAGAGAGTTCACACCTTGGGAGACCCAGGGGCTTTGGGGACTGAGGAGCTATAGGAATCATCCACACTGGTAACTTCCTACTGTCCTTGACTACACTTACTATACTTCTATGTTCTCCTTTTAAGTGCCTCTGCGAATGCACTTTCGTATCAAAACCCCTACGCCATGCCAAAGCCTATGAGTTGCACAATGTGAATTTATGGTAAAAGTAAATAACACCAGGAAGAACATATGGACTGTTTGTTCAGAGCAAGCAGGACCCACCTTAACTTCAGTCATTGCCAAGCTAAACAAGCCCACCTCCCCCAGCTTTGTTTCACAGCTCCCTGACTCCAGTGGTGGCCCCTCACTGAGCCACTTCTGGTTATCAACATCCTTCCTGTGCTGGGGGTCCAATTCCACATACTCTCCTCTGGATACCTACAAAAAATCTGTCTCTACAGAATCCACAAAGCTCAAGCAGGTCTCTGGTTCCTGCTGTCCTCAGTCAACCCTCAGTCTTTTTCCTAGGTGCCCCACAGCCATCTCCGCTTCAGGCACTTCCTACCATCCCAACCACTGCTCTTGGTCATTCAGGCTCTCTGGGACAGCACAATATCCTTTTCCCTCTATAAATTCCTTGCGCTCATGAAACAACAGGGACAGAACAAACAAGTGGCCTTTTCACATGCTATCCTATAATTTTTCCTTTCAAGCCCATGTTAGGATTAGAAAAACATTTAAAGAAGAAATACTAATTTTATTAAATTTATACAAATTTCCTTTTTTACGCTATGTAAGTACATATTTCTCTCTGATAGTTTTAGTTTTTATTGTTGAAAACAATGTTTTCCTCTTAAAAAATATAAAACCTTCTTATTTTCTCGTTGAGCTGTTGTTAACCAGGCCCAGACCACGAGCATTGCGAGATCATTTGCCACTTCTTGTCCCGCAGTTTAAAACATACCTGAAAAAAAATTACGGAACATACATAGCACCAGTCACAAAGCAAACATGGTCCTAGCTGTGGGGTCTCTTTTTAAAAACAAAATATCTGGGGATAGCCACCAGAAATGCAATGTGAACACATGCCAAAATCAGGATGCAATAAGCTGAACAGTGACATACTTGCACTTTGACAACTCAAAGTGGTTACAGAAACACAGTGTAGATGTCTGGTCACAGACCCTTTGAACAGTGACTTAATTCCTGAATGGACCACAGCTGTTTGTGTGTTGAGATCAGCGCATGTTTTTTACTCTCTTAAAAACAAACATAATGCTGCTATAAACCAGAACATGGTACATGTATGCATGAAACAGTGAAACACAGTGAAAACTACTATTCTTCTGTAAAAGAATGTCTCCCAAGTCAAATTTCTTCAATATTCTGTCATACGTGATGTATGGACAGAAAAATAATGAACTGATAAAGCATGAAGAATTGATAAAAAGTAATGAAATACTGCTTTGGCAAACACTACCGTCTCTTGTGACAGTAACCAGAAGGAAAAGATGCAAACCATTGATAACCACATTTTTCTCATTTACTCTAACAATAGTCACTTGGTCATTTCTCCCACCGGCATTGCATGAAACAAACAAAAATGCTTTCTTTTGTAGAGCAGGATATGATGGGTTTTTATCTTCAATTAACCATTCTCCCCCCATGCTGTGCTCCTACAACGTGCATTTGATGTATACACTGAAAGTCCACTACTGCATATCCCAGGCTGTTTCTGCTGCATCCTCATGGAGCTCAGCGCGAGCCTCCCACATTACCCTACACTCTGCGTTCCCATCCCATCCCCTGAACCCACACAGCTCCCCAGTGACATGGCGAGCTGGGTCTAGCTGGGAAACAGCAGCCCTAATCTACAGACGGTAATCACATTTGCTTTGGGAGGACGGTTTTCAGCTACCTAAGCTCTCTCAGTCGGCTGCCTCCTCAGCAGTGCAGCGCGGAGCTGGAACACGCAGCTGGAGCCACCACCTTCATCTTCTCCTTAATGCCACACCAACCTCACGTCTTGGCCCTAAATTCGTTAAGTGAAACAAGTCGCTGAGCTGACTGAAATTCATCAGCATCTGAATCCTTTAAGTTTTCAACAGCTTGGATGAAACAATGCTGGCTGGCAATGGGATGACAAGGGGCTTTAATACGATTCAACATAACAACAGCTCCAATCCAACACAAAAGGTGAAAGAACAGAATGAACTGTTACACTTCTAGAATACAAAAGTCCCATATTTATTATTTTATTTAGCATTTGCTATGTTACTAGTAGCTTATCTTGAATATTTTTTTGCCATGCTTATGTGCTCAAGAACCTGGCAGAGTGATGACAGTTGAAAAACATGAGGAAACTAATGTGTTAAATCTCCTAGGGCATGAATCTGAAAGCACTGGTGCTGCATTAGCGCAAGGCCAGTCATAACTGACAGCTCTTCATTTTAAAGGTTCATATCACAATACTGTATTTCCAAGCTGTAAATGCTGTTCTCATACTTATTTAGTAAAAGTGATAGGGTAAAATGAAACTATAACTTCCATTTTAAAAATACAGCTTTTTTCCTTCTGAACTTACTTTTACAGGGTCCACGTTACATGCAGAGAATTTGTCAGTGAAGAGGTCACCATCTCCGACGCCACACACAGCACCCAGAAACAAATCAAAACATTCACTTCTAGAATGGGAAATGCAACCTCCTACCCAACCCATTGAAAAGGTAAAGACCCCTTCGCTTCATAAAGAGACGGGTTTTAGAAAATTGCATTATCACTATAGGGCACACATATAACATAACAACTGCTGTTTACTGAAAGTATTTCTCCAAGAAGTTAAATGGTCTGAAAGCTGTGGGTATTGAGCATCCATGAACACAGACCAATACGAGTTCTTGAAACCACAGATAAGAATTTACATGTCTAATTTGATTCAGATTTCCTAACAGGGTGTCTTGATATAGACGCATTGCAATTATTTTTATAAACTGTGCTAAATTTGCTAAAAATGAAGAGTAGATATAATCTGTTTGCACTGCCTTTTGCTTCTGCCAGCTGTGGTTAATTTCTATACACTGATTATGCTGTCTTAAAATTAAGGATTTAAACAAATATGAATGGTACATTGGAGATTATGATCGCCATGAAGCAGAGAAGGCACTGTTACTGGAAAACACTGTAAGTACAATTTATCTCAAAACCTGGGATGTAAACTCTTGGAGGAAGTGTCTGGAAACTGTTCAGAATAGCTTACAGGGGCTTTTTTGTGAACTAACCATACAATCCATAATTCAAATCTGTGTCATACAGGATGAGACATTCTTGGTTAGAGATTGTTCAACGAAATCAAATGCTGAACCATATGTTTTGGTTGTCTACTATGGAAGCAGGGTATACAACATTAAAGTACGTTTTCTGGAAGAGAGTCAACAATATGCACTGGGAACAGGGCTCAGAGGAGATGATGTAAGTAAAATCCCACCCATCTTTATAGTCTACTGCTTTTATGTCACACTTCACAAGCTCTTAATACTAAAGATTAGTTATAAACTCTCCCACATAACAAATCTGCTATTTCATTAAAGTTTCTTTTACAATGCTCTCATTTCAAGTACAACTCAAAGTTCCAAGCAACTTCAAGATAATGATTTAAAACTGAATTTTGCATATCGTGCTCAAATTCGGATTTAAATCAGTGTAAAAATTTCCTCGGTACTTATAATCATAGAATGGTTTGGGTTGGAAAGGACCTTAAAGACCATCTGGTTCCAACCCCCCTGCCATGGGCAGGAGCACCTTCCACTAGACCAGGTGCTCCAAGCCCCATCCAACCTGGCCTTGAACACTTCCAGGGATGGGGCATCCACAGCTTCTCTGGGCAGCCTGTTCCAGGGCCTCACCACCCTCACAGGGAAGAAGCGTCTACCTACTTTAAGTAAACACCTGCAAAGTAAAGAGTTAAACAGCCCTCCTTTTCCAGGTATACATACTATAACAAGTTAAAAATATGCTAACGTAGTATCAGCAGATATTCTAAAATACATACAATTTCACATATCTGACAGCATGGCCTGTTGCTATTAATGCTGCATAAAACCACTAATTGTCTCTCATATAGCAAAAGGCAAAAAATATCTTAGCGAGAATGAGGCTAAAGTTGTCATGGATATTCAAAAGTGATTAAATCCTGTGAATCCCCACCAGTCTTTCTGATATGCTAAATTTCAATTAGAAAATCCCTTTAGATTAGCAATGCTATTTTACATAATAAATTCAATTATATTCATGATAACCTATATGGTTAAATAACAAATACCATACTTGCATGTCTTTCACACAAGGAAAAAGTGAAAACTGCAACAGTCACCTCTCTAAAGATGTCAGTCATCTCTCAAAAAAAAAAAATTTAAAAGAAACTCAAAGAACGCTCATCTGAGCATGAAATTCAGCGTAAGGGAGGACCAGCTGCACACCAGAAAAGCAAAGCAACAAACTACTAGGAGTGTCATTAGCTATGTGAATGACAGTCAGAAATCCAACTAAGGTGAAGCAGCAAAAGCCTCTGTAGCTGAACCTTAAACTACATCTTTTTTCTGTGTGTCAATACTTTTTAAACTTACCTTTTATACAGACAGACTTAAAAAAACCTGAAATTAAAACTGACCCAAGCTAATCTGATAAACTGGGCAGGTTCAAGACTTATATTTGGATTCTTCTTAGAAATGGTGAGATAGGATTCATGAACTTTCAGAGATGAGGGGCAACGTTTACTGGGAAGTTGTTCTTCAGGAACACTGGGGTTTAATAAGGAGGGGAAAAGATCCTTGCTCAGGCACACTGAGGTGGAAGGGTAGAACGAACGAGAACTGTACTGTACTGCAGGTACCATCACCTGGCATTGCTGTAGGAAAACACTGCTCTTCTGTAAAACATTGGCTGCATTTCTGAACCAAGTCTCCCAGACTTCCTGGAGTTTTAGAATGATTTAGGGAGAAAACAAGTTTAGTTTTCTGTGGTTCTTGCACTGTTTAGCCTTGCTGTAATGGCCCCCATTGAATTTTTTTTTAAAAACAAAGGCTCAGATTAGAAACAATGACTGACTAAAAAGCCTGACTGGAGTTGAAATACAGTAAACTACAGGATAATGTAATATCTGTACAGAACACTACAGAATAAAGACGTAACACTAAACATTCATCATTTTAACAGATTTCACAATTAAGGCAACTAGAAAATCACCTGAAAAATTCATCTGGACAATTTTTACTGAACTAAAAGGAAGGAGAACACAATCCCTCCCATCTCAGGAAATATCAAAATTTAGGACTTTTTTGCTTGTTTCAACTTCTGCACAGAAAGTACGTATGTTAAACAGTGGGTCTGAACTGACAACAGTCAAGTCATAAAGTTACAATTCCAGAATAGGGATTTCAAGCACCTGGTTAATAACAGCGTATCTAAGACCTGGCTCTACCAGGCCAAATCTGTAATCATGACATGTTACCTTAAACCTTCTTTTTTAATGTTGAGTATTGTTTCTCTTTAAGTCAGAAATCCTCCCATAGATGAACTACAACAGAAAAATCTCAGACTCGCTTTACTAGTCAGTGATGTACCAGGGAGCCGCCGAAAGAAATAACGGCATCTCGCTTCTGTGCATTCTTCTCAGTAGCAGACGCGAAAATAAAATTAACGCTAAACTGGGCACAAAACATATGCAATAATGAACAATCAATGGCACTAACCTCGCTCAGCAGAACTACTTCCATCTCAGGCACTCTGAAAGGATTCCCCAAAAACTGTCACCTCAACTTCTGCACCTTGCTTAAAGTTCTTTTCTCAGGAGGGTGACAACAATTTGCAAGGCTGTGAGTTACAGAAAAATTGCTGCCTATAATTTTCCAATGCTTGTTAAATTGCTTTCCAGTGTGCTCTCCATTGTCCCTCCCTTTGTTTCACCACATTTTGCAGTATGCAATGCAGACAGGCCAGCTGCTTTGTCTACATTAGCTGATTATTTCTTCTTCACACGCTAAAGAGAAAACAACTTAAACAACAAACAGGTGCGGACCTATTAATATTTCTACCCACTTGTTCATTTTATTCAAAGTTTCAATCTTACTGATTTTCTGCAGCATGTTTCACTTCTGGATTAATCTTTTTCCATCCATTAAAAACTTATTTTTTTCTTACACATCATTATTCATAGTTTTCACTATCCTATTGCAACTCTTGATTTTTCATACGCAGTTTACAAGGTGTTAACACTTTGTATGATCCAAAAAAGACTTTTTATTAACAATTTTTAAAATGTATTTAATTCAGCTTTTCTGAGGGCATCATTAGCTCTCATATAGCCCTTAAAAGCCATAAGATGGGAAAAATGCATTGATCACCATATATCTATTTTTAAAAATTGTCACTTCTACGTCAACATGACAAAAAAAGCACATTAACTGTTAGTAGAGCTGTATCTTTCACTAGCAATTTAGCCACAGATGTTCATATCCACATACATATTTCATATACTACACTAGGCTCACTAAAGGCCAAATCACATAAAGCTATAAAGACCAGACCCCCAATAGGACACACGAGAAATTTAGGCATTTACATTCAAAACTGCTGTTCTGAGCACCCTTTACTTGGCTGTTGCCTTCCCAGTCAGTTTCAGTATTAAAGATTCAGAGATACCTGTAATGCTGCTGCTTTTCATATAAACAGTTCTTTTGAAAACTAAAAAAAATCAAAAAAAACTTGCTCACATTTAAAGCTGATCGTGACACAAAAATTAAGTATTTTTCTTATCACCATTGCAAAACTAGATCTGTCACACACAAAATCCAAGCTTTTAGTACGTCTGCAGTAGTGGACTCAACTCACAACGTAGTAACTAAAAGGCAGGAGTTGACTCCTCTTCAGCTCAGTGTGTGTTTTACATAGAAGCTTAGAGCGTGGCCCAACACATACCTCTGGATCTCACTGTTGTGGCCAGAGATCTTTTCTCCATCCTCACCACTCCTTATCACTATTTGCTGCTACTTTTATTTTCAAATTGTTGGTCATACAAGTCACATCAATTCAACTCAGTTCATTTCCAAGTGAGACAAATGGATCAGATCCAAGTACCTTCATCAGCCGTTAAACTGGTCTGACTCATTAAGAGTAGATGAGGGAGCACTCCCACTGACAGTGTCACATCAAAAGTTGCCACCAGGAAAACGGGCACAGTGAACACCCGTCAGGGGATGCTAGTACATTCAACTGAGAGATGTCTACAAGGTAAACATCTTGTCCACGGCTTGAATGACAGTTCAAGGACAAACTGGTCTCCCTGAGGATATGTGACACAGTCCAGAGTCCCACCACCACCCCAAGGCAACTAATAACTACAGCTTTCATGAGCAATCCTTGAGACCCTATTCCCGTCTCCCAGAACAGTCTGGAAACCAGGAGGCAGGACATTCCTAGGACAGCAGAGATCAGTTTGAGTCTCTTCAGACATTGAAGGGAAATGAACAATTCTGCAGTACTGAATTTTCTTCATCTTTAAGTCCTTAGGTGACTTTACACCTAACAAACTGCGAGGTTCCATTAGAAAGGCCAAAGACAGAGTTCTGAATCATCGGTGGTACAATGTCCAAGTCAATTTCATGTTCTAGCAGCCATGAAGAAACTCAGAGGTCAATATTTTAAATCCCACTAACTCAAATAGGAGTACAGGATGAAATAAAATATGGAAAAAAAAAAAAAAATCTAAGTAACAACTGAGACATTTTTGCCCCATTACCGAAAAGCTACAGCTAATAGGTACAGTGATGAATGTAATATGACGTTAGCCAAGTGAAGCGAAGTTAACGTTCCAAAGCATAATAACAACTACAGTAAGACTTTTAAACTTTCCAACCATTAACAAACATTAGACAACAACAACAACAAAAAACTGGTGCTGATAAAGAATAAATTTAGAATTAAAAAAAGTCAGGATTACTTTCATATGACATAAAATACAAACAAGCTTTGCCTAGTCTTCTAGTAGCAATAGTGACCTTGAACATAAGGCAAAGACCAAAAGGCAAAGTGGAAAAATGTATATAAGTTAACAAAATAAACCTTCAAAAATTAGCACACTGGGTTTGAGATCAAATAGTTTTCATCTTAAAATAATACAGGAGCAGTTACACCAAATCACCGATTTAATCAGATTCTTGTTATCAACTAGGTGTGAATCAGGTGGAGGTGACAGAGACTACCATGAGATACCACCACACACACAACGAATTTCGATGCTTTTGGTAAATGTGATATAATGTAGATACAGGATAAGTATTAATGTCACAGCAAACTTGCATCACTGTGTACAGCTCTAGAGATTTAATACCAGTGAGTCAAGAATGGCTCAGGAGGAGCAACAGTGGTGTGGTGACAATTTAGTGGCATGATTAGAGTTTACAAGCTACACACAGCTAAGAGAACTAGTTAAAACTGTTAACCAGCAGAATGGCAAGACTAAGCGACTCCCACCAGGACGTAAGAGGATAAATACCTTGGATAGCTTTCCATTGCTGTTTGATCAATTCAGGACTCTCAAACCACACCTTTATAATTTTCAGAACGGGCCTGGATGATATCATTGTTTTGAACAGCAGAGAATGAAAGTAAAACCCTGCTGAGACCTTTCTTGTTCCATACTCCAAAGGGATTTCATAGCAACTTTCTCCATTAACTCAATAAGAAAAAAGGTACATTTAAAAAGGTACAAAGAAACTTGCAGTGTAAAGTATTATGTACTGCTACTGAAGGGTAACTTTCGACAGCATGAAGTTCGTCATGACTTATAGTTGCTTCATCTTTTCAAAATCTCTTATCACACTTGCCACCACAAACTTTTACAGGTCATACTGCATTCCCAGGGCTTAGACATGCTCCCCTTTTCCCTGAAGCAGCCTGCTGCTTTCTCCTGCACAAGACAGAGGGACACAAAGGAAATAAGATTATTAAAATCTGGTGCTTTTCCTTTTATGATTGCTTCCCCTAATCTAATCGTAATTCTATGCAAAATATTACTTATTTCTAATATTGTCATTTGCAAGTCCTTTAGTGTTATTGATAAAACCATCTAGCAATTTCATTTTCGGTCACTGATTACAATTTTTCTTTTTTCCCCTCAGAAATTTAATTCTGTGAAAGAAATCATTGACTTCTACAAATATGTTCCCATCACACTCATTGATGGAAAGGATAAATCAGGAAGCCAGAGAGAACAATGCTACCTGACACATCCATTCAAGTGGCGTAAAAGATGTTTTCTGCCTTAACGTCACTGATTTGTTTGTATAGATGCCAACACAAAAATTATTTAGATGTCTCAAAAATCGGACTAGCCGGAGTGAGGAGCTCCCCATAATACTCTGAAACATTCTAGATGCTCCGCTAAAAACACTTCTCTCCACTGAGAACACAGATCTACTCCCATTTTTTTATTCTATTTGTTTTTAAATTTGAGCATACAGGTAAGGTATATGCCGTTGTATTAACTCACAGAAAAGCATTAAGAGAGACCAACTCCTGAAATTTTGACAAGGATTGACCAATTCGCTTTTCTTGCACTGTACCTTCCAAAAGGCGAAAACCAAACCCAGTCTTGCTCACCTAAACATCACTGAAGCTCAGTTAGTAGCAAAACCAAATAAAACATACTACAGTCATATGCAAATTATACTCTTGCTTTTGAAAAATACAGGTGAAATGCTACTGAGTATTCACTGTATAACAAATTCATTCAGTGTGCTTATGTGTTTGCACAGTAACGAGCTGTGCTCAGCAGCCACTGAAGTCAGTGGGTGTCAGCTGGTGCTCATAGATATTGGAGCAGATTATATAAAGCTAGCTTTCATTATGTAAATTCTATTACTTAACTAACACTTATTCTTTAGCTTAAGTAGCAATACTTTACACCGTATCTGAGCTGTCAACCACTTACACAGTAGGACCATTATGC
The DNA here is from genome assembly GCF_036013475.1 of Columba livia. Classification (NCBI taxonomy): domain Eukaryota; kingdom Metazoa; phylum Chordata; class Aves; order Columbiformes; family Columbidae; genus Columba; species Columba livia. The sequence goes on along the minus strand of NC_088605.1, from coordinate 14,642,101 downwards.
AAACAGTCCGTTTGAATTCATACCATGTGCAAATATAGAGATAAAAGCCATCAGCAGGAACAGCAGACGTGGTTCAAACTCAGCAAGAAAACATGTTCTAGTGTGTATCACAGAAGACAAGGATGTGATATTTTTCCAGCAAAGGACATGATAATATTTATTCATATAATTTCAGGTTTGGAAGGCTTAACTAAATTCATTATAAATATGAAAGACAAAACTTCAGTATTTTTCTGCAAAGCATCCATAGCCCTCATTTCTAAGCATACCCAGAAGTCTGACTAGGTGACTGGAATAAAGCAAACTCAGTTACTTTATCCTTACAGAACAGGACCAAGCGGAATGAAAACATTCAAGCCCAAAGCATGACATCCCAACACAATGTACAATGTAGTATGTAGTGGCACAAACTAGCTCTAAAAAAATTTAGCAGTTGGTTGTTATTTCCTTGCAACCTGCACCAAAATGCAAGAGAACATTCATTGTAATTATTTCAAACCACTGAGACTCTCAGACTTCAAGGGAATTATTCTGACATTACATTATCTAACAATAAGAATAAAAATTAACAAAACAGAAGCTGCTAAGTAGAGTTTGTCAGAGCTCATAAAAAGGAAAAGAGGTATAATGTAATCTGCTTCAGGAGTTTCATAGCCGCCATAAAATTTAACTTGCCAAAGGTTTTCATGTTGGAACAAAAATAAATATTTTCTAAATTAAACCTGAAGAAACACAGTTTAACAATCTAGATAGCAGATTATGGCAGTGACATACAAAGCTTTGCAGACATTTACTAGAACAGTAGACTTGCTTACAGAAGACAAGCATTACTAGTGTACTTAAACCACCTAGAGTTTATAATGCTGAGCATCAGCAGTTCCCCGCCCCTCAGTACAGCTTTCACGAGCAATGTTCTAATTTTGCCAGTGACAACTCTTACGAAGCAAATTTAAAACTATTTATTTAGTAGCTTCTACAGAAACAAAATTAATTCAAGCAGTAACCTGGACTGAAGGATTTAAAACAAAGGAGGAATTTTCACCATGTTTTTTCTTATGTTAACAGTATCCATATTTATTTTATGTGATATGCCAGAATTTTAAGGTGGAAGCTATTTTCACAATCGAAAATGCAAATAGTACTGTTATGTTTGCATCAAAGTATACGAAGTGAAAAAACCCTCTACTGTACCCATCTAAAAAAATATAATTCTATTTGAATACAAAATGAGAACTATCATTTCATTATTATTGACGAAACGGACAAAAGGAAGTTGGAATACGTTGGTCTGATACAAATGATACAAAAATGGTCCATGTGTACATGATGAAAAAGGTCTGACAAAGCACCAACTATCTGAAGAATTTTAACACTGTATTGCAAAATGATTAGAAAGCAATGTTTTAACCAGTTTTGAAAATAAGCCTCAGTCAGATGCAGTTTTAAAATATTTACATTTCAATACAGATAAAAAACATACTTTATCAAAACAACGTATAAGCCACTGGAGTATATAAAAAAATATTCCCAGCTTAAACGGTTTACAAAAACGCAACAACGGCAGAAAGAGTTAGGAACTACCAGTTTTTCCAAGAGTAGTCCCAGTTCAAACATATAACAGACATCCAGCATTAGAGTCAGTATTGATTTTCTTACCTGCAAAAATGTAAGAACTCATTTTAATTGTAAATATGTGCTTCAATATAGTTCATTCTATATGAACATTAAATGATTTAAAATTGACAAGATGAAGACAAACATTTATTATTCATTTACAGAAACATTAGACTTCAGTATTATCCATCGCTCTTCTTCACTAAAAACTTGAAATTTGGCCCTGATTTAGGAAAGTGTTTAAGCAACTGAGCAATGTTTATGCTGCACTGAAGTCAGCAGATACACGTTAGACATAAATATGTAACTAGGCACATGCTTTATGAATTGAGGCCTACAAAAAAATATAATCTAACAGCATCCAAATTCTTAAGGACGATGAAAGATTGCACTGAAAATCTGGTTCAACACTGGCAACGTCAACACTGTGCAACATGGTTTTTCATTTTGAAAAGTCTTCATCTTCAGCATGCTCCCCCCATAAATAAGCATCAATGCACCAGCTAGAGTTCTAACCAAACGCCCAATTCTGCAATTGCGTTTCTATCAGACTGCACACACACGGCACAAGAGGGTTTATGTTTGGCTATTACTTCCTCACATTTCAGAACAGCCTTGAGACCATATGGAGAAAAGCTTCTCACTCCGATCAGTCCAAGTCTGATGGTATCTCCGGCGCTGCCTGTTCAACAAGGATGGTACAGAAAATTGACAGCGTTCTGCTCTCTTTCTCACACCTACACAATACAGGCTAGTTAAATCTAAGTACCAAACAAAACTAAACTTTTAGTGCTATCTGACCTAGTGGGACCAACTCTGATCCCACAGAATCTTCATTTACACCCTTGTACTTCCTCCAACGTCAGCAGAAGTGTTTTTGTTTCAGTGAAACGGGGTACTCACATTTAAGTTTTACTTTTTATGCATGGTGCTTAATTTGCCACTAAAATCTATGATGTACTTGCTGCCCAGAGAGGATCAAAGGTGCTTTTCAGTACACATATGCTCGATCTCTGAAACACCATGCTGTAAGAAAGCAAACTAAACCCTGTTAAATTTACAAAGATCTTATCGTCTAAGATTTTAATCCATAAAGACCTAGCACAAACCAGTTACAGCACAGTATTCTAGCACAAAGAATGGTAACTAGAAAGATGTTTGCATAGCAAATTTGTTTCAAATTTCTCCTATGGAACAGATGAAGTTGACCTCCAATACAAATTTCAAACATGAGAGTGCAAAGTAGTGCTTAATCTTCACTATCAGCTTCTCTGTATCTCTATAGCTCTGCTCTCCTCTTCCACTTTGCTAAGAGTAGAGATCTTTTGGCAAAATAAAGCAGTTACTTCCATCTTCCTTCAAGCAAGTTTGCGGCACTCATTAAAAAGAAGAGGGGAACCCCCTCCTAGTCTCTCACTTAATGCTTTTTTGCTGGAAGAGAAAGAACATCCCAACCCTTGGTGGCCTCTATCAAGTGCCTCTGTCCATGACTTACCCATTCTTCTTGGTCCATATATACTCTTCCACAAAACCAACACTTAAACATACACTGAAGTGTTTCAGCTGATGAAGTTTCCACCACCTGGTAGTTGTTTTTATGGGTCTTTTTTAGTTTCATTTTTAGCATATTCTCCTTTTTCACTTGACTTCCTGTCTCACCATTTTGAAGAGTAAGACGGTTTCGATAACGTCTGGCACCAAGACACCTACTTGTCCTTTCTGATAGAACTACTTTCAGGACTTGACCTTTATACTTGTTAATAGTCTTCATGACATTAATTATTTCTGGTGAGTCAACATCGGGATGGTTTAGTACCACAACTGGCTGGTTACGACGAGGGCACTTTATCAGCTGGTTCATTCTCAGAGGGACAAGTCGAAGACGTCTTGCTGTCAACAGATAGGACATGTCAGAACTTGAACTGGTGTCTGACCGAGTCCTTGCTTTCCTCTTAGGAAGTTCCCTGGTACCCACTCGTTTCACCTTTTTTTTGGGACCTGGTTGACTTTTTGAATAAGGTTTGCTTTGCTTACTCACACTACTGCTTTTCTGAAACAGTACACCAGTTTGTTTGGTATTATTTTTAACACTTGCCTCTCGCTTTGGTCTTTGCCTGAGTGATATAACTCGGGGCTGTGCAGTCAGTTCGCTCTGATCATGCAAACACGGCAAATTACTGCCAAGTGTCTCAGAAACACTCACAGGAACTGGGCGAGGCAGAAACATTTCATTGCAATACACAGAAGGAGCTGGTGTTTCACTCCTGTTTTCTAGTCCATTTGAGTTTTGACTGCTAGTAGCATTCAGCACTCTCAGTACTGTCCCTTTGGGGATGAACACTGGAGTAGCAACATGGGCATTTTTAGTTACCCTGCTTTTAGATGTTCTTGCAAATGTAAGCAGCTGCTCTTCACTATGTTCTTCACTACTAATCACACAGTTTTCACCATGCACTTGAGACAAGGATTCAGGCTGCTCCACTTCTGCGGCATAAACGACCCTCTCACAGCTTGCTGAATTTTCTTGAGGGTAAAGCACCTTTTTACTCGAAGCGTGACATCTCAAAGGCATGGATTTCATGTTGGATTCAGCAGCAGACATGAGCTGAGCAATCTTTCTACACAGCAACGTCGCTGTCTTCTTACTGCAAGTTGTGTCATCCCATCTGACACCCTCTGGAACATTTTCAGCCCCAGAGCTAAGAGAAAATACAGATGAAATAATAGGTCCCTCAAAGGGGTTGCCTTTATTTTCCATCTTCTGTAGTTCTAATGAATCCAGAAGATGATTATTCTTTTGACTTACGGTTTCAGCTCTCTTTACTTTGCTGAAGTCAAAAGTCGTGGCCTCGCAAGGTGGAGTTTTGGTGACATTAAAGTTTTTTCCTGCTTCAGAAGATGTAACAGATTTTTTATCAAAACTCTTACCAACTGAATGCGTTTCTGTAGAGCTAACTGGCAGGCTCCTACATTCTTTAGCATCCCTCTTTAGAGGCAATGTATCCTTTTGTTTAAGGACTGCAGCAGAAGGGGAATTTTTGCCCTCCTGAGCAGCCTCTACTGAAATGTTCTTGGAACTTATATCTTCGGAAATAGCAGCATATTTTGGAGGGGGTATATCCACAGCTTCTTCATAATGATGTAAGTCATAATGCAAGCTATTTTTTCCATCTACTTCACACCTTGAGGATTTCAGATCACTTTTTTTTTCAGTACTATTCATCACCAGAGATTGAGAACAAAGTTCTATAACACCTGAACGGACATCAATACCTTTCACCAAATGAAAGCATAATTTTGACGCATCATCCCTCTGTATAGATACAGAGTTACAGTCCGAGAGCTGAGAATCAGAAGAACAAAGACATTCAGAATTCTTGTCATACATACCATCCACATTACACTGGTTACTAACACTGGATAATTTGTCTACATTCACTTCCATGGTTAGCAACTCATTTTGAGACACAGAAGATGTCTTTTTTCCTTCCACAAATTGTTCTATACGTTGATTCTCAAGCTCCTCTTCAGCACCATTTGCAGGTTTGTAAGTTGCTTCTTTCACAGGAATTAATTTGAGAACCAGCTGTTGTGCTCCATTCACTATTTTAATCTCTACTATCTGAGCTAAACAGTTAGAAGGAACTACAAGTTCAGACGGTGCAATTACTGTTAAAGGCATCCCAGGTTGTAAAGGCTCCGTTTTTGGTGAATAAACCTCAACTTCCACACTTTGATTCTCACATACACTTATTTCAGACGGCTGCAATATCGTTTTATCCTGGACTGATGCTGTATTTACGTTACATTCTACATCATGAGACAAAGAGACTGGCTTAGCTACTTTATCTGGAATCTCACAAACCATATTTGAAGAACTTGAAAGTTTATTCTGATAAGGAATTTTATCATATTTCTGCTTTTCAAATAAAGTGCTTTGACTCGGCAAGCAAGACTTCTTTTGTTTGTGGTTTGTGGTAGTATTTGACAGCCGTTTTGTGGGTGTTTCATGTACTCTTCTTGTGTGTTTCACTATATAGTCATGTCTAACAGCACCATATTCACAGTATTCACACTGATACGGAAAAGTTCCAGTATGTTTCACCAAATGTCTCTGGAATTCTCCTTTTGTGTAGGATATATAACTACAGTGGGAACAAATAAATTTAATTTCTTCATGTTGACCTACATGCTTTTTATACTGCAAAGGATCCTTTGTAGAAAATCTACATTTATCACAGTAGTATTTACCTGGCAGAAAGTTTTTAACTTTAAATGTTTTCTGGGTTTTACTTGGGGATTTTTTTCCACGTTTTTCAAAGTCTACAGCACTGGCACCCTCAGGAACAAACTGGAAAGCTGGTGATGTAATATGACTACACTTCTTGCAGATAAAATTTTTGTCTTCAGTCCACCCAAGATTCTTATGCTTTTCTATATCTTGCATTGAAATTTTCTGAACACTTCTGCATTTTATACAGCTTATCAGTGTCAACTTACTATTCTCAGCCTCAGTCCCTTGGTAACAGCAGTTTTGGTCATCATCCCCTTTTGATGGATTTGGTTTATCCTCAGAAGATTGCTTCGGGGATGTTGTTAAGGAATTATTTTTATCATTAACTTGGCCAGGGTACAACGTTGGTAAAATTTCCCTCATTTTTTTCAACTGCATTTCAGAAGACGTGACTCTGCATCAGTTCTGCCAACCACAGAAGCAACAGACGAAATCTGTTCTTGGTATTAGTCTTGTGTATGGTGCTTATCAATCACTCAGGCCAACAGTCTTCAGAAGATATACTCTGGAAGAAACGGTGCTCAAGGAACTGCATCCATATTATACTCCATGTGCTTAATATTATTCAATCAACTTGTAGCACTAAAGAATAAAAATCAGAAAATTAAGTCAGTTACAATTCACTGATCATGGAAATACAATGAATAATTGAACTATTAGTGGATCACAGCTGAATTGCTGAGTGCAAGTTAATATGCTAATACACCACTAATTGTATTCTGCACATAAAACCGTTAACTCTAAGCAAAACGTACCCAGTCAAATAATTGTTCAACATTTGCTCATATTCAAAATATTCATAAATTCATAAAAGTATATGCACACCATGAAAAACTTTACATTTAAGAAATGCATTTATAAGCCAAACAGGAAAGACACTTGGCAACAGAACTGAGCAGCAGAATATGATTTCAGTTCATATACAATCCTGAACTTGGGAAAAGCGATTATGAAACAGTGCAGGTGCCACTCATTTGTAAAATCCAGGAGGAAAAAGGAGAGCAACTACAACGGTTACTAGAAACACAAAACCATGAGTTTTAAATACAAGGATTAAGTTAGTGCAGAAATTAAGTACAGAAGGAAGTTCTATTCTAATCACTGCCAATGTTTCAGATCCAAACAGTCTTGAACACTAACTCATAACAATGTGTGATTTATACTTCACATGTTCTCAAAGTAATGAAGTCAAAACAATCTGTGGCTGCAAAATTAATCACTTTCACTTCTATTGACATCAGAGTGTAATCACTTCTATATATGTGGACAAGCATACAAGTAAGTCACTCCATCCTTCTAATACAGAATATGCCAATCAAGCAAAATAAACAATGCCAACGGAAAGTAGAGGTAAAACAGTAATATCAGTGTAAAAACAGCACATTAACTTGTGCAGCATATTTGGCCCCACAGGTTCCAGCACTCTTACTGTCTCTCTTCTATATTTAACATGAATAAGAACTCAGCCTTTAAGCTTTTGTCAAGACTATGAGACCACTATTATTTGGAAAACTAACAACTTAATTAGTCTTTCAAGATATATATAAAACAAGTCCACAGCTAACAGCAACAAGTAAAATCTAGTCAATACCTTTCTTATTCAAACATTCTGTCATGGCTTAAATCCATTCAGCAACTAGGACCATGCAGCTGCTCACTCACTCCCCTCTTCCCCCTCAAGTGAGGTGGGGGAGAGAATTGAAATAGAACGGAGAAACTTGTGCGTTGAGACAAGAACAGTTAATAGGTCAGCAAAGGAAGATATAATAATACTAAATAAGCGATGCAGAATGCAACTGCTCACCACCTGGTGACCAATACCCAGCCCATCCCCAGGCAGTGATCACAAACACCACTCCTGTACAGCTGATCCCAGGAGAGTGGAGACCTGGACAGCAGTTCATATTGAACATAATCATGTCAAACAGCTGGTCCCAGAAGACAAGAGCGCACTGGTCTCAAACACACGATCCCAGCAGGAAAAAAGGAAAATGAAGAAAAAGCCAAAAAAGATGGCTCCAGCTATACATGGAACACAACACTAATGACAGACAATATCTCCTTGGCCAGCCTGGATGTCAGTCTAGGTGCTGTCCCGTTATGCTCCCTCCCAGCTTCTATCTACACCTGCAACTGGAAAGCTGAGAAAGTGCTTGGTCTGCTCAGCAACAGCCAAAACCCCAGTGAGACCTCACAGTCTCTTCAAACCAACTCCAAAACACAGCCCAGCTACTGGAAAGAAAAAAATAACTCTGCCCCAAGCAAAGTGCAGTGCAGTGTGTTATTACATTATTCTCACAGTAAATCTGAAAGAAAAGACTGAGCTAGCTGCTAAAAAGAAAATATTCTAACTACCACAAAGAAAATTAACTCAATCCCAGAAAAAAACAGTACACATTCTTACTTACAGACATACTGTTGCACAGATCTGCATTCATGTAGACAACCTGTTTCACAAGGTTATTCCTTTAGATTTCAATACATCTCACAGAAGGCTTCTGCTTCTGAAATCCAGCTCCTCTCCAAGTCTGTGTACATAGAGCAGGGCTCGATTTGGGCTCCAAAAGCACAGTGCTGAGCTCACCTAAGCAGTGTGCTACTACAATAATCCTGCACGAATGACAAAAACTTTACAGTATGGTGCATCTCCACAATGGCTTGACAGGAGGAAGCACCTGATCCAGAAAGTTTTTCTTGCATCTCCCTGTGCCCCATCTGCCAATATCCCCAGCTGCTAAGGGAACGCTGCCCTAAAGATGGGCCTCTGCAAGGAGCAAGTATACCGATGTAATCTCAAACAACAGTAAAAATAAGCTAGAAAAATGACTGAGGACAACATAATGTCCTTTTCACTCTTTAGCAGATGGATGACTGCACACCTTTAAAACTCCTCAGTACGTAGTTCTTAGGAGTGTAGTAATCTCATCTCATTGCAATGCAGACAGCTGTACACCCCATGTGAAAAACCTCTGTATCTCAATGTGAAAAACAAATAAATGGCAGCCCCCTAGGAAGCAGGAAAGTATACACGACTACTGTAACACGGTATGACGATTTTTTATTTTCAAGCAACTCTAATGTTGGTAACATCATGCCCTATACTGTCCAGATTCTAAAGTGGAAAGAAAAAAAAATGTTTCTGGTAGTCTCTCATGGGCAATTCTTCCCCTGCTAATATCAATTATTAAACTTAAGAAGAATCTTGTTGACACACAAGCATGATGGTGGGCTAGGAGATCCACTGTTTTATTTGAGGAGAAAGATAAGCTCAAGATCCAGACCAAAGATGCTTTGAAGACTTCTATACATCTTTAAGACAGAACTAAAATTGCATTTGAAATGAAAGGGCGAAGTTAAATCAGTATTTGCCTTTTGTTTTTCTGTTAACAGCTATCCATTGGTACTGAAACTGCATTCTATATGAACCAGATCAAAAGATAAGCACAGAGCACTTTATGCCATCCACATCCTTGATCACAAAAGACAATATTAAAGACATGGACAGTTTTTTCATATTGTTTTTAACACTGTAAACTTCACCTTACGGGACAACATTAAAAAGTATCCACCACCTTCAAGAGAAAGTACAAGTAATTGTCAAACACTTTAAGAATGTTTTAATTTACCAAACACATCCAGATTGCTCAGCCTAAGTGGACACAAGAAAAATTAACAGAGGTAATCCAAAGAACATGCTAGTAATCCTTCTAAACTTTCCTAATTCAAATAGCTTTATGTATCAAAGTGAAAACAAATGCGTATATAGCCCCAAAACCAAGCTTTCATTCAGACTTGCACAAATACCTTGTTGCCAGAATCGAGTTTTCAAATGTTGTTGGAGTTACTGTGATCACATTTCAGATATGCCATGGTCAATCCCACCAGCAGCCAAGCAGCCACATGCTGGCTCCCCAACATTCCCTAAGTAGGAAGGGGAGTAAACTGGAGGAAAAGACCAAGAAAGCTTATGGATCTGGATAAAGGCAGTTTGAGGTGATGCAAAGGAAGTCACTTACCACTTTCCACAAGCAGACTGATGCCTGGCCACCCTCTGAATAACAACCCTCCGGAAGCTAAAGCCCCTCTCCTCCTTCTACTTGAGTTTCTATTGCTGAGCATGAGGTTATACGGTATGGACTATCCCCTTGACCAGTTCTGGTCAGCTGTCCCTGAGGTATATCCTCCCAACCTCTTGCCCGCCCACGCCAACTCACTGCAGCAGAGGCGGAGCGAAAGAAAATCTTGACATTATGGAAACACTGCTCAGCAACAGGCAAAACACCAGTGTTATCTACACAGGTTTAGCCACAGATCCAGAATACAGCACCCTACAGGCTGCTACGAAGAAATTTAACTCCATCCCAGTCAGACGCAGTACAGGGTAAAAAAAGAACTGAATAACCAGGTGATGCTGAAGTGACACTGCCATTGTCTCCCTAGCTATTTTGTTCACCAGTCTTTCCTGAACGCTGAATAGTTAACAAGAAAAGGTTTGATGCAAACATGCCCACTTTATCATTACTTTGATAAAACAAGCCCCAAAGTGCACTCTAATTATATTTTAAAATATTATTTGCTTCTTCTGGTTATTTCAGAAAAATGAGACCATCAATGTATACAGAGAGGTGGTGCAATCCAGCACCCATTCACTCCATACCAGCAGGGACAGGGGGAGGGAATACCCTCCAAGATTTGTTTTGAGATTTAAAGGGTTAGCAGAGATATGCTTCAGAAGATTTAATTAAAAGCTACATACTCAATTTTTCAAACTACAATCAAAAGGAGAGCACACAGACCAATCAAAAAATACTGTTAAAGGAAGAACTGAAAGTCTACATGGAGTCTGAATGGCAAACAAAAGACAGATTAAGAATGGAGTAAGAAATACTAGGAGTCTTAAAAGCAATTCTAGTTCCTGTCTTCATAGGGACAGATTCAGAAGTTTGTAAAAATAATTTTAAATACAATAAGGTAGCTGAGTTAGGTGAAACTGAAAAAAATTAGAGGCCCTAGTTTTGAAAAAAAAAATGGAAGCAGAAACTTAGAGGTAAATGGAAAAACAACAACAGAAAGATAAATCAAAATTTCTCATTCACTCCCTCTACCAGACACCTGCAATTCAGTGACATTAAAAAGTGGAGCACTCAGTAACAGGAAATATTCCCCCCTTTCACACAACACTAGTACATCTTGAACCTTGCTGCTCAAGACAGAGATCAATAGATCTGCAGGAGTCAAAAGGCATTCTAAACAGCGGATATCACAGTTACATGAAGGTTAGAAAACAAAGACCAATTAAAACCAAGAAAAACAGGCAGAAATATCCTACACAGCCTGACTATGCCAAATTCATCCAGTACAAATGGGATTTTTGCACTGCAGTACATTACAAACTCCTGATGTGGCCACTGTCAGACAGGAATTGCTACTGTCTTCCTATTATTCTATATTATTGAAATTTCCATTTACTTCAAATATATTAATACTTAGTTCATCATTTCAAATAAGAATATTTCTTTTCCAGTGTTTTAGTTCCCTTTTTATCTCAAATTATACACTGCTATCAATGAAATGGGTGTGACAATCCACATGAATTTATCATATGTGATTAAATAAGTAAAAACTTACTTCAGCAAAACATACACATCTCGCACACTAAGTTCTACGACTGTATCCAGCAATCAAGGCCTGCTTTGATATTGAAAAGCCCATATAAGTCATCTCCTAAGAGAAAAAGTTCAAACAGAACTGGAAGACACTGTGCATCACTCTGTCAGCAAGATGCATCACGTAAAATTTGCATCTCTGTGAAAAAACTTAAAATGTCTGTATAAGCTTAAAATTATCTTGTCCGTATTGTACAATTATATATATGCCATATACCACCCATTTAACATCGGTTGACTATCTCTGTTAAGCAGAGTTAACTGTTCTACTGACCATACTATGTAGTTGCCAGTTGTCAGTCACTGATTTTAGGCCTAATGACTGGGAGAGATCCAAAGTGCTTCACTCAAGTATAAAGTATTGTATTAATTAAAGAACTCATTTTCTATTAAAACCAAACAATTCAAATGCACCAAAGACATTTTATCTACAATTATTTCTTCTTAAAAAGACTGTTTGCCTCACAATAAGATGTCATCACAGAGTCATTACACTTTCTGTATCTGAAATTCACATGAAGTTTTTCCATCAAAATGAAGGACAAATGTCAATGCAGAGAATTAAGACAAGCAAAGACCACACATCAGGTTTTTAGAGGTTACTTTTATTACAAAACATACAGTTATTTCACTCTACAGTAAAAAATTAATTACATGCAAAATTTTTACTACTTATGACATAAAGTTATGCAAAACACTATTAAAAGTAAATCACTATTTTTCAAATGCATAGGTAAAAAAATGCCCAATGTATTGACATTTACTGGCATTGTAAGAAGGCAGGCCCAAAATGGAGGTCTGCTCCTCTGTGGTCGTAGGACTGAGGCCTGGCTTTATTCCTATCTGAAAGACACATGTTTCTGACATATCATTCCATTGCTTGGTGGTCTTCTGGCAACAAACTAAGCAACACATTCTCAAAGAACTACTGCATCAAAAGCAGTCATTTAGAGAGTGCTCAGACGTTTACACAGTTTTTTTTCATTACATGTATGATCAACTTTGAAATCTCTGCTGCACATTTCAGTATTTAACACAATATACAGCCATTTTTAAAATCTCTCCATATATCCAGAGCACACTGACGAGTATTTAGCGTTACCTTAGTCTAAGCTTTAAGGCCTGTAAGCAACAAAGCAAGGAGGTATGGCACTGAAGAAAATGGGAGAGGGGGCAGAGTCCCATTAAAACTATGTATTTCTTCATTTCCAGTTCTAAAAACACACATGTAGACACTAAAATTCATTTCTACAAATTTAATTCCTGCTAAAATTAGTCATGTATATAAGTATCTGCAAGAAAAGGGCCTTGACTATCACCTTTTACTGTAGCAACAATGCAGAGCAGAATGCTAGCAAAATCCTCTGCAACATCATTAGTCTTCTTAATAATAAATACACTTTTAAAATTAAATGTGTATTTTGGGATAGTTGGGCTACATCTATTATAGCGATGGGTCATTTATTTAGATGAAACCCAAGTAGTTTTACATGTCATACTTTTTTAAGATAGATTCTCTTGCAACACAATTTAATAAAGGATTTAATTAAGAGAACCTTGTGCCCAAATACTCTAAAGAACTCAACTTACATACAAAACACCGAATGTTCCATTGTGCTCAGTAACACAGTTACTAACCCGAAAGCTTCTTTTCCTCGGGAAGAAGACCAAGATGACAAACCTGGACAACAGCCCCGCAGTCCAGACGGGTCGAGCAGCCCGATGGCGTCCACGAGACAGCAGCGCCCGCCACCCGCACCAACAAACCCCATTTCCTTGGGCATCCAGCCACCCACGCGCGAGTGCTGCCGCCTCTCCGGCGACGCGCGGCCTCCCTCCTTCCTTCCCTCCTTCCCTCCTCAGGACCGTGTCCCGGAGGCCGAGCGCCGCTGCCGCGCCGGGTGGCGGCCCCTCCGCAGGCCGCGCAGCCTCCACCCGCCGCCGGCCCGGTGGCTCCGCCCGCGCCGCTGCCGGCCCGCAGGGGGCAGCACCGCGCGGCCCGCAGCCCTGGCTCGCTGCTCGGACCCCCGCCCACCCGGGCTGGCGGGCAGGGCAGACTGGATGGCGGGCAGCCGGCAACCGCGGCGCTGGCCCGGCTGGAACAGGCAGGGCGGGGGGGAGCCTTACCTGGCGCGGAGGAGGGCGATGAAAAACACGGGCTACCCCCTCAGGGACAGACCCCACCAGCCGCCACCGCTCCCCTCGCCTCCAGATGCACAAACACCGCAGCGCCGAGCCCCATCCTCCCCGGCCCACAGTTCCCACCCCGCCCTGAGGTTACTTACCCCAGCGAGGGCAGGGCGAGCCCCCCGCCGCCTTCTCAGCACGACCCCCCGCCCGCCGCCGCGGCGGAACTGACCTCAGCACCGCGCCGCCCCATTGGCCAGCGCCGCTCCGCCGCTCCCGCCGGCGGCGCCGTGTAGAGCTCTACTGAGGAGCCCCGGCGGCCGCGCAGGCGCGCTGCGAACGCGGCCCGGCCCGCCGACCCGCGGGGAGGGACCCGGCGCTGAGGTGGCACCTTGGGGAGCACGGCCTGGCCCTGCGTGGGGACCTGTCACCCGTGCGCGGGGACACGCAGTGCGAGCGGCTGGGCTGGCGTTGAAGCACCTGCGCCGAGGCAGGCGGGGGCATGTCCGGAGCTGCCCTGGGGTGCTGCCCGCCGCCCCGTCCCTCGAGCGTTCTGACACAGGCCGAAGGGAGAGCTGTCCTTCCCAATACCTCTCGACGTTCCCTCTGATACCACCTTTTTTTTTTCATAGCGTGTGGCATGGACATACATTTCACAGGGATTGCTCACTTCAGTAGTACAATGGCACACTGGTTGTGTATTTTCGTGTGCTCTCTGAAAAATCCAAATTTCTCTTTAAATTGATCTTAGTCAAATTTAAAGGGAGAAAAAGGGAATTTAACTGCCAGCATCTTTTCCTCTGAAAGTGCCTTTAACATCACTGCAGTATCCAACCAACATGCTTGAAGAGGAAACTGTATCTAACACAGGGCCCAAAGTCTTTCCAGATGGCATCTTTTGAAAAGAGGTTTTTAGTACATGACTTCAAAGTTATACTCTGTCTTGCTGATTGTTCTGTTAGCATGGGTTCTGTGTGATAAGAGGAACCACGAGTAAGTTACATCTTCCAATCAGTTCTGTACGGGAACAAGTGGAAACAGGGCTTCACCTAATCTTACCATTGTCTAGACATGAACACAGATCTTCAGGGATCTTGGATTTTGGGACAGGCTCTTTGGATCACAAAAAAAGAAAACGGAAAGCTAAAGCTATCAGACAGGGAACGTTGGGGGGAAAGAATCCTCTAAACTATGTTTTTTTTAATTTCCAAATGAGACCATGCCCCCACAGTCTGTTACCTCTTTTGATCAGCAGTGTAAAAAAAAAAACCACAATACTGTTAGCTGTGGAGTTTTGAACATTTTAGTTTTTTTAACATTTTTAAAACTTGTGAAGAAGGTCTTCTGGCTGACAGAGCCTGTTGAGATTTCTAGAAGGCTTTTGACAAAGGCTGACGAAGTAGTAATGGCAGAAGACCAAATGTCTTGGAATGAATAACTGGTTAAAGAAGCAGCACAGGGGGTGGGAGTGAGTGTGCAGGACTTCTAACACAGAGGTCACGGATGCACTGCTGTAGCAATCTTGTCTTGGATCTTGCTTAACATGCTCACAAGTGACTTGCAAAAGGACCTGGACAGTCAGGTGACAGCCTTCTGAGGATATCAACCTATTCAGGGTCTTGAGGACAAAAGCCCATTGGAGAACCTTACAAGAGTGAATAACTAGGCAGGAAAATGGCAGGTTACATTCTGGATAGATAAAAGTGATGCACGGTGGGAAGAACATCCTAACTTCAAACAGAAACCAATGAGCTCCAAGCTGACTAGTATTGTGCAGGAGCAAAATCTTGGAATTAAAATATGCTTCTATGAAAGCCTCACTTCGATGCTTAACGGAGTTCAGGAAAACAAGCTGCATGCTGAGATTTTAAAGGGAACAGAGAACAAAGGATCCTTATGCTGCTGCTGCTGTTGCGTAAATTCATTATTTGACCACATCTTGAAAGCTGTTTGTGGTTCTGAGTTTCCTCAGCTCAGGAAAGACAATAGTAGTGGAAAAGGTTCAATGAAAGGTAAAAAGGATGATCAAAGGTACTTTGTTCTCAACTTTCATGTAAGGAACAACTAAGTAAGCTTCTGTCTGAAAAAAAGATGCCTAATGATATAACAGAGCACTAAAAATCATGAGTGTACGTTGTAATGTAAACAGTTATAGGTAGGGATAGTGTCGTGCGGGCCCCATAAAAGCCACTAATTTGCACTTGCTGACTTGTGTCAGCTACTCTGCAAAGGCGATTATGTGGTGTTAAGAAAATTCATGTCCCTAACTATTATATCAATCAGTTTTTGCAATATGAAAGTATTAATTTTGTTAATATGTATTAGTTCACATTATACTCTGTGATGTAATGGGGTAGTGGAATTTTACTGGCAACTTTGGTATTGTTCATGGTCAAGTAAAACAAGCTAAGGGACAGCTCAGCCCTGGAAATAAGGACTTTGCTTCTTGGTAGAACAGAGCTGTCCACAAAGGATAAACATACCCATGGACAACCCCAGTAAAGCCAGCATCCCAGCACCTCTAATACCTCTTTGAAACCCTCCCAGTGTCATCTGGCATGACAGATAAGTAACTCTAGCAAGACTGAGTCCAGGGACGTCTGGATCAATACACAAGCAGCAAGAAGGTTGCAGAAATACAGTTGATTTGCAAAATTTTACCAGGATTAGTAACAGGTAGTATGTGTCTTAGTCAAATAGTGTTGTACCTGAATGGTTGCAGGGTATAAGGACCCTGTGTAAAACCACATTCAGGGTGACCCAGTTTGGCTGGCACACTTTATGCGCATGAATAAATATTTACCCTTGTAATTCTATACTTTGTTTCCTAGCCTCTCTCAGTCAGCACTGACCAGTTGCAAATTTGCCTAACAGTGGGCTGCTTTTAGCAGATCGTTTTCTTCAAAACCAGAAAAATTAGAAACACTCCTAAAGTAAAAGATGATATTCTGTAACACAAGTAATAATTCAAGAAGTAGTCTGCTAGTAAAAATATTTTTTTCAGCTCATCTATCTGTATGTGAAACTGTCCAGAGTGCAATTAATATGCTTCATATCGGTAAAATGGAATCAGCACTTTTACCATTTTTCTGTAGATATGTGTAGTTAGCCTGCTCTGAAGTTAGAAAGGCAATTGCCTCTAACAAATGCAAATAGAGTATTCAGAGTTTAAATAAGGCCAGACTAAACAATGTCATGCCAAAGAGCCTTTGTTATGGAAAGCATGTTTTCCAGCTACATAAATTCAGTCCCTTCCTTGCATTTTCTAACCTTGTGCACAAAGCCACTCCCTTTCCTTTCCCTGCCACGTGAATGCTGTCTGCGCAGATGAATCAGACCTCATCAGATCTGATCATAGCCCCTCTTTCTTAGTCTCCAGCCCTGAACTATTTAGACTACCGAGGAGTGATTCTGCTGCAATTACCACCTTAGCACTCCCCTTTCATTTGCCAGTTGCCTTTCGTGACCCCTGAATTCCAAGCTCTTGCAAGGCTTTCTGTACCTTCTTAATTTGTCCTGTGACCCACCACCCCACAATGCTAGTTAGGTACTTATGAGCATCCCTGCTGAGGACCCTAAAGGGAGGGTCATCACTTAGTAATGGTAAGGGTTGTTACCTAGGTAAGAGATGCTACTAGTTGGCAAATAGAAGCAGCATCCAAGCAGGCAGCCTATTTTACTTCATAGTGGGTCTTAGTTTCTACAGCAGATGGCCTTCCTGCATCCTTGCACCATCGTTATCCCCTGTGAGACTGCTTCTGTCATGTGCTGGGGGACCTCTGCTGCTGCTTGTCTTGCTGTCAGCTTGTGCTCCTTTCCACGCTCTGACAAGATTATCTGATGTGAAATGCTGATAGTGGCTTGTAGAGCCACGAGAGCCGCGGGTAGACTGGTGCTGCTGTAGAGCTCCAGCTTTGCAGCTCAACTGCAAAACTGAAACAGCTGTAGTTGGAGAAGACTAAGGAAGGAAGAGAATAAAGAGGGTGAGTATATGTTCTACAAGACTAATCAGGTGGCCTAGAAGCTTTTCTCGGAACAGTTTTGCTTTGTGTGTTACTGAATTCACAAGCCCCCCCACCCCCCCCACCCCCCAAAAAAAAAAAGGAAAAGTAAAAAAATAATGTACTGGAAAACCCGAGAAAACCAGCAGTGATAACCCAAGTTGAAAATGAAAAAGGACACTTTCTGGAGACACACAGAATTTCTCCCTGAGCCACTGCAATACCCTCACATACCAGCTGCTCCTGTCCCCCTTCAGGACACTATCGTAACTATAGCCAAGTGGATATGGTTTGTCACTCTATAGGCTGCAATAATGGAACAGCACAGTCTGTTTAACTGTGGGAATAGAGAGGAAAGAGCTGCTTTTGGGGATGTATTCTATGAATGTACTTTGTAGATCTGAATTACATTGAGTGGAACATCTTGGCTTCCAGGGTGGAAATACCCTACTTTGTAAGTGTTCGGAACACTTAGAAAAGAAAAACACAATCTTTGTTTTCCGAAATGTGCAAGCACAAACTGCATACAGTTACAATATTCAGGATTTAAAATAGCAGCAAAAGAAGTTTAAATTCTGAAAGTTTCACAGCCCCTCATAATGGGGGCTTGGACTCTGAGACTGACGGAACCAGCTTCATTGTTGCTTTGTATTTCTGCAGCTGATCTTAATGCTGGATGATACATTCCTGCTTCAGGTGGGTAAGCAAAGCGCATACATTATCCAATGTATTCTAGAGGTTGCTGCTAATTAGCAGAGTGCTCTCTCCTGCTATTTTGTTTGATTGCAGGGCATTAGGACTATAAAGAAGTGTCAAGAGGGTAATTTCACATTATGGTGTTAATTTCTGCATCTGTATTTTTAGAAGCGTTACGTGGCTACAGGGTGCTCAGGTTTTGCTGTACCAAGCACACCACTACTGGTTATCTATTGCTCTCTAGTGGCCAACATGTAGTCTTGCTGCTATGTAAAGATCGCCTTCATGATTTGTTATCAGAGTATATTACTGTAACATTATAAATTCTTCAGCAGACATTCACCTTCGGTTTACAGAAATTTACACTTTGAGTCTTGAGAGATTAAAAATACAAGTCTCTTGCATTTTCCTATCTTCTCTTGCCCCAATATTTCTAATATTTCTACCTGCACCCCTCTTTGTCAGTGGGTTCACCAGCTCACAGATAGTATCTCTTTTCTCCATACACAGAGAAAGCCTCTCTCCCCTGCTGCTGAGCACCATGGCAGTGCCTCATTCTGCCTCTGCAAGCAGAACACGTTTTGATGGGCCAGCAGCAAGCAAGGCAGAACAGCTACTGATAAATTTAGTTGTCGCTCCTCCAGCGAATGACCAGGTTTTACAGTCTTACAGGGAACTCATTCTCACGTAGACCTCTACTCATTTATTTAATTGTTTGATATGGGAAACAGACATAAGCATGAGGGTGAAGGTTGTGGGCTGTGCAATCATATAACCCTTGTTCAGGTTATCAGATGAAAGTTAAGGTGAAGAATAAAGAAGCCAGCTGAGAGTATGGTCAGGGCAGAAAACTGGAACAAGGTTCTGAACTACCAGAGATGGGATCACCTGCAACAGCTTTTCAACAGACAGACTGTGAGCAATCACTAATTTGGGGGTGAAGGGCAGCAGGTGATTATTACCTGTGAGAGAGACCAAAGCTGAACCAGAGCCCCTTCCAGCACTGTGCTCCCTGCCGGTGGCTGAGCTGAGAAAAGGGACACGGGGACAGCTGCTGCTGGCATCTCCAGGGGCAGCCCCCAGGAAGGGAGCAGCAGCCGTACCATTTAAGAGAGAAGAAGATTGTAGTTCTTTGGACAGTCTTCCAGCAAGCCTACTACTATAGAACTTATTACCCGTTAATCTTTTGATGTAAAAGAGCCTGAATTCTAGAAAACATTGCAGAATCGCAGATTTTTTATACTCGAGACCCATGGGGTTTTAAAGTTTCCTGCTGCTATGGCAACTTCAGCAATAAATGCATTTCAAATACCCCTTTGATGAGTCACAAGTGTTGCTTAAACTCTCCCTGTGGTGAACTACCATTTCTGTTCAAAGAGTCTCATTGCTTATAGTAGTCATTTACTCTCTCCAATCTAATATTAAGGGAAAAAAAGTAATGTTTCAGATTAGTAGAGGCACAAAAGAAATCTTACCAAATTCCTTGATCTTCAGACATAGTCCCGAGCATAGTGAGAGGAAACATTGGGAGGAGAACCATGCAGACAGAATATTGGATTCCTGGAGACTCCTGTCTGAGGCCTGAAATACCTCATTTCTTTTGCAGATTTTACATGCTGCATTGGAAAGAGATAGATTTGAGCAGCTTATGATGGGGTGAGACCTAGATATAAATGTATTGTGAAACTTTATTACTTTTTTACATATGTTTAGTCTTGTAATCACTGGAAAAAAAAAAATGGCACAGTTGTAGATAGGATTTCTGGTTTTAAGTAAAAGTCAGTTAATTGACGTTGAACAGATACTGGATGCAGCTAATCTTCTGAATACACCTAATGAGCTTACTTAGCTTTTTGAAGTCAATTTGATGTCTCAACAGGCATCCTTAGTAATATTTTTAGTTGCAGTAAATATTTTCATAAAATAATTAGGCTTGCAACATGGAAATCTGTAGTCAAATTAGGATTCTAAGACTAGAACATATTTGCTAGTGGCTGCAAATTCGTTTTTTTTCAAGAAAAATAGTCTTCCATCTCTGTTCCTGGAAACTTTTCGACATATGGGGAACCAACAACAGGAAGATTCCAATGGAGACACTCTTTATGTTGTTACTTCACTGTGCATTTTATTCTGCACTGATATTGCTAAAACATGGCCCTGAGTTAAAACTTATTACAGTATCACACAGTATCACAGTATGTTTGGGATTGGAAGGGACCTCAAAAGATCATCTAGTCCAATCCCCTGCTGGAGCAGGAACGCCTGGGTGAGGTCGCACAGGAACATGTCCAGGCGGGTTTTGAATGTCTCCAGGGAAGGAGACTCCACAACCTCCCTGGGCAGCCTGTTCCTGTGCTCTGGCACCCTTACTGAGAAGAAGTTTCTTCTCAAATTTAAGCAGAACCTCTTGTGTTCCAGTTTGATCCCATTACCCCTTGTCCTATCATTGTTTGCCACCGAGAAGAGCCTGGCTCCATCCTCATGGCACTCACCCTTTATATATTTATAAACATTAATGAGGTCCCCCCTTAGTCTCCTCTTCTCCAAACTAAAGAGACCCAGCTCCCTCAGCCTTTCTTCATAAGGGAGATGCTCCACTCCCTTAATCATCTTTGTTGCCCTGCGCTGGACCCTCTCCAGCCGTTCCCTGTCCTTCTTGAACTGAGGGGCCCAGAACTGGACACAATATTCCAGGTGTGGTCTCACCAGGGCAGAGTAGAGGGGAAGGAGAACCTCTCTCGATCTACTAGCCACCCCCCTTCTAATACACCCCAGGATGCCATTGGCCTTCCTGGCCACAAGGGCACAGTGCTGGTCCTCAAAGTGAACTACTCTTCTGCAATAAGATCTGGAATTTAGACTTGTAACTTTAAACAGCGGTTGTACTCTAGAAGGAAAACACTAGTCTGGTTTGCTGTTATTACTGGGAGTTTCTGAGAGTCCCATCTAAAAAAAATAAATTAAAAATAAAACCCACACCTCCCTAAAACTGTAGAACGATATTCAACGACCAAGGATTTATTTAAATTACTGCTGGTTTTGGCTATTAAGTGCTCCAAAAAAGGTTTATTTAAGGGCTTTCCATGCTTATATATCTGAATGACCCTGAGACCACAGCTACCTCTTTAGCTACCAACAGAACTTGAAAGCCCTTACCCAGCACACATCGTTGACATTTAATAACACAAAATGCTATATTGTTTGCTAGGACCTTTCACTACATTTCTTCAGAACTAAAATTAAGAAATGCAAATGGATCCCCCTTTTACATTCTGTCTCACCTAATTTTAGCAATATTATATTTATTTCATTTTTATTCCTATTTTCTATATAACAAATGTCCATCAAGACACTTCATAACACAACTAGAAACACCATGAGGTCTATATCCAATCCCGTGTTTACAAGTCAGTCATTAACTGATCAAAACAAAATATGGCAGTATGATCTATTATTTTTATTGTCAGAAGTGAATTTCTTCCTCGCTGTCATCTTTATTCCAAGCTCCAAAGGCAGGATTCAAAAATCCACTAAAGCTGACGGAAGTCTTTCCATTGATTTTCACTGGGCTTTGGTCAAGCTCCAGATGACACAGATAATTATGTCAATGAGCAAGCTGAAATTTATCGAATCTGCTTGTTTACAGAAGCGATGAAGCAGGTCAAAATTCTCATTAATCTCACTATACTGGGTAGACCACTGATGAAACAGCACACTAGTAAAGGCAGATCTTAAAGAGACAGACTTGAAACAACCTGCTGTACAAGGGTCATTTAATTACCTTCTCTGGTCTTAATTTTTCTTGATACAACCTGCTACGCACTGCACATTTCAAAGTTAATTTAAGAATGCCGTTTCTGTTCCCTGTCTTTGCTTTCATTTATTTTTGGTACTGGCAAAATGGATGCATGCACACAATGCTGTAGAGTACAGTGCAAAGACCTGTAGGCAGTTTTAGCCCATCAGTAAGACCGTGTTGTTCTCTCAGACCGCCTAGGGATGTTCTTGCCTCCAGCTGCTCCTCTCTGCCCAACAGCCCAATGTCTGTGTTGCACTTTCCTCCCACATGCGCCTTTCTAGGTCTAAAATCAGCAAGAATTGAGCTGTCTCGTGTTTTTTCTTACCACTCTAACATATACACACGTATTTCTTAAAAGTGGACAATCAGTTGAGTTATTACATAGGTATGTAAAACCAAGTGCCTTTAAAAAGACACCACCGATGTTCGCTGTGCTAGCGGCTGTATCGGTTTTATGACTCTGTTTGCGGGGTGAGTCTAAGCCTCTCTAGGCAGAGACAGAGACCCCAAACTGCAGGACAAGCACCACAGACAGCCAGAGCAAGAGCAAAACAAAGCTGAACATGAAGTCGGCATTGCATGGCGGGCAAACCGGTTCTGAAACACAAAATAACACAGGATGAAAAGTCAAATTATTACATTTGTACACCATTTCTAAAAGAAACCATCATTCTCATGCAATCATAAACCTAGAGGAGACTTCAGGTGAAAACCCACCTGTGATAAACCATGACAGCTTTGTTGTCTCTGGAGCTTGGGCCATTTACATTGTCTCTTAGTCAGAAAGGTAGCCCAAAACTAATGACAGTAAACTCCTCTGGCAGTCAATACGGAATCCTCACGTGATTCTGGTTGCTGTTCATCTCTAGGAAGGTTATTGTCAACATTTGCAACTAAGTGAGTATGTTTGGTGGTCTATTCATGATCCCAGCATCATCTTCAATTTACACTATCTCTCATAAGAAAACCCAAAAATTATTAAGGCCTCCACCACACACATTATTAAGGCCTCCTTGCAGCACACATACACAAAAATTCTTCTGCAAATGTCACATCTGTTAACACAAAAGGAGATAATAATTATTTCAATATCAGTTACTAAATATGTTTCTGCAGGTGGAGAAATTATATGCTTTCATAAAGAAATTTACATTCATTAAAAAACCTTTTTGCTACCTCTTTCTCTTTAGCATGTAACTGCATATATAATCTGAATCAGGTATAATGTTTGTCACGGAGGCACCCCGAGGTTAATTTAAGGGACAACAGAGTCCAAAACAACTTTTATTAAACCGGTGAGAAACAGGGTTTTAGCACTCCAAAGGTGACTTAAATACAGGTTCGGATATCAGTTGAGGAAGATTATTTAAGGGGCAGCAACTAATACAACAGGCGGTCCACAGTGTGCATGCATGTGGCTTCACCCAAAATAATGCCGGAGCCGTCCCTGAGTCCCGGAGAAATACACACTTGCCTAAACACGGTGCAGGATTATTTTTAAAGAGATACACGTACTCGTAGTGAGTACGGAAAGTGTACACTCGCAATCCTGCAAGGGTTAATTTACTTACACGTGCAAGTGTGCACGGAATCCTACACGTGCTTATGTGGAAGCACGGGAGGAAAATACACTCGCGATTGTGCGAGGGGCTCTCGGCGGCCACTCGCGATTGTGCGAGGAAATAATTTATACATGTGCTCGTATTGGGCACGGAAAGTTACGCGTGCAAGTGTGCACGGAAGGAAAATACACTCGCGATTGTGCGAGGAAATAATTTAAAGTACGCGTGCAAATGTGCACGGAAAGTTACACGTGCATATGTGCACGGGAGGAAAATACACCCGCGATTCTGCGAGGATTAATTTATACACACGCTCATATGGAGCACGGAAAGTTATACGTGCATATGTGCATGAAAAGTATAAATATACTCGCAATCCTGCGAGCAGTTTTACTTACACACGTGGCAGCAAGGCAAGCGGAGTCCCCATCCCGGGGAGGGGGGCTCTCGGCGGCAGCATCTTGCTCGTGCTCCGAGAGACCCACACGAAATGGGCGGAGTCTCGACGAGAATCCCATTTTTATCTGATCAGATCTGACCGTAGGCATTCTAGAAGCTTCTCTGCACCCCCACACTGAGTGTGGGTGCCCCTGAAGCCTCCAAACATCCCCCACACTGGGCGCAGCTCAGTGTGCCTGGCACTCCCTTCTCCTAATGGCCCAGGAGTGCACTGAATTATCCATCACCACCAGGACAAGAAATATTTCCTTTTTTCCCTCTAGTCTCCCTAACCAAACACCATGTGTTGTGTCTTCAAAATTGCCAATAGCCTTTTTTCCCAAAGAGGTTTCTTTAATGAATGTTTAATATGATCAGCAAGTAGTTAATAACAAATTTTGGTCAGAACAGAAGGTGTTTGTCATGCAAGAAGACGACAGGGAAAGCACATTGTCTTGTGAGAGGACACATATTCACAAGATAAGTAATGGCAGGAGAATTAGTGACAGCGTAGAATTCTGTACAGGTCTGTGAACTCTGAATTGCTTCACAGAGGCCTGAATCTCAAACAGTATTGCAGCATGACCAAGTGCAGTTTGTCAAACAACAACATAAGTTTTGTAAAAAAAAAAACAAAAGCAAAAACACATGAATCCAGATATTCAGGAAATTTCATATCTAGCACATTCCACATGGAATATACACACTATTGAAGGACAAATTGATAGTTATGAAGCACTTCCAAGGAATGAGAAAAGCAATGTGCGATCAGAATAAATAGTGATAGATCTGATATGGAAAACAAACAAACAAACACACACACACAAAAAAACATGATGAAAATTTATTGGTGAGAAAAAGTAAAAGGAGATATTATTTTTTTTTAAAGAGCCGCACATGATCTAAGGTAGAAATCTTAGGATTGTCTTATGTGATTAAAATCTTGTTGAATTAAAAAATGTCTCTGAATAGAAAGAGGAGATATTAACCTTTTCTATTCAAATAAGGCATGGCTTTGAAGCAGAATTTAAATTGAGTAGTAGCCTGGAAGCTTTAATTTACATCAAATAATTGGATATGTAGTTCCAACATGCAAAGCAGGCAGCAGCTGAAAACGATCTGAAGCAAAAGAAGATTTTTTAAATCATCACTGAATTATTGGTAACAAAAGCCAGGAGTATTAGGAACAAAACCAAGAGTGAGAAAAGTATTAAAGATCAGATGACTTGCACAGGAAAACTTCATATATGAAATAATAGCCTCTCTGACTGCTGCTGCCATTCAAGGAAAAGATCTTTTGTTAGAACTGAGAATTTTATGAAAATGCCAACTAAGTGCTCAGGTGCTTGGGTCAGACAAACAAATCAAATGCTAGAAATGACAAGGAAGGGAAAAGAGAATGTATGAAACTTGTGTGCCTGCACCTTGGGTATTCTGGGATGTTATGACTCTCCCACCCCAGGGACTAGGGTGGGTTCAGAGAAGGGCAACGGAGATGATCAGGGTCTGGACCAGCGTGAGAAAGAAACCACTGAGGAGGGAATACAGTAGAGGCCTCTGCAGCAATTAGCAACACAGAGAATAAATAGAGGACAATTCAGTTTTACAGTCCAAGAGGCAGGGGTGTTATTCTCTGCACAGATTAATCTCGTTTGCATGTTTGCATTAAGGATGCTTGCCAAATGCGCAAACTTTATAGCTCATCAGGTGCACACACTTTGCACTGGAGTGCCAGTTGGGGAATGTTTCCTTCTTCATTAAAAACCAACATAATAGGTCAACCAAGTGGAGGATATATCTGCCAAAATGACCTCTGTTTGTTGAAAAAGATGAGACAGTTCTTGGTTTAGGGGAGGAGTGTCAGAGCAATCTCCAAGTATGTTAGAGATGAATAAGGGACTGATAAAGGAGACTTGTTCTGATAAATGCAACCCTTGACATAAATCAAGAAAGAAGTTCCTGACTATGTGGGCCAGCGAAGAGCCTGCAATATGTTGGCTAATTGCAGCCAGACTTTAGACTTAATTTTTTGTGCAAAACTATTAAAACGCAGTTTTCTTTCATTCTTTTGCTGATGCCTTTTACAAACGCTTGTAACTGTGTAGCTGCCTTGGCTGTTTGACATGTTGTAAATAAATACTTTCCATTCCACTTATCTTAACCTAAATCAAGTGAAATGTGATGTCAGCCATGGATAATATTACACAACTTCAGCCCTGGGGTGGTTATATTCCTTAACAGTAGAAACAGGAATTTTCAATGAGGATGTAATTTCCCAACAGACTGGTTTGGGATATTCAAATGGTAATAGGATGTTTTTTCACAGAAGCTGCTCAGGCCAGTTTGAGATCTGGGATCACACGGGTCAAGAAAGACGTGAATTTAAATGGAAGTTGTCACATATTTCTAATGGTGAACAAACTAACTTAGAACAGAAAGAGTCTAAGAAACACCACTGTTCAGGTACTTTCATTGTTCAGGTACTTTTCATTTGAGTGAAAGAAAAGACTTTTTGGAAAAGATGCAGTTAAATAGGACAAAATCATTTCATATGCTTCATATTGAAGAAAAAAAGAACCTAAGTTCCAGTAGTTCATAAGAAGAATACAGTAATACATTATAAACTTCATGCTAATCAATAGGAAAAAAATATTTGAAAGGATAAAGGTCATGTCTAGTTAACACATAGCCAAATCCTTCTGAGTTTCACCTTATATTTTGAATAAAGTAAATACAATTTTACAAACATGTCCAAGCTCACACCCTGTTGAAAAAGGGCAGAAGAAATAGCACAGAGTGGTTGTGCGGCAGCCTGCACCTCTGCCGCTGTGCTGCCCTGTCCTGTTTCCACTGCAGGCTCTGTGGAGGACAGTGGGAGGCTGAACCCATCCTCTTTGTTCCCTGTCTTCCCATCTCTTTTCTGGTCTCGTTGCCGTGCTCTGATGGATGCTGCTCAGCCCTACCACCTCAGCCGAGCAGAGTTCCCTGAGCGCAGGACCCAACAGACCCGTGATGTGAGATGCAGTGCGCTGCGTATTAACAGAATCACTGAACTATTTTGTTGTGGCTCCAACTACGATATTTGCTAAAAGCTTCCTGCCAGTGATAGTCTACAACAGTGAAGGCTTCAAATGTACAACAACTGTCAGCCAGCTGTAAATAACAACCAGTTGCATTCAATGAGTCAGACAAGTGTGAGAATAGAACTTGAGGAATCTATTTTTGTTTGGAATAGAACCAAGCCTTAACCATAATTCTGTCTAAATGATTAAACTGAAGCTACAGTGCATTTGAAAAATAAATTAGGAATGCTATTAAATACAGACCGAATATTGAAAACCTTCGCGATGAGGACAAAATGTCAAATAAGTGTACATTTGCAATCACGATGCAGCTGTGGAAAGTTGCCACAGTTTAACTCATCAACTGAGGTGTGGGAAGAAAAACGGAGAATTCAATTACTTCTCCAAAGAGAAGACTGGAAAGAGAAGTCAGTATATCTGAAGTCTTTTGTCTACTCCCCAACAACCCCAAACAAGAAATCATGGCTCAAGCATGAGCCAAAATCAGCAGTTAATGACCAACGACTGAAAAAGTGAAAAACAAATCTAAAACTAACTCAAAACGCAGCAGAAACAGAGAATACACTGTTTGGGGAAGATGGTCAAGAAGATACAGATTAGCATCACAATGACTAACTCAAATGGCAGCTGTAGCAGCAGCCAGTCGATCTGCAGAGGCCAGGGATGGAACACTGGAGGAAGATGGTTCCTTTGCTTGGAGAGTTGCAGATACAGACTTCTTATTGATAGAGCTCCTGACAAAGCAACACAACTTTTAAGAGACACCAAATGATATTTATAGTAATTAGAAAATGACAATTATAGAGCCTGATGTTAGATTATTTTACTGGATGACAGATGATTTATAACATGCCTGAGCTACTTCTGAAACTCCAGGACTCCCGGTAGGGAATGCCTTGCTCCGACAGCAGCAGGATGCGATGTGGTACCAGCTGTACTGGGGCCTGCTGAAATAGAATCATAGAATCATTTCAGTTGGAAGAGACCCTCAGGATCATAGAGTACAACCATAACCCAACCTAACTCCAGCATTAAACCATGTCCCTAATCTCCTCGTCTAAAAGCCACTTCCCCGGGCAGCCTGTTCCAATGCCTGACAACCCTTTCTGTGAAGAATTTTTTCCTAATATCCAATCTAAACCTCCCCTAGTGCAACTTGTGGCCATTTCCTCTTGTCCTGTCACTTGCTACCTGGGAGAAGAGACCAACGCCCCCCATGGTACAACCTCCTTTCAGGTAGTTGCAGACAGCGATAAGGTCTCCCCTCAGCCTCCTTTTCTCCAGGCCAAACAGCCCCAGCTCCCTCAGCCGCTCCTCATCACACTTATGCTCCAGGCCCCTCACCAGCTTCATCGCCTCCTCTGCACTCTCTCTAGTGCCTCAGTGTCCTTCTTATGATGAGGGGCCCAAAGCTGAACACAGGATTCAATGTGGGGCCTCTCCAGTGCTGAGTACAGTGGCACAATCACTTCTCTATAGCAGCGAAGATTTTCAGATGGAATAGCTGAGCTTGGGTCACTGTTAAAATGCTAGCTGAAAACATCAGCCATCCCTTCAGCTGCCAAAACCTGACCAGCTTCAATGAACACAGCAAGAAAAAAAAATTATGAATGGGTATTTTTAGCTCATATATACACCCAAATATCAACTTCTGCTACCGAAAGAGGTCAAAGTCAAGGCAGAAATTAGAACTATATGGCCTTCACATTTTGCAGATGAACTCCCTCATGAATGTTTCTACACTATAGTTTATTTTTTTGTTTGATAAATGTTGAAATCCTTCTATTTTTGGCAAGTTTGAACTTCAGTGAAATGGAGATATTGTGTGGAAAGAAGCAGATATCTTAGCAGAGGTACATTTTTAACCTTAGTGGATAACAGAAAATTAAAAGGGGCTGTTTTTTCTGAGCTTTGAGAAGACAGTTTCCCTTCTTTAAAAGCTTGTTTGGAGAAGTGCCATCAGAACAAATCTTTCAACATCATTCTTTACCAATAAATAAACATTTATAGCATTTAATCCAGTTAGCAAACAAGAATAGTTCCTCCAAGCTGGAATTAAAGATGCCTTTTCGCAGACCTCCTACCCCCTGCCCATCTGGAGCCCATTCTGGTTCCGTGTGCTGGAACATGTAAGACAGTTGCCAATTAGCCATTTCTTAAAACAGCACCGTTTACAAGACAGCAATAAGTAACCCCTTTCACATAAGGTTAGACATCTGCATGAACTGAGTTTGCAGAGTTATGCAGGATGGATTTGTCATTATTTTCTTGGGTTTGATTGTTAGCTTGACTGTTTAGCTATAAAACTCTAAATCTTCTGGAATCAACAATACTCAAAGGGTTTGTTACACGGCAACATTCAGCTGAAATGCCATAAAATGGTCCAGGATTTCAATTTATTCAAGCACAGTATTTTAGATCATAATTGTATCTTTGAATCTGACATTATCAATACATCAAATGGTGAGATTTACTTGCTTCTTAATAGGGAGAGACGATAAACTCTCTTTCTGTCCTAAATAATTTCAGAATAGTAGAAGTTATTACTATGATTGAAGTCTTTCCTTTTACCTGACTTAGAGCATGTTTTCAAGCGCAGACTAGGCAGAGATTTTCCGTGGCCTTTGACATCTAGTCTCTGTCTTTTCATACGACTGTGGGTGGATTTGGCTGGAAAACTTCTGGATGACAGATATTGTTGTAGTATAATCTCATTCTGAAAACACACTAAAATTTTCTGCCTCATATTACTTCTCTTACGGATCACCATTTGACAGACAGGATTTTTTAA
The DNA here is from genome assembly GCF_036013475.1 of Columba livia. Lineage (NCBI taxonomy): Eukaryota > Metazoa > Chordata > Aves > Columbiformes > Columbidae > Columba > Columba livia. The sequence goes on along the minus strand of NC_088605.1, from coordinate 14,612,030 downwards.
CTACTATTAGCTCTGCCAACAATGTGTTTTATTCAAATATTTCATCAGTTAAGGGAAATTTCATTCAGATAATGTGAGTGATGTGAAAGCTAGATCCCTTGCTAGACTCCTTTTTAAATAATTTCCTTGCAAGTCTCAAGGCAATGAACCAATGTCTCCGGGATGTCACTGTGCTTCCAGCACAGCACTGAAACACAGAATCGCATGTGCTAGTAACAGGAAGAATCATAAATGCTGAAGTTGTGAGAAAGTAAAACACCAAATTTGAGATCCACCAGCTGCTTTTTTCACAGAATGACAATGCAGTCGAGTTCAGAGCTATTTTTGTAAAAGCTCATCCTGCCATTCCTATAAATGAAATTAACTTACATGCTGCACTTGTAGCAGATTTCTTGTAAATGGCCTGAATAATAATCACTCTTGGGACAATATCTCTGCTTAAATTATCCTTGTGTGCCATGGGTTGATTTCTCAGCATCTCAGTTCTCATATTTGTGTGGTTGTTTACTTACTTTCCCTTTAGCAGAAGGGGAATGAGCATATGCTGTGGCTTCAATATGACACAGGCAGAGCATGTTTCAAAAACCGCATGTGTAGTATTTGTGGAGAGCTCACACATGCTGCTACAAGGCACAGAAAGCCTGTTTCTTGCTAAATGTCATTATCTTGCCCCACAGGGCAAAAACAGAGAGGCAGGAGAAGTGAAGAGAACCGCGGGCACCTGAAGACTTCTCCTACACCCTTCTTCATGATTTTGCCATGCCAGGGCAGGGAACTGACCCACCTCAGGTAGGTGACACAAGCTCAACAAAGAGTAATTGGCAGGATGACTTTCACAGATCTTGACTGTGCAGATGATGTGGTATACGGGAAGAACATCGAAATTACATGAATACTTGAGTGCAGACCACCCTGGTGAGGCAGTCTCATCTCCTCATCATCTCCTCATCATCTCATCTCATCATCTCATCTCATCTCATCTCATCTCATCTCATCTCATCTCATCTCATCTCATCTCATCTCACCTCAGAGATGAAACATGCAGGTGCAAAGCTGCTCCTTCAAGGCCCGCAATCCTGCCCTCTGGTTCAGTGCTCACACTCCTTGGCTGCAGCCACCTGTACATCCAGACTGAGCTGCAGTACGTCCCACAGTTTGATCACATATTGCTTTGGCTTGGACGGTAAACTGATCAGGGGATGTTGCTGTCTTGTGAGGGCAACTATCAGCTGCTGGAAAGCCATCTGACTGCATCTTGTGCCAGCGTTCAAAATGGCAGTTGTATGAGTGTCAACACTGCATGAAAGATGTGGTTCAGAGCAGAATTCAAAGCTTCCCAAAAATGTGCAGTGAAAAAGCACAAGAAGGAACAATAAGCTGTCAAGTTACTCAAGCTTTTTGAGAGAAGAGTCACATTTTTTGCTGATTCTCTGTCCTTGTGAGACCCCTGAACACTGAATGCAATTTCTTAAAATGATGTGTCTGTGTTTTTATAGCCTTTTGAAACTTCACAAGTCTCTGTCAGTCCCTCTGTGAGCCTCCAAGCAACAGGACTCACCATTTAAATAGCACTGCTGCGAAAATTCCTGATTTTATGGTTACGTGCATGGAGAACACAGGGGACTGTTTCCCCCAGGTATACTGCAACAGTGGCAGTGAGCAGCTCAGAGCCGCACAGGTGGCTCACACACATCAGTGGCAACACTGTGAAAGTGGTGTCTGGATAATGGCCTGGACACCTGGTCCCACAATAGGGCTCTTTTAATCCAGCCTTGTCCAGGGGCATCTGGGCACAGCGATTGCTGCTGCTTGGTGCAGCAATGACAAGCCCTGAAGCAGGGCTCATGTATGTACAGGATTATTATTCAGTTTCTCTCCTAGGAGGCTTAAGGCTAAAACAAAAGAAGAAATACAGCAACATTTAATGTAGACAGCTGTGAGCCTGCATTTTAGTGTGTTTTTAAAAAATTATACATTCAGGAGTTGTTCTTTGCCATTACACTGTCAACTACTTCAGTTATGCAGTGAACTACCTTGGAGTCTTGAGTGTCTGAATTGTTAATTTTACAAAACAATCCCTTAACTCACAGGAACTCAAGTACTCTGGAAACACATAATACTGGATCTACGGAAGCGACCTCAAAATCTATGCTAAAATAAGTGCTGATTATTTTTGAAAAAGGAATTTGGCTTGATTCAGTGTTTAAAACACCATCTAATACTAACACAGAAATACAAAGCATACTTTGCAAGCTAGTCACTGGGATTCTATGCACACAAATCCCGAGGCCTATTTTTCTCTCTTCTGGACGTGTTGGTTAACTTGAGCAAATCACCTCATTGCTTGTCCTACGTCACCCACAAGAAGGCCTGAAATACTAAGTCAGATACTGACAGAAGAGGGAGCAGTGTGTAAGAAGGTTACAGGTATCTTAATGCAGAAGACACTTCGCTGAGAAATCACATATACTTCTAGAAATGACAAATGTACCTTGTTAGAGTTCCTCAGCTCCCCAGAGAGCCAGATAATCCTGTACATTGATACCTATCCCTGAACCTTAAGTTGAAAGTTTCAAAAATAACTCACAGGAGTAATAATTATTCTGCATATGGTGGAGATTTGACAAACAAGACAAATACAGAAGACAAAATCCCATTAAAACAAAGAAAATGCTCCGTAGCAAAACTTGTACTATTTCTATTCTCTGTGTGACAGAAACATACTTTATCACCAAGTGTCAAATGGGGATAAAAAGACTGAACTCCTCCAAATTTCTTTAGGGTATCATTCAAAAATTAAGCACGCATGGTGTTTTGTAATTACTCATCACACCCCAATACATAGGTAAGTACAGACATGGATTAAAATCTTCCCAATCTACTCATGAAATTCAATAATAAATTTTCTGATGATCAAGGATGTCGCTCATGGAAAGAAACAGTAAATACATGCTTAGAAAGTAATTATAACCACTTGTTTCAGCTGGCAATGAAACCAGTCTTGCAGTTACCTACTGTTCCTGTTCAAGCAGGCAAGAGTAACACGTCTGACAAGCTTACTTAAACACTCTCTATAGTCTAAGAAACATAAATAAACAAGTAAATGGGGAGAATATTTAATCAATTGCATAAAAAGATCAAAACCTTCAACAGGTATAATATAGCAAGGTATAGATACAGATATGCAGATACATTGATATATGGAGAGATGTATGTATATATGCATATAAATGTATTTAAATAAACCACCATGCCAAAATGGTCACTGTTTAACATACATAAAATTGTAGAGAAATCAGTGTTCTTAGAAAACTCTGATACAAAACTAAGAATATGACACAGGAAAAATTAAGTGAAAAAATGTTTCTTAGGCCAAATAGCTTTATCAAGAAAGCTTATAGTATAGGGTATAAGAAGTTCTAGTGACTGGAATTCAAAGGTGGATCTTTTTTCTCCAAATAATACAGGGCTTCAAAAACTAATTGCTGTATAACAGAAGGCAGGCTTGATTTGCCTACAGAGCAAAGACATCTCTGCCAGAAATATTTCTATCAAGTGATTGCAGAGTTCTGTTGTTTCAATGTAAGCCCATCAGCAAATATTGTGACTAATGAACTAGGGCACACAATTATATCTGAGGAAAGGTCTATTACCTGACAATTTTGTGGACAGGTTTTTTCCACCTCTCCACTATTTTTCGCCACCCATAAGCAAGATACAAATGATAGTTTCAAAGCCACAGACTATTTTTGATTTCAAAAAATGTACCAGTTTATATAGTCTGGCAAATCTTCAATGTCAATAAAGAAAAATGGTCAGAAAGGGTGAGGAAGGGAAGGCCACATCTTTTTTCCTCGCTTAGTTCTGAGAAGGTTTTCCACTGGGAGACCATTTGTCTGTCTTTTTTCACAAAACATATCATTTTTCTTCTTCCGAATAGCCAGTGACGGTATGCACGATTCAGAGAACTTGTAATTGCACTGGCAGAAAAAGATAATAATCTGCTGCAAGAACAAGGGAACGTTGGAAGGTGTGTTAACATGTGATTCAGGCATTTCATTGCATTAATTCTTGTATAACTGGCCAGACCCTATTCTTTTAATGCTTTGTATTACTTTAAGGAGATAAATAATTACAGTTGTGTGTCCAGTGATCAAAAATAGCAGTCATATCTCTAAAATAAATGATGTAATTGTGATTGGGAATCTACATTCAATACAAAGAGTTGGTTTGTTTTCTTTTCCATCTGGCCGTCCTTCTGTAATTGAGAGCATTTTCAAAAATAAGAATTAAGACATTTCAAAAGCCTAATGGTTGAATCTTCTTATCCAGCCTAACTGGTTAATGCCAGGGTAACAGAGGAATTCCTTCAGAAGCCACTGTTTACTCTGGGTAGACTCCCTTGGCCAAAGCATCCTGTCTAACAGCTGAGAACCTGCTCCGTTGGGGTCTCCTTGCAGGCAAGGCAGAGAAGGACCCAGCACAGAAGCTAAAGAAATTTGTTCTTGAGCATCTTCAGGACAAGGGTATATAACTCCACTTTTGTGCCAACTTTATTCTTACCTTAAATAGCTCCTCCCTTCGCCTGTGAAGTTTTTACAACATGAATTCATAGGCAGAAAACACATCTCCTTTAAGCCTTCCCTTTTCCAGCTATCTCAGCAGCCTCCCTGTCTTCCAGTCCTTTTGGAGGAGCAGTGAGCTGCCAGTGGAATCTTCCCTTTCACACTGCCATTTGTACCAGCACTGCTGGAAATGCTTTTCCTGGGACATTCTGGAATTACATTTGCCCTTTTCGTGGCAACACAAAACGAGTGAGCGATAGCTATCTTGTTATCAGTTATGTATCCAGCTCCAACTTCTTCCCAGGGGTTTCTAATGGAACACTGAGCTTCTAGGAGTACTTGTATCTATCAGAACTTGAGTACAAGAACTTGCACTTTTGTTTTTCGTTCTGAATTTCATGCCAGCTTTAACTCGACAGTAGCAAAGTTTGTTTATTTCTTCTTTTATAAAATTCTGGCCCTCTTCTGTTTTGACAAGTCCAATGCAATCAGAATTTTTCATTTTTAAGCACTTGATAAGTCACAGTCATCAGAGAAGACTTCAAACAAGAGCAATCATAGGACTGATGCTCAAGGAGCTGTCCTGATCATTGCTCTGTGACCTGATATGTTCCTTTGCAGCACAGCCCACTGTTCCCTATTCATTCTCATACTAATTCCCATCTTCTATATCTTAGTAGTTTCCCACATAGTGCCTTTGAGCTATAGGTGGGTTATATATAGGGTTATATAGGCTACTAGGAGAGTTCTTGATTAATAAACCCTGACAGAATCCATCCATTTAAAATTTAACAACTTGAACAGAAATGTCAAGCACATTTCACAAAAGAAATAAGTCAATAACACAGTGTTTACGGAAAGCCACATGAGATCCATATAATTTCCTTTCTCTAGAAAACTAGCAAGAGCTATCAAGACAGCCTGATGCCACCTATCCTGGTATATCTATATTGCACTTTACCCCACTTTCCAGATAGCTTAATGTCTAGTTATTCTTTAAAATCTGTACAAAAATTTATATTATCTATGTGCTTCAAAATTCATGCACTACTCTCATTGCTGTAATTGCCCTAATTCACATGTTTTGTCAGGCTTCAAAGTGAGGATGGTTTTCTAAATTTGGAGACTTTAAAGTGTTTCAAGAAAAATCCCCTCAACACAGAGAAGGCAAACAAAAAGTATCAGCTACATTTGTGTGTGTGTGTGTGTGTGTGTGTTAGCACACTTCAGGTGAATTAAAGAATAAAACTGATTAGGATTGAAAGAATTTCTTTTGATTCACATTCATCGTGGCCAGTGCACACCACCCGCCAGTTCTGAGGGAAAGCAATATCGAATGTGACATAAAAAAAAAAGGAAACAAGAAGTTCCACTGTGCGGCTCAGAGCATTAGCAGGCAGTAAGGCAGGCATTCGAGTATCTTCGCCCCTTTAACCATGCCCAAACCTGCCTCTTCGCTTCCCAACAGTAGACACAGACCCTGTGTGGCTGCTGGGGCTCATCACTCCCCAACATGCACACTCCCTTAAGGACAGAGAGCCAGACCCAGCCAAAAGGATGTGATTACAAACCCAGTTCTCATCTTTTCTAAAACCAGATCAGCCCAATCACCCCATCTGCACAAAAAGAAGGCCATGCTGCCACCTGTCCATAAGGAAAATCCATCTGGACCAAGCAGAGATGCTTGTTTGTATAATAAATGAGTTCGTACTGATTATATGACTCTGTCCTTCTGTCCCACATTTACTCACAAGCCAGGACTATAATCCCACATGTAAGACTGTCTGATCAGGCCAGCATAATGACACACAGGGCTGGTATGATAAGCATAACACACATATATTCTCACAGAGTTTAACTCTACGTTTTCAGATTGATTTTTCACCGCAGTAACAACATACACCAAGTACCTTATGCTTTCTGCATTTTTATGTTAAGAAATGCGAAGTTTAAAAGAACAACTCCAAAACTAGAGAAAAGTGAGGACATGAAACACATCCAGATCCACAAAACTGTTTCAAATTGAAACTACCTGTTCTTAACTGAGAGTGAGCTACATAATTGATGCACTGGAAAGGATGGACCTATTGTCACAATTACTGACTGACCTCTAGTAAACAGCACATACCGCTCTAGGAATGCAATTCACCAGGCTGAGAAAGCCAGGATTTTGTAATTAAATTACCGCAGCTAGTAAAGAAAATATTTAATTGATGCTTTAATGCTTTAATAGTCATAATACTACTAGATATTAGAAACCTCTCTATTTATATGATGTTATATGTATGCACACACTGGATTCAGATTAGTCTCCATCCATAGCTGTGCACAAAGTTGCCTTTCATTGCTATTGATAAAATCCTTATTTGTTTCTAAATAAAACATATAAATAAAATCCTTCTCATCCAGTTTAATTTTCATTAAATGCTGGGTTACTAGGTACATTACAGGTACAAGCACAGTAACATGGGAATGTTGCAGCTTAATCAGCATGTACTATTTCAATTTGTGATGGTGAAATAAGAACCACATGCAAGTCTGTTTGAGCATGATAAGAATAAGAACAAACATTCAGTCCACGTTTTGCTTGAGGTTGTCAGCATTTCAATATTAGGTGGCAGGCAAAACACTACAATAGAAGTGAGAACAGATGGGAGAACATTAATGCTTTCCTAGACTGCAGAACACAACTGGATATTGTACTTCAATTGCCACCAGGCTCTGCCATGCACGTGTCATCTCACATTCAGCTGCTAGGCAAAGTCATGAAAGGTAATATTTTAATAAGTTAAAATTACAGCACTCATGCTGCGAATGAGCAGCAGCATCTTCCTTTATGAGCAGCTATCATCGGCTATGATACCCGTGTACAATGAAATCAGTGGGGAAAAAAATATCAGAGGATTTCACCCAAATTTAAAGTTATTTTAAATACAGGGGAGAGAAAGATCACTCAACTCCTTTTCTGGAACATGTACAGAAAAAAAAGCCCTAGGATTAAAAGATATTGCCAAAGCCGTAAGTGGGCAGTAAGACATTTATTCTCAACACAGCAAGATATGTCCCCCACTATTACAAAAAAGGTTGCTCATACATGACATGTAATAAAAAATACAGATTGTATCTTAAAATATATGTTACCCGATTTCTTACAAAGTTACTTGCAAGGCATGGCAGTTAGGCACATAAAAGAGAGTGACAAGAGTCAGAGCAACCCTTGTCTGAAAAGCTTCCAGTCCTACAGATGGACACAGGTTAAGACATGGGGGTGCCAATCAGAGATTCAAGCCTTTATACTAGCACCTTGTTAAAGAACTGGTAGCGTGTGAAGTTCTATACAGTGCCTGTCAGCTTCCCAGAAATACTAGATGGAAGTGTAATACTCTTTATGAAAGCTTTGAACCTCTGATGGCAAGTCTAGCTCTAAAAATACAATGTGGAAGAAGCCCTGCAGAGAGGAATAAAGGAAGAAAACAAACCAGAGAAAAGACTGGAGCCATGACTGGAGCAAGGGGAGAAAGGTATGAGAGAAGATCAAACTGCTAAATGGGATGGAGCCATGAGAGCCTTCAAGACAAAGATGAGACATTTAAACCAGCCAGCGGAAATGAGTAAAAAGGAGAAGCAGTGGCAGGTGTAGTGGAGTGTTGTGTTTTGAGTGATGGGGAGTGGAGAGAGACAGTTCCCAGTGAGGCTGCAAAGAAAGAAGTTATAGCAAGGGGGGAAAGACACCTGAAGGACAGCAGGTATGGTTAACCTGTATTTAATTGAGTGTAAGGAAGGAGCAGAACGATGTTCACAGCCAAGTCGGAATGTAGAGAAGGGAGGAATCCTTACTTCGTGTTATGAGCCTGAGTGACAGGATGGAGCTGTTGTCAGCAGCAATGGAGAAAGGCAGCAGCAAGAGGATTGAGGACAGGAAATAAGACGCTCGGTGTCACCAGCGTGAAGCCTGAGCTGCCAGGGAGTCACGTGCTGCCACACCAGGGCCAGTCAGCAGCACAGCACAGGGCCCATGATGCAAGGAGAGCTGTGGATTCATGATTCACCAGTGAAAAACTAATAAATGAAATAGTTCAAGAGGCTGTCAGGGTTGACGCATAAATCAGTGTGCGGAGCACCACACCGCAAACTCCCCTCTTTCCTCCAGAATATTTGCTCTCTTTGGCCTGAGCCGTGTACCAGCCCTGTGGGCTGCCTGCATCCCTGCTCCCTGCATTCCTGGGTACCCTCAGTTTCCATTGCCTCTTGCAAGCATCCTTTTCTATAGGGTCAAACAGTGTCTGTGGTTTATATTTCAAGCCTGTACATGTCTGCAAGGTCTTCACTACTGACCAGTAGTGCTTGCTTCATGTTAAACTCCTGTACCTCAGCTTCTAGAGTCTTTCAGGCCTTGTTACTTCTTAGAGCTTCAGTATCTACCAGTTTCTTCTCTCACTTTTGTTTATTTTGCAAGATTAGAAGGACTCTTTTCACCTTAAGCCTTTACTTTATGGACCCGAGTTTTTGTATTCCTACAATTTCAGTCTAAAAAAATAAAAACTTTTTTCAAAAAAAAATATACCAATAATAATATTAATAATTCTGCTGTGATCCAAGTCCAGTGTTTTTCTGGTTTATTTTCACTTAGACTGTCTGATATAAGGAAGATTGGTTTTGTTTCCTAACGTGAGTCTTTTATTTTGCCTTATAATTGAAAATGGATCAGACACTCAATAGTTGCTTGTACCATATCTTATATATGAAATAATAAAAAGTGTCAGTTACAAGAAAATTCATGAACATATTAAAAAAAAGAAAAATGAATGCATGTATATATAGTAAGAAACTGTTTTTTAGCATATTCCCATAAGGCAGGTTTCATTTGCTAATAACTATTGCTGCCTAATTTTTAAGAGAAAAATAATTTATAAAAAAAATAATAAAAGAATAGAAGCAAATACTCAGAAAGAGAATTAAGCAAACTTGTTTCTCATTCAGTGAAATATGATTAGTAATATTTCCATGTCTTAATCTGCCTTCTGGAGGGGTGCTTTTAAAACATGCAGCATAAAACTAGGCATTAGTGAATGTAATCCTGACATTTGTCCCTACAATAGAAACTTAAAAGATACCACTGCCCCATTCTTTTCAGGATAACTTGGAAACCTGAATTAATTTAGAATTAACAAGGAATATTACATAGGGGAATACATTTGACAAAGCTGTCATTAATCTCTTCACTATGGACCAAGGCTAAACAGACACTTCTCTCTTTCAATTATCCAAGTATCAACCACCCAGAAAGTTACAGCTGAAAGCTGTAGCACAGTTCAGGGGAGAAAGCTCATACCTACCCACCAACAGCAACCAACACAACGGTTCTCATCATATTCTGATTGCAATAGGAACAAAAAAGTTTATGTTGGCAACTTGTATAAAAGTATAGCTGATTTTAATTTCTGTACCAGGAAGACAGATGGGTTGAAAGTGAAGATAATGTCAGACAAGGAGAACAGAGTCAGAAGAATACCCGTATCTTTTCTGCCTTACTAGAAGGAGTGGAATACCAACTACCAGGCAGCGTCCCCTGCCCAACAGGGAGCAGGCAGCCTCACACTTTGCATTTAGATTAGCAGCTGCAACAAAAAGCCCTTCAAGCAAACCTGAAGCTGCCGTTTCCACAAAGGCTGCAGAAAGCCCACTGACCAATAACAGAATATAGTGTCATCCTAATAATAGAAGTGAAAAGATGGAGTCATCTTAGAGAAGGCTAACTATTTAGAGACAGGGCAAAAAGTGTCTGTATTGTTGGTATGGTCTGTAAGGAATAACAATTAACAGGAGTTAACAGAGAGGAAATCTCTGCTACTTCTAGCTTCTAGGAAGGCAGGTCTATGCTCCCCGGGGGTACCAGGAATAGCCCTGGGAACAGTGTCACAAAACGTATGAATTCACCAGTTTTGCCTGGTAAGAAGAGCAGAAACTCCTAAAATTCAGCCTAAGATCCAGGAGACAACATAAGCAGGGATGAGATTGGCCAGTGAATGAGCACCAGTTCAAAAATATCAAACCTACTGGAGTATCTCCATGTCTCAGTAAAAAGGCATGCAGACAGAGGCTATAAATATTTTATATGTAATTGGCTCTACATTTAAGAGTGATTGCAGTGGGGAAGAGGAAATTCTGAATCTTGTCATTCTGAACAAGGACTGTCCCTGCAGACAGGCACTGATTAATGATACCATTCTCTGAAATCTGAGCCACACAGTCCTTCAGACTACGAGAACATTTTACACTGAATTTATGTGCCCTTCCCAGTTCACTGAACACACAGCTTTGTTGTGTCACATTTTCTTACAAAGAAGACTCTAGACCATAACTGGCTGATATTTTTCATGTTTTCTCATCGCACATTGACATAACAGTCAAAAAAAGTTGTACTTTTGAGCAGGAAATTTTATAAGGCAGTGGTCTCTCTGATCATACATGAAGAAAAATCCATGCATGCTGCAGAACTGTATGTCTCTGCCACTACTGTTTACGGGTCTAAGCTATTTCCTTTAAGTTTGTGGCAAGTAGATATAAGCAGGAGTGTAATAACCTCAGTTGTCTAACTGCTGTTTTCACTTTTTAAATTAACATTTTCATTTTTACTCTTTTTTGGGCATAATCCCTAAAACGTAAAACTCCCAGGAAATCCACGTACTTTTACGTCACTGGACCACGTAAATCTGTCTGGACGGTCTGCCCATCTCCAGACAGCAGGAAGAAGAGGTATGATATTGCAAGCAGAAAATCCAGTGCCAGGAATGCTTCTTTCCCTGGTGTGCAAAGGAAATAGTTCATAGAATCGCATAGAAAACATTAAGTTTCTGCTGAGCACACAGTGAAAAGACTTTATTGTTTAGACATTATGACGTAGATACATCAGACTACAGAGGTTATAGCTTCCCAGCACATTCTTACCTTGTGTGGTAGTTCTGCCACTGGAAAATCCCTTTCTCTACTTCTAAAGACAAAGCTCTCCCTCCTTGGATGCAGTCAACCCTGACACAGTAAATGTTTGGGAACATGAGGAACAATCTTGATAGATGAATATTTTTAGTTTTGCCTCCCAAGCTTGTGACAGTTTAAAAGTATAAAAACACTTAAGACCACCAAGAACCAACTAGCTGGCAGAGACCAGCAGGACTGGCAGCTGGTTGTAATTTCTATAACCAAGTGAAAATGTGTGATTGACAAAATGGCTCCTGAACCTGGCTAATTATTTTCATTGTAACTTCTGTTGGGATGCCCTGTGTGTCCCATCTACCTACCAAGCACAGCCATGCAGGCTGCTAGCGCAATTAACTGCATCACAAGTTAGGGCTCTTGCCACATACTGTGCAGGCTACAACCTCAAATCCAGTACCCGTTTGAAGGATGAATTTTATAAAGATTACAGGGAGCAGAGCAGGGGGAAAGTGTGGTACTGGAAAGAAAACGGGACTAAATAAAATAGGTTTCATGCAGATCCTGGTTTGAATCCTCCTATCTGAGCTCTCAACACTAGGTGTCGTCACCACCGCGTCTCTGTGGGGACAGCCGGCTCCTGCTGCAGGGCCGCTGCAGGGCCGCTGCAGGGCCTTGCCGGCATTTGCAAGATTTAGGAACATAAACCTTTTGTTCTCGTGGCTGTAAATTCCCTTGCCCTTTTCTTCAGCCTGTTCTTATTACTACCGTTTCAGACGCAGACTGATGCCTGAAGAGAGAAGATCAGTCAGGAACAGTGGCTATGGAGAACCCTCAAGTCCTTGGGAAAGTCCCCAAGACCCAGCAGGGATGTCACACGCCTACAACTCTGCCCCAGCGCTGTGTCTGTCTATATTAACACAGTCGTCAACTGATACCTCTGTGCATGTTGCTGGCAGGAGGGCTGGACGGGCCCCCCCGCTGTTGCAGTTTCCCATTGCTGTTGGTGGGGAGCCACGGGGCAGCGTCCCCTCCACACTCTGCACGCTGTGCATTTTTCTGTGAGAGTGATGAAGGACCTTCTTTGGTCACATCAACGTTTCATTGGTCCCTGCTTCGTTTACATGCAGAGTTAAAGATTTATTGTCCTTCAGCCTGGTACAAAGAAGATTCCCCTGTTCTCTCTCACATTGACCCAGATGTAGCCGGAGGCAGGGGGAGGGGGTTGGAAATGGTGTATTAAGGTTGCACCATGAAAAACGCTACTGAATTAAAAATAGGAAAACATCCTACGTAGATGGGAGGTGGAACATTGTGTTTAGGAGAGGAAAAAATGCCACATTAAATTAGTGCAGCATCCAGTATCTGGTCACTAACAAAATTTTCCTAAGAATGTAGGAAAAAGTCATGTTCTTGATGATTAGAGAAATACTGATCTCCAGGACGTATTTCCATTAAATTCTCAAGAATTAGAGGCTGGAGTTTGTTCCGATACAGACAGTTTATCTATTTCGAAACTCTGGTCTAACAAACTGTAAAACTCTCTTGAGGCATTTAATGATTCTTAAAAACAAGTAATTCTAAGCTTTGATTAACTAGACTTTTGTACCCTGCAGATCATTGAAACCCACTGTTTCATACTGCAGTTCTCAGTAGAAGGAATTTCTTTAACTGAAAGCGGTGCATTTCTGAATCCGAAGAATCTGAAAGACCTACTACCAGAAAAACAGATGAGGCATCCCAAAGGAGGGTCACCAAGGAGGTGTGGGGCTGGAGCCCCTGCCCTAAGAGGAAAGGCTGAGGGAGCTGGGCTTGTTCAGCCTAAAGAAGAAACAGCTTCAAGCTGGGGGCCTAATAGCAGCTTTCAAATTCACAAGCTGGGCTGAGATTCAGCTCCACGTTGGTGCAGCTGCCCTGGCGTGGGGATGGCCTGGCACAGCACAGGGAGCAAGTCCCCTGCTGCTGGCACAGAAACAGTGCCAGAGCTCCGTACTTCCCCCGTGCTTTCATCCCTCTGTGAAACAGGAATAATGAGACTCCTTTTCTTCACCTTTGTCTATATGAGCTGCAAATTCTTTGCCTTTCACTATCAATGTGGGCGGTATCTGAAGCGGCTGATCTCAGTTAGGGTTTCTCATCACAATGATGACACAGATAGATAGCCAAAATCATTGGAGTGCTCAGTTAAATCCCCAGAAGTGTTTTCAGAGGTTGAGGGCTGCCATCTGCAGTTTTTAGCCATGTTTTCAAGGATTAGGATTTTCATAAATCAGATGTCACCAGAAGCTATTGTTCCCAGAGGCTGCTGCACCACTTGTAAGGAAAATTCAAAGTTATTTATCATCTGTATAACAGGCATAGTCTATCCGACATCTCCATTTTCACATAAAGTGTTTCAAGACATAAAGCCGTCATTCTTTAACAGTGGATTTCTTAATTTCAGCTTTGGAAAGCTTTTCTTAAAACTGTGACAACCCCATTATGCTCTTGTTAATTTTTCAGAAGGACTCTTTCTTTCAGTAATTTATTAATGTTCATTGATTTACAGACAGCACTAGCAGAACAGCATTTTGGCAGCACTTCAAACTGTATATTTAGTTTCACGATGTTTATTTTTATTCTTAAAATAATCCTTGTGCCATAGTGTACATTTCTGTGCAACATTAAATGATTCCTAAAAAGGATTTTTTTTCCTTTTGGTTCTATGATGCTACGTGGCTTGATGTTGGTCCATCTAGGGATGCAGTACATTATCTTTGCCAGATCTGAAGTACTGGCAGTCGTCTTCACTCATTTCTGCAGCTAAGGGAAGGGATTTAGTAAACATCTCCAGTCCAGCCATGCAGCCTGCAGCTTGTTTCCAGAAAAATGCAAAACAGTCATCATGGGGACACCTTTCTTTTCAGAAATGGATCAGCTGAACCAACAGCATTTGTTTCGTTAAACTCTGTTTAATTTGCTGTAGAGATTCTGGTTTGCCAGAACAAAATGTCGTAGTAACGGAATTAAAGAAACACTCGTGCTTCTCTCATCCCTAAACAAGAACCAGTGGGGTCATTATGGGGCTTTCTCCTGCACACATCTGCAACCCCCAATGCCATCCTGGGGCAGTTGCACCCCCAGCCCCCCGCCATGAGGCCCAGAGCTTTCAAAGGGCAGCTGATGGCTCTCCAGCACCTCTTGCGCAGGGTGACTCCAGCCCGCTCACCTCCCCTCCCCGTGCCTGGGGAAGCAGGTGGGGCGGGACTCCTGGTCAACAGACAGGGTCCTCAGCCAAGGAGGTGCCCAGGTCCAGAGAAGCTTCTGGACTATGTCCATAAGTGACCACAGACCGATCCGACCAGCCTACAAACTGGGGTCCCTGCCAATGACTTCCTTGGAGTGGTGAACAGACCCCTCCCCTTAGATCAGGGTGGCTGTCTTAAGGAGACTTCCCAGGGTTAAGAGCGCTCCCCTCCCCTTCTTGGTGAGCTCTTGCCTCCCACAGCAAGCGATTCTTTCTTCTGGGTACCCTTGGGTGAGACTTGTGTGAGCGAGTGTGTGCACACTGTGGATCATTATTCTTCTGTGGTCGTATGGCAATAATATCCCCAGCTGGTACATTGAACCTGTAGTTTATTGAATGTTGCCAGAGTGCCAGTTTTTGGATTACACCACACACACCCCACTCCCTGAGGCTTGGATTGGTTTCTGTCGTTGGGTTGTGCTTCCGAATTAAAGTTGGTTTAAGCTCCCATTTGCTTGAAGCTGTTTTGGGGTGCCTCCAGGACAGATCCAAAAGGCTGCGTTTTCCTGTGCGGTTCCTGAGAGTGTCACACACCAGCCCATGCAATGCTGCTGTATGGCTGTGGGGAACATGACTGACCTGACCAACACAGGAAAGAAATCCTGTGTGTTCCGCTCACTGTGCTTTGCAGCCAGGAGTGTCTACAGAAGTCGCGGTTCCTGCAGAAAGGCCCCAGCCCAATACACAGAGGGGAATCCAGTTCCCTCAGATTCACGCTGGGCTCGTGTCAGAGCTGCTGTATCCCACGCACGCTCACTCGCTTCTGTGTTCTTGGCACCTGCATGGATCAGACACACTTCTTGTTCTTGCGTTGTCTGCATTTCTCTGTCCCCTCACTCTCATACAGACAGTCCTGCTGGCCTGAAATTACCCTTGCATGACTGCTTTCTGAAGAAAAACAAACAAACGAAAAACAAACAACAAAACCTTCTTTTATTTTTAGACTATGACACAGTTTCAGATGATCCTGGACTCATTCCCACATCGACTGACACTTGACATTAACCTCACAGATCTGTAAAGAAAACAGCTCTAAAAATTTTTAAAATCCCCTCTCTCTGGCAGAAAGGCCCTGGGAGGAAGCTCAAGCCCAAGCCCCTGGCGCTTGCTCGCCTGTCAGCATCACCTCTGCCCACTCTCCTGGAGAAGTCGGGCCTTCTGGAACGTGGGAGGCAAATCAGATGGTGTCTGTCTACATCAAAGACCAAATAATGCAGTTACACGGAATGTAGAGGTGTTGTGGTTTGGTCCTTTTCAATAATTCTTCCTAGAAAATAATGCCTTCACTGTCAGAATACACCTTTTATAAATTTTCCTTTAATAATGGCTAGTCTTTCTTTGGGAAAACATAACGCCCTACTGTTTTCCATCACTTTGGAAATTAAACATCTATCTAAATAGAGCTTGTCTATGCTTAGAAGTCTTTCAGGGTGCTGCAGCGTATCTAGCCTTCAGTATATTTCACTGGGTACAGACCAGCTCTATTACTTGAAAGTATTAGCATCTGTAGTCTAAATATCACTGTCAGAAGACAATTTATCATGCTGGATCTAACAGCCCAGGAGAGGCGAGGCTGCAGCAGCTCCATGTCACCAAGTCCAACCAGTAGTGAGGCTGAAAATGTGTTCCTAATAGGAAACATGCACATGGAGCACATACATATTGTGTATATACATGCCCAGACACACAGATCACAGACACATGGCACTCACACAACCGCTGAGAACCCACAGGAAACCTGCCTTTCTTTCCCACTTATCTTCAAGACTCTGCCTCTTTTCCCAGGTTCTTTCTCCACTGGCAAACCACAGCACTGGTAACTTTCACACACCAACTGTTTGTGCACAATTCTTTTCCCCAAACCAGGAAAACTGTAATATCTGTTCCCACTAAATGTCAAAAGGAGTTACATTTTACTACCCCTGTTTACGCTAAAATGATCAATGCTGCTTCACAATTTATTTTTATTAATGATACATTGGTGCAGACACTTGTTTTAAATTACTTAATGTAAACAACCAATAAATAAAGCATTTCCCTATTTTTTGGTTTCAGAAGAGACAAGTCATGCCACATTTTTAGACCTCGAATGTATCGCTGAAGCAAGCCATCACTGCACTCTGATTTCCTCAAAAACGCAGCTTTTGTGACTGTAGTGTGCATCCATCCATCCAGTCCCACTCATAACTTGTGAGCTGTTGTCTAAATATCAATCAGGTTTGACAGAGAATTGTAGTCTCAAAGATAATTAGGTTCCTACAAGTTTCACCAGTTTTCATGAAATCTGTAGGAGCATCATTGTCTTTGAGGGAGAGGAAAGTAACCTGAATTAGTGTCCCTCAAGAAAAGACCCCAGTATAAACTCAAGAGTCTTCTTTTTGCCCTGCCAAGACTCAAAGCAGATTCAACACAGCTCCATACTGGACACAGCTGTACTTAGGTGATGTATAAGAGAGACTTTGTCTGGAAATGAAGGTTAGCTGTTAAGTGAGGGTCACTAGTGGCATTATGGGTGCAAATAATGTCACAGCGGACACAACAGGAGAATCCTGGTATCATATAGTGAGAGGAGCGTAGAAAGAGTACACAAAGCCTTAGAAATCAGACATTATCAGTTCCAACATTAATGTAATAAGTTGTTCTTCTGAGACTTTAGTGTAGAATGTATCTCTTTTTTTTTCCTAAAGAGAGTAGGACCTCAATCTTGCCGTTTGAGGAAAATTCTAATGTCTGAATTTCCACTTCAGTATGCAAAAAGGGCTCTGTACTTGTGCTGTCCAAGCTGGGAAGTCTCACGTAAAGGCAGAAAAAAAGTACTTTGGGTGAACAAGCTTGCCTAAAGTGTGCCTTGCTTCATTGCTTGTAGTCTTCAAATACTGACTCTCTTAATGAAGTTACTAATGTGCACAGGTGTGTTGCAGTAGAACTTCTGGCAAACAAATGTTAACCCGAATTTCAAAGGTCTTTGGTACACACAAAAAAATAGTAATTTGAATTTATCTCAAGTGTTTCTTATGTGTGCACAAAAAGCATCCTGTACTAAAATAAAAATTGTGTGCTGGTTCATGATTACTTACAGGTTACTGCTTCTGCACTGGTGTGAATGAACAGCAACAATCCCATAACCAGGGTTCGGCTAAGAACCATTAGCATGCTCTTTGAAATTACTAAGATGTCGGTTATGAAACAATAATTATGCAAAAGAAAAAAGGAAAACAAGGAGACTTGCAATGCTCAGGAAGATGAGTTTATTAGTCAGTGCTTATTCATGCACTGACTAATGTGAGATGTCACTTGTAGAGAACCGAATGTCTCTCCACAGCCTGCAGCACTGGAAACCCACAGGTGGTCTCCAGACAGAGTCTTCCCCTGAGATCAGAAAATATTATCTTTAGGTTGACTTTTTTTTACAATGAACAGTTTGAAATTATAGCTTAGCTTTCCCTGGGGTGTTGTGTCATTTTCCTGAACTCATCACTCTTTTGGAAT
Source organism: Columba livia (assembly GCF_036013475.1). Lineage (NCBI taxonomy): Eukaryota > Metazoa > Chordata > Aves > Columbiformes > Columbidae > Columba > Columba livia. Next base: position 14,593,757 of record NC_088605.1, on the reverse strand, counting down.
GTGCTGTCTATACTCTTCACTTTCTTCATTCTACTATTTCTTGTCAGTGTAAGAGAATAAAGAGGAGACCACAGGTACACAATGGATCATTGTGTCCTGGAGCACTTATAACACAAACTGCTGTTATAAGCTGGAATCTCATGTTTTGGAGGCAAGAGAATCTGGATGTACCAAATAACAGTTGCCAATGAAGGGCAACTCTGAAAAAGGCAAAGGCAATCCTTGGATGTATTAATTACAGTATTTCAAGCAGAGACAGGAAAATATCGATGTTATTGTTTGAAGCATTTTTACTGTCTTCTCTGGGGTAACGCATATCATTCCAATCATTCATACTCAAGAGGAACACAAACTGAAAGATGGCCAGGGTGACCCTGAATTTTGAGATTCTCTCACATAAGGGTGGCTTGGCTTATTTAATCCAGCAAAGCAGCACTGAGAACTGATGTGATCGTTGATTACAAATACATCATTGCATGGTTAGGAAAGGAAAATTATGTCTTAAGTGAGAGAACAATTTGTCACTAATAATTTTAGGCTCATAATAAACATCTTTAGAGTAGAAAATTAGAAAAAATAAACTCTGAATAAGAAGTAAACAGAGCTTCTGAAAACAGCATTCCAGCTGCAGTAGAGGATGTAAAAAAGATGTCAAGGTACAGTGAGAGATCCTCACAGGAGCTGTCCGGGCAGGGCCTTGCTGGGGGCAGCAGGGCAGCCCCCGGCGTCAAGCATCTCCCTGGGGATGGGGACAGCCCAAGGCCAGGCCAGGGCACCAGGCCATGGGTCAGGCCAGCCAGGCCAGGGCACCAGCTCAGGGGTCCTTGGCAGGGCAACAGAGCTGGAGATCAGCATCCTACAGCATCACAGGGGCAGGGACTGGAAGCCCCAGGTAGGGGCTGAAATGGGGTCCTGGGCCACAGGCAGGGTCAGGGGGGCTGAAAAGGGACTATTCGGCCTCTTGGTGACCTCAGTGCCCTAACAAAAAAAAAAGTTACATCCTAGATGGGGTTTTTTTTGTTGGTTTTCGGTTTTTGTTTTGTTGTTGTTGTTTGAAAGTCGTTAAGTATACCTTCTCTGTAATAGTAAAGGACAGTAACTGATACACACAGTGTCATTTCCAGTCCTATATTCTTATTCGGTATGAAGAAATGGGGCAGAAAAAATACTCCTAGGGTCAATTTTTCCCTAAATCAATGGAGAAGACTCACTAGCAGCTTGATCAGACACCTTAGAAGAAAAGCAGGCAAAAAAATGGTGCCCAAAGTCCTATTTTCTGATTTCAGAATGAGTCACTCAAATGAGAGAGACATCTGGCAGGCATTTGTCAGTGCCAGGCACAGTCATTAGACTACACCTCGAGGACACAGACTTCCTTGTTGCAGAGGAGTGATCATCTTCTGTTGACTTAACTCTAAATCCACCTCTAGACATTAAAGTATCAACACTTGGTGATCTGTCAATAAATTTCTCGACAGCTCAAATGATGCCATGCCAGTTTTAGCACAGCCTCTCTGTAAGGCCCATTATCATCAGCAAACCTTCCTCGGTGCAGTTCATTCATGCCACTGGAACTGTACAACCATGAACTGTAGAGGACTCTTGGTACTCCTCACCTGGCATGGTTATTTTGGTCCATGTTATTCAGGTAAATAATATGTATGAGAAAGAAGACAGGAAATCTACTGGCTAGTGAAATGAAAACTATTTTCAAATAGTAATGAGAAATTAATGAGCTGAATGTCCTGAAGGGAGCATATGGACGCTCATGCAACTGTTTGCTCAAAAGCCATATGTTCTACAGCTTCACTCTTTGCAAATTATGATTCAAAAATATTGGTTATTGTGACTCTAGAAGTTCACAGAACATGTGTAAAAACGATGACTAGCAAAGCCCCCTCTATTAAGCACACTCCTGCTCCCCTGTGAAGGTACCTGATTCTCTACATCCTCAATACTGCAGTGTACTTGGCTGTGTCAGAGTGGTCACTGTCTTCCCAGTGCTGAGTCCTGCAAAGCCCGATGTGTTAAATAATGGCTTTTAGGCACTCAGGTTCATAACTGTAAACTCACTGTTGTACATCAAGAGAACCAGCATCTGAATGATTTAACAATTCCATCTGCCAGAAATGTTTCTAGACCAGAAAACCTCAGTGATCCTAAAATAGCAAGAGCCAAAAAAAAAAAAAAAAAATTAAAAGTCAAAGCTTTTAGCACAGAATTTACTTCGTATATCGGGACTCATAAACTGTGTGATTTAAAAAGCTGTTTAAAATCAAAACTGGCTGCCCTACATTATGTATGTTACATTAAATTTGAATGTGCCGTCTGTGTGACTTGGATTGAAGTGGAGAGAATGTACAGTATAATGATGCAACAATGGATGTTTCCCAGCAAAGCCAGATGTTGATGCAAAGACAGAAGAAAGTCTATCTTTTGAACAAGTTAGTGTTGATATTAAAACAACAGTAAATTTGAACTAAGTTCCTTAAATGCCTGTGGTGTGATCCTGTCTCACAAGGCTCTGAAGTAAGTGCCCTCTGACCTTCCTTCTTTTAAGTGAGTTCAGCAGAACTAGGCTTTGACCGTTCAGGTTACAGATGTATTAAAACATAGGCTGGATGCAAAAAGACATAGATATTAAAAAACAGGTCTTTACAACTCAGAGGCAGTCATCAACTTCATGAATAGAGGAACACACTAGTACCTTGCCTTTATTATATACTTTCAGGGTTTGCAGGCCTAAGACCTGCCCCAGCAGAACAAATCCAAGAGGACAAGAGGAGATGTGTCTCTGCCCAAGGGCCCATAGCTCATCTTTTCTAGACAACTTGGAGTCAGACCACGTGGCCCAGGAAACTTTGTACCTTTCAACTCAAGTCAGGGACACCCACCTACCCTCCCCATTTTCATTTCAGTTATGGTTTCGGGGTGTCTGCCTGCTTTGTCAAGAGAGCCCCTGGGTGCTCGCTCCTGCCAGGCGGGTTTGTACTCGGTGTGATGCCCAGGAGCTGCTGGGTGGTGGGGACGAAGGCTGGGGGTGCTGGCTGGGTGGTGCTGCTCTGGTGGCTGTGACAGCACAGAGGACAGGTCACAATGGGAGCTGTCCCCAGGGCCATCACCAGGCAGCCCCACTGCAGTTCGGCTTGTGCCACTGGTGAGTGCAGCATGCAGGGGGAAGGCTGGGCTGGATGGGGGACGGGGCAGATGGCTGGGGGGTCTCTAACCCAGAGCGAGAGCCCCACAGGACAGGGCATGGGACCGTCCTTGGGGCTGAGCGCACACGTGCTCGGGGCTCCCAGTGGTGGCAGCTGCCCAAGGGAGGCTCTGGGGATTGTGCCGGCTGCTCCTGGTTCCATGGGACATGGTTGTGTGGCAGGGATGGGGCCTCGGGAGCCTCTGCTCAGGTGTCCCATGTCCCTTCATGGGGCACAGCCCAGCCAGGGGCTGGCCATGGGGGCGGCTTGGGCAGGATGGGCCCCACGCTGTCTCCAGCCAGGGCCCGCAGCCACTTCAAGCCTGTCGACACCAGTGCCCAAACGCTTTCCTGGGGCAGCCCGTGTTCCATCCGTGCAGTGCTCATAGACCCCGCTCTTGCTCCCTTCCACCTCCCTCACCCCCGCTCCAGGCACCTCCTGCCCCTCTCCCCCAGCCCCGTGCTCCCTCCCACCCAGCCCTGCTCAGCCCCTTTTCTCCCATCTCCTCCAGGCCATGGCTGCGGCAATCGCCTTCGCCCTGGCTGTGCTGGCTGTCGAGCACATCCTGAAGCCCGAGCCGCAGATAGATGTGGCTACGGCTGAGCGGATGCGGCAGCGTGAGGAGTATCTGCGTCAGGAGATGGATCAGCTGCTGCGGGAGATGGAGTGGCGCAGGAGCGCAGAAGAGACCGCGCTCCTCTCTGCGATGCAGCACTGTCTGCTTCTGGGCATTGCACTAGTCCTGGTCCTGCTTGCTGTGGCCTCTCGGCTGATCAGGAGAAGGAAGCTTGCCTTTGAGAACCGGAGTGAGCAGGACAGCTCCAGCCGCAAGGAGGAGGACAACGAGGAGGTGAAAGACCTCAACGGCGCACACAATGTGTCCACCCCATTGCTAATGCAGGTCTTGCCTGACACGTGCAAGGCGCTGCAGCACCTGGTGGGTGACCTGCTTGGTGTCTGCCGAATGCTTTCCAAGAAGACTTTCATGCCACAGATGCACCCAGCCATTGGGATGGACGGTGTCTGTGAATCTTGGCGAGTCCACAAGAACAACATCTCCTACTGCCTGCTCGTGTTCCTGAGGCCACCCCCCGGACACTCTTTCAGCCTGGAGCTGGACACCATGGGGCAGCTGCCACCAAGGCACTCCAGCATCCGCGTGGCGCTGGACTGCGTGTGCTCGAGCGAGCAGCTGCTGGCGGATAGTTTGTGCTTCCTCCACCACCTCAATGACAACCTGGCAAGGGATCAGAGCTCGTACCTCCTACATACCCTCTGCACGAGCTCTTGCTTAGATGTGGAGAAATTAGCCTGCTGGGTCCAAGAGCTGGTGAAAACAGCCTGGCTGTTTTTGCCTCAGTCGCACCACTGCCAGCTAACGGTGCTGCCCTCCCACCAGTCCTGCAGGTTCCAGCTGACAAGCACCTCCCAGATGAGCATCTACACTGAAATGACTTTTGCAGTGCAGCAAGGCAGCTCCATCGTCTACCTGAGCCTTGAGTAGGCAGAGACCAGCTTCACCAGTAGTGCACCATGCCCAGTGCTTTGCTCTCACACTGCTTGAGCCCCGATGACAATTTTGGACACTGGGACAGAGAATTTGCTCATCCCAGAGACTACCTGGGGAGTCTGTGCCGCAGATCTGAGCAAATTAGGCATGGAGGTGATACTGCTCAAGAGGAGCTCAGCATCACCAGCGCTTGTGGAATCTCCTCCGGTCCAGCTGAAGATGCCACTGCAACTGAGGCTCCTGTTACCACCTGTAACAGGATGGGGCCACCCATCCTGTCAGAAAGAGCTGATCCCCTCTGGGACTTTTAGGTGACATAAAGATGGCAATTAGCTTGTCTGAATGAACCCTCTGGTTGTGAGTGTCTGTGCAACACTTCATCGCCTCCTCTGAACTCTCTGTAGTACCCTCAGTGTCCTTCTTATGATGAGGGACCCAAAGCTGAACACAGGATTCAAGGTGGGGCCTCTCCAGTGCTGAGTACAGTGGCAACATCACTCCTCTAGTCCTGCTGGCCACACTATTCCTGATACAAGCCAGGATGCTGCTGGCCTTTTTGGCCCCCTGGGCACATGATGGCTCATGTTCAGCCAGCTGTCGATCAACAGCCCCAGATCCCTCTCTGCCAGGAAGCTTTCCAGCCACTCTTCCCCGAGCCTGTAGTGCTACCTGGGGTTGTTGTGACCCAAGTGCAGGATCCAGCATTTGGCCTTGTTCAACCTCATACAACTGGCCTCAGCCCAGCGATCCAGCCACTCCAGATCCCCCTGTGTGACCTTCCCAGCCTCCACTCCCACCCAATTTGATGTCATCTGCAGACATACTGAGGGCGTGCTCAATCCCCTCATCCAGATCATTGTTAAAGAGATTAAACAGAACTGGCCCCAATACTGAGCCCCAAGGAACACCACTTGTGACCAGTCGCCAACTGGATTTGGCTCTGTTCACCACAACTCTTTGGGCCTGGCCCTCCAGCCAGTTCTTTATACATCACAGAGTACACACATCCAGGCCATGAGCTGCCGGTTTCTCCAGGAAAATGCTGTGGGATATGGTCTTAAAGGCCTTACTGAAGTCTATCTACACAACATCCACAACTTTTCCCTCATCTGTTAGGTGGATTACCTTGTTGTAGAAGGAGATCAGGTTGGTCACACAGGACCTGCCTTTCATAAACCCATGTTGACTGGGCCTGGTCATATGGTTCTCTTGCATGAGCCATGTGATGTTATTCAAGATCATCTGCCCCATGACTTTGCCCAGCACCGAGGTTAGACTGACAGGTCTGTAGTTCCCCGGATCATCCTTCTGGCCCTTCTTGTAGATGGGTGTCACATTAGCCAACTTCTAGTCAACTAGGACCTCCCCAGTTAGCAAAGATTGCTGGTAGATAATGGAAAGTGGCTCAATGATCACCGCCGCCAGCACGCTTGGGTGTATCCCTTCTGGCCCCATAGACTTGTGGGTATCCCAAGTGGTGTAGCAGGTCACTAACCATTTCTCCTTGTTTTATTGGGGCTTCATTCTGCTCCCCATCCCTGTCTTCTGGCTCAGGGGGCTGGGTACCTGGAGCACAACTGTTCTGACTGTTAAAGACTGAGGCGAAGAAGGCAGTTAGTACCTTGGCCTTTCCCTCATCTTCTGTCACTATATTTCCCTCTGTCTCCATCAGGGGATGGAGACTCTCCTTAGCCCTCCTCTTGTTGCTAAGATATTTATAGAAACATTTCCTGTTGCCTTTCACAGCAGTGGCCAGGCTCAGCTCTAGTTGGGCGTTGGCGCTTCTAATTTTCTCCCTGCATAACCTCAGAGAATTCTTGTATTCCTCTTGAGTGGCCTGACCCTCCTTTCAAAGGTTATAAATTCTCTTTTTATTCCTAAGTTCCAGCTGCAGCTCTCTATCCAGCCAGGCTGGCCTTCTTCCCCGCTGGCTGGCCTTCCGGCACACGGGGACAGAAGAATCATTTTGTGATCACTATACCCAAGGCAACCTCCAACCAACATGTTGCCCACGAGCCCTTCTCTGTTTACAAACAACAGATCCAGTGGGGCTTCTTCCCTGGTAGGCTCACTAACCAGCTGTGTCAGGAAGCTGTCTTCCATGCACTGCAGGAGCCTCCTAGACTGCTTCCTCTATGCTGTGTTGTACTTCCAGCAGACATCTGGTAGATTAAAGTTCCCCATAAGAACAAGGGCTAGCGATTTGGAGACTTCTCTCATCTGCCTGCAAAATATTTTGTCTGCCTCTTCATCCTGGTTGGGTGGTCTGTAACAGACCCCCATCAGGATGTCCACCTTGTTGCCCTTCCCCTTGATTCTCACCTAGAGACACTCAACCCTATCATCACCCTCCTCAAGTTCCAGACAATCAAAACCCTCTCTAACATACATGGCTACCCCACCTCCTCTCCTTCCTCACCTGTCCCTTCCCAGGAGTTTATAGTCATCCACTGCAGCACTCCAGTTATGAGAGTCATCCCACCATGTTTCTGAGATGGCAATTAAATCCTAGTTTGTCTGTCTCACAAGGGCTTCCAGCTCCTCCTGTTTGTTGCCCATGCTGTGTGCATTCATATAGATGCACTTCAGCTGAGCCATTGATTCCACTGGGTCGGCACACTGAAGGGTCTCATTAGCACTACCCTCAGATGCCGGCATGTCGCCCTTGGGTTTGCCTCTGCCACCAGGATCTTCTTCTCCTTTTGAGACAGGTACATCCCATTTGTGGCTAGCAGACCAGGTGCCATGTAAGCCGACCCATGATCAAAAACCCCAAAATTCTGACGGTGACACCAGTCTCACAGCCAGGTATTGATCTGCTAGTTCTTCCTGTATCTTTCCTAGTGATACCCTGCAACTGTGGGGATAGAGGAGAACGCTGCTGGTGCTCCTCATCCCTTGACCAGTCATCCCAAGGCCTTGAAGTCTCTCTTGATCATCTTTAGTTTTCCCTTTTCAGTTTCATCATTGCCTACCTGAAAAATTATTAGTGGGTAGTAGACTGAGGGCCTAAGAAGCCCACATGAAACTTCGCTGCTGTATTTAATTTTTGTTCTGCCACTTAGCATTGCATTCTTTGCATGTACATTAAAGCCCTTTGAAACAGAAAAAATGTTTTCTTTCTCTTCTGTCTAGCAACTATTATATTTGTAGAGCTTTGAACTTTATAGACCTGAAGTTATTGGAAAGACTCTTACTGAATATACTGGGCTTTGGATTAGTACTACATTAGAACTACTTCCTATTCAACAGGAAATGTTTCCTGACATTTAACACACTGGATCCCTGAGTATAGTCTTTTAAGAAATCAGTTAAAAATGGAATTAATCTAATCTCACTTAAGGAGCTTCTCAGTTAAGAAGCTCTGATTCCCCTTTCAGTGGGGTCATCTTGGCAGACTCTACTTAAAAATCAGGCTCAGGGAAGCATGGAAAAGGAAGATCTCTGAAGGCTACTTAAATAGTTCAGAATCAGAAATTTTATATATATATATATATATATATATATATATATATATATATATATATATATAGCTATATATACAAGCCAACTCAACACAGTTCTTGGGAAAGTTCTGGCATCCTTTCATCCTGAAAAGCTCATACCTGCCTGCATGAAACTCTATAGCCCTGTGCTGCAATGCTGATTTCTTTTGCATTTGAGAATCTAAAGCTTTATTTCTCTTCCCACCCACCCAACCCATTCACCCAGCCCCCAAAGGATAATCCTACAGGGCTTCCCCACACCCGTTTTACAAGTCAACTGGCCAAGAACCTGCCAAGAGCATTGGTATTATTATATGCTATTATTCACATGCTGTGCAAGGCATTTCTGTCATACCCATCTATCCTGACGCCTGTTTTCCCCTTTGATATGAAAAAAAAATAATCAGGCAAGTTAAAGAGACAAACCAGCACCCATTTTAGGAGTTTCTGCCAATTAGATATAAATGCTTTTCCTTGCTGTATCATGCAGAACTGATGGTATACTCATTATTTATATTTGTAGCATTAGAAGGAGAGAAAAATACAATTTATCCAGTTATATAGGAGACATGAAGGATAGTGTGTGGTTCTCCTTACAGCTTGCTGGCCATGTTAATTTAAGCAGACATCTAACTTGGCCTCAGGGGTACAATTCTGAGATAAACTTGCAGTTTGTAAAGCACCTCAGCAATATCTGGAGTTGAATGGTATGAAACTATGAAAATATGCCCCAGACATTAATAATTATACCATAATCATAAATGTTTAAGGGATGAGGTTAAGACTGATCTTCAGGGAAATACTGACTGCAGACACAAAGGGCCTTCCCAACAGCTCTGTAAAAGGAGGAAATACAGGACCAGAAACTTGCATAGCCTCTTGAAGAGGTTGCTATAGCAGACGCAAGCCCTGCTAACCTGGGGTCCCCACCAACGATCCACAGGACCATTGAAATCAACAGGGTGTGCCTTCCCATCCTTCAGCAATAGGGACCCCCAAGATGACGACTTCAATTTGGGAGAGCCCCCAAGCTTGTAAGAAATTATCACCTTGCCGATATAATAGGCCCAGGCAAGATCTCTGAGCAAAACACTTTAATGATTTTGCTAGACCACGCGTTCTACCTAATGGTAGGCACACAGAATAGGGCAAAAAGCCCCTGCTTATACCACCCTAATCCCAGCGGCGAAGTTCACTCCCCTGTTCCCCATTGTTTGGGCACTGCAGGGCTTACAGACAACCCGACGCCTGCCTGTTTACATATCTCATTCATCTAACAGCCCCCTTCCCCTTATCATTTAAAATACAGATTCCTGGACCCTTCCCCCTAGATTAACTTTTTTAAATGCAGGGAACAGTATGCATTCTGGGATTAGTTGGAAGAGACTTTGTTTTACATTGAGGATTCAGTCTCATGTCTCTCAGTCCTTCAACCCCCGCTGGGCTCAGGTGCCAGACCAGGTGTAAAAACAACATTCCTCCTTCAAAGCCTCCTTACAAGTATGTTGGTTCCCAAGCAAAACTAAAGGTGTGTCCCCCGTGTTCGCACAGCAGCCAGTTCGGTGGCGCCCTGGCGGGCAGAAACCGCCCCGCAGCCACCAGCACACGGCGGGATGGCAGGGGGGAGGTGACAGCCCAAGCAGGGCGGCTCCCTCCAGCCGGTTTCTCCGCACACCAGCAGCTCCCGTGGTCCTCCCTCTCTCCCCACACTCTCCTTCCCTTGGGAGCAGCGCGGATTCTCTCCGCTCGCAGACCCCCCCGCCCCCACAACAACGCCGCTGACCGTCCCCACCAGCCCCACCGCCCGCTGCCAGCGCGGCTTCACCGCCAATTCTGCGCATGCGCCAGCCCCGCGCGTGCGCCGGGGAAATACACACGGGGGTGGTGCCCCGCGCATGCGCAGCGCCCCCGGCGGCGCCCACCGCGAGGCCGGGCAGAGCCGCCGTGTGGCGCCCGCCGCGGCTCGCCCGCCCGCCCTCTCTCTCTCCCCCGCCGCGGCCTGCGCGCAGCTCCTGCCGGGGCGGGGCCGGCTCCTGCGGCCGCCCCAGCGCAGCCCCCGCTGGGCCCGTCCGAGCCGACGGCATTTCCGGGGGAGGGAGCGGGGCGCGGGCTGGCGGGGAGCGGCGCGGCGCGGCGCGAGCAGAGTTGACTATATATGGTCAAAGGCAGGGGAGAGCGGCGGGCCGCGCGGGCGCTTCCTGGTTCGTGCCGCTGGGCGCGCGGGGCTGAGGCGGCGGCGCGAGCGCCACAGGCCGGTCCGGACCCAACCCAGCCGGAGGCCGCCGGAGCCAGAGGCCGGTCCGCCTGCGGGGCTGCGCCCACCGCCCTTCCAGCCCGCCCGTGCTAGTGCCGGCGCCCGCGCAGGAACAAGTGGGCGAGGATGCCGTACGAGATCAGTAAGCACCGGGGGCCGGAGCGGCGGGGCGCGGGCTGCCGAGGGACGCGGGGTGGCGGCGGTGGGGACTCCCCCGCCGGGGTCCGGAGGCGGGCGGTTCCTCCTGTCAGCAACAAGTGACCGCGGCTGCCGGCGGCGGTCTGGCTGCTGGGCTGGCGTCCGGGAGCGGCGAGAGATAAAACCTCGTTTTTATTTTATTTTTCCTCCCCGCTTTCTCCTTTTCCTGTAGAAAAAGTGTTCGCCAGCCTCCCGCAGGTTGAACGAGGCGTTTCCAAAATTATCGGAGGTGATCCTAAGGGCAACAATTTTCTTTATACCAACGGAAAATGTGTCGTCATCAGAAACATTGATGTAATGTATCCTGTTTTATTTTGTTCCGTAGTGTAGAGCTTTAGATAAGTTTTATTTTGTTTCCCAGCGCCTCTCCTTTAATAGCCTGTGCTTCCTTCATTCACAGTTAGTAATTTCAATTGAGGTCACAAATCTGTGATCAGCAGCAGGGGAATAAGCAGGGTGCATGACTCAGGCATAAAACCATGGGCAACGACGCCTAAAACCTGTAGTAAATCTCAGTAAAATGTGCGGTTCTCTCCCTTTCTTTGCATAGAATTTGTAGACAAGACTGGTGTGTTCTTTTTGGCCCTGTGTATCTTCTGAAGTATTGCTGTTATGAAGTTGAGTGTTGTGTTTGCCTAATAAATGAACTTCCCTATTTGCTGTGTTGAGGCTTTAGCTTCTAAGAGAAGCAAATGTTTGCAAACACCTATCTTTAAATGCATTAGTCCATAGCTTATTTTTTCCCGTCCTGCCCTTGGGGAATCAAAACATTTGTCAGTTGCTTGACTCTCTGGCAAACTGTTTATGTGTTGAGTTCTCAGCCCTGGTTACAGGGAACTTTTCTAATCGATTGAATATTAGAATGCCCCAGTTACTGTTTTCAGTGGTGTGGAGGTTTGGGGCTTGTTGTTTTGTTTTGTTTATTTTTTTTAACTTTTCTGCTGGTAACTAGAGGAATGTTAAGTGAGTCATTTAAATGATTTCTGTTCAAAGATGGCATCCCTTTGAGAAGTAGGGAGGAAGCGTTACATGTCTAGGCTATTGTCTTGCTACTGGTTTTCAAAAAATACTTTTCTTCACAGTAAATGTTTGTTCTTTAGAAAACCAAATCCTCCCCTAGATTTAGTTCCCCTGTTACTGCAGATGTGGCCTGCAGGGGGGCAGGTCATACCTCTCTGGAATTTTTAGGTCTCCACAACAATGGATTTGTTTATGGCTGCTTCTGTAAATCACCCTTGTAAACTGATTTTTTTAATTACCTATTTTCCTGATGTATCTCATGACCCCTACTATATTCAGACATTTTTTCATTGTCATGCTGTAATACAGAAGTGCTACTAATAACTTAATTCTTTGCAGGTTTCATGTTTGGTATCAGTTTAAATTCATCCACTTAAAAATGAGCTTGTGCTCTGGTGTCAGTGTCTCAGTGTAATGTTGTCTTAGTGTTTCACTCTTGGTGTTAAGAAAAGTTCAATTTTCTGAAACCAGAAGCCCCAATTAAAGACTGTAATGGCACGCAGTATGATGAGAGAAGAGTGAAAAGCCACTCTGCTTACATTACACTTTTTGCCCAAGTTAATGGATTATGACTTGCTCCCTCATACTGTTATTAGTGCTCATATGACCCTATTTTGGGGGTTAAATTGGAAGAAAACAATTTGCTTTTATCTTCCTGAATCAATTAATTGAAGATTTGCCCAGTGCAAATGTTGGTCCCAGCATGAGCCAGAATGTAGTGCACGTGGCAAGGTCTGAGTACAGGCGAGGTGGGATTGTGGGAATTCAAATTTAGGCTGTTTAAACTCTCAAGGGAAGCTGAGAATGGAAGGCATAAATCCTTCTAGTTTTATGGTGTAATTTGTGCCAATACGCAGACTTACCTGACTGTTAAGGAGAGTCTGCTGTTGTTAATAATTGACAGGTGACGCTCTGCAGACAGCTATGGAACGTACTGTAGCAGTGACACAGAGATTGACCCAAGCCTGTGCTGTGGCTTGTGTGTTGGAGCATGCTGTAGTTTGTTCACAAACCAGTGTGGAAGTGTGTCCGCTCTTAGCTGAGAGCTGTGGCTTCTCTGAAAAATACGGAAGCCTGTAATAGTTTGCAACATCCAAATTAAATACTGTGAGGTCTGCGTGTAATTCCTCCATGAACAGTTCTCCAGTGGGGTGGTTGTACTCTAATTGAATAACATTAAAATGCAGTGATCACCTTTCTCTTAAGTCTGAAGCTATCTAGTGTTAGCTAATCAGTGGTGATGAATATGCTGCTCAGGGTTAATGCTTGATCTTTGAGCGTAAGAATAAAAAGTCCTGGAACAGTGCTGGAAAAGCACTGTGAGTCAGAAGAACTAATGATATTTGTAAGGTTTCATACCTTGTTAATATTTTATTGTCTTCATGGGTCTGAGTCTACTTTGAAGCTTGGGACTTCAACTGCTCACTTTCATATGTGGCTCTGGTTTCAGTGTTTGAAATAAGCCACATAAGCTCACTCTTGTTGAGTCTGGTATTAGGTAATGTGTTTGTCCCAGCTAACAATATAAACTTATCCTAAAATCTCTTTAGAAGTGACTTTTTTTGGGGTTTTGTTCTGAAAGACATACAAGTTTAAAAACAGACTGTACAAGCAGAAATAATGTTATCAAATAAACAGCATTTAAATTGGCAGCTTAGACTTATTACCTGGTTTTCTGAATGTGTTTACAGTATAATAAATTTGGGAATCTAGCGTTTAACCCCTTAAGTCAGTCTGTTAAGTCCAGTCTCTCATCATCTTAGCTTTCTGGCCTCTTCAAGATCCTTGCTGTAAAATAGCAGCTGCTAATGAATGCCACTGCTAACAAAGTATGGTGATTTTTAAGCTCACTAAACTTGTAGATGATGCAGTTACAGAATGGGGAAAACATTGTCTTGTCTTGCATAGATAAAATTGAGTTGCACACAAAATGGAGAGTGACTTGCATGCTGTAAATGCAGATGATTGTGACTTAAGTAGGGCTATAATGCACTCAAGCAATGTATAAAAAGCAGGAATGAAAAAGAGCTGCTTCTTGCATGAGTAAGCTGTATTCTGTCTCCTGAGATGTAGCAGTAGTGCAACAGCAAGATCTCTTGCAAGCAGGAGACTGTCTGCTTTCTAACACAGAGCGGGTGTTTTAGTTTTTCCTGATTGGATGTCTGAGTCATACCATAACATCAAGTGGTTGTCTGGTGTGGTTGAATAAATCTGTATTAATTATAGCAGTTAAAATAAACTTTTGTTTTGACCATATGAGCCAGATTTCTGGTGCTGGGAGATATCTGTTAACCAGTAGAAAAATTCTTTTAAGGTATAGTGTATTACTGTTGTAGCATACATGCAGTATATTTGGAAAACATGTAGAACATCTTTTTTACACAGTTCATTTGAGAGCAGATTTTTGCCTTGGTTTCATCCTTTTTTGATTTGTATGGTACCTTTGTAGTGTAACATTACTGATCTGCTGAGACAGAGTCAGTTTTGTCCAACCTGAAGCATCTGAAAACATGTTTAAGACTGAAGAGAGAAAATTATGATGGAGTGGCAGTGAATTTCTTCCTGAACTCCAGTACATTCCTTGATAGGAGGGAAAACATATTTTCTGGTGCTAGTCTACTAGCTTTTTAACCAGATGGCAATCGGCAAGGAAGAGCAAGCCTCGTGCACCTCACTGGTCATATTGAGTATATGGTGATGTTTAATGGCCATGCAATCTTGTTAATGGTATGCTTAATTTTCATACTCAACTATAATAGAACTTTTGGATGTGTGCTGCAAAGCACAGCTAATGTTTAATGTTCTGTTTGGGTAACTACCTTACCTGGGCCTGCCCCGTAAAAAGGAAGCCTGATGCCTGGCCTGTTATTTTGGAGAGTGTTTCTCTACCTTTCAGCAGGTTTTGAAGAAGAAAGGGTCACAGCAGTTCTGGCTATTAGAGGAAATACTTTGTGTCAGTTGTTAGAAATTAGTGTGTTTTAGTGGTACTGGAGAGCAGTGTTCAACAATGTGTACTGCACTGCTCAGTTTTAGACAATGGCTCAATTTAAGCTGGAAGGAAGAGTGAGAGAGGAGGCGTGCAAGGAGAAATTCCGAATTTTATTTTTGAATGTCTGGTTTTACTCCTTTGAAAACCAGGAAATACAACTTAGTAACTTTTTTTTTTTTCCTTTAAACTAGAATCCTGCAATAGCTGACATCTACACTGAGCATGCCCATCAGGTTGTAGTTGCCAAGTACGCTCCCAGTGGATTCTACATAGCATCTGGAGGTAAAGTATCAGTGCGCATGCTGTGTGAGATATGTGGACAGAGCTGTTGAAGTGCTTGATGGAGTAGTAACACTTCACATTTATGTGTAGAATATACATGGTCAATGTGACATGCTTCAATGGGATTATGTATACATGCCTGAGGGAGGAATGATTTCTGTATTTGTTCCTCTAATATCTTTCTGAAGCAGTGAGTTTAGTGACACGCTTGGTCCTTTTAAAATTTATTATTTAAATCAGAAAGAATCCAGAAATGAACTTTAAATACTCGGTGAGAAGTGTTAAAGAAAACAAATCTTAGTGTAGTGAAGACTTGTGCAGCAGAATGAAGTTATTTCTGAAATACAGGACCATTGTTTCTGTTTGCTAATAAACTTTGGTACTTTGGGAGCCAGGCAGGTATTCTAGAAGAGTTCATACTGCTTTCATTTTCCTCCTCCTTTCTTCCTGACTGAACTTGGCAAGACTTGGCATGACTTTCCTTAACATTTGTAACCTGAACTAAAAAAGCTTTCTTCTGTAAGTTAGCAGGGGAAGAGGCTGATTCTCAGTTTCCATGTAATGCATATGAATCAATAGTCTGAGAATGGGTAACATGGATTTCTACAGTAGGAATTTCCTGGATTGTTAGTGGAAATGGCTGCAGTTTTTAATGACTTACAAAGAATTAAACAAACCCTTTTTAATAGAAGCTTGCTTCAAATAATTGATATTTTTCAGGAGGACTGGTATACAGTTGAATACTAATAGATACTATAACTTCCATTTCTTAAAAATATTTGCAGTTAATCTACAGAATTTTTTTAAATCTGCTTGCCATTGTCAATTAGAAATGCTTCATGAGTAGTGTGCCCAAATACAGAAATACTTTCTAAGTAATGTATCTGAAAATAAAACATTGTGATTATGAGCTGCTTAGAAACTGAGTCCAGACTCATGCACAGGTCTTAGAGTGGAAGTTTCATAGCAATTTTAAGGGAACAATATTTTTTTAAATGTAAAATATTCTGTCCTCCTTAGCTTCCTGTATATGAGAAAACCGTACTACAATATGTACCTTTTGAGCACTGGGGAACCTTTAAGAATACTGGCACAACTGTTTTGGAGTGGGTTTTTTGTTGTTGTTGTTGAAGTTTTTTTGTTTTTCACCCTTCCCTGTCTGAAAGGAATGAGAGCCAGGATTTTTTTGGCTCAGTCTTGTGTGTGGACCATATGTCAAATTTAATACCTTCTTAAAATCCAGTTTGCATTCTTTATTCTACAGACGTGGTGCTCTAGGTTTGTGCTGTACTTAACCCTCAGAATAACAGCCTGTTTTTTTCTTTTAGCCTTGTAGATTTTCAGTCCTCTCTAAAATATATAATATACAAGTAGGCTGATCTGTGAAGAAGCTTTTCATTAATGATCAGCTTAAGGAAGCTCCTTGTTCCTAGGGCTGTATTCAGCTGACTTTTTTCAGCTCTCTGTCATACCTGACTAAATGAATTTAGGCTGCAGTATTTCCCTTAAAAAGTGTCTCCTCTCTGTCATTTAAAAATAGTTTTGTGATACTGCTGAGCATGGGGTCTGAAGATAGTATCAGGCTGTTTAGGCTGTTCCTAAGTATAACACGTATGATTAATTTCTCTATCTATAAATCTGCATTAGCCATGCAGCCTGCATTAATACTTCATGTGCTTGATGAGACAGACCTTTGGCAATATGCTTCAGGGCTTTTATGGTAATTTCTCTTACTGCAGTCATAACAGATGTAGTAATGGGAGATACCACCACAAAGTTAAAGCTATATGTGTCCTAAGTGTTTGCTCCATCTATTAATAGATAGATTTTGAAGTTCACATTAAAATCTGCTTCAATAACAAATTCCCTCTGTATAATGGAGGATTCTGCGTCTGTCCTTTCAGGAGAAGTGGAGAAGATGAGTTCAAGATCAGGTCCCAAAGATACAGGGTTGCTGTATGTTTAAATTGAACTGTAAAGATGCACCAATAATTAGCAAGCTAAACTCAAAAACGTTCTGCTGAGGTGAAAGGTATATATTTTAGCACGTGGTTTATTCTAAAACAATGGCTTTTATGAAGGGTCCAGTACACACAGAATTTGCTGTGTGGGTTTCATTAGAGATGCATAAACCTGTCTGTGTATAGAACAATTCCTCTGGTTGTGGTGCTGCACCACAGTAATTGCTCTGAATAGAAGCAAGCTCTAGGTCTTAGTAATACTGAAAGGAAACAGTGTCCAAGAAAGCTTTCATTATGTTAAGTCTTAAATTGTTATGACCTGTATTATATCTGCTGCTTCTGACGTTACCATTTTTGAATAGTCTGTTGGATTCCTTTGTAGAAATCTAGATAGTGCCAGTATCCACACACAACATTAAGTGTGTGCATGCTTCTGTACAAAAGCATGTATGCTGATGAGTGTGCATGAATTGCATTCTATGGGCAGAAATCTCTTTATGTTTACATATACGTAGTATTTGTATGCAAAATGGGTTTGCTTTGAAGGTACAAAAAAGCTGAGGTATGAATTTTAGTGCATTAGCTACTGTCTACCGGATTACTCTCTTATTGTAGACACAGGGTGGCTTCCCAGTGAAGTGTGAGTAAGTGATCCTGTAGCTGTTGGGGTGGAGGGGGTTGTTTGTTTTTTATACTTAGTACATAATAGCTGAAAACATTAGAGTTCCTACCCTCTTACTCTGCAATTTTTTCACGTCTGTTTGCAGAAGTTGTCTCTCTGTTGTATTTATCACTGCATGTCTTGAATGGCAATACCTGGTAAAAAACATAGTCTGGTGAAACAGCTGTAGTTTTCAGCATTCCTAAATCAAGCGATTTGTAGTAGTTGTGGTAGGGTAAGAGAATAGGTCCCTAGTACAAGTGTTCAGTGTAGCTGAAAATCTGTATCCTGGCAGATTGCTGAATCATGTGACTGAGCCATGCTGTAGAAACAATAGTTATATTCTATTTTATTATGGCAGATGTCTCTGGAAAGCTGAGAATCTGGGATACTACACAGAAGGAACACCTACTGAAGTATGAGTATCAGCCGTTCGCTGGAAAAATAAAGGACCTTGCCTGGACTGAAGACAGCAAGAGAATTGCTGTGGTTGGAGAAGGAAGGGAAAAGTGAGTAATTCTTTTCTGTGTGTGTATATGTATATACATATACTGTAAACCTTTGTATTCTAACAAAGCAAGTTCTTTGCAGAAAGCTTTTAATTCTTCAAGGGAAGAAAGTCGTGGCTTGTTCCCTGTTTAGACTTCAAGTTGTGCTGTTCTGTGGCAGAATTCTTTGTGCAGTACTTGACAGCTGTAAAACTACTTGGAAAATACAGTTTTGTTGGAACCTGCTCAATTTAGAAATTTTGTGGGTCTTGTTTGCTTTTTAGAGGTGGGTGTTGCATTCAATGCTAAATCTTCAGTCTGCCTTTTCATGGATTTTTTTTTTTTTTGGTCTAATTCTGATAGACTAGGAAGGGAGAACCACAAGACAATTCTACCTCTTATTTCACCCCTCCCAAATTGAGAGGACATGATTGAGTAAGAGTAAAAAAAAATCCAAGAAAAAAAGGATATCTGATTTTTTTCCCTCAGCAGCACACCCATATTTTTAGGCCCTATTATGGTAGTTAAGAGAAAATCACAATCAGTGGTCCTTACCTGACAGAGATGCCCGTTACAGTCAGGTTTGTGTCCTTTCTTTAACGTTTAAATACTGACAGAGAGAGAGAGAGAGTCCAGACCAGGTAGTCTTACGCTGAAAGGCCTGAAAAACATACTGTGGTCCTATTCCCTGATCCCCTGCACCATTTTTTAAATTCCCATCATGTAGTGTGTTTTGAATTTTGAGAGACATTCTTTGTCCTCCATTGCCCTCTCCACCCCTGTGTGCCCCTGGGTAAATGCTGTGTAAATTTGCTCTCCTACTTCAAAAACTCTGGTAGTTTCCTGTTAGGTGGATGCACTTTCAGTCTAGAATTTTGCTGATGTGATTCTGTAGAGTTTTAATAGCAATGCTCTGACGGTTTATTGTCACTGTACTGATTATACTGTTGTGGTTTTGTTTTGTTTTTATTTTAAGTTGATTTTAAGTAAGAACTGACAAATGCTGTTAAAACTATTCTTCCTTAAACCTTTAAGTAGTAATAGTTGTAAGAGTGATGGTACCCAATCTAGGCTAAATAATCAGATGTCATTGTTAGCCTAGCTTTCTGCATTCTGTGTAGTGGCTAGGCAGATGGAATAACTTACTGCTTTCTTTTATAAACCAGCAGACTTCTTGGAGAATATCTTTAGGATCTTGGAATTTTAGAAGCTTTATACATCAAACTTGCTTGTCTGTCCCCTTCAGCAAATCTCTCCTATTGAAGATTAGTTTCTCTCTGTGGCAAGATCTCAAATAGCCTTCAGGGAACTATGATGCGCTTGCATGAGATTAACAAGATGACCTAATTTCTTTTCTTTGAGTGCACTCAAATCTACTGTTTGCAGATTCTTAAGGAGTTAACCTATGCATAATTTTTATGAATTGTAGTTATTATGTGCTTTTCTAACTAGATTTGGAGCAGTGTTCTTGTGGGACAGTGGTTCTTCTGTTGGTGAGATTACTGGGCACAACAAAGTGATCAACAGTGTGGACATTAAACAAACAAGACCGTATCGTCTGGCAACTGGCAGTGATGACAACTGTGCTGCTTTCTTTGAGGGACCACCATTCAAGTTCAAGTTTACCATGAGTGTGAGTTTAAGTTTCGATGTGGCTCTGTTGAACTGTGCGACAAGTTGACCAAAAGCTTTCTAACCAGGTTGCAGTTCTTGTCACAAGTAGCTGATTAAGGGAGTGGAGCACCACCCTTATGAAGAAAGGCTGAGGGAGCTGGGTCTCTTTAGTTTGGAGAAGAGGAGACTAAGGGGGGACCTTATTAATGCTTATAAATATATAAAGGGTGAGTGCCATGAGGATGGAGCCAGGCTCTTCTCGGTGGCAAACAATGATAGGACAAGGGGTAATGGGATCAAGCTGGAACACAAGAGGTTCCACTTAAATTTGAGAAGAAACTTCTTCTCAGTGAGGGTGACAGACACTGGAACAGGCTGCCCAGGGAGGTTGTGGAGTCTCCTACTCTGGAGGCATTCAAAACCCGCCTGGACATGTTCTTGTGCGACCTCACCTAGGCGTTCCTGCTCCAGCAGGGGGATTGGACTAGATGATCTTTTGAGGTCCCTTCCAATCCCAAACATACTGTGATACTGTGAGCTGTTAGAACAAACTTTTGAGACATAATTGGTGTCAAGTAGCTTTCCTAAACCTATACAACTGGAGGCTTGTGTCAGGCCAAGAAACCTGAATGAAATGATTGGTTAAAAACAAAACCTCAAGTACTTCAGATCTCTGTTTTTTTGGCAATTCATTCTCTTTGATAACTTAAGAAGTAGGGTGTTTCATTGGCCCTGTTGGTGCTTTCTGAGCTCTGCCTTCCAGTGCAGACATGTAGAAGTTCTTAATATTCTCCAAGGTTCTAAGGTGCTTGATTCAAGAAATGTGGTGATACAAATGGAGTTTTCCAATCTGCTAAAGAGTGCTCAAATCTGAAATCCCAGGGCAGCTTAGAAGGGCTGAGTGTAGATGTTTGAAAACGTAACTGATTTCTACAAGGAATGAGTATGTAACTTGTGTGGTCAATTTTTTGTTTCTATGTTCCTTTTCACTTTTTCACTTCCTGTTTATTATTCTGCTAGTTAAAATCTCTAATGTAAATGAAACAAAGCCTGGAATTACCATGTTGAAGACATTCATTGTTACTTGAGGCCAAAGAAAATAAAAACCCAGAAGCTGCTGCAGCTGTTTCTGATGGCAGAAGACATGCCTAAAAACCCAAAACAAACAAACAACAACAACAAACACACAAAAACAAAAAAGCACACCAAAAAAAACCCAAATGAAACAAACAAACAAACCCCACAGACAAAAAAAGCCCCACAAACCTATTGCAGAGATACAGGATGTTATTACAGTAGGAAATTGAAAATGTTTAGTTCGTATTTTCTTTTTAAAAACACAGTAGTAGGCATTTTGTTGTTTTTCTTAAGTGTGTGCCTTGGGTAGTCTTTGTGCACTGACTTTAGTAAGGATTCCGTTCCTGTTCTAGAAAAGGAATTGTTTTGAGCTCTGCAATCCAATGAAATGATGTGGTTGCCCAATATATTTTTGAACTTAAGCTGATACGTGCATTTTGCTAAGCTGGTTCTTTTGGAATTCTGAAGTCTGAATTGCTTACCAGTGCTCCTTAGACTAGTATGTGATACAGTCTTCCTTTTAAAGTGATATTTGAGTTGATATATGGGATTCTGCTACAGGCTGATATATGGTTTAGATTAGAGCTTGAGGTATCATCAGGAAAAAATAAATCTGTAGTTAAAGAAAGTAGGTTAGAACCTGCCTTTCGTAATACTAAAAATAGCCTCCCAAATCTCTTTGCATGGGAGCTTTGGCCTCATTGTGGTGCTTCCCTATTTAACGTGTGTTTTCTAGTTAACATGGTTTGAATAGTCTCCTACTTGTAAATGGTCTATTTGGGGAGCATGTATCAGTCTTGCCTGATTACTTCACCACTAATAGAGTCTCCCAGAAATGGAAATCCAGTAAAATAATAATTTATTCTTCATGCCTGTGTTTTTTACAATAAGAAGGATACAGTACTCTTCTGTGTATAAAACTTACTTGTGCAATGAAGCAAGAGTCAAAATCTGTACAGTGTTGCAGAAGAACTTAGTGACCAGTGGGCAAGAATCCTGTGTTTGCATCTAGGCTGCAGCTGAGGGTTTTTTCCTGCCTGTCCCTGAAACTGGGTACTCGCTCACCTGGTGGCCTCCTAAGTTGTCTGAAATACACCAGTATTGATGTCACAGTTTGTTCCCTGGACTGTTCTTGATCCCCATGATCCTCTTTAGACAAAGGCTAGACTTCTTCTCTAGCAATTCTCTACAGCAGGCATCTCCTACACAGCTAATTTGTGGCTCACATGTAAGAGAACTTGATTGTTACTGGATTATCTTTTATGTAAAAAGGTCTGTTCTTCTTTTTTGTACTGATTTTTACTTTTTTTTTTTTTCATACAGGACCATACACGATTTGTGAACTGTGTGAGGTTTTCTCCTGATGGGAACAGACTTGCTACAGCTAGTGCAGATGGCCAGGTAAAAAACAAGGGACTCTTTTTGTAGTGATTTTAGCATGAGAAGATTTTCATGTGCATTTTGGAAATAGGATTAGTATTGTAAAATCCATGCTGCTTCTTTTTTCACGCCAAGAAATAACTGGCTTTAACTTTGAAGTGTATTGCTATATAAGCTGTAGCAACTGTCATCCACCAGAGTATTCTCACTCTGCTTTTCCCCCCACTCCATCTCCCTAGCATATTGCTTCTCTTACATGTTCTTTTGGCAGGAACATACTAGAATTTTGGAATATGTATGTCCCTGTTATGATACTGAAGTCCAGCTGAAAATACTGAACTCGCAGATAGCAACCCAGCTCCATGTAGGCTCCCCACTGATAAGGGCAGGCTTGATAACGACCTGTTGCCGTAGGTAGCTCCTCCATTGAAGAAGGCAGACTCCCGTGACTGCGGTGCTAAGCAGCTGCTATCACAGCAGAAGTCAAAAACATAACATCATCCACAATTTCAAATGTGAGGATCCGATGTACAGAGTGGCTTTCTGTGATTATTTACAATTGTCATCTCATTTATTTAGTCTTAAATATTAAATGCAGGAACACTTATGCCTCTTGTTCAAAAAGCTAGTGTTTAATAAACATACAAGCATACCATATAACAAAAGAATGATCTGTACAGTGCAAGTACCAGTGTTTCAGTTCTTATACTTTTTCTGTTACTGCTTTTCTCTTTAAGCTACATGTCTGTGTGCTCTCTTTAAGATTTTTGTCTATGATGGGAAGACTGGAGAGAAAGTGTGTGCTCTTGGTGGAGGCAAAGCTCATGATGGAGGTATTTATGCTGTAAGTATCGCTTCATTTGTACAAATGGTCCATAGTATTTCATTACCAAGTTCATGGACCGTGAAGTCTTGCAATAATAAATGCATTTACTATCTTGTGGTGACATTTGTTTTACAGATTAGTTGGAGCCCTGACAGCAGTCAGTTGCTTTCTGCTTCTGGAGATAAAACTGCTAAAATCTGGGATGTTGGTGCTAATTCTGTTGTCAGTACTTTTAACATGGGATCAAATGTATTGGATCAGCAGCTGGGTTGTTTGTGGCAGAAGGACCACTTACTGACTCTCTCCCTGTCCGGCTACATCAATTATTTGGACAAGAACAATCCAAATAAGCCTTTACGTGTCATAAAGGTAGGTTAAACTTCTGTTGTTGCACTGGTTTCTGCAATAAATGACGCAGTGGTTGAAGTTGTTCAGATGAAATAAGAACTTGAAAAACGGTTTTGTTAAATTAGCATTGCCAGCCAAGCTATGTGTGACTGACTCTTGCAAGTCACATAAATCAAGATGTTAAAATGTTACATCTGTAATACTGTGCTTTGTGCAAGTATACAGACTGGTTTTGGTTTCACTTAAGGTTATCAGTCAGTTTCATAGTAGGTTTTAAGCATTGTTGAAATGAGAAAAGAAATGTAGCATAGATAAAAAGCTACCAGTGATGCCTCATTCTACCAGAGCTAGTGTATTGTGAACAAGATGACTAGGGGTACTGTGCAGTTGAGCTTTAATTTTAGGAATTAAAGAGTTCCCTGACACAGCACTCTCATGGGACTTTACATTTTTACATGAACTAGAAAAGGCGTCCCAGATTCTTGCTATCGATGCCATAATGCTGGCAGTTGGTGTGAGTACATGGCCATATTTAGTCCTCTTCCCTGAATCATAAAGTGCATGAAAAGCAAACTTTGTAAGTGAAAAGGCCATGAAAATATTTTGGCCCAGTCTAATAAGGATATTCTCAGTGCCTATTCCTTCTCTTTAAGGAGTAGTATATGGAAATAGCAATCCTGCAACAGTTAACTGACTGCACCATTAATTAGTGGTGTATTCTGTATGGTTTTTAATGCTTGTGAATAAAGTAATGTTATTTTCTGAATAACCTATAGTTCTTCTCATATAAGTTGATTTATGTATGTGATAAGATGAGAAATCGCCTATCAATAACTGTTACTTGTGTCTCATTCACAGGGTCATAGTAAATCAATTCAGTGTCTTACAGTGCATAAAAATGGTGGAAAGTCCTATATTTATTCTGGAAGTAATGATGGTCATATTAATATCCTTTGAATAATAGTGATATTTGTTCTGACCCATTGACATGCATCTCTCTTTACAGTTGTGTTTTTCCCGCTTGTACTGAGGTGTGTTTTTGTACTTGTGTGGCACATGGATTGTTTCCTTTATTTGGTATCCCAAATGTTACTGGGCTGTCTCACCACTGAAAAAAACTTATACTTTTGAGACTCTATTTTAGTCCTGTTGGTTTCTGGAGCAAAACACTGGGAATGCTGCCTGGTTCTCAAAGGGCATGTTAAGGACTGAGGCTGGGGTGTGTTCAGCTAGAAGATTGTTGGCTTTTTTTCAGTGTTCTGAGGCTTAGAAGTGAAACTGCAGTCCTTCATCCTGCTTGCTGTGATGCGTTAAAATGGTGTCACTTTGGCATAAACCATTATAAATATAAGACTCGTTTCTTTATAAACATGTAGTATAGCATTAATAGTTCAAATTGATGTTAACCTAAAACATCAGGGAAAGCAAATCTTACAGGACTTCTAACTTTAATTCTTTTAAAAGTATTTCCCATTCTTGGACCTAATGCTAATTGTTCCACTATCTGCTGGGATAGGTCATTTAGCTCATTACAGAATATCAGAGGTTCGTTTTTAATTAGTATTTTGAGATTGTAAGGTTGGTTGAACCCTGAAACAGGTTGCCCACAGAGCTTGTAGAGTCCTTATAGAGATACTCAAAACCCAGTGGAGTGGGCAGCCTGTTGTAGCTGACACTGATTTGAACAGTGGATTGGACCAAGCAATCTCAGGAGGTCCCTTCTAACCTTAGCTATTCTGTCAATTATTTAAGTTTTTATGATGCTGTATCTGACTGCACCAGTATCTTCAGATGTTCCTTAATTCTGTTGTGCACATTATTGGGATTCTGAAACCGGAGAGAATGATGGCTTTTCTGGGAAAGGCCATACAAACCAAGTTTCTAGAATGGCAGTGGATGAAATGGATCAGCTGGTCACCTGCAGCATGGATGATACTGTGCGCTATACCAACCTTAGCAAGAGGGACTACAGGTTAGTTAAAATGTTGCATTTTATTGTAGTATTGCAGCCCTAATTGTTCTGCAGCAAGAGTTTTCTTGATTTACATGGTAAAGGATTTTATGCTGCAGTTTATTCAGGTTTTAAGTTACCATGGAAACTGTAGAAATGATTGCTGTACCAACCTTGCTTTTTTCTGTGACAACAAGAAATGCATCCCAGACTTTTCAGTTTGTCTCATCCCTTCCACAGGTTAGATAGAGATCTGACTTCTATTGGGTGGCTTAGTTTTGGGGCTGTGGGAAGGGCATTTGTTACATATTCATAAATACCCAGTAATATTGGTAATAAATGTGGTTAGGAGGGGTGGGACACAGCTGTTTCTTCATGGAAACTAGTTAATATGATGCCTTGAAGTATTTTGCTTTAAGATTACCTACTTAGTTTAAAAAATTTAGGCTCTAGTGTAGTAACATTGGCTTTCAATTTGAAGGTATACTGCCTGATCAAGATATTAGTGCTATAAACAGTAAACAGAAGGAAACTTTGCAGATTATTTAAAACAAAAAAAAAAATATTATGCATGTTCTTGATCATTAGTGGGTGATTATTTGAATAGACAGTTTTAAATAATGGTAGGCATGGAATAATTTTTGTTCTTTGTCCTTCCTGCTTCTTCACCTCGGCACATCTTCCTCCAGTGGCCAGGATGCTGTGAAAATGGATGTTCAACCAAAATGTTTAGCTGTGGGTCCTGGTGGTTATACTGTAGTTCTATGCATTGGACAAGTAAGTATAAACTTGCAGATTATCTACTCAATTGTTCTGTTAATAATGCCATGCATGGTGACATGATGGCTTCTGACAAACCTGTTAAGTGTGGGATCACCTTGCATGTCTGCAGAATTTCCCAGTAAGAGCTAGGGGGAACATAATTGAGCAGGATACTTGACAGGCTTGCCTTTTTGTATCCTGTATCAATTTGATAGTCTTATCTATAGATTTAAATTTCACGTGGTCCCTTGTGTGGATACATCTAAATTTGTTGTTAATACAGCTCTGTACTGGAAGGCTATGCCACTCTGAATCATGCTCTTGCATGATCTGTTCAGTGACATGATTTGTAGGAAAGAATGTCTTGCTTCTGCATTTTTCTTTGGGTTTTTTTGGCAATTAATCCAATTAACCAGTTAACTAATGCTGTTAAGCAGCATAGGTAGCTCTAGCATTCTTGCCAGTAGTATTCAGGTCATGCAAAATCAGAGAGATTGAATCGTGGCTACCTTGTATCAAAGCAGGCTTAACTTCTAATGATTTATGCTTTCTGTATGGATGCTTATTTTATGCCTGGGATTTTCAGTAGTGTTATCCAAACCTGTTTTCCATGTGAGTTATAGTTGCAGATGTCCATAGTATGGGACTGCATAGAAAATAGCTCTTAAAACTTAACATTGTGGTATTAACTTGCTACTAATTTAGTTCTGCCTCCGTTTAACAGGAAGGGAGTAAGCGTTGCTAAAAATGCTGTTTTGTCCGCGTTTCTTCCATGTTCAAACCAAATGAGATGAAGCTGAAGGCAGTCGAGCATGCCTTCAACTGCCTAATTTAGAGCACATCAGCAGTGCATGTTGAAGATGTTCCTGCTCATTGCAGGGGCTTGGACTAGATGACCTTTGAAGGTCCCTTCCAACCCGAACTGTTCTGTGATTTTACTCCAGTACAGCCGATTAGTCACTCACCATGCATTCCCTTAAGATCGGAGTATAGTTAACTTCTAAGCAATCAGAATGCATTTGTATTTATGATTAAGCAGTGTGACTTAGTCATAGTTTTGTATTAGGCATTTTGAAGAAGGATTCTTAGTTTCTGGTTTTCCATTTACAGATTGTCTTGATGAAAGATAAGAAAAAATGTTTTGCAATTGATGACCTTGGCTATGAGCCAGAAGCTGTAGCTATTCACCCTGGAGGAGGTACAGCAGCAGTGGGAGGAACGGTAAGGTTGCACGTCCTAAAACTTGCACTACTTTTAACGCTGGAACTAGTAACAGAAGCATTTAATAATAGGTGTGTTGTATTGAGAGGTAGTAGGGGGCAGTTGGTAACAACAACAGAATTGTAAAAAGCAAACTGTGTGCAATTGGTGTCTCTGGACTTTCATCCCCCAGGTTCTCCCACCATTGTTACCTAAGGTTTATTTCATTTTTTTTAATCTTGTATTTGCTCTTTTCAAATGGTCGTTGTTTTTACCTGGTGTATGCTTCGAAGTAGGCAAATTCTAGAAACTGGGTCTATATTATAGACTTTGTGGATTGTAGCCAGCATAAATGGTAGGTTCTTTAACCAATTCTTAATATAAGCACTACCAAATAGAATTGATGCAAAAAGTTCCAGAAATTGAGTAAGCCTTCCTCTTTCTATTGTAAAGTGATTTTTGTACCTTCCTCCCTTCTTCATTATTAATTTGCAGGATGGGAATGTCCGTTTGTATTCAATCCAAGGAACCTCTTTGAAAAATGATGAGAAGTCTTTGGAAGCTAAAGGTCCTGTTACTGACCTGGCGTATTCTCACGATGGTGCCTTCCTTGCAGTCTGTGATGCAAACAAAGTTGTCACTGTCTTTAGTGTCACTGATGGCTACGCGGTAAGAACTGTTGTAACAGGAGTTTCATTTGTTTAAAAACAAATTGGCATCTCATGAATAAATATGTTGTAGTGAAATACAGTGTGGCTTCTGAGACTTAATTGTTAAATCATTGATGCATCTGTTAGAGAATTCGTGTGCATTTTTTAAAGTGGACAACAATGCAGGGTCAACTTGATAAGAATCATGCAGTACAATAAAATTTAACAAAGTAAATAAAGCAGACTTGACAGTAAAATTCTGTGGGCTGTGGCACGCAGTTCCATGGTAAGAAGGGAGCAAAGGAAGGGATACATTAGAGTAGGGAATCTTGCTTTATCTTTCAGTCTAGTGTGTTTTAACCAAGAACCAAAAAATGGGCAATTTCCCCTCTTCAGCTGTATCAGCCTGTAAAGTCACTAAGCTTTGGCTGAAACTACACTGAAGTAAAAAAATAGGATGCTATTCCACAAAAACATTTCATTTTCTAAATGAAAGTTGAAGGAGTTTTACTTGTAGAAGCATCTGTGGGGTTATTTTAAAAGCCTCTAAGCAAGAAGGGAGTTGTTGAATATGCACTTTACAGGTCCAGCTTTCATAGGAAAAGTCTTAATGTTTACAAAAGATTTGGGGTTTATTGGCCTGATGAGTGTTTAAATAGCATAAAATGAAGTCACCACTTGGTTTAGGGCATCCATGTGCACCTGAGCTGTACATTGTCTGGAGTCTTGCAGTAACTTATTGTGATGCTACACGTTAAAAGTCAATAACACCATATCTCTATCTTTCAAATAGGAACATAACGTCTTTTATGGACACCATGCAAAAGTTGTTTGTATTGCCTGGTCACCAGACAATGAACACTTTGCTTCTGGAGGCATGGACATGATGGTATATGTTTGGACTGTAAGTGATCCAGAGACCAGAGTCAAGATACCAGGTATGTTTCCTTCAAAATTTTGCTTTTGAAAGTTGCAAGTAGTTATTGAAATCCAGCACTGTATCTGTTTTCTAGAACTAGTGGTAAGCAGGCTTTGAATGTTCCCAAACTAATTTAGCCACTGTGTTAATCTCTATCTTGCTACAATGGCCAGAACTCTTCTGTTATGTTATTTTTTGTAGTCACTTTTAAAATACACTACTTGTATTTAATGCAGCTGAAAATCAGATTTGGAATATGTGCTGGAGTCATTTTGTCCGCATAGCCCTCCTAATTTTTTTCTGTTATTTTGCACTGCCTTACAGATGCTCACAGGCTACATCATGTAAGCGGCTTGGCGTGGCTGGATGAACATACTCTGGTAACAACATCCCATGATGCTTCTGTCAAAGAGTGGTCTATCTCCTACAACTGAAAAAAAGCCCTCTCTTTGGAAGGACCTAATCAGGGACTAGAACTACTGCAGTGGAACATAGCATTTCTCTTAAAGAATCTGTATTGGCCTCTGGGTCTGCTATCATATCCTCATATCTTTACAGGGTGTTCATATCTGTAATTAAATGTACTTTGAAAGCTTTAGCCAGTAACAGTTTGCACATGAAAAGCACTTAAATTATGTCTGGAGCTTAATCTTTGTGCTGAACATTCCAGAGGCAACAGCCAAGCAAGTTGATGTGAAAGATTCAAACCCAATCACTTGTTCTTTTCTAACCAAGAAATATGAGACTGTACAGCATGAGAGTAATACTTCTCATTTTTTCTAATTACAGAACATTTCTGTACTAACGGTCATAGTAAGAGTATTTAG
Source organism: Columba livia (assembly GCF_036013475.1). NCBI lineage: Eukaryota > Metazoa > Chordata > Aves > Columbiformes > Columbidae > Columba > Columba livia. The sequence goes on along the minus strand of NC_088605.1, from coordinate 14,564,158 downwards.
TTGTGATCTGAAATCAATCCAGCTGTGTGCAGCTACTGTATATTGCTTTGCTTCTCTGTACTGCACCGAACTGTTGCCTCAGATTTTCTCCTCCAGATAACAAAATGGGGTACATACATAATAAACTTTTTATGTATTTCATGTCAAAGCTTTGTGGTTTATTTTAAGGTGGAAGTGTGGGGTTTTGATGTACTTACTGTTGTGGGTATAATGTTTACAAATAATCATTGTGGCAATTTCTTGCTTCAGAAACACATTTGTTACTTTCATGAATTAAGAATGTCTGGTCATTTCAATGTCAGAAAAAAATGGTTCTGTTTCACGGATTAAAGATATTTTCTGTTTGAAGGAGGAGAAGCATGTTATTGTTTAAAAAAAAAAAAAAAATGAGTACTCTATCACCTCTTCGAAAAATACAGAAATTAAACAGTGAAGCATTGTTATGACTTGAAGTGATTTTTTGAGAAGATAGTGTTTGCTGAGTAAGTTTTATGCCTTTGCATGTGCAGAACAGTTGCATGGAAGCTGTTATCTAATGCGAACAGATCATGATCTTGTGTTTAGTTCCCTTCTCACACTCCACAACACCTTTAAGTGCTTTGAAGTGAGTGGCCCAGCAAGGGTGGAGGAGGACGCTCTGATGCAAAGTAGTAGGAAGATTCATTACCATCTCTAGTGGCCAAAAGAAGTTGTTGCTGTCCAGAACTTTGGAAGACCGTTTAAAAAAAAAAAACTCTGTTCAGTCTACCACTACTCCTCCAGTGCTCCTTGGTTTTTATTAAGCTTTCCTTTCTGTGTGGACTTCTGTGTTGTTTTTTTACCAATCATATTTCTATTGACACTAATCATACAGCAAATAAAATGCTTTTGCTGCTTCTCATACTGTGGACTATTGCTCAGTTGCTGAAAAAAATATTGCCTGTCAAAAACGATTTGGTGAAATGTCTTTTTAAAAGGGAAAATGTTGATTCCTTTTTGGAAGTGGTGATCAGTTGTCTTCTGGCATGTAAACCAACACATACATTAGAACAGTTAACATAGGTTGTATCCAAGAAGCAGAATATTTTGCATCATGGTTTTTTTGTGCTTACTGCATCTCTCCCTTAGCGATTTTGCATGTTTGCTTATTAACAATGCAAGGACAAGAGAAGTTTTGGAAAAGGGCATGTTTGAAATTAGGCGTAAGATCGAAATGAACAAGATTTCTCAGTGTCCAGCCCCTAAAGCTTGTTCTGCTATTGTTGTGCTAGTTCCTGTGCCATTCATCCATTGTTTCCCTAGACTGATCTGCAAGAGTTGCTATTGAATCTGCCCAGTGAGTTCCTATTGTAGTTGAATCCTTGTCATTTATGAGAGAATGATAAGGGGGTGGGAGGAGAAAAGTTATGCAGATGTCTGTGGGCGAAGAATTCACTGGCATATCCTGCTTTTTATAAGAGATGGGCCTGCTAGTGAAATGTGTTTTTTGAGGGAAAGGCTGTATTTCCTGGAGTCTCCTCCCTCAACAAGTGGATTCTGTCCTGTACGTCAGAGCCCGTGCACCATGTTTGAAAAGTGATGTGTAGGACAAAGTATTTTTTTGATTCCTGGAAGACTATCATAGCGCTCGTGTGGAATGCCTGCTAGCTAGAAACCCTGTATTAAGACTTGTGCTTGGATGCCTGCCTGTGGGGTGGTTGCTCGTGCTTCAGCTTCCATTGGATTTATTTATTGGCATGTGGCCTGAGCTTCTAATTCCTCAAGGACTAATATGGTCCTTGTAGCTGGATAGCAAAACCTGACTACAAAATTGAAAATACATTCTTCTGTTGGACCAGATGCCATAATGCAGGCTGCTTGCTGATCCAGCATAGGCAGATAAAGGAGCCAGTTGTACAGTTCTGAATTACTGATGTTTGCACCAGGCTTAAAGTCTTGCAGTAGACTCAAAAGTCAAGAAATAGTGATGTGGCAGGAGCCCCTAGCTACAGTGTGACTCTTGCTTTCTAATCTTGGTTGCACAAACAATGCCAAAATGGGCTTTTCTTTCACTGAACCATCCACTGATAACTTAAAATGCCAGGTATAATCATGTTTTAATTGTTCTATTTTTTTTTCTAAAGGGGAAATTAATACCAAACTCTGGCTTTGGCTGTATAAAGCAAAAGGATGCAGACCTTTCTGGAGGTAGCTACGTGGAAGCAGGCCATTGCTGAGTTTAAGCTTTCTCCTCAACAACCCTGTTTGGTGTGAAAACAGTAGATTGTCAGCCTCTGCAAAACAATGGGGACAGCCATCCACTGGTGGGGTGACTATAAAATGTATGTGAAGGAATGGAAGCTGTTCTTGCTGTTAGACAAACTCTGATTGTTTCAGCTGTCAATTTTCTTCCCTAGTCTCTGTGAGCCGTGTTCTGCCTGTGCTGAGAGACAGTGTGGAGAGCAGCTGGGGGCAGCTGCTCCTGTGGCAAGTTATCAACCCCTTGACCTGCGGTGTAACAGAGAAACAGCAGGAAGAGACCGGGTGATGGACTGTTGGGAGGTCCCCACTCCCATGGTACCGGAGTTATGTTCTTCAGCAGTAGTGTATGCTTTGTAGTGACCTCAAAAGGAAATATGTGAGATACTTAATGTGAATATGAAATTGAGGGTCTAAATGGGGTTGCAAATTAAAAAGAAAGTGTTGCTATTGTAATAGTTGTGACCATTTCAATGACAGTTCAAGCCCTGCCTAAACAAAGCTCCTCAAGTCCCCTTACTCTTAAAGGTTTCTGTTTTAAGCATGAATGTGCTTTTACCTCTAGCTGGCAGTTACTGGAAAGCAGGTTTCACTTCACCATGACTGGCAGCTTGCCTGCGTTGCAGTGAAAATGCAGCTTAATTAGGTCAGGGATAGATTTGGAGAACTAATGTGACCGGTGATTCCTCACAAGGCTGTGTTGCAGGGCTTCTCTCCCCATTTAACCGTGTGATTTAATCCTGGTTGCCTGCTTCATTTCTGCCATGCTTGTAGAGAACATTGGCCTTCCAAGAAGCTGGTCTATACCGTCAGCCAGAAACTTAACAGCAGCTGTTCTGTGGAATATCATCAGCAAATCCTAAATGAGATCTTTAAATGGAAAGGTGAGGGACATCAGAAATCCATTTGGAGATGGAAGTTGTTTGTTTTGTGGAAAGTTAGACACCTGATAGAATTATGGATAGACCCACAACAGATGTTCTGGCACCTCTGTTCCTCTGCTAAATGCTTTAGAGCTTCTCAGAGTGAGGATAACTGCCTGACGATCTTATTTACATGAATATTTTTCTGAAGTGAAATGCCAAAACTGTGGAATCCTTCAAGCAGGAACTAAATTTTTTAAAGCTACATTTCTAATCAGAGAATCCAAGAATCTCTCCTACTACACATGCTAGTATGTCACTGCAGATATTGTTTAATGATTGCAGCACAAGGATTTGCTGATAAATCCTTTTCACTACAATAAATTTAGCCATGACTCTCTCTGTGAGGAAAATATACTGAGGAGAAAAAGCTGCCTTTCTTGTGCCCAGGAGCAGAATGATGCAGTCAACTGGCTGGGCTGAGAACAACTCACAAGTTCTCACATATACAATGGATGCTTGTGCTAAGAGGGCCAAGCTCGCTGGAGAGGCTTGGGAATGAAGCTAATCAGTGAAGGAATAAATGGATGTCTTTAGCATACTACAGGAAGTTCCTTTGAGATACCAATACTATTACTGGCAGGAATGAAATCAGTTACACCAATTCACTGACGTGTTGGTGGACAAGACCCTGAAGACCTCCTTCATCCCTCCATCTAGTCTAATCTCATGTATGGAATAGGGCTATGTGCAATACTACACCAGGTCTGCTGTGGTTAATTTTCTAGCCAAGCCTTAGAAAACTTAAAAGGAGGCAGCCTCTTGAGTAATCTGTTCCAGTCAAGTTTTTCCTAACGTCCAACCTGAGACTTCCAAGCTGTATTGTGTGGCCATTGTCACTTGTTGACTTTTCTGCTCCTAGCAGGAGGAAGTTGAACACTATGGCCTTGGTATTATCCCCCTGGAATAACTTCTCTGTTACTACCTGCTGGCCACCAGTTGGATGCTGAGTTGTTGATTGCTGCTCTCTCAGCGGTGGTCCATTCCTCCAGCCCACATACCTCAGCTTCTAATGGAGACTGCTGTGGGAGGAGGTGTCTGAAGTGCAGCATTCTGTCTGTCCTTTCTCTCATCTGCATTGCTATCAGTGTGAAATGCATAGCTATCAAGTGGTCAGGTGTGACTGGCATGTGACAAGTCCATGTTGGCTATTCTTTTGTCCTGCAAGTATTTAAGTTTGAATTCCAATGGGAAGTGCTCCTTCATCCCTGCAGGGACTGCAGTGGAAGTGAACTAGCCCCCATGCCCGGGTCTTCCTTTTATTCAAAGCTGCAGCAGTGAGTAGCATACATCAGCCTTTTTCCAGCCAGCAGGGCCCTCTGATGTTAGATGTGATTTTTTCATGGATGATAGATAACAATCTCATAATCACACTGGCCAACTATTTCACCAGCTCTGGGTGGGTCCCATCGCAAACAGCCCTATGGACTCCAATGCATCCAGTTTTTAGGTAGTCCCTAAAATTGCTTCCTCCTGACGACTGCCCCCTCCACAGCACACTGACACACACAGAGCTCTGGGAGCGAGCCTGTCTCTGAAGAGCTAGGTCAGAAGTGTTGAGTACTTGAGTTTTTCTGTCATCTGGTGCCAAGTTATTTCCCCCATTTAACAACAGGCCCCAATTTTTCCTTTAAAAAATCATGAGGTACAGCTGTAATGTGCACTAAGTATCTGAACCACTGCCATGTTTCTCTCCTAAATCAAGGACAGTAGAAGAAAGTTTATTTTTATGGCCTAGTTGTCTGGGACTTACAGGGAGTATATTGAGTTTAAAGAATATTCCTCACTTTCAAACACGTTCTGAAATGATGGTCTTTATTTCTGAAATATTCAACTACGTAGCTGTAATAGCATTTACATCCCAATGAGAGGAGATTTGCAGATGGCTGTAGCTTCATGAAGTTCTACAGTTCATGGTTCACACTAACTCTCCATAAGCCAAACTGAAAGACATGCACACTAAACACAAGCCAGGCTCAGCTGTTTTCTTTTCCTGTTCTATATGTTTGCTGGGAGCCAAGTATTCTGCATATGGAGCTGTCAGCATCTGCAGTGGGGTTATTTACTGTTGGTCAGACCAGCCAGCCTGTGCTGTGGGCAGTCAGCCCTTATTTGTCTGTGAGTTAGACCGGTTGGTTCCGATTCCCCTTGGAGAAAGATAAAAGTTTGAAGTGCAGTTTATCTGCGACACCAAAAGGGATTTCTTCTTGGTTACCCAGAAATGCTTGTCATTCCCGATTGCCTGGTCTGCATGATTGCAGCAAGTCTATTCCACATGAACAAATGAGTCATCCGTATTTAGCAACCCCTGAAATCATGGCTTATCAACATTATTCAGGCTGGGTTGTCAGAGGATCTGACTATCTGAGAGTTGCTTCGTGTGTCAGCCAGGTCTCAGTTCCCACCTGTTGATTCGCTTTACTCTGTAAAGCTCGGGTAGCATTGAAATGGGAAGTGGTGAGTCTTCTCAGGGTAGCCAGGTGTGAATATTTAGGCTAAAAAAAATATTAATAGGTTTTTATGCTGTGATTCACATGCCCTGAAGACAGGCCAGATTTCTGGGTTGGCATAGTTAATCTTTGTTTCATGTACTCTGTTGTCTATACTCAGAACGCAACCTGTGCATGGTCCATACTGCAATTTAGTGGCTTGCTGTGTATATTTTCTGTCCATTTTATGTCCACTGACCCGCAGAGGGCAGCAGTGGCTTGGTGCTGCTCCGCTGGGGTCTCAGCATCTCTATTGTAGAGACTCCAGAGGTGACGTCTGCACCCAGGTATGACCCCACAAGGCAGGAGTGGTGGTTTTGGGGTGGGGAAATTGTGCAGGGAAGTAGCTGTGACCTAATAACTTAAAGCGTAAGGTGCTTAGACAAAGTCTTTCTACAGATTTCTCAACAGTATCTATTTGGAGGTGGAAAAGGTTCCCTTGTACTGAGTATTTTTGATAATCTTCATAGAGAATCCACTGCCAAACAGTTAAAAAACCCAAATCTTTAGTGCATGCAGCAGACTAAACCATGGCTCGGTTTACAACTACAGAAACACCGGCAACATATAAAAATATAAATAGAAACATCAAGGTAAGGAGGGGGTTAAGAACACACCTAAACATATCATACATGTACATATTTGACACTTTTTAGGCCTTGACAGTAAGGATGAAAATAATACCTATAAATGGCAAAAAATGGCTGACTAGTAGTTGCACCTTGCAACCAGTAGTCACCATGTTCTGGGACAAGATTTAGTCACCAGCATTGCCCTGTACAAAAGAGAATGATATTTATTAGTATCAGAAGTGACAAAGGGTTAAAGAACATTTTTATAGTTACATGTAGTAATCTTAGATTGCTGGATGAGAGGCGCTCAGTGCCAGGTTTGACCCAGGGATACGGGACACACTGGGATGGCTGGTGGCCGTGGTGACCTGTCAGGCTGGGGCTCCAGCACCAGGTGGCAGAGCAGCACTGCCCATTGCGTCTCCCACCTCTGCTCTTCCCACTATTCTCAGCTGATTGTTCCATCCCGGCTGACACTTCAAAATTATTTCTGTTTCATAAATGATTTCCCTGTGCCCATGTCTGATTGCAACCTGCAGCACACACAGTCACAAGCATAGTTTAAAGCCTGGGTCAAACACAGCTCATGTCTCAGGTCCATATGTGCTACCCAGCTCTTCTGGTGCTGTTCATTTACTCAGCGCTGCAGGTGAGCGAGGTCCCACAGAACAAGGCAGTGTGTCTAATGGGGAAGAAGACTGTTTGACAAGGAGTTGATAGGCAGTACGTCATGTTAGATCAGCATATCGCCAGTTCTTTCTGTTATGTGCTATATAGAAAATAACAGGGCCACTAAGAAACAGATATTAAAAGGTAGTCAGAAATATGCAGTCATACATTTTTACTATATTTATATGCCTGTGTTTAATAGCAAGTGTGTAAAAAGCTTTTCTTATAAGAGCAGAGAATGTGATGCCTCATGAAACTTGAATCAAAAACAAGATGATGAGTCTGCAGTTTGCAAGGCAGGAGAGAGGAGCAGATGGGAGAAGATGCGTGCACTGGAGCTTTGGCATCTGTGATCACTGAAGGGGTTGAAAAGTGCTAAGAGAATCAATGAGGGGCTCATCAGTTAAGAAATACTAAAGCTGAAAACAGTGGAGGTTTGTACAGTGGCTTTGATACTAACACACAATATGAACAAATGAGCCTTTATTTGTTCCCAGGACCAGATCATATATGACTTAACCAACAAAACAAGTTAAACCAATTCTCCTTTATTATGGTCAGCATAACTTGATTTATAAATATTTAGGTTAACAGAGTCGGTGAGAGCAGAAGTAAAACCTGCAGTGTATAACAAGGCAGCAAAATAAATTGTACAAAGAGCTGGAACTGGAGAGAGTTGCTGACCCTACCATGATAACCATGAATGCGCAGAGAACGTCACAGCTGGACTGTGCAAGAGTCAACGACCAGCTGAGCCAACAAAGAACTGATATGAAGGAAAGGTCTTTCAAGGTGGTTAGATTACAGCTCTTGTCAGATGAGTGCTACTTGGTTTTGCTGACTGGTTTGGTCACGCTGCAGAGCCAGTCCTGCGGTGGCAATGCAGGCAGGGCCTCCAGAGCAGTGAGGGTTGTGCCATCAGCAGATGAGAGACACAGGGATAGCACCTAGCCCAGGAGACAGCACTTGAACTGACCTAGGTCTCTCTTGGTAGCACAGTTGTCTCCACGTTTCTTCATTATGCAGGTATGCCTGAAAAAATCAGAAGCACAACAGTTGCCAAATCATAGAATAATTTTAGTTGGAAGAAACCCTCAAGATCATCAAGTCCAACAGTTAACATAACACTGCCACTAAACAATGTCCCTAAGAACCCCATCTACGTGTCTTTTAAACACCTCTAGGGATGGTAATTCAACCACTCCCCTGGGCAGCTTGTTCCAATGCAGTCTGTCCTACCAGTGACAGGATGGGTTTAGTTGGGGCTGTGCCGGCTCTGTCCATGTTGTCTTTATTTAACCAGGGTGACCAAGTAGCCAGTAATTGAGTTTGGCAGAAGACAACACCAGTCTGCTGTGGGAGGTGAGTGCTGGTGGGACTGGGGTTCCCAGTGCTCGTGGCTGCTGGAGGATGTGGTCCCAGGCAGCAGGAGCCAATGGAGGAGGAGGCCATGAGGCAGCATAAAGGGGACAAGGCAGCAAGTGCCCAGGTAGCCATCCTGTGCTACCTGGCCCAGGAGTCCCTGTGCAGCTGCAGCTGAACCCAAGTCAGCAGTGCCAGAGGTTTGCTAAATAAGCTGACAAAACCTAGGCCGTGGCAGCAGAAGCAGCAGATGTCACTATGTGATGTCACCTCGGCACCAGAAAGCCACCAGGTGGAGAAACGTGCGTAGCACTCAGAACTGTGCCCTCAGAGAGGGAGCAAATTTGGAGACAATGCAGAAGGGAGTGAGGAAAAGAGGAAGGAATACAAGGTGTGTGCTCAGCCTGAAAGAGCTGGTAGGTGGTGGCCATAGGAGAAACGAAGGGAGTCAAGGACAAGGCTAGAAGGAGGCAATTATCTGCTTCCTATCTGCACTCAACAAGAGGTAAAGGGGTTATATTGCAGTAAATGAGTTTTATATCAGGCCTAACTCTGACTCACAAATTGCGGTTAGCCTGCTGGGACAGTGGTCTGGCCCGTGCCCCCCTCCTGCTGTCCTCTGGCCTGACGTGGGCAGATGTCTGGGGAAGTCAGCAGATGAGATGATGGTTTGCTGTCACGCAGAAGTGCCATCTCTCTCTGCACCCATAACCTGCCTGGTACCAGGGGAACCCTTGTGGAAAAGGCAGCAGCCCCAAAGCCATGTTACGGGGGGACTCTTGGGGACAGCAGTAAAGGCTTGTCCTCACACACGGGTTTTGCTGCATGGGCATCAGAGGTCTGGGCCACCTCTGCTCCTGCGGATCATCCGAAGAGGTGGTCTCGTTGGGAAAATGGCGTTACCCAGCCGGGGTGAAGAGCACACGGCAGCGCAGGTGGACTCTCCTGGGGGCACTGCGCCCAGCCAGGTCTCCGCGGTGCGGGGCTGGGGGGGCTCTGCAGGGCGGCGGGAGGATGGAGGACGGAGCGCTGCTGCCGCCCGGTGGCCGGGCCGGGGGCACCGCGGAGGAGCCGGGGCAGAGAGCCCGGGAAGGTGCGAGCCCACCCGCCCGCCCAGCGGGGCCACCGGCTCTCCCGGCGGTGACCGGCAGGGGAGCGGGAGCGGGGGTGGGAGAGGGGAGGACCCGCTGCCGCCTGGCGCGGTGGCGCGGGCTCCGCTGGTGCTCTGCCCTCGTCCTGCCTGTCACGCTGCCGCTTTCCTGTTCAGTGCGGGCCGGGGCTGCCACACAGCCACAGTTCACGTGTTCATAGAGAATTCTACATTTTGGCTGTTTACCCCCGAAGAGGAAAAGTTGAGAGACAGATCTGGTCCCTTGACATCTGCAGGGTTGCCCAAGTCCAGCAAAAACTGGATGTATAGGACTGCAAGGACTGCAACCCTCCAAGCACCCCACAGATCTCAGCTGCTGAATTGCACTCCAGTCGGGAGGGCAAGTGTCTGAGCTAGGCTGGACACAGATTGCTGAGAGATTTGAACACCATCCTTATGGGATGCATCCAGAAAGTCAGAAAAAGTCAGTGGTGCTCCCAGTGAGCTCTCCCAAACGGGGCAGCCCTGTGGCAGTTTGTAGCCAAGAGCCACGTGCTATAAAATACCCAGGAGCTGCGCAGCAGAACTAAGTGGTCACAACAGTGAGTTTCAGAGCTTTACTAAACTCATAAGCCTGTAATCAGTGAGTAGATGAAAAGCAGTGAAGTACAAGTAATAACTAAAGAAAACACAATATTTTGTTGCAGGATTTAGTGTGAACAAACTGAAAAGAGCATAGACCTTACTGATGCTTCAGAGACTAAATGCTTTAAAATTTCTGATGCCTCTGAAGGTGGGAACACCAGCAGGAACGTAACTTCAGTAAGAGGGAAACAACTTCCCAATAGACACCTTCTTTTACTGGTCTCCCATTATATGCATTATGGTGCTCCATCAGGAAGGTGGACATAGTGGTGTTTTCTATCATACTTGCTTCTGGTAACAAAGCTGATGGGAAGTCCCATCTCTTCTCTCACTTGTAATGCTTCCTGTTATATTTCCTATGCATTGGCCTACACTGTAGTGCAGCTTTCACCAGTTTAGGTCTGTACTGTCTTGTAAGCTTCTCACAGAATCACAGAATGTCAGGGATTGGAAGGGACCTCGAAAGATCATTCAGTCCAATCCCCCTCCTGGAGCAGGAACACCCAGATGAGGTTACACAGGAAGGCATCCAGGTGGGTTTGAATGTCTCCAGAGAAGGAGACTCCACAACCCCCCTGGGCAGCCTGTTCCAGTGTCTGTCACCCTCACTGTGAAGAAGTTTCTTCTCAAATTTAAGTGGAACCTCCTGTGTTCCAGTTTGAACCCATTACCCTTTGTCTTGTCATTGGTTGTCACCGAGAAGAGCCTGGCTCAATCCTTGTGACACTCACCCTTTATATATTTGTAAACATCAATAAGGTCACCCCTCAGTCTCCTCTTCTCCTCTTCAACCTGCTTTTCCTGCTTCTGTAGATTTAAGCTGCTCCTTATGCTACCTTATCAAAGAAGCATAGTGTGTGCTATTAGGGAAGGCCTTTTTGGGACTAAACAGACAATGTATTGAAGTCTTGGATGTGAATGTGTCCCTGTTGGGGCTGAGCTATAGAAACGTGGGCTGTGTCTGTCAGGAACTTGGTGGGGTGGGAGTCTGGAGTTCTTCCTTCCTCAGCTCTTTGCCTCCAATAAAGGTTCAGCCAGTTTCTTCACCTCTGTGTCTGCTTTTATTTTCTTTTCACTTCAAGTAACCTGTGAGTCCTGTAAGGCAATGGGCTATGCAGAGGCTAGGAATTCCTGATTACTGGAAAGGCCTTTATGGTGTAATTACTTTCTTTAGTTGTGTAACACACCATGTGCTGGCTGGTTCTTCTCATTGTGCACAGAGATACTGAGGAAAAGCAGCAAGCAATCTATCTGAATAGTCAGTGGCCAGGGTGAAGGGTTCAAGGGAACAGGCCTTCCAAACAGGCATTTAAAAACCAGCCTATACCCTCTCAAGAGCAAACCAAAGAAGAGTGCTCAGCATTCCTTCCTCTCACCACACTTATTCAACATGAGCTTGCAGCCTGCTGTATTCTCAGGGGTATTATGCAGGGACCCACCTGCATCTGGCAGATAGCTGGGTTGGAGAATAAATCTTTGATCTCTGAGTCCTGCTTTATCTTTGCAGTGATGCTGGCAGGTGTCCGCTTGTGATATGCCACAGAACACAGGTTATGTGTGTCCTGTCTGCTGGCTGTGCAAAACCTGGGTCAAAGGAACAGCCTGCAATCAAACACCTTGACAAGGGCACAGACCGCAGCTCAGCTTATGGGAAGCTGCTCTTTGAGCACCTTGAAGGAAGCTGCTTGACTCCCTAAGCTTGGGTCACCTCTGGGAGTGAACTGCTAGTTGGTTGTCACCCCAGAGCCAGTTGCGTTGCAAGGGAGAAAGCACCTTTTGGTTTCAAGATAGGCCCTTAGAGCACTTGTGCTTTTTCAGGTGTGATGCCCACCTGGGTGTTCATTCCCACCCATGGCGATTTAAAGATGGACTTTCCTTTTCCTGCCAGTACAAGTTTGGCTCAGACAGCTCCTGAGAGCACATGCTTGCTGCAGAGATGCTGTCTCAGATCTATTAGCCAGCTTTTGGTTGTTCTTTCACTGCCATTGTGTCACATCAGGATTCACCAAGGCTGTGCCCACCCTACTGGAATTGGGGCTACAAGAGCTGTATGGTTGCTGGAAAGTCATTGGTGCAGAAGTGCTTAAGACCCTGAGCAGCCAGTTGGAGCCATGGGGCATGCGGGGGTCCCATCCTAGACCCCATTTTATTCAGCAAGCTGAGATCGCCATGCTGAACATCCTGGGTAACACCAAGGGGAAAGACGCCTGCAGGCCCTCAAGGTAAGATAGGGAATGGTGACTGGAAGTGTGGGATTTAATGCTTTATAGCTGATGTGGAACACAACAGAAAATTCTGTAGCAGATGTGTGGGTGAATATGCACCCACACACACGCGCACATCTGCATGTATTGCAATGGAGGTTTAAGAAAACAGCACCCTGCAGAGCAATAGCAAAGGTTATTCATCATCAAAGTAAGACTAACAGATCAAGAATATTTAGTTATTGAAAAGAGGGAAAATGACCATTGTCTTGTAAAGGGCCTCGTAAGGTTCTCCTACACCTGCTTCTTTCTGCTCATCTGGAGTTGCACATGCCACTCAGTGAGCCAGTGAAATCCTCACTGAGGGCCACTGCACAGGTACATGAATACAAGAGAGCTTTCCAGCGTGTTAGGAAATATGTATTTATACACTTACAAATGCTTATGGATACTTATTGTTAAGTTCTACAACACAGTAACAAGTTTCTCCTAACAAGCTCAGTTTCAATCCGACCTGTCTAGGATGCACTTCTTCTTCAACTTCTCCTCCTCCTCTGATAGATTTATCTTGATAGGGAAGTGAGAACATTCAGCGCTGAACTTCCAGTCCTGCTCAGTGCAGAGACCTAGTCTGTAACAGTTTGTAGGTACCTATTAGGGACACCACAGAGGTGAACGCTGACTTTGTGTAGTGCAATTGGATTGATGCGGAAAGCTCATCGGAAGGGATTCTTTGCAAGTGTTAACTGCTATGCAATTAGGAGTCGAAAGGTACTTGAGCTACACTAAAATAAAACATGCAGCCCTGTAACTTGGGAAGTGGAAATGACACAAAACCTGCTGTCCCGTGTTGTCCCGCGACCCCTTCCCTCCCACAGTGATGCTGACGGTGGAGCCTCCAAGCTCAGGCTGTCCCCGGGCAGGCGCCAACCCGAGGCGGCCCGGACCGTGTGTCCGTGCCCAGCCATGTCGCTGTCCAGCCGTGTCGCTGTCCAGTCGAGTCGCTGTCCAGCCGAGTCACTGTCCAGCCGAGTCACTGTCCAGCCGAGTCACTGTCCAGCCGGGTCACTGTCCCGCGGGGTCACTGTCCAGCCGTGTTGGTGTCCAGCTGTGTCGCTGTCCAGCCGGGTCACTGTCCCGCGGGGTCACTGTCCAGCCGTGTTGGTGTCCAGCTGTGTCGCTGCCCAGCCGGGTCACTGTCCCGCGGGGTCACTGTCCAGCCGTGTTGGTGTCCAGCTGTGTCGCTGCCCAGCCGGGTCACTGTCCAGCCGGGTCACTGTCCCGCGGGGTCACTGTCCAGCCGTGTTGGTGTCCAGCTGTGTCGCTGCCCAGCCGGGTCACTGTCCCGCCGGGGTCAGCCCGGACGTGCTCCGGTCGGGATTGGCCCGCCCTGCAGCCGTCCCGTGGCGGGAGGGGGGAGGCGGGGCCTGCTGCCGGGCTCGGACGGGATTGGCTCGTACGCGGGATGGGCGGGCACGTAAACGCCTCCGGTGCGCGCTGCGCGCGTTTGGTAGCGCGTGCTCTCGGGTGAGGCGGCGGCGCCACGTGGGAGCTGCCGGTGTGAAGTGCGGAGCGACAAACGGTGAGCGAGGGGCTGGCGGTGACCACCCTGATGGGGCCACCCTGACACCGGCTGTTGTGGGGGAGGCTGGAGGGAGAAGGACGATGTGGTTTGGGAAGGAGGAGGGTGAGGTGCAGCCAGCCCCCGGGCGGCACGAGGAGATGTCGAGACCCCGGGCGGGGGAGAGAGCGGCGCGGGGCGGGAAACACGCGGGTGGCTCTGAGGGACGTGAGCCCCGGGCTGAGCTCTGGGCGGGCTCAGGTGCGGGCAGTGCTGCTGAGGGTGAAGCCCGCAGTGACTCCAGGGCACAGGGAGGAAAGCGGGTGTGTAAGGACGGCGCCGGGCCGGGAAGGGGAGCGCTGGAGCGGCGCAGGGCGAGGACGGAGCCGCCGTGGGGGCGTTACAGCGCGCGAGGCGAGGGGCTGCGGTTCCTCAGGGAGGGAGGGGACGGCACCGGGCGGGGGTTCAGCGGGAAACGCTGAGCTACCGCGGGGGGGCGGTGGTGGCGCATAAGTAGCTTCGGCAGGAGAGGCTGAGCTACCTCAGGGGAGGGAGCGGCGCCAGGCGGGGGCCCTTGGGCGGGAAGGGCTGAGGTACCACGGGGAGGGGGCGATGCCGAAGGAGTTTTGGCGGGAAATACTGCAGTGCCTTGGGGCAGGGATGGCCCCGAATGGACTTCGGCGGGAAGGGCTGAGGTACCTCACGGCAGGGGTGACATTGGGGGCTTCAGCAGGACACACTGAGGAACCTCAAGGAGAGGGTGTCATCAAGAAAGGTTTCAATGGTAAATGCTGAGGTACTTCAGGAGTGGATGGCCATGAGGTGTGGCTCCAAAGGGAAGTTCTAAGGTACCTTGGGAAAGAGATGCTGGGGTCGGAACCTCGAAGCACATCAGGTGGGTCGGGTATGTGTTTATGACAGAAATTTCTGCAGTGATGCATCTCAGTAAGGTGGGGGAGAATGGCAAAACTTAGATCAGGCCTCCTAGAATTTCTTCAGGCTTGGGGACAGGGGTGTTCAGGTTCTTAATGCTGTCCTGAATATTTATTTCTCTCTCTCTCTCTTGCAGCACCCAATTGAATGGAGAAGCAAGTGGACAAGAAGTTCCTGTGCCACAACACAGATAATATTTATTACTCTCAGCTTCAGAGACCTGGAGAACCATTTCAGCCCTGCCTTTAAGCAGCCTCTGCCTATACACTTTTTCCAGGGGAAACACAGGTTGCCAGTAAAATGCCAGATCAAACCACAGGCTGTACGTACACTCTGCAGCTTTCAAGCCCAGTTCTGTGTTAGCTCACCCCTGCAATATTGTGCTGCACATGCAACTTTGACTTGCACTGTCTGTTGCAGTGTGTGTTTGGCTTTGGTGAGGACAGCGTGTGTTTGTCAGCAGTTAGTGCAGGGTGGAATCTTCAGGAGAAAATGCAGTTTTCCATTCTAGAAGTCGTTGATGGTGATGTGTTGTTGTGGAAGATTTCATGGAGGTTTTTGGTGTTGGAGTATTATTGCAGAATGAGTGGATTTGTGAGGTTTGTCTATGAGATGCAGTAAAGAGAGCAGTTTAGAGAGGAAGGACTGGAGATTTGGGCAGTTTGTAGGTAGGTTTTGGATGGTTGTCAGCTTAAGAGTTGGAGGTTTACACGATAAGTGTAGGGTAGAAGGTGAAGTTGGCCTGGGTGGTGCAATTGGATGGGTGTGGAAAGCTGATGAGAAATGGGCTTCTGCAAGTGACCCCAAAACCTGAAGATTCATCTGGCAGCTCTCGACATTTCTCCCTGCCTGGCAGGGCTGGGAGGGCCATGCATGGCTAGTGCAGTGAGGCAGGGCAAGCTTGAACCTCTGTAAAAAACAACAGTTAAGGACCATGGAAATTTGTATTCAGTTATGACATCTATAACATTAAATTGGGGTTCAGCCTGAGAATGGCAGGTGGGGAAACTACTCCAGCAGATGGGCAGACCCAAGGCAAGGTGCCCTTGGTGTGGGCAAGTGTCAGCCCCCAGGCTCAGCCCCCAGGCTCAGCCCCCAGGCTCAGCCCCCAGGCTCAGCCCCCATCTGAATGCAGGGTCTTGGGGTTGGTGTAGTTCAGTCCTCTGTGTGTCTCTTGCAGTAGAATATCTCGCAAAGGAGAAAACAAGAAAGAAGAGGGAAGTAAAGGGCCTGCAAGTCAAGAGTAAGGAGGAAGACAGGCATCCCAAGCTGGGGAGGAGGGGAATGTCACCCTAGGCACATGGAAGGATGAAGGGAAAGAAGATCCTGCCTGAGTGAGTGCCTGGCTAATGCTGGTCTCACAGGAGTCTTGATGTGGTGTGTTTCAGCAAGTGCCAGGGGTGACTGGCAAACAAAGTCTTCGTGAGGGACATGCGGGGAAGCTCTGCTGCTGTGGAGGGGCTGAGTTTTGGGGAAGGCCTGTGTGGGAGGCAAGGGCCAAAGCAAGGTGGCCTTGCTGTGGGGTGTGGGGAGGTGTCAGCTCCTGGACTGAGCCCCTATATGACTGTATGGGCCTCAGGTTGGTGTAGCTCAGTGCATCGTGGGTCTCCCCTGGGGTAGAGCAGCTTGCAAAGGAGAAAGCAAGAAAGAAGAGGAAGATGGTGAACCTACAAGTAAGAGCGATCAAGAAAGAGGATTGGAGTGCACCTGCAAGTCAAGAGGGATCAAGAGAGAAGAGAAGGAAGGTGATGGACCTGTGAGTCAAGAGTGAGGAGAAACACTGAGTTTGACAGCCCAAGTTGGGACTTCAGCATCAGCTGCTGTCAAGCTGGGGTTGGGCTGTTGGCTGGGATTTTGGGAGGTGGGGTAGGTGAGCAGGGGGGCTGGGATTTTGGGCTCCAGAGTGGTTGAGGGAGGGGAGTGGTCATCTTTTGGGAGTTGTCCATCTCTCTTAGCCCTTGGAAAGATGGGGAAAGAGGATCTCATCTGGGTGAGAGCCTGGCCAGTGGCTGGTCCCACAGGGGTCTTGATCATGTGGTGTGTCACTGTAAGTGCTGAGGTGACTGGTAAACAAAGTCTTTGTGGGGGGCATGCAGGGAAGCTCTGCTGCTGTTGGGGGGCTGCCTGGGAGAAAGGCTTGTGCTGGGGCAGGAGCCAAGTCAAGGTGGCCTTGCTGTGGGGTGTGGGGATGTGTCAGCAGCTGGACTCTGCCCCCATGTGGCTGTACAGACCTGGGGCTGGAGTAGTTTTATCCTTATGTGTCTTGGTCGGGGTTGAGCAGCTTGCAAATCAGAAAGCAAAAAAAAAAAAAGAGTGAAGTGGTGAGGCAAGACTAATCAAGAAAGAAGACTATGATGGAGGGCATGCTAGTGAAGAGCAATTAAAAAGGATGGCAGTGGAGCTGCTGGGAAAACAGAAATCAGGACTGTGGAGAGGAGGGTGTGGAATCCCAGGCAAGTCAATAAGCACCTGAAAAAAGATAGGAGAGCAATGTGATAGTCCAAGAGGTGCTCCCAAAAGAATAGGATGGCAGGGAGGAGAGCCCTGGTGGGTCAAGAGGCACTCTGAAAAAGTAAGAAGAGGCTGGTGGGGGAGAAGCACCCTGAAAATGTGAGAAGAGGGTGGAAGGGGGAGCGCCATGAAAATATAAGAACAGGATGGTGGAGGGAAGCACCCAGAAAAAGCAAGAAGAAGTTGATGTGGGAAAGTGCACCAGTGGATCAAGATGCACTCCAAAAATAGTAAGAACAGGACAGTGGGGGGAAATGCTCTGAAAAAGAAAAGGACAGCAGGGACGAATGACATGAACAAGTAGGAAGAGGATGGCGGAGGGGGTGCAGCTGCAGATCAAGAGGCACCCTGATAAAAGTAAGAAGAGGACCACAGGGGGCAGCACCTCAAAAAAGTGAGAAGAGGATGGCAGTGGGGAGCACACCAAAAAAGTAAGAAGAGGACAGCAGGGGGAGCACCCAGGAAAAACAAGAAGAGCATGGTGTGGGGAGTGCACTGCTGGGTCAAGAGGCACCCCTAAGAAGGGAGAAAAGGATGGTGGGAGGGAGCAGCCCAAAACGGAGAAGAGGATGGTGGGAGGAGTGCCCCAAAAAAGGACAGCAGGTAGGAATGACATTAACAAGTAAGAAGAGGATGGCAGGGGGGAGTGCAGTGGCAGATCAAGAGGCACCCTGAAAAAAAGTAAGAAGAGGACCATGGCAGGGGAGCACCTTGAAAAAGTAAGAAGATGGCAGGAGGAGCACCCCAGAAAATCGGACAGGTCAAGATGAGCCCTGAAAAAGGGAGAAGAGGACCATGGGAGGGGATGGCCTGAAAAAGAAGATGATGGAGAGTAGTGCTCCAAGAAAGCGAGAAGAGGATGTTGGGGGGAGCACAGCGGAAAAGAGAGAAACGGATGGGGGGCAAGGAGTGCCTTGAAAATGTGATAAGAGGATGGTGGGGGAGAGTGCCCTGTAAAAGGGAGATGATGATGGCAAAGGGTGTGCCTGAAGAAAGAAAGGATGCTTGGGGGAGCACATGAGGTCAAGAGGTGCTCTAAAAAAACAAGATGATGACTGTGAGGGGGAGTGGCCCGAAAAACCACAAAAATGTGAGCAGAGGACAGCAGGGGGAGTGCCCTGAAAAAGCGTGAAGAGGATGGCCAGCAGGTGCAACCAGAAAAAGTAAGAGGACTGTGGGTGGGAGAACACCAGTGGGTCTAGAGGTGCCCCAAAAAAGTAAGAAGAGGATAGTGGTGTAGAGTGCCTTGAGAGAAGAGGACAATGTGGGGGAGCTTCCCAGAAAAGCATGAAGAGGAGAGTGGGGGGAATACCCTGAAAAATTAGGAAGAGGACAGCAGGGGGAGAGCATCTAGAGAATGTGAGAAGAGGATGGCGGGAGGGGAGTGTGCTGAAAAAGGAGAAGGATGACAGGGGGAAGGGAAGGGGGGTTGGCAGGGAGGTGAACACCCCAAAAAAGGGAGGACAGTGGGGGGGAGCACCTCAAAAAAGAAGGGGGCAGCACAACAGCAGGTCAACAGGCATGCCCTGAAAAAGTAAAAAGGACAGTGCAGGGAAGCACCCAGAAAAAGGGAGAAGATAGCAGGCGGGAGTGCTTTAAAAAGGGAGAATAGGAAGGGGGAGGGGGGGGGAGGGAGTGCACCAGCCTGTCAAGCAGCACCCTGAAGTAGGAAGATGATGGTGTGGGGGAGAGCCCTGAAAAAGAAAGAAGGTGGTGGTGGAGGGGAGCACAGCAGCAGGTCAAGAGTCACCCCAGAAAAGAAGAGGATGGTGGGGGGGGAGCACCCCAAAAAAGTCTAATGAGAGCGGGGGGGGGGGGGCGGATAGCCAAAAAAAGTTGGAAGAGGACAGCAGGAGGGAGTGCACTGGAAGGTCAAGAGACCCCTTCAAAAAGTAGGAAGAGGACGGTGGTGGGGACTGCTCTGAGAAAGTGAAAAGAGGAGATATAGGAGATATAGGGAGCAGGTTGGGGGGGGCGGAGCGCACCAGTGGGTCAAGAGGAGTCTCAGAAAAAGTGAGAAGAGGATGGTGGGGGGAGTGCACTGGCATGCTAAGAGGTACACTGAAAATGTAGGAAGGGGATGGTGGGGGGAGCACACCAGCGGGTCAAGAGGTGCCTTGAAAAAGCAACAAGAGGATGGTGGGAGGGAGCGCCCCAAAAAAGGGAGAAGAGGGCAGCAAGGGGAGATGCCCTGAAAAGGTAGGAAGAGGTTGGCAGGATGGAGAGTGCTGAGAAAGAAAGACGATGGTGGAGTGGAGCACACCAGTGGGTCAAGAGGCACCCCAAAAAAGTAAGAAGAGGGGGGAGCACCCTGAAAAAGTAGAGCAGGGGAAGCACACCAAAAAAGTCAGAATCAGGGGGGGACATACCCTGAAAAAGTAGGAAGAGGACAGTGGAGGGGAGTGCAGTGGTGGGTTGAGAGGGGCTCCCAGTAAGTAGGAAGAGGATGGGGTAGGGGGGCACCCTGAAAAATTGAAGCTGTTCTAAAACCTGAAGAGGTGTCAGTAAGGCACTGTAAGGCTCACCAATTTGGACGATCTGAAATTGTGATTCTGTGATTATACGAGGTAATTGTAAAGCTGACAAAAAACACAAAGAAAGTGGCCAGTGGAGCGATAATGGGCACCCTGATTCCACAAAACCCGTATGAGAGCATATGCTATGATAGCAGATGTTAAAAGATATGCAATTGGACTTAAAATGCAAAGTTGTGCTAATCAAATAGTGAAACAATGTGTGATATATTGTAAAAATAATCCTAAGATAGTGTTAAAGCCTCCACCCAGAGAGGTAAAAAGAGGGAATTTTCCAGGATAATAATGTCAAATTGATTTTTCTGAATTACCAAAGTGTAATAATTATAGGTATCTTTTGCTACTAGTAGATGCCTTTTCTGGATGACCTGAAGCTTTCCCATGTTGGACTAACAAAGCTAGGGAAGTAGCAAAGAAATTATTGAATGAAATCATACCAGGGTTTGGGGTTCCAGGTGGGATCTCATCAGATAGAGACCCACATTTTATAGCAGAAGTAATACAGATAGGAAAAGCTGATAAAATGTGTATTTCCGGAAACCAAATACTCACTGAATACACATTGTTTTGGGGAAAAACTTCTGCATCATTACGTAGTTCTATCCAGCAGAAAGCACCTGTGCCATTGGAGGTGCCCATACCTCCCTTCTGACCTGTAGATCAAGTCTATCTTTGGACCTGGAAGGACAAACTTTTGAAAGAGTGGTGGAAGGGACTGTATGGTATTGTTAGAAAGAACACAGCTGTGAAACCTCAGTCTCTGGATTCACTGCACTAGAATAAAGAAAAGTATGGAGACTGGGTAGAAATCAGAAGCGATCACTCCCTTAACGTTCAAGAAAATTTAGTGGACTGCACCTGGACTGAAACAGAGAATTGGATTGTATTGAGGAGGTTTATTAGTATTGATTGTAGCATTAATAATAGCCTGTTTGCTCTGTAGATACCTGTTTAAACATGCATTACATTGAACATAAGTATTTGCCTCTTATATCATATAGTAAGTTCACAGACTGTTAAATCAGGAAAATCCATGGACCCAAAATGTACCATTTATGATAATCCAGAAGACAGTGCAGATAGCTAACATGACCGATTGCTGGGTATGCATGCATTTCCCAGAAAATTCAATTAAAGGTATTGGGAATACCCCTTCCTATTAGTATATTTTGGGATCACTTTTGGGAAAACACTTCATTTGAATGTTGATCAATCTAAAAGAATCATGATTGAATTAGAGGAGATTTGGAAGCATAACTGCAGGCTTATGTGAAGTATAGAAAAACAATATCCCTTGTGGATTTCAAGAAGTTTGGACATGATTGATGTCCTAGATTCCTGATTTACACATGTGGATTAAGAAGTTTATTGTATTAGCAATTGTTGTATGTTATGTTGTAATGTGTGAAGTCTGATGTTGCAGTCACTAAATGAGTTTAGAAAAGGTGGGACTTATTTGATATATGTATGTATAAAAAGAAGTCCTAAAGTGGGGAATTGTAGTCATTACCACTTATGAGTCCTGTTGGCAATTGCTAACCTAAAGATATGTAAATCCTTGCAGTAAACAAGGTGGGTGATGATGTCTCATGCAGGGATGGTGAATTCTCCTCTGGCCAGGAAGATTGGGTTAAATGTGCCACTTTGTCTCTTTTCCAAATTATGTTTTAGGCTGTATTTCACATTATCAAAATAAAGCTTCTACCCCCTTGATTCTTATTGCGTTAATAGAATTAATAGAGGTATTGAAGCTTGTTCTAGCTAAACTGGAAAAAAGGCAACAACCATGTGTACTTCTTAATAAAGATTAAATCAAATCTGCCATGTCCTTATCCTTGAGTATTTTACTCTGATTAATTCCTTCCCAGTGTACTGTGTGTATTAAGGCCTGACATTCACTGCCACAGCGGATGAATCTAATGTTGCACTTAAACAAGAGCCACACTTGCTGCATAACCTGTTTGCTATCTAGGATATCTGCTCCATTGGATGCTTTGTTGTAGGAAAAGTGCATGTGAAACTGAAGAGCCATCTAATTGTGTCATTATACACGTTCACTCATCGTTTTTTTCTGCTTTATTGGTAGCTTTTAGAAATTGGATTGTTTGAAAAGGACTTTTATTTTGGCTCTGCAGAGGCAGCCCAGTATTCTGTTATGTGGGCCTTCTACCTGAGCTCACCACATGTATATCGTGTGAGCATTGCACTACACATTGATGGCAAAATGAGGTGTGCTTTCTATTTCTCCTGTAATATAGTTAGAAAGATAATAACGTAATGATCATGCCAGGAACTAACTTCACAGTGAATATTTGAAGGAACCTACTGCTCATGTATTTATAGTTATTTGGATGATTTAGATTGAAAAAAAAAATCCATACTTTTATCCTTTGCTGTACAGAAGGTGGTTGAACTTTTTTATAGCAGATTAAATCACTTGTAAAGCAAAATTGTCATCTCATGTGAAGAAGAAGCGGGGTAGATTTATTCATACTTTATAAGCACCATAGGTTAGCTATACAGAGAAGCAGTTTAAAAAACAAATAAGCTTACTAACAAAAAGGTAAAAAAAACCAAACAAAGCCACTGATGTGATGTCCGTTTTCCTGTGAGCCTGTGAGGGGATATCCCCATAATTACACAGGTAAGCCCAGTTGTATGGTGCCACTTAAAGAAAAATGCTATATTGCCTCAGTCTAATTAGCTGAGGGCCCTGTGGAAAGCTGGTGAAAAAAGGCAGGTTTGGATCAGGTCAAGAGGTTGGTTACAGGCTCGTGGCAACGCACGCTCAGTATTCACAAACTTACACGGCAATTGCTGAAACACGAGCACTGGCCGTGTACCTGGCATCTGTGGTCCTTGTGCCGCTGTCACGTTCTGTCCAGTTTCGGAAGCTCTTTGTGCAGGGCTATTTGAGAGCAATTTCTGAAGGATGCAGAGTTTCCAGAGTTGCGATGCCTGCCCGGCTGCGGCTCAGCCACGGTTGAGCCAAGTTATTGCTATAAACAAGGCATGGGCTGTGGGGAAAGGCAATATATTTTACTAGGTCAGGAGACATCATTGGGAAAAACATACTATTTTTAAAAATGCCAGTCTCTGAGTGAGAACATTTGCAGGAACCTGAAGGAGGGTTTATGCACTCAGAAGCAGGTCTGCTGTTTCCTAACTACGGCAGTAAATCCAAGATGCAAGGAGAGTTTAGTGGAGTGCAGCACCCTCCTGGCACTGCTGGACAGTTTACAGATATCACATTTATGGGCTAATCCTTTATTTGACATCTTTTCTTTCTGCCTGATATGCGGAAATGTAAGACTGGCTTTGAGCAATCAGTGAGTTTGCTTTCCTTGGTATTGTTGTTTTGAAGCCACTGTATCACCTTGGCATTAAACTCATAGAAGTATTAACCTCTGGGACACCTGCATTATACATTAAATAGCAATTCTGCCATATTGAGTTCTAGGATATAATGTGCCAATTACCAAAATTAAGGTCTGCCAATTATTTTTAACTTTCTGGATATTTTCAAGGAGAAGAAAAACAAGTTTGGATAACAGGAACCTTAGTGTAAAAGATAATATCTCCTAGGAGTGTTTTTCTACATGATGCCAGATTCTGATAAATAAGAGAGATGCTATTTTTTAATATAAATATGTCTGTTTGTTTTGGCATTTGGTTGTGAAGTTCACAAAAAAAATTAAACTTCAGATTATTAGGTTATGATGGCAGCATAAAAATGCTAAACTTCTAAGAGAGACTAATAGATAAATCATAATTGTCCTAATTCAACTCACAATGGTTTGACTTCCCCATATAAACTAGGATCTTAGAGAAATAGTCTCTTAAAGAGATAAACCAAGTTGCATTTTGGCTTTTTTTTTCTTTTTTCTGGCTTGCAAGTCAATAGCTTAAGATTCTTCAGCTGTAAAATCCTTCCTCTTTACCATGACCTAGGCAAGCCCTGTAACAACAACATACTTACTGGTACGTGTACAGCAAGAGGACGTCTCTAGAATGGAAATTCTATATCTAAAAATCTTGGTTTTATGTGGGTTTGTCCGTTATTGGCTAATGCATGACGTATCAAATACATAGGTGATGTGTTCCCATGCCCAGCAGCAGGATGCTAGTGCAGCACATATTATTGAAAATATGCAGAACTGGTTTGCACTATTTATCTAACTCACTGTTTTGCACTGTTGTCTGTCTGGTTCGTTTTTAGTACTCGCCCTTTCAATACAGAAAGAGCCCAAATGTCCTCCAGCAACCACATCACGAGTATTTGGGGGGGCATTGCCCTTTGGAGATGTGCTGGCAGCGTGCCTGTCTCCGTTCGCAGCGTGGAAGGTCTCACTTCACGTGGTTTTGGTAGAAGAGGAGCCTGGAGTCACCCAGCACCGTGTCTGTCCCTGCTGAGTCACACATGCCTGTCTCACGAGCGTGGCAGGACTGGTCCCGTGCCAGCACGACACTGTGCCAAAATTGTGTTCTGCACAGTATAAGTGGCTATTTGTCAAGAGAAATTTATTATATTCTGATGAGTTAAACAGGTTTATTTGACCATAGATAAGAGTTTTTTCTTTGCGTGCTTTAAGTGGAACAGTTTCCTGTTTGCTACTCATCATGATCACACAGTTTCCACATCTCTTTTACGAACTGTACCATTATGATACACCTAAGATAACACCCACATTACAAACATTGCTACACACCAGTAGCTTTTATGGGAGAATTGTACTTGATGTTACATTGCTGTTACCTTATTTAACAGAGTATGTCTTAATACTTTTTTTTGGTCATAAATTGTCTCATTTCTTAGGTAAGAAAAGACTTCCCCTGTCATTTATTACCTGAGATGACGGTAACGTGTCATGCTAAAAAAATTGCTGAAGGAAACAATTCAGGCCATTCTTGTGTGGGCTGTAGTTTGCTTCCCAGTGGCCCCCGGTGAGGCAGCTCCCTGCATAGCATATCTCAGCAAAGCTGAGGTCAGAAGGAACTATTAGATCATCGAATTTGGCCTGATGCGTATCAAAGGCATCTAAATTTCACTCAGGAATGTCTGAATTGTTACATATTAAGTTTTCCAGTGATAATTCTACACTATTGTCTGGTGCTTAAGTAGATTGTCCTCTCCTTCTACCTCCAGCAGAAAGTGTAGTTCTTGCTCTCACCAGGCACAAGAAGTCTGGAGGTCAGAGACCCTATGGCTGCATACGTACTGCAGAATAAAGCAGAGCCAGCTACGAACTGCAAGAGAAAGCAGGGTCAAAATAGAATAGATTATTCATTTCCACACCACGTAGTGCTTGGATTTGCACCTCTCCTGAGCACTACAGTTTCTGGGCTCCTAAGACATGGTTTTTAGTTGAACGTGCCTGAAATAATAGAAATGCTGTGTTGCAACCCATCAGGGGCACAGTTTAATAACGTGACATGACCTGGGTGTGTGTCGTGCCGCCAGGAGCCACCTGAGGGTACGAAGTCTGCTGGGAAAATATTGGAGGATTTGCGTGGGGTGGAGGAGCCAAACCTGGCACAGTTCTGTCCATAATGCTTGTTCGGAATGATCTTTGCAGCCTACTGTCTCCCAGACTGGGGCCAGTTATCATCTCATAGTGGGCTAACTGGGACAGACCAAAACCATGTCACATACTGACAGTCACGACATAGTTTAGGTTGCTGCCTCTCCCTGTTATTTAGCAGCACACCCATGGCCTGTAACTGTGTCAAGTGGCAGCTCTGATTTAGGGAGAAGGTGACTTCAGCTGAGGTTAAGAACCAGTATATGAATGGGACCTGGAGTCCTGAACACAGTAAGATTTGGCATGTTTTATCACTCTGGACTCACGAACCCATAAAGAAGTTGCACACCTTCTTGGAAGACATTTCCAAGTTTTTTGTTGGCTAAAGATGGATTTTCTTTGAATAGGGGTTGGATGTTGGGTTTTTTTTTTGCTTTGTTTTGTTTTGGTTTTTTTAATAAATGAAAAATTGGTGGTGGTGGAATAATTCTGAAACCTACCTTCTCCCCTTCTATCTGAGCTGGTGAACTCTTTAGGGAGGGAGAGGAGGTGTTTCTGGAAGCTCACGGAGAAAGCCAGGTGTCTGTAGAAATAAACCTGTATTCCGCAGCATTAAGAAACACGTAAATGTATATGCTTTTATGATAGCTAGGCAGATGTAAAACTCAATAATTTGTATCCAACTAATTGTTAAGCTCAAATGGGCTCATGATTTTATTACATTTTCATCCTGAATTTTAAAGGTTTCAATTAACTGAGTTTAACAAAGAAGCAGATAAAGAAAACTCCAAACTTACAGTTGGTTGTGTTTCTTTCCCGCTAGTTTTCTATTGGAGCTGAAAGACTGCATTTTATCTGAAATGTAACAAAAGATGCAGAATTCTTTATGTATTGATGCCAGGAACAAAATGTCCACTGATTTAAATGGGTTCAGGTTTCACATGAAGTAATCTGATTTTCATTCATTTGTATTTCATTTTCCATTGCAAATCATGGAATCATAAACCCAAGTTCCTGATGCTTTAGAAGCTGTACAAATGCAAAAGATCTCTTAACTTTCTGTCCTTCTCTCTCCACAAGTGCACTTTATAATTATGTGTAAGTTATGAATCTCCTTAGAAGAGAACACCACCTTGCATGACTCGGAGCTGTAAGAGACAGCCGGGCCCGTGTTTACACCCAGGTAAATTCTTGGCTGTTAGGAAGCTCACATTGTATTTAACAAGCTCCACATGTACATTTGAGGTGAAAACTGGGGTCCAGTTCAAATTATTTTGGCATCTGTGTGTAACAGAAGAAAAGTGCTGTATTCCACGAGTCTTGCTGTGGATCTGCCCAGAGCGCTGCAGCGCCAAATAGAGAGGACTGAGCTGCCCCAGGTGCAGAGAGAAGGGCCATGTTGGCTCCCCTGAGGTGGAGAAGCAGGTGGACAGGCCTCCTGCACCCTGTCCCCAGGGGACATCAGTGCCACAGGGTGTGCAACCATCTTGTCTGGCCATGTTCTCTCTCATAGAAGGAAAGCTGCATCACGATACTCCACAGAAGGCCTGTTCTAAGAGGTAAATTTGAAATTTAAAACAAGACAAAGGCCTTCATTTTCTAGACAACTGTTCAAATTAATGACAATAGATATAAGGCCAAACTCAGCCTTTGAAGTTCTGAAAGCTGTGGCAAGGACATTTCCTTGTAGAGCTGAGCCTTCGTGCATTAAGGAAGTGCTGTCATGCAGTATTTGATGTGAGGGTAATTTAATCTTCACTAATGAGTCAAGAGAGGTTTCACTAGAAGACTGTACATATATAATACATTGCATTAACATATTCCCAGCTTCACTATCCATGCTTCCTGGCCAACAGCACTCCATTTTGAAGTCTTGTGATTAAATTTGACCCGCTGATACTATGGAAATTGCCTACTTGTGTTTATTGCTCAGCCTCTTCCATGTGTTGCCGGTCAGAACAGCGGTCTGGTACAGTTAGAGAGAAAATATTCTGCATCCGACACAGAATATGGACAGCCCTATACTAACATGTTAATATGTTAATGTTTGTCCTCTTTTAATATGGCTTTTAATATTTAAAGTACAATTTTGATTTAATACAGATGAGAACCTAGTGAAGCATGCAAGCTTCAACTAAAAGTGAACTCATGGAAATTTTTCCTTGTTAAGCAGCACCATTTGAGCACCACGGATTTGTACTTCATCTTCACAGAAGAAACTAATTTTATGTGGTCTTGTCTTTTTATTTTAATTCTGTGTTCTCTTTAATTCAAAATGTTTATCCTTACACAAGAGCTTGTAGTGGATTTTAACTTTGATATATGCAAATTAGCTGACCACCTGATTCAGACTAAATTAAGCGAATATCACTAATTTATTTTGTTTCCAATGTTCTCCTGCATTTTCTTGAAGTTTTGCGATATTCTGGTGTTAAAAAGGAAGGGAGTCCATACTGAAAGTTTAAGACGATGCAAACTCCGTTAGGTTGGCAGGAGATGTGTCAGATCGCTAAGAAGCCTGTGTGTGTCACATATAACTGAGCCAACAAACAGACAAAAATATATTAGGCAGGAAGTCACTTGCCACCTCTGCCTCTGGAAAGCTGTGAAACGTACACTCGACTGTCACAGCCATTTGGCATCAGCAAATTTCTCCTTCCCATTGCTGAAATCCTTTTTATATATCAGAGAGATCAATCACTTCAGACATGAATCAATATAGAGGTGACCACTGGCCTGATTGCTTACAGACTCTGATTGTTCATTGTCTCTGGCTTTTACAGAAAACTTTTGAACATTTTCTTTGTTTTTTCTGCTTCTGGAAAGAAAAGTTCCTTGCAATGTCTTCTGATACTTCTGAGCCAGTTATGAAGGAGTTCTTCAAGTATGGTTGTTCATTCACACTTATGTCTGTCCCAGAAGGAAAAAGACGCTGAGATCTTCAAGCTAAAAGTTTAATAATTAACAAAAAGATTCACAACTTAATCATTCCTGGTTTCAGCAGGTCGTTTTCACATCTGCTATCACATTCAGGAGCTAATGATAAAGAAAACACATTAGAACACCTCTTACCGAATTTAAAAGACCTCACACTGTTACAGCAGTTAAAATGCAATTGATATCCATCTCATTTGCAACAACTTAGGTCCATGTATGGAAAGATGTCACTAAAGCAACAACTAATTTGGTGTTCAAAAAGAGACAGTTAAAATGAACCAGGAGAGAAGCTGTTTCAAACCATCTCTACTTAATACGTTCTGTATAGACTGTCCTGTTTCTTGTTCTCACCCTTGCTTATTCTTCTCCCCATTTCTTCTCCCAGAGGGACTTTACATTTCCTGCCTCACAGTTTATCTTTTGAAGCAAATGTCTACAAACAGGGATAAGTATATATTACTAACAATCCAGGAACTATTAACTAATTAACAATATCCTGGAAGAAAAGGAAGAGAAACAAAATGTGATCTGCTTGCTGGTAGGATTAGGATTCATAGGTCAAAGCGAGTCAGAGGGTTTTGGCGTCATTGATCTATGGTTGCAGGAGGTTCAGGGTTGTGCGAGGTAGAAAACTTTTCCCCAGGCAGTTGTTTCCTGCAACTAATAAGCAGTCTTTACACTAATCCTGGAAAAAAGGAGTGGTTTCTTTTTGTCTCTTTGATGTTTGTGTTTGCTCTTTGTGTCATTTACTCTGTGTAAAAGGAAGGAAATTCAAGATGTACTGTGGTAGAAAAGCCCTTAGGAAAGCAGCAGAGATGGGTATAGACATGAGTCATGCTCTGCTTTCTCACCATAGGTCTCTTTTATTAGCACCAAAATGTCATATTTATCTTAAAATGTGACATGTTTTAACTTTCCAGATTATTTCATCTGCTTAGCAGGATTCATTAGGAACACTCTGATACTTTGTCTTTCAACTGAAAATTTCAGAAAGTATGTTCATTTGGACTGAACTTTTGTTGAGAATCAGGAGAGAATGATGATGGTAACTCTCTTTTCCTTGCTTCCAGAAGACAGACTGCAGCACGGTGACTGGGGCGCTCTCCAGGATGTGGGAAACCACTTAAGTGGTTTCTTGTTAGTATAGGAAAAACAGGAAGGCATATTAATGGAGAAAATTTCATTTCAGGGAGAAATCCTATGGCTAAGGCTTATACAATGCTCTAATATCTTAACCTGGGCTTTCTTCCATAAATGTTGCAGTAAAGAATTCTTGACATTATTATTCTAAGTAATAGACTCAAAAGCTGAAATAGAGGGTGAAGAATTTTGTTATTTCTGTAGACAGACTTTCACGCCTTGATCATATTCTGTTCTCTATCAGGTGTGCACGGGCCTTTTGCTGACTGCAGTGTTTCTCAAAGTGCATTTTAAATGCAGACAGAGAGCAAAAGGAAGTGTTCTTTCTTTCTCAATCATTAATTTGGTAGTTTATTGCTACATATCTTCAAGAATATACTGTTCTCATTTGAACATCGAAACCTATTAAAAGCTCAACAAGTAGCAATGTGAGTGGTTTCCTCACCATTTATAGTGTAGCTTTTGCCCTAGAAATTATGGCCAAGTCCTGTCATTTACAAGGGGTTGTTCTACAACTAAGAAGTCTTTAATTTTACACATATACATTTTTTATGATGGACTGTGAGAGTCTACACCAAATTATATTCTTTGCATAGTGTTGAAGTATCGCATTTCTAAATCTGCTTTTAAAAGTCTGTGTTCTGAGTTGATGGCAGCTCTTACCCAAGAATCCATGGATCTGAATCCAGTTAAAAGTGATAGAAATGGCTACTCCAGTTCTTGCTGGTCCTTGATTACTCCCATGGCCCTTTCCACTAGCTGAGAACTGACTGTACCAGCAAAGCATTTTTCCTTTCCTTTGCCCAGAAGCTGGAGTTGGGGAAAAAGAACAGGAGCTCTCAGGAAGGAAATTCCTAAACAGAAGCCAGAATATAGAGCCAGGCAAGAATCCCACACACTACTGTTGTATTGGTCCTTAAAGCAGTCTACTGTTGCCATTTGATTTACAGCAATATCTGTTTACTTTTTTATTTTTGTCCTGCTCCTTAGGTTCTTCTTCAGTTACAAACCGTGTAACAGCCCCATTCAGGGATGCTACCTCAGTCATGATGGGGCAGTACTCCTCATGCAGGAAAAGAAAATAAAAGATTTATTAACAATTGCACTGTGACCAGCAAAGTATCAGCAAAGTATCCGAACTGTCAGGAGTTGGCATAAACCACAAAATAAACTATTTTTCCCCTTGGAAGGGGTCTTGAAGCAATACAACATTATCAGGATCTGAACAAAGAAACTAAATGTTAGAGAGAAAGGAGTACATCTTGCACGGGAAAACTTTGGCAGGAGAGAGAATAAAATAACAAAGAGGGCTTGGTCCTCAGCCAGACAAAAGTTCAGCAGAGGAACTAAGTGTTGCCTACAGCAGCCCGATGAAGAAGAGGTGTTGGTGGAAGTATCTTCTTGAGGAGTATTCAGCAGGGGAGCTCATACAGAAAACTGAAATGGTAACCTGGAGATCCAACACAGCACTAATCTCCTTGTATTGTTTTTGATGAGTCAGAGAAATGCTGAAAAGTATAGTTAACTTTGTTGCTAAATCCTTTTCATTTCTGTCTTGATCTTCTTGGAACAGAACGGACTTGAGGTAACAGGCAGGAAATTGTAGGACTCAACCAATAGTTTGAGTTCTGCAGATGTAAACAGAAGTTAAAATTCCTGGAATAAATGATAAGATTTATATAATGCAATATATAAAATTCATCATGTAATGTAATATAGAGGTGACTGATATACTTTAATATCAATTGGACTTCCAATACATGGTTGCAATTATATATTAAAATATATAATGGATATAATTTATTGTCATGTACAAAACATAATTGTGTAGTAAGCCATAGGAAATTATGAGGCTAAAGACTGACATGCTAAGTGCTGTACCCGACTTCCCTATACTACAGGCTATTCCACAAGGTAATCTTTTCAGACCTTGATTGAGAAGAACTCAATGAGAATTAATGCTTTATTAATCCATATTTTCGAGAACCTAGATGGAAAGTCTACTATCCAGTATTTAACATGACCTTGACAATAACTGTGGCCTAAAACCAGCCAGAGTAGGGCTGGAAGCTGCTCAGATTGCACCATTGTAGTGTGAAAACAGGGACACTGTGAGACTTCATACAGGACAAGCCAAAGACCCGAGTCCTGGGAGTTTCTGTCCTTACAGGCAGATCATCTTTCCATTCTCCATGAACTTCCAGTCTCAAAACACTCTCAGCAGAAGTCCTCATATATTCCACTAAAGCTGAAGGGAAATACTTACTTTTTAGCCTAGAAATAAGAGATGGAGGTCAGCTACAATCTACATCTGTTACGCTCATGGTTAAGTACAAATGAGTAACCACTTTTTATAAAGTAGAAGCTCGTGTGTAATTTGAGTGTGTGGTTGTTGATGTCAAAGGGAAAAAGTGCACATAAAAGAAAGTCATGACAATGAGAGCAAAGTTTATGTGTTTATTGCCTATAAACTGTGGCCTAGCTATTAAAAAAACCCTCTTTTTGTATGTGTTTCAATTGTGTAAATGTTGTCCTTTTTCTTTTCTCTCTGTGAGCTCTGTTACATGAATGTTTTATCAGGCAATAGCCAACATAAAGTATTTTTATGTTATGGCAAAGTCTTTGGCAATATCTGTTGATCCCACAACATGCAACAATTTGCCATACACCTCGTATCTTAACCTGTAATCTAGATTTTCCATCTATACACAATAGCCGTGTTTGGAAAGCTGTTACCAGTGTGCTAGAAAACAATGGATAGAATAAGAGTCCAGCTTTATACAAAATGGCTATGTCTATTTCTTATTATGCAAAGACAGCATTGGGTCAAAATGGGTTGTGTTTCTTTTGCATGGTGGCTGTAATTCTGAAGTGATATATCTGAGAGTATCTGGAGATACTACCCTACGAGGAAAGACTGAAGGAGTTTATTCTTTTCTCCTTAGAAAAGACTCAGGAGGGACCTCACCACAGTATTCCAGTATTTAAAGGGCAACTACAAAGAGAGCAAAATCTCTCTCTTCACAAGGAGCCACATGGAGAAGACAAGGGGCGATGGGTACCGGTTGCACCAGGGAGGTTTCATTTTTATGTAAGAAGGACATTCTTCACAGCAAGATCAATCACTGGAACAACCTCAGCAGGGATGTGGCAGAGTCTCCATCACTGGGGGTTTTCAAGGTGCAACTGGACAGGATGCTAGATAATCTCATCTGGGTTCCCTTCCTGTGAAAGGTTGTACCAGATGGTCCTCTGAGGTCCCTTCTAACCTGGGATGTTCTATGATTCCCAAAAATGACCTTTAAAAAAAATCTCCTAGTGTTCACAAATTTCACTTTTAAATATGTTTGGAAGTTCCTGGGCAATAGGACAGAATGATACATGTCTACAGGTGTTTTTATTTTCAAATTTGTCATTCATTATATGTAGCATGTTAAATAGAATAGGAATTGATAAGGCACTGTGAATTAAGACATATTAAGACCACTAAGAGAAGGTCGAGACTGGTGGTGGTGATGGGAGGGCTGAGTGTCTGTGTTGTAGAATTGTAAAAGAGTATATAATTTTATAGTTAGAGACTATACAGTAGTACATATACAAAAATACACCCTCAAGAATGTAAGTGGAACATTCAGCACTAACTTCCGCGTCTGAGTAGCTGGGTATTTCACCTTGCAACCATAAGGTACAGGTAAGGTGAGGGAGTGGGTGGTCATTCCTTACTCTTGCACAACAAAGGCTCTTCATTATGGGGAATTTCTTCCAAATCCTCACATTTACCTTATAGTGAAGGGAAAAGAGACAGAGGGGTCGTTGGGTCCTTGTCCTTCGGTGGTTTTTGGACACTAAAGCCAGGGAGTACACCACTAATACTGCCAGCTCTGAGTTCAGTCAAGCAAGTAGCCCAATCAGCCCATAGCAATAACATATTGGTTTTACGGAACCGCAGGTGTTCCCAGCCTGATAACCACATTACCTTGTGCTAACATTTGCTCAGCCAAATCTGAGAATGATGTGCAATTATCCACAATACAATCACTGACAATTAAGAACAGTTACATTTCTAGTAAATGTTTCCTTATGTCTTTACAAATGCCAAGTGTGACTAACCAGTTCAAGTGCCAGTGGGAAGTGGATATCATGAACGATGTGCTTGGAAGTGCCCTAATTCCCAATGAGTCACGTTTACAGATAAAGCAGAGGAAATAATCACTTCTCAGTCGGGGCTGTTAAGTAAAAAAGACAGACCACGTGGATGGTATGGATGAGAAGTACAGTTAAAGAATGAACAAACTCCATACACAAAGCAGGAAGCTGAGATAAATGGAAGGATGACTATGAGTTTCTCAGATGGAAGCCACCTGCATAGCCTGAAAACAGAAGTGAAGGCATTGTTGGAGTCTAGCAGATATTTCCTGAGATCACCTTCCAAAGTTTTCCTACTCCTCCTCTATCCTTAAGGGAAAAAACAGACATGCTGGGTTACTCTGCACGCGCTGTAAGAAGGGACAGTATCCTGGGAAATCCCTCCCTGGTGCAGAAAACAGTCCTTCATGAGTAAAAGACATCCCATTTGGAGAGGAAAATAAAGGAAGAAATTGGCATATGGGCACTGACAGCACTACAGCAAAACAAAGTAGGTTCACAAGAGCCTGAGAAAGAATGCCAAGGATTTCTCTAGAAGCCCTGGTTTGTGCAGACACCAAGGCTTCAAACCTTCAAGTGAACCTCCCAAGCTATCATTTTCAGATGAACCAGGAGAAATCCAATATACACAAACCAGAGGAGCAGGACTTGAAAGGACCCCAGATGTGGACTCAGAATCTCTGTTGTTTATTCAGTGACATTTTAAGAGCTCGTGCTGTGCTGTTGCAGTGCCAGGTGACTGTCTTCCCATGAGGGAGGTGTTGAGGTGGTCTTTAATAAATAGTAGGGGTTTATTCTGGCCTAGGCTTCCAAATTAAGCAATAAGCTATTTCTTCATCTGAGGGTCATATTTCCACACTTAGTTTCCATTTTGCTTTTCTTTCCCCATATTATGTTTTACATTTTTTAATTTGAGACATTCTGATTTTGAGTTTGGACTTAAATCTGTTTTCTCTTTGTGCCCACAAGAGACACTTTAAGCTAGTCAGGTGGGAGAGGTCACAGCCTTAAGACCTCTAGTTAGGTCTTTATGTAGTATGGCGTGACAGTGAATATCAGAATTGTGGACTCTACTATCCCTGTACCTCCATTTCCTCATCTCTAAACAAGGGTTGATGATAAAGGTTAAGTTATTCATGTACTTAAATGATGTGTAAATCAAGCATCTAATACATGTATAATCTCTCAACCTGAAGATTTATTGAATTTAAAAGGTACTTGAAGATTCACCATTGGTTCATTTCTATCAGAGGGCGAAGTGACCCCTCAATTCTACACTGTTATACACAAAACCAAAATATTCCTGCTGGCAAACTGCTGGCTGAAAAGCATAATGCTGGAATGTAGACACCTCCTATTGAGTGTAGGGTAGAAATGAGCATTTGCCTGCCAGCACAGATCAGGGATGGCAATAGAAGGGACTGAATCTCTGAAGGCCAGCAAGCTGCCAATGGGCAGAACAAAACTCCCAGAGGGCCAAAAAAGAGAAGGAAAGAGGAGATGGGTAATTAAGAACCAGTTAGGAAAGATTAGGGAGCCAGAAGTCTCTCATTGGGTGGCCAAGAGACCATCATCCCAGCTTCTTGCCTATCATAGTATCATTTAGATTGGACAAGAGCCTCAAGATCAACAGGGCCAGGAGCAGCTGGGCAACATTGTGTGAGAAAGGTCCCAATTTGAGTGGACAAGGGCTCTTCCTGCTCATGTGTAACATGTTGGTGCCCAGCTCCAGGAAAAGATGGGGAAGAGGATATGAAAGCAGTGTTAAATGTACACTAGAAAGAGAGAAGACTAAAACCACAAATAGCAAGAAGGAAGAGATAATGACAAATAATTATCTAATGGAGTAAGCTATATAATCATAAGCTGGTAAAACAGAAATAGGTTAATGTTAGGGTGGGAACAGATCTTGACTTACTTTCTGTGAACTGCTCCAGCTCATCAGCTATGTAGCCAAAATAACCTCTGAGATGAAAGCAATTCATAATTATTGTCCAACTCCAACATTCAGATCATTTCTAAACCCTTATTACAGGCCATGTTTACAGACTATACCAATAACTGGCTTTATCTGCAGTGCAGCCAGGCTACGAAACAAAGTAGAAACAAAACATTACTTAAGGTCATGGAATCCACGTCACATTTATAATTTGGCACAGAGACCTCAAGCACGGTAAAATCTATATGAGCTGTTTACTCTTCAACCTTCTTTTGCCGAAACCTAATTGAGGTGAAATCTATTGACAGGGAATTACATTTTTGAGGTTTGCCTGGTGAACAGATATTTCTGTTTTTTAAATAAGTAAAAGATGTACAAAGTAACGTAAGTAATAACTGAGGATATAGATTCTGATTCTTCAGCTCCCATGTTTTAAAGAGATTCCTATTTTAAATCTAGCAATGAATCAATTTATTCTACGATGATTTTGTGAATTTCCTGGAACTAACATCTCGGACTACTAACTTGCCCGTGGTTATGGAGCTGCTAAAAAGAGTTCTCAAATTTTCACTTGCCCTTGGCAAACTTCAAGATGTAAAGAAAACATGAGTGGCAGGCCATTTGTTTTAGGCATATCATGTATAACAGAAACAAAACCACAAAGTATAATGGGGGAATATTTTGGGGAAGAGTGAAATATGTGGACAGACAACAAACTAACCATTTCCTGTAAACATGAGAAATATTTATTACAATGAGCTTTTTTTGTTGGTATTAGTTAAAAGTCCAGTAGTTTAAAGTTTAGTGGAGTATAACTTGTTTCCTTAAGGGAATTTGCATAATTTATGTTGTCAAAAAGCTATGTCTATTATTTTTCTTTTTGTCATACAGTCATGAAATAATTTAGGTTGGAAGGGACCTCTGGACTTCACCTAGGCCAGCGTCCTGGACTGGCGGTGTGGGGCTACCTTCAACACTAAATCAGGCTGCTCAGAAGGCAGCAGTTCTCTGGGTACCCCTCCCAGTGCATTGCCAACAAATGTGAACATCATCTTTTTGCATATACAACCAAAACTTCCCTTTCTGCACCTGGTGATCATTGCCTCTGAGAACAGTTTGGCTATGTCCTCTCTCAGCTCCCCCTGCCTCAGGAAGTGGAAAACAGCAATTAAATTCACCCCTAAGCCTCCTCTTCTCCAGACTGAACCAGCCTGGAGCTCACTCAGCCTCTGCCTCTGTGTTGGATGCTCCAAACCCCTGAGCAGCTCTGTAGCCCTCAGCTGAGCTCCCACCCGTCCGCACATCTCTCCTGTCCTCAGGGACCCAGGGCTGGACAGGGTATTGCAGAGGCAGCATTGCTAATGCCAAGTCATCATCCATTATCACTTTCCTTGACTTACAGCCTAGGGTGCCATTAGTCTTCCTGCTGTAATCTCATTTTAAGACCATTGCTTACTCATATAGATATATCTTAGAATATTAAAGAAATAAACTAACAAATTACTGAAAATACCTCAGAGCTATTATTTCTCTTTGAGAACCTGCTTTGTGAATTTCTCTAGGTTGTGTGAGTTTAAAGATGTGTATTTGTATCTCAGGGTAGTTGAATTCCTACCACAGACTAATGATTAAATATAAGAAGTAAAAATTATGAAAGAATTCAAGATTAATTTATCATGTTTCTACAGAAATCATCAACCATTTTTTTAATGTTTACTTTTGCCTAATTTGCTTTGTTTGAAATCAGATAACTTCTGAAAATACTGACTGAACAGCAAATTTATCTGTTGATCTTGCTTTGAATAGAATATAATTCATGTTATATTCTAATTTTTTTCTTTCAAGAGTAATCTCCATAGAAAAACGCTCAAGGAAATTGGTCCATTTTTCTCAACAGTTACTACATATGAAACTTCCTCTCTAAGTGGAGTTAAGAGTTCCTCCCCTTCCAGGAACACCTGAGCAAAGGGAATGCAGATGAACTGCTTTGCCTAATTAGTTAGTTTATCTGAATGAAGGATGGACTCACACTCCTGCGACAAGCAGTATAAAAAGGGTTGGCAGTGCTGAAGAGGAAAAACTGAAGGCTTGTTGGAAGAATGTGTGAGAGAATGAATTTCAGCCTGAATTAAGGACATAGTAAGTAAAAGGCTATATCTAGTAAAATGGGTGGGTTTTTTCCCCATATATTTATGTAGTTCCTTACAAGCAGGGATGTTGGATTGGGGCATACTGAGCTGGCATGTTAAGAGAAGAGTGGGTATGTGGAGGGGGAGATGGGGGTTTACTTTGTGCCCATTTCAACTGTATATAAATATAGCATGCTGATATAGGTTGTGTTCTGTTTAAAGCATGTATGACCAGACTTTTACATGCTGACTGATGCTGTCTTCTTATGATCACTTATATTTCCATATTTTTTTTTTGTCTTGTACATCAGGCAAGGGTGCAATTTACGGAATGTGCACATATTTTTTTTAAACATATCTACTACAATTGTCTTGGCACACTTCAGATTCCATTTTTTTCTTCCATTTGTACATCTCATATCTGTTATTCTGTTTCAGTTACTTGGGATATGGATTTTAGGTCAAAAATGAAACATTGCTAAGCAACTTTATAAAAAAATTAATTTATAACAGATATTAAAACTACAAACTATTTATATTCCTGACCTGCCTACAGCATTTACATAACTTCCAGGACAGGTCTTTTCCTTTGAATAACTTTCTAGTTGCTACTAAATAACTGACACTGTGGTTGTTTGCATTAGCAATAAGAACCCCAGAAGTCCCATCCTTTGAGGCACACAATTAACCACATTTTATTCTTTAATAAAACTTAGTGTTTGTCAGAAAATCCCAAAAGCATATTTTTATTCCACCGAAGTCTTAGTTCATCACATTATCCATAATGGAGCGTATTTATTAGTGTAATCTAGTCTAGTAATGCCACTTCTCACATGTATTTAGTAGGATCAGAGAGGGGTGTCAGAACAGTAAGTTCTCAAGCAAGACTAAACTCTTTTTAGACACAGAAGTAGAATTAAGTGACAATCAATGCAAATACTAGTAGAATGGAGCAGAAATACCTGTTACATAAACATTGTGCTATGAAATAATAAACATAGCTTGTGTTTTTTACAAATTCAAGAAAACATTTCTGTATGGCTAACTTATTAAAAGAGGTTAATTGTAAAGGCCAGGTATTCAATTGTTTAAAACACAAATGTTATACACTGAAACCAAGTTTGAGTTTTTACTTTTACGATTTCTATTTATTTGTATGCATGAAGAATTACTTTCTAAATAGATACAGGATTTTGGGGTTTTTGTGTATTTGTTTGTTTTCCTGGTACTGTGCTCACACAAAGCCTTACATGAATTAATCCACACAGTTCTGTAAATTGTACTGCTCGTTCCGTGTTCTAAGATTAAACATGGCTTGTCCTGGTTCAGCATAAGGTTAGATGCATATAGAAAAAGACTCTCTGTGGAAAACAAGGAAATATGGCTGGACTGACTATATAATCAAGTGAATACTGAAATGCATGAAATTTCTTCCATTATTTGAACAGGTTTTTTTCCAT
The DNA here is from genome assembly GCF_036013475.1 of Columba livia. Taxonomy (NCBI): domain Eukaryota; kingdom Metazoa; phylum Chordata; class Aves; order Columbiformes; family Columbidae; genus Columba; species Columba livia. The sequence goes on along the minus strand of NC_088605.1, from coordinate 14,525,175 downwards.
TATTTTGTCAAAGTTTTTGTCTCTGGATTAAATTCTCATGCAGCTCCACAGAGAAGCCATTCTGGTACAGGAAACACCATCATGCTGTCTGTTGAGATCAGAGATTAATCACTGAGTTGACTACTTGTATATTGTTTTCAGCTGTGGCTTGTGTCCTTCCACAATGTACCTAAGCTCAGTTTAACTTGACCAATGCAGAGTTAAGAGCCTTTGATACTTACCCTGCTAGTTCAACATTTTCAGCATCTTGTCTTGTTAATGTATCTGAGCTTGCAGGAAAACTCCTGAAGACCGGTTTTATTTTGGTCTGTACAGAGTCTGTTTTCCCCCATCCGAAGCTCCTTCTACAGTGACTATAGGAGCACAGTGCTGAGACTCCCACAGTGGCACAGGGAGCTGGTACAACCCTTCAGCCTGGCATGAAAGGTGATGTCTTGGGTTCTGGTTCTGTGCTGTTCCCTTCCCAGCGTGCAGCTCTGGGCTGCTGTGGGCTGCTGTGCCTCACACTGGTTCTTGTCTCTAAGCCATCTTGGATCATCTCCATCCTAATCTCCTGTAAATCCAGCTCCAGGCTGGAATGATGATCAGTTAGTGACTGCAGATTAACAGGATTATATGGGGGTTTATTTGGCCTATTAGGTTTAGTTCAACACAGGATTTAGATGGAGTTGGAACATTCAAATCTGACCTTACAAAAGCCCAGCCGACTTTCATTTTAAACTCAGTTGTGTGAAGCTGATAGTCCTAAGCAGAGTAGGTAACTATTTAGGCATCTGCTGCTTTGGCAGTAGCCCTAGTGCTCAGTTTGGGCTAAAGTGAGATAAATGGTCTCAACCAGGAGCCTCCTTTGAGCATGCTGAGAAGCTCTCTGAGCAGGGGCACTTACTGCATGCCCTGATGCAGCAGTTAGGACCAGACCCGACAGAAAGAGGCATCCATAGATATATCGTTGGAGGAGCAGCTTTGATTCCCTCTTCATTCCAGTGACTTTCAAAGGCTTGCTCACCCAAGTCACAGGCTGTTGGCTGTTCCTGAGTAGCTGAAGGGATTAGGACTGTGTAACTGCAAAATATCACACCAACAACACTACTACTTGTGCCTGTTTGGTAAGAGTGTCTTCTGGGCTGTGAACCTGGCTCTGTACTGGAGTGCCATACACACTTATGTCCAGCCTCCAGCTTTCCCTTGGCTATGTTTTTTTCCCCCTAGTGAATCTCATCTTCCTTGCTGCACACTGGCTGCCTCTTCATCAGGATGGGTTGGAGCATCACCTTTCTAAGTCTGCCATAGTCTGAGCCTATGCAGGAGCTAGAGGAACAGGGACAAATTTTGTTACGCTGTGGAAGAGACTACAGCCAAGTTTCCTACTTCCTAGGCTGTTATGGGTGGTGGTAGTGGAATCGTAAGTGCCCTGGGTTTTCAGGAGAAAAACAGAGTGGGTGTTAGTCTGTTCTCACAAAGGATGGCTGCTGGCATTGTCCTCACAGCAGGTTTCTGGCTACGAAGATGATTAGGGAGCTAGAACACCTTTCTTATGAAGAGGGACTGAGAGAGCTGGGTCTGTTCAGCCTGGAGAAGGGAAGCTGAGAGGGGATCTCATAAAAGACTATAAGTATCTCCAGGGTGGACATCAAGAGGATGGGACCAGACTCCTTTCAGTGGTGCCCAATCACAGGAAGAGGCGCAATAGACACAGAATGAAGCACAGGAGGTTCTATCTGAATATGAGGAGAAACTTCTTTGCTTTCAGGGTGCCAGAGCCCTGGAACAGGCGACCCAGAGAGGTTTTGGAGTCTCCTTCTCTGGAGATGTTCAAGACCCAACTGGACACATTCCTGTGTGATCTGCTCTGGTGAACCTGCTTTAGCAGGTGGGCTGGACTAGATGATCTCCAGAGGTCCCTTCCCACCCCAACCATTCTATGATTATAAGAGACAAACTCAGCAGCACGTTCTGACTTGCTGTCCACAGCATATGCTTTTTTTTTTTTTTTTTTTTTTTAAGTCTTTACACAGTCCTGAGACACAAACTCAGCCTTAGTCTTGAAAACTGGTCAGTACTTCCTGAGAAACCTCACTGAAGTTTCAGAATAATTCTGTTCTGTGGTGGTCAGGAATTTCCAGCAGGATGAGATGCAAGTGTCTTGCATGACTAACTGGGACTTGTCCTTTCTTTTGTTTGTTGTTCTCATCTTATTTCTTAATCCAAAGTGCTGTTCATTCCCAAGAAACTTCCTATTGCATAGTGAAGCAGAAGGCTAACCCAGGGTCTTCTAGTCACTACTGTGTAAATATTTAATATCAGTGATAATGGCTCTTTGGGAAAAAGGGTTTATCACCAATAAGTGTTACTGGCACGGCTATTACAGTCTCCTGGATCCAAGCCAGAAGATCTGGCAGATGTTAGAGCAGGGACACTTAGACCCTTAAGTGAGGGACTAACAGAAATACAACAGTTTGTTCTCTGTCAGTGCCTATTCACCTCGGCTGAATAGTGCTGAGTCTGTGGAAGCTGCTAATCTCTGTGATAGTTGTGAGCCCAAGGCTGAGTTCCAGTAAAGCTCAGGAAGGGGAAGATACTGATTTGAAAATTATTCTGAAAGAACCAACTAGATTCCTGAGTCAACTTCAAATTCAGTTAATTTATTAGCATCCACATGGTTGAAGCTATGAAATGCAGGATTTCTGATGTGTGCCTATTCTTAAATACTCGGCTTGTGTGTTCCTCAGAACTCCCTGTAAGGTAAGATCAGACAAAAAATAGCAAGCAGAGAATTGGATATTTCCATTAATACTAATTCTGTATGTTACTGTCCTTTAAATGTTTTGTTGCAGTAAAACAGATTGACTAACAGGAAAACTAACAAAATAAATAAAGAAAATAAATGCATGCCTTATCTGAAGACCTATTACACTGATCTTTGCTCTTTTGTCTTTATTCTATTGCACTTAATTGCTTAATATTAAGTCGGATAAGCTTAGTTGCTGTGCATTTCTTCACCTGCCAGCTGACTTTGTTCCTTACACACCATTCAGCTTCTTCCCTCCTGAGGAGCCTAAGGCTAAGTACCTCTCATCCCAATGCAGGGAATGAATGTTCAGGACATGCAAAGAGTTTTCTTGGAGAGGTAGGTTTTGGAATGTATTTGGTTACTGTACTGAAGAGGGACGGAGTGAGACCACAGCAGTTTCTGGCTGGTTGGGAGGGCAGGCACACCTCCCCCTCCATCAGCCCTGCGTTGCCTGAAAACACAGGGCTTGGCTGTCTTTCCTAATGCTGTCTGGAGCCCTGGGAGGGAAGGAAGAGGCTCTCCAGCTTCCCATTTCTCTGGAGTGCCAGCACGGCCAAGGATCCCCAGCAATCACTCATCTGTTTACTGATTCACAAAAGGTTTGTTTTTTAAGGGAAAGCTTCTGATTCTGAGAGAAGTCTGTGCATGTAATGCAACAGCTTTTATCTTCTGAAGGCACTACTCTGTAACCATGGTGTTCCTAGGAGGCAACAAATTCTCTAATGCTTTCTTTAATTGATGTAAGTATAGATTGATCATATGCTAACTTGGCAAGTGGCTTTATTGCAAATTGCTTCTGTCTTCAAGCACAGTATAATGCTTATTTAAAAATAAAAATGGGAAGCTTCAGCTCCTTGGCACAAATTCTGAGTTGTAAACTTGGGGTCTAGCATAAGTGTCCTAACCAATACATGAGGAAATTTTCTTACAACAGTAATATTGCGGGGGGAAAAAAAAAAAAGGGGAGAGATATGGTGCTTTTTTAAAGTGTAGTAATGTATGTAGAAACTTCTAACAGATAGATGGAGGCTCTTGTATCCTTGCTTGTTTGTATTTAATAGGGCTGATCAAATATTTATGTAAGTTAATGGGAATTTCTCCATTTGATCTTATGGGATCTGGTTTACGTCTAAATACATTTTTAAAACTGAAGGATATTTTCTTAAGTGGAAAGCAGGAAAATGGGGTGGGGAAATCCTTGCACCATTTCCTTCTTAATAAAGACATTGCTTAGTCAAGGGTCCTGATTCTATTTTACGTATGTTATTTATGGTGAGGCAATTCAGGAAAGAAAGATTTAAGCTGTTCTCCCAAAAAACACTGTAAAGTACTGTAGGTTTAAGTTGAGGTTCTGATCTTGTATATCTTTCTCCATCATCTTTGAGTCCTAAGAAAGAAGAAAGCAAACCACAAAGTTCCCTTTGTTTAAACACACACAGTGTGAAAGGCAAGAAAAGACCAGACTACTTGTAGTCTGTCAAGTATGTCAGAAAAACAAACCCATCTCTTTTTAATAACCTTTGGTGTTAATTGCTTTGGAGTAAACTTTTACTTCAAGATTTTTAAGAGGAACAATATCCGAGGCCTATAAAATACCTTCCTCCTGCAAGTGCTTTTTGGGGCATCTGTCCTCAGAGGCAGGAGGAGTCTGCAGGCTTGCTTACTGACTTACTTTGAACCTTATTTCTCTGTATTTGTTCAGAAATAATCTCATCAGTTGATGCCCATGTTTTGGAGTGCCACACAACTGCTTGATCCCCAAAATAATTTATGTGGAAGAGCAAAAAAAAGTCCACTTGCACTAAGTGATAGATTTCAAAGCTGTAAGGCAGCAAAGCTGGAAGTTGGTCTGGCTGAGAGCTGTAGTTTGGCAGTAAGCACTTCTCTCTTGTATTGGTAGACAATCATAGTGAATGTATTTAACTGTAATATAAGAGGATGAGTCAGAATGTGTATAAAATCTAAACGATTCCATTAGTCTCAGATGCCTGCAATGGCTGACCCGCCTCAGTTGGTACCACTGGCAGGGAGCAGGAGAGGCAGCTGATACTCGTGTCTGCAGGCAGCCCTGTTTGCTCCTTAAGGAACAAGACCTGACACCTCCCAGGCTCCTGGTCCAGACAGCATTGGCTCTCTCCCTATGAGCTCCTGTCCTCATCTTGTCAACTTAATGTTCACCATTCACCGCTTCCTTTCCTCCTCACACTGCGGAACACTTCTGGTCCTCAGCCTGAAAATGTTGCTGTTCAGCCACAGCTCATGAGAGCGCAAGGGGAGAAGAGGAGGAAGAAGGTGGCTATAGGGAGAAAATCAAAGGATGCAAAAAATCCACTTCTCAGTTCTGGTAATCTGTGTGGGTTTTGGTTTTTGGTGCTTTTTGTTTGTTTGTTTGTTTTGGGGTTTGTTTTCCGAAACAAAACCTTTCAATTAGCACTGTGCTGAAGTACGGAGTGGTCTCATGTTACAGTAGAGAATGGTAAATTATAGGTTCTAAAAATGTACAGCAAATCGCTGAGGATTAATCTTCATTCCTCCTTTGTAGTCAAAACAGCAGCAGATAAGAAATAGAAGTGAACTCCTCATTTCTGGTGCTAGGCTATAACCCAAAGTGCTTGAAAAGAGTTTACCTCTACTTCTGCCTTTCAAGTCAGACAAAACTAGTCCATGAGTAAGAAAGATGAAAACGGACAAGTAACGGAGCAAGGGATTTTCTTTTTCTTCCACAGTGCACTGAAACAGAAGAATCTTAACAAGGATAACTGTCTTAGCAGCCAGAAGTTGTTCCTCATTCCTAACCCAGGTATTATACGAAGGGGGTAATAAAGCTTTTGACTCATCTTAGACACTTACCAGGAAGAAATTTTACGAACAAACATCAGACAGTTGAAGGAAAAATAGTAGAGGCTTGTTTAACTAGGGAGTTGTCAAATCAGCATGCTATAATTGCAGAAGGATTTTGAGTTGCGCCACAGAGTTTGGGAAAGAAATGTTTATTATTCTTCTATCACTTTATTACTGCTTCTTGGTTTACAAATTGGCAAGGGGTTTTGTGGTAATACGATAACTATACATTTTTAATTTAAATTTGAAATAGGTAATATTGAAAGATACCTGGATTTCCAGCTGAAAAAAAAACCCTTCAGTTTCCATAATAGGAAGCTATTCCAGTACACATTTTTTAGATTCCAAACTGTTTTGCAAAAGGATTAAAAAATAACTATTGAAGCTCTTGAGCAAGTGAAGCAGATAGAATGAGATCATAACACAGAATGTGTATTGCCAGAACGCTTTGAAGAGAGTGGTATTAACTCTCACACTTGAACAAAGGGTTTGGATTTGTCCTACACTGCTACAGAAACTGAGTAGTTCCATTTTATGCAAAAACATCTAACAGTAACTTTGAGGAGGAGCAACTATAGTTAAAAAAATGTTTTGTCTGCCGAGCTGTCAGTATTTCAAGGCAACTCCTGCAAACATGAAAGAACATGTTGTAGAGAAGAGGGCAGCTTAAAAGAAAGTCACAGCCAGATTCCTCCCACCCTGGGTTTTGGAAAAAAAGTTAACCAGAACATGATCAAAAGTCGTGAGTTCTTGTTCTCAATCTCTGCAGTTATTTGAAGCTGTCACATTATCCCTTTCCCTACTCATATCTGCAAGTTCCCTTGCTTTGATCTCCAAGCAACCTGTGTAGAACAACAATCCATTTCAGTAGTTAAGACCACTTCAGGTTAGAGGGGGCTGAATTAGGACAGGTTCATATGGTCGGTGTCCAAATGCAGTTGGACTCTTCTCCATATTCGTTTTCACATACAGCCCACCACAACAGAGAAGCATAAATCTGAGGAAAAACTTCATCTGTAATCTGCTGTCTCAAATCTGCGGTCAGTCAGAGACTTGCATAACACTAACAAGTCTTGATTTGGCCAGAGAGGGCTGTGGCTTCGGTGGAACTATGTGTATGGGCATGAGTCACAGCAAAGATGTGCATGTAAATATGCTGCAACCTAACCTTTGATTTGAGAGATTATCTTGTCCCTGGTATATCCTATCCCACGAAGGATAACAGGCTTTAATCAACAGATGTAGGTCAGGACAGAGGTCACTTAATGAGGTATGAATGGCATAGGGTCTGGTGTGGTAAACAATCTTTGGCATTGATATCTACTCTTGTGGACTTGGGGGTGAAATATGAGCATAAAGTAATGTCCCCAGAAACAGATAACGAGCAGCACATAATGTATTCATTCCAACTGGAATTAGGTCTAGATTACTTAAACACAGAAAAAGGAGATGAAGAGTTAAAGCTAGGGTTTCAGGCAAAATTGAGGCTGGGATAATTGCAGACAGCAGGATGCTGTGGTAGTGCTTTGCACCTAGAGGGAAACAAATAATCAAAATGATTAAGTGAAAAACCAAGCCATGAGGATGTTGGGCATGGGGCAGAACTGAGCCTTGGATAACATCATGGTCTGGTCTTGCAGAAATAAAGGAAAAGCAAGACTGTGACAGCAGCTTAAGGAGCTTCCGGAATGAGTTTTGTGCCTTGATCAAATTCTGTGAGAAGCAGAATGGGAAATCATAGGCTTGTGGTTGATTTTGTTTGTGTTTTTTGTTTTGTTTTTGTTGTTTTTTTTTGTTTTTTTGTTTTTTTGTTTTTTTTTTTTTTTTCAAGCCGTAGGAGACAGAATGGAGGAAATTTTCCAAATTTCTCTTTCGAGAGAAATACAAATTCTTTCAGGTCTGCAGAATATAGCATTTATGCTACCTTGATGCTTTGAGCATTGTTGAGAGGGTATCAAACTAGAGTTGGCACCAGCATAGAACTGTTTCAAGGAGTTACATATTCGGGGTATTCCAGGAAAATGTCTATATTGTGGGCTTACGTGCCCACCCAATGCAGTTATGATGGCAGGTGCTGTAGAGAGAGAGGTAATGTCTGTACAGTATGTCATCATTCTGCTTCCTTTGAGACAGTAGGAATTCATACAGGAGTAACAGTGGCCACATTAGAAGTTTGTCTTTTTTCTGGCACATTAGATAGCTGTTTTTTACATGCTGGCTAGAAGGTGCATACCCCTTTTGCAACAGTAATTACACAAGTTATTTACTGTTCCTGCTTCCTTGGGTTATGCTTTTGCAGCCTAAGGAAACAAGCTAGCAAGTTTCCAGGTGTTATTAAGAGCTTGAATATTTATCTGTTCCCTGTTAGGGAAGAAGGGGGAACAGCAAAGTCTGTACTAATCAGCGAAACGTCATGAATTTCAGTTTAGACAAATTAATGGTGTTTCCCTCTTCTGTGGTATCTCTTTTCTCTATGTCAGTTAGGATCTTAATGTCTCTTCTCTCTGTGTCAATTAAAATCTTGATGGATCTTCTCTCTACGTCAGTTAAGATCTTGAGTACAAAGTTGAAATAACTGCAGTGGCATTATTATCATGTTTGTTTGCAGATTATCAGCTTGTTCTGGTGCAGCTGATAAGAGTATTTCATTCTATTAATATACTATTTGTTGATAATCAGTTATCAAACTGCAGGGTGGATACTTCTTGTCAGTGTTTCTTCAGAAGGCCATGTGATGCTTTTCACACTGATTACTCTGAAGCTTAAACATCACACAAAAGTTTCTTTCAGGTACAGGGTTACTAAGTTGTTTTCATCTTAATAATTGACACATGATATGTTATGGAAGATCAATGAGCAGTTTCAGACTTAACCATCAGTTGAGCAGACCTCTTAATCTTGTATATCAGACTTGTGAGTTTTACGTTCAGAATTTAATTATCAGGGAGGTGGAGAGGAGACAATGTGCATAGAAGTATTTTACAGTATATATTGCTAAAAGCCCTCAGAATTTCCTATAAGACATCTGTTTCTGCTACTACAGTTACCTGCCTGGCTGAGCCCTGATTTGTAGACCAGACCCAGTCTCACTAATACAGATTTCACTCTATTTTGTGAAATAAATGAATGGAAAAAAGTTAATGGGTTTGCTAATAGGCCTGTTTTTCCCTGTGTCTCTCCAGAGTGAGACTTGAGAGTAATGGGATTGCAGCAGTTTCTGGGGTTCAGGAGCACACCCTACACATCTGATGTGTACGACCTTCTGTTGTGCAATGTCCATGGACAACAAACACTCTGACAGCCTGATGTGCATCAGAGGGGTTGGGCTGGGGAGGAAAGGGGAGCAGGTATGACAGACACTTTGATATTTAGCATTCTGATGGGTTGTATTCCTAGCCACAAGAGGAAGGCAAGCACAAGAATCTCTAGATTTTTACAAAATAACAATATTTCTTGTTCTAGATCTTTAGGTGTAGAGGGTCAGGAGCTGTCAGACTCCTTTTCCCCAGAGACACTAAAAATCTGCTGTCCCACAACCGAGGTAGAAACAATGCTAGCAATGATCAAATAAGATGGGAGTGAAGAGGAGAGAACTTAAAACATATTCTGAAATGGAAGTAAACAAATGAACAGGGGAATTTATTGTAGGAAGCTTGAGAGGATGGAGAAAATGAAGGAAAAAAAAATACATGAATTAACTATTGCCCTGAAGCCAAACTAATAACTTGGAATAGTCTGATAGTAGTCTAGTATTCCTCAGGATGGGATCAACTTCTCTGCTCTTTGCTTCCCACTGTCAGCCTCTTGATCTAACAAAGGCTATTTAAACAGTAGGACTATTCTAGCAACAGGCTGCTTCTGTAGGCTGTACTGCCCCATTTTGTTGAGAACTCCCCTTTCCTGGCTTCCCCAGCAAGCAGTGATGGCTGTGGTGCCCGGCTTCTCTCTGCCCTGGAGAGTCCGGCTCCAGCTTGGTTTTGCGGAGTGATGTCTTGCACCAGTTCCTGGCAGTACTGCAGCACCTTGGGAAAAGTGAAGTTAACCAAATCACACATTTTCTGTGCAGAGCAATTCCTCTTTAAAATAAACACACCAAACCACCATTGGTAGAGGAGAAACCTAAGGCTGAGGCTGCTTGTTACAGCTTTAGATGAGTGGAGATTCCTAGGGCACACTGGGCAGGTTATGGTGCAACCACAGTGTTTTTGTTTCAGTCGCGATAAATCAAGACATGTTTTGGCTTGTGAGGCAGAGAAATTTTGGACCGTGTGAACTGGATGTCTTGTCAAGTTTAGGAAAACAAAAACTGTTTTAGTGACTAATTTAGATACAGTCTGTGAGACATAATTGCTTAATGTGGCACAACAGGAGCGTGCCCAGAGAACCAAACAGTTGATGCACAAATGTGCATATTAACCAGCATGACTTAGCTTAAGAAGGGTATAGCTGATGAGCCTCACAAGAATTAAAGAGCTTCCAAAAAAGTCATCAGAAAATAAGCTAAAATTGACAACCTCATGTGTTGATCCTGTGGTACTCATTGCCATAGGATGTTAGAAGAAAATATATAAATTGGAATAATGAAACAGGAACATGGAAAGTGGATCCAAACACTCAATGTTAGGAAGTTCCTAAGAAACCAATAACCAGAAGCTGCATAGGTGAACTGGGGAAGGCTTTTTCTATACTTGCTTTGTTTCTTATTGCATCCTTGAATATCTACTACTGGCCATTATAAGACCAAATACAGCACTGGCTAGTTTTATTAAAACGAGACTGTGTAGCTATTTGTAACTTGCAAAGGTTCTACAAGGAAAGGACAACTCAAGGGGAAGGGCATATCTCCTTCCTAAGCTAAGGAGTCCTTAATATACTTAGTCTCATACAGCAGCATTCATCATATCTGCTCCTCTCTGTGTCTTCTGTTATGAACCTTTCCTCTCACAAAATGCACTGCTATCTGAGGTTTGGATTGGTAGCAACATAAGGACTCTTTTATTAAGACTTTAATATTTTTCTTCTGTCTTCCTCAGTGAACTGAACTGACAGCTTCATAGGACTCTCCACAGTGGTTTCAAGATCTCCCCAAATTAAAATAGTTACCTGTGAGTCCATTACCTTGTGTGTATTAAGGCTTTTGCTACATTGATTGATATGTATGTATGAGTGATTAGTTTTATCTGGCACTTAAAACAGAGTTACTTTCTACAACAGTTGGCAATCAGCTTTAGATTTGACTGTCCCCAGTACAGTGTTGCACAAACATTCTCGTATCTGGCCTCCTTTTCAAAACAATTCAGTGACGGGTTGAGTAATACGATCCCCAGATGATGGTCATACTGTACATTACTCTAAAATTTGATTTAATTAATTTTATGCAGAAGTAGTTAAATTCAGCATTATGACCAGTATCCAGTTTAGCATGGTGTTTTAGTGCTTCCATAACTTGCTTGTGTGCTTAGATAGCATGTTCTTGCATCCTATGCTGGTCTGGAGTAATGAATTGCCTTTCACAGATCAAGTTATGCAAAGTACATAAAACCATTTTAAAAAAAAAAAATTATTACAACCATAAATGGGAGGTAAAGTGATCTAGATCCAAACCACTGCTATGCAATTGCCAATTATTTCAATATTTACTTGGGGAATAAGCTCATGAATTCGCATATTCTTCCTGATGTCTTAGTGTGTACTACCTATAGATTCCTGTTTCTGTTCTCAGGTTAATGTTTCATTAACTAACAACATAAGTCTTAACATGAAAGTAATGTACCTTGAACCAAAAGCAAAGTGGAATGCAGTAACATTGTGGTGTTCCAGGATTTTTCAAAATATGTGGCATGAGTCATGCACTTGCATATAATTCAGTAAGTATCACATCCTGTTGGCATAATTGGCAATAAAACTTGAGTCTCGTGCAACGTCCTAAGTAGTTCTGATAATCTAGTGACAATTTTACTGTTAGTTACTTGCCTCATATCAGTGTTTCCTTCATGTGCTAGCTCTGACCATTAAATTACAGTAGCTTGCTCAACTTGCAAACCTTGAGCAGCAAGAGAGGGCAGAGGTCAGCTTGGACTGAACTTAAAAGTCCATACTTAAGACTCAACAGACCAAAAGGTTGCTACAATGGGAAATGCTTGAGTATGAGTGAAGTGGCAAAGGTGGAAAGAAGCCTTATACAGTAGCAATCTAAACAGAGGATATGGGGCTATCAGAAGGTGTTATACAGATCTATGACTTGGTGCTCTTATGTTACCTGAGAGGCTGTTCAGACATCTGTCTGGAAGCTTGTGCAGTTACCAGGTAGGCCTTCTTCTCTCTGGAAGAGCAGTCTCACTAAGAGCCCTTCACTAAATACATAGTACCTTCCTGTGAGGTTTAGACTTCTTTGAAGGCTCAGGTTATGTTCTTCAACATCAGTAATCAGTGCCTGGAACTGTGCAGCGGGAAACACTTCAATGGTCCTTGGGTAGGCCGCTCTTACCCCGTGCCCTTTATTACAAAGTTGTGTTCTGCCCATTACATTACAATCAACACCACAGGGAGAGCTTAAGAAATAAGTTCCATAGAGCTACTTTATAAGATGATGTAGAATTTTGAGCAGTTATTCTTGAAAATGTCATTCTCAGCCTTCAGTCGCACTGCAGGAGACATGCTCAGCTCCTTGTAGAAATGGGCTTTAAAGGTAGTAAACCTTGTGTGAAGAGGAGCAATATCAGTTCACCTGTATCAAGTTATTCCTTTTCTCCAAAGGAAAAGTTTGGATGCAAAATAATGGATTTCTGTCAATGCCCTTTTAGTCCATAAACAAAGATACCTTATTCACTTGGGATTGGTGAAGTTAATTTCATTTCTAATGTCTTCCTGGAATATGCTGTTCTGCTTATGTAATAATTTCTAATTAAATTATTAGACCACCTATTACAAATAATTAGGTGGTTAAGAAGTATTACCACCATGAGCCAAGACTGACAATTAAGTTTATTGCAGAAAAATTGTTTTACAATTTGACTACAACTGAAGCAAATACAATCTTTCTTTCATGGACAATTCCGTTTGCTGTTAATAGTGTTAACCAGCCAAATGAGTTCAGCTTTTGACAAATAACGATACTACACTAAACCCATGACCCCAGCATGCAGGATGGGGCGCAGCCTTGTTTGGTTGACAGGCACATCCATGGTGATGACGCAGGTCTGAGTTTGAGCTACAAAGACAGGCTTTCTGGTCAGGGTAAAGGTCTGGATCAGCTTAACCTGGGCTGAGGACAATGGCTCAGACCATCCCCTAACCATGCTCTCCTGAGCAAAGGTGGAAGGGAGTCCCTGCTGTTAGAGGCTCTCCTCATGGCCAGGTGCCTTCACCCATCCTCTAAGCTGGCCCTGAGCCCAGGACGGGCTATGTGCTCAGGGCCCTGACACCAAGGACTGCTGGAAATGGTAATAACTAACAGACTTTGACCTCAACAGCTTTTGAAATGCAAAGCAGGCACGACAGCTATCAGCTCTCCCAGTATTTCCTAACCTGTGGAAACGTAAGGGAGTTTTGCATCTTTACGTTTGTGTAATTGAAACCTACTGAGTGTGACGAAACATTACAGAAATGTTTTCAAAGCTAAAACAAAAGACATTTAAATGCCCCTGGAAATCACAGCTAAAGTTGGGAGACGGCGGGAGTATCTATCTTACTAGGTTGTTTTCCATTCTCCAGTTCCTCAAAGCATGAAAAAGATGCCTATGTTGGCAACACACTGAACTTTACCATATTTACACAGGAAGCTTTACTTACACAAATGAATGTAGTGATACTTTAAAGCCAATTCTTATATTACATTATCTTTCCCTACTTTTAGAGGGTAATATTTTGGTAACTTTTCTTAGCCTTCAAGAGAATAAATGGTGAGCTGCTGTTTGCTTGTTTCATGAATCTGTGGAAAGAATAATTTGTTACTCAAATATCTCTGCATTATTTTTAGTCTCTAGATCAAGAAGAATGAGATATCAGACCTAAAACTACAGTTAGACAAGCTAAAAGGGTCTGGCAGCTTAAGTGAAGCTGAGATTTGGGCTACTTAAAATAACTGGGGGGGGGTGGATAGGGCAAAGTTTGGCCAAGTTTATTTTCCTAGCTTGTTTTCCAGGACCAACTTTCACAAGAAAGCAACATGAGTATATATATCTACTCTAAGCTTGCTCTGCCTCCTTTTTAGGCACATTCAGCATTGTGAGGAATGTGTGGACTCCAGGCTCAAGCAGCACTTGCTGCTCCCAGCGGGCTGGAGCTCAAGGCCTGAAACTCAAGTTTTGAGTAAGCTGGAGGCTGGCTGGGAGTGCTACACATGCAAGGGCATTTTGATTAATTTTCCCCCTCCACAGAGGTCAAGAATGATGTCTAGGCCTAGGAGGAGTAATTATATGCTCAAGGATGACACTGAGTCAGAACATGGAGCTTCATCTTGGGGGGACCTTATGTTAGAGCCTGATGTGTCAGAGTGATCTTTCAAAAAGATCACTGGTTCTACTCTGAAGATTTCACAAGGAGTAGTAAACAATTCCTAAGTGTAATAGGACCGCTGCTTGGAAAAACCGTTTCTGTAGAAATTGCCTGTCTGTTCTTGATGTCTATAGCGAGATTTTAAGGAAAGATGTGTAAAGAATTCACCTGTCAGGGTATATCTACCTTCTGGAAGCAGTTTTTTTCTGAAACATGAAGAGAGGAAGGCTCCAGCTTTTAGTACCCTGGTGAGAAGAAGTTTCCTTGCTCACAGCATTAATAAAGACAACAGAAGCTGCTCAAACATATCTGTCTCGGGCATTTTGAAAGTTTTATCTAATGTTCTACCAAAAACCCCTTAGATACTGGGTACTCTGCCTTCTTCAGGATTGAGCCCATAATTCCCACTGCAGAAGGCCTTCATTTTGGGTCATAATCCTTCTTTATAACAAGAGTTATTCTGAGCGTGTTTCCTTTCCACCTGGAATGAACCTGTACCCAGGAGCAGCTCTGGTCTTAACTCAGGGCATGACCTTACAACATAAAAGCTTTTACTTGTCAATATTTAATTCAACATTTACTAAATAGTAGGTGGATGCTAGACTGACTTCCCTGGAAATAGCTTGGCAAAGATTTAATGAGCTTTAATCTACATGGAAGGTAATGTTGGAAATAACCCTAACATAATGACAACATTGAAGTCATAGCTCGTAAGATTTTGTCCTAAATGATGGCATACCTGACTTGCATGTGTAGATGAGAGAAAGTGGTTAAAACAACACTAATGGCCAACAAAACAAAGGGGTAATTATTAACCACTTTTTCTTCCAAAGAACTGGGAAATACTCTGCTGTAGCTGATCCAAGGCACTGTTATGTAATAATCAGCCAAAAGTATTCTCAGATATTCAACATTATTGTTCTGGTTTTGCTCCCAGTTTGTTACATCTTCTTGTACTGATGCCTATGTATTGGGAACTTTGTTTCTAAGCTGAAAAGGCTACTAAAAAAGTGGCCAGTGTTCTGGATTTTCTCTCAAAACCATGTTTTTTGCAGTGCAGGAACACAATACATTTCTGTCAAGGACATGCAGCCATGAAAGACACCAAATTCCAGTTTGGTGGGGTTGACCAAGTAAGAAGCTGGATCTTCTCACTTTCACTAGTGAAGTGTATGTGTATGCTTTATTTTCCTATGAAATCATGTTTAAAAATAAATTGTATACTACTGCTTAGCCATTTCAGGGCATTTAGAACTAAAATGGAAGGATCAGTTTGGCTTATCAATTTGAAACTGAATTTCCGAAGGAAAATCTTCATAGAAACCAGGTACCTCTTTATGTGTGAACACTGTGCACTCTCTAATTATCACATGTACTTCTGCATTTCTGTTTCTAACTTCCTAACACTGACGAAATTAATCTTGAACCAGAAATTAAAAGTTCAGACTTCTGTCTGAATATTCAGTTGGTGAGATTTCAACTTAGGCTTCCTTGTAATGATTCTCTTCCACCCCCCTGCCCATTATGTTTGTGTTTAAATTAAAATAATAATAAAAAAATAAAATCTTTGTTTCTTTCTTGTGTGGTATCTAACAAAGCAATTCCTGTCTGCCCTTTTTCTTGGTCATGACTGTGTAAGTTGCCCTTGAGATGGTTTCTTTGTATTCTTGGTCCAGTTGATACCGGCCAAATTTATAAACTTGAACTGAAAACTTGGATCAAAGAGGTAGCTTTGTTTAGTCTGAAAGGATTAGTTCTAGCACAGGGTGTGCTGCTCTTCAGTAATCATTGAATTCATGCTTTTTGAACAGGCTTGTCTTCCCAAAGCTAACCTAATAACATATAACTGGTTTTATAATGTAGCAGTGCTAGCTTTACAGCCTTTTCTTGGCTTATTTTCTTGTCCTTGTGGTAATCATGGGACATGCTGAGCAATGAATCCTTTCCACAAATGGAGGCTACTAAAAAGTAGTACATCTTGCTTTTAGATGTCACAAACCTAATCACTTTGGATTAATTTAAATTTTGAAGATTCAGTTAAAATGTAGATTATGTAAAATAAATGTATATAGGTCTGGAAGGTATAATCTGTCACTTGCATCTAAGATGTTTGTACCCCAGAGAGTGAGGAGAGAATCTCCTATTTCCTTATAACCACTCTAACACCTGTATTACAAAGGACTAAAGTACAATACATTTTTCCTGTTAATTTTAAGATATTATGTGCCAAGTTTAAGATGAAATATGCTAGGGAATCTTATGGAGAACTTCTTTCCTGTCCCCTAAAGTGGTGTTTTCATTGATTAGCATCTTGTAGCCATAGAAAGAGGCCTATGTTTAGCAGAAGCAAATTTGATGGTAATTTATTTTGAGAACTTCACTGAGGTTTATGTAACTGGGTCAAAAGTGATCTGTAGGAGCTGCCAGAACAATCATAGCCTGAAACACAAACCAAGCACCACATGCTCAATAATACCACCTTCCTTATAAGAACAAGGCTACTTAAATCCTGGCCAGGATTTACAGTTTCAGCCAACTCTGTACAGCTGCCTCCCTACATAACACACCTTGGATACCTTAGCATCTGCAAGTTTACAGATAATCCAACTAAATTAACTATTAAAGTATTTGAGAAAATGCTGATGAGCCTAATCTAACATACAATGGATTTTCAGAGAAAGCATTATGTGTATCAGCAGGGAAAACCCAAAACAGAGAGCATGTTTTCACACTAAAGAGTATTCTTATCTCTGCTTGGCTTTGGGATATAAGGAACTGATAGAAAAAGCAAAGTCAGAACTGCTACACCCTTGTCTTAGTTGTGTTTTGTTTGGCATGTAAACTAACACTGATATGGAGTTCCTCTCCATGGCACAGAGCCAGAGTGGCAGACAAGTTAAATATTTTTACAAATTACTGTGGTTTCTGTGACTGTACAGTATGTTTGTCCCAGCCTTTTAAAACCTTGTAAAGGGGTGACTTCTGACAAGTGCCACACAGTATCACATGCGAGTACCGGCCCAACACATCACTGTGAAAAGCCATTTACAGCACATGGAATGCTGTGGGTGTTCCTTCACCTGGTCACTTTTAATCAGGTAAGAGTATATGAATGTGAGTCCTAGCCTTAGGCGCTTGCACTTCAAATGTCTTTTGGTTTAAATGTTGAAAGCAAAGCTTTTTCATGTTGTGTGACAGCTGAAACAAAGAACTCTTGTATGGTATTGCAGTCATACAAGGCAGTTGGCTTTCTATTGGGCAGGAAAGATTTATTGCATGAATTCCAGCTGAAGCGTCATACTGTTCTTTGGTTTTACTGTTACATATTTATAACTTCTGAAAAGGTATAAAAGAGTTAAAGCTGGCTCTGAATTTAATTCAGTGTTTTAACTGTCCCTGTTTCAGAGTAGAGGACTGCTTCTGAACTGCACTGAAATCACTGGAAGTGAAGAACACTTTGGATAAGTGGTGAGTAGTACCTAGGAGATAGACTTTACTTTGGAGCAGCTTCTCATATTTGGCATTGTTCTCAAGGGTTTGACTCCAGGAGGGAGGAATAGATTTATCTTCATATAAACCAATTTTGTGAAGTTTGTAAATAAATAATTCCCAGTATTAGTCAAGCGCTGAGCTTCTGCATAAGCAGTCATTAACTCTGAAATCTGTCTTCCTCTCCTGGTTAACAGACTTCTATGAAAAATAGCTTTAATTTTCACAACAATTTACATATTAAAAAGAAAACAATTTTGTAATAGAAATTAATTATTTCCCCTTCTCAATATAAGAGATCAGATTGTGACTTGTATGAATGAGATATTGAAATCCAGATACAATAATTTGTTATCTTGCAAAGACATTTTAGGAGTGGTACTACAAATACAGGTACAAAGACAGACAGTTTTAACACTGTCAACTGATTACTTAAGAGAACAGATATTTCTGGAAACTGGGGATGTCTACAGTATTTGAGATTAACTCTTGCCAAATGGTTCAGTACCATAGGAATGCCCTGTGCCAAATTAAAGTAATGCCACACCTGACTTCAGCAATGTTATTTTAGTATTGGGACTGTTTGACTTTTTCCATTAACAGTATAAGAAGCATGGACTTGTACAGTCTCACTTGCACTAGAGTAGACTTAGCTTAAAAAGAAAAAAAAAAAAAAAAAGGCCTACCTAAGAAGATAATAATCCCTTCAGTTTTTAATGGAGTTCTAGAAAACCTATTTTAACCAGGTCATCATGTCACTCATCAGGATCTAATACATAAATTGTTCCTGATTTGGGGGACATAGAAACTTGAAACATGTTTTTCACATTGGATGCTCTAATTAAACTAACTAAATCTTTTCACTAATTGATAGTGGATTTCTTTTGTGTGAGTGTATAGGTGTGACTTACAGTACCAGGGATAGGAGCACATTCTTTGAAGTGCACACCACAGAATAGTGACAGACGTATCTACTTGAAGCACAGGGATGTCCTCAGTTTAAGTCTGCTTCATTGCAAGGATGGTTCCTTTTTTTGGGAGGCACAAGTGCTCAGCCATAGAGAATTTCAGCTGTAGTTGAATGGAAAAAAAAGGTAGTAGCTCACAAGCTACAGGATAGGAGTGAGATTTAAGACTTATCCATCCTCTTTTACTGAAGTTCTGGTGTTGAATAATGAAAAACAAAATCTTCTGAAGTACCTACCTATTACCAGCACAATGCACAGCAAACCAAAGTACTCAAGTTGGACAATTTTGCCTTCCCAAAAGCAAAAATTATTAGGTGTCAGTCTACCATGGCCCAATAAGACTTAATGAGTTTGTTTAGGTTATTTTTACATCAACATGTTTTCCAAAGCTTTGTGATTCACACCCTACTGCAGTGTTATCTCTCTTAGTGCTTCTTTCTTCCTATTTTTAAAAGAAAGCAAACCATTCTGTGCTACACCTGAAAGACATTTATTCTGAAGAGTGCAAAACAAGCCCTTTTCATCCCTAAGAGGCTGTGCGGGTTTGTAATTAAAGTGAATTTCGTCAGCTGGAGGCTGCTTTTCTGACTTGCACATTGTCCCTGTCCATAGTAGTGCACTGTTGACACAATCTTTCTATAGAGGTAACATATTTTGCACTTTGGAAACGGACATGGAAGCCATGTACGCTCATTAGGAAGAATTTGTGTCAGCGAAACCTTTTATACGGTAAATAAACTTTATAAAGTTTTCTTGTATTGTACCTTGGGTGGAGTGACCAGTGGTGTGTTGTAATTTGAGGCCCATCTGAACAACATGGCAAACAGGCCCTGAGTGGGTACAGGCCCAAACAACACCAACTGGACAACAACAATTGATCTCTTTCAGGTCTTACACTTAGTTCAGGTTTCTTCTTAATAACTGTCTTATAACTCAGCTTTTCTGATGTGGTCATCTCCTTGGTGATTTTTGTCACTTAACATAACAAACACGGCTATTTAAAATCTGAGTTTATCTGGAACTGGTCCTTTTGCCTTTATTTTTTGTGAACACAACAGCTTTCTGATAGCTTTTGTTTTTCCTAACTTGCAGTCAGTTAATGAATGCTTGAGTGTTCAATAGAAGTTCAAACCCAAAACTAGATTACAGCAGGTTTATGGATACCTTTCAAGTCAGTTTGCTGGGCCAGTCATAATGCTGAGACACCATTGCCAAGGCTAACAATGTGTAGGAGTCAGTTGGATGGCATGTCTGTCTAACGAACTCAACATATACATAGCTAAATAAACTGCTGGATAAGTAGGTAAGCAAACTGTAGCTCTGATTGCAACACTGAAATGCAAGGTGGACCCTGGCCTAACACAAATGGGTCTTTCCTGATTTGTGGGTCACCTCCTGACAAACTGTACAAGCTAAGGAGTAGACAGATCTAATCTTCCTTGATAAAAAATGAATAATGAGTGAATATTTCTGAGTTCACAACTTATGCACTTACCTAGTACTACCAACACAAACTTCAGGGGGGAGGAATGCGCTTTTCCACCTTGCCTGCTAAACTTTTCAGTGAATGGCCAGCAGCAGCAGCGCCAATCTCACACTTTCAGTTCCCTGAGTGGAATGCCACTTGGGTTTCTGCTTGTTGTAATCATTACTCTGTCTGCACACAAGTCAATAAGGCTGCAAAAGTAATGCTGAAAAATCCATGCAGGGCTTCAGTGATTTCTGCTCCTTCCCTAGTCCAAATTTTTTTTTTTTTTTTTTTTTTTTTTTTTTTAATCACACTGGATATCTGTCCTGGGTATGGTATTGTTTCTTTTTCCACAGTCAAGTGGATATGCTTAAAAAGTTGTGAGACCAGGGTTACCTGAAATATAGGAGGGACAGTTCAGTTCTAACACTCCCTCAGATGGTGCGCCGCTAGCAATTACACTTTCCAGACACAACAGACATATCATAAAAGCATTTAAAGACTGCTTAAAGAAAAAGAATATTCTGCCATATAAAAAAAAAAAACAAACTGTGGTGAGGAAAGACAGACACAAGTTACCCTTGCTAGTGGTTTAGCTGTGAGGTTATGTCTATTTAGATGCTTAGCAGACAGTTTCTGATTATCCCTGTTTCAGTGCTATGCCCCATATACTCTTTGTATTGTAAGCTCTTAAATTCCAGCTTGATGATGCTTTGTTTGTGCTTTGTCAGAACACTCATTAATTTAATTATCTATATTATCTATATATCAAATACTGTATGGCATGTGGGTGCTGCAGTGAGCAAGGCTGACATTATTTTTGGTATGCTTGTTAAATGTGGCATAGACAGGTGAGCTGTTTGAGACTAAGCATCTCTTATCAAGTGAACTACCTTTGCCTTGAAAGCCCTTTTTGAAGAGTAACTTAGCAGGAGTTGAACAAGGCCCATTGCAGCATACAGAAGCGAATTGTTTGCAGGTTCTTGGTAGAGAGGGAAGGTAGAGAGGGAGGTAGAGAGGGAAGAAAGTAATTTTTCTGGGTTTAGAGCTTATAGGATGCTGTCATCTCTCTAGCTTCTCTTACTGAAAAGCTGTTTGATTTCTTGGAATCATTTGATATAATGGCATCAGCACTGCCAATGGCAGTACTTCTGTCACACAGGACTTCTTAGAAAACCTCTTGTATGTGTGATAGCCTCAACACAATTTCCGCTCCAATGTGCTGTTTCACTAAAATGACTGTTACTCCCTATGTATCATAGTTCATTATCTTGTAGACTCCTGTCTACAAGACAACTTGCATTCAAGACTGGATCTATCATTACCATAATGACCAGGTAATCAAAGATCTTGAAATGTGCTGTCATCTCAAGATGTTGAGGTGGAAAGGCCCAGTAATCCATATTCTAAATTAACTAAAAAGACTGACTGCTCAAGATCATGCAATGAAGCACAGTGTAAATAACAGATAATCCATCCACTCTGGAACGCCAGAAATAAGCTTAGTTTCTTAATAAATTATGACTAAAGTGTCCTGTAACATTATTAAAGCACATATGGTGATGTTCAGGAAAGAGCTTTCTTGACAGAGAGGTAAATAAATTGACCTCTCCTTTGCAAATGCATTCAGGCAATGCCCTTGCTAATATAAGGTCTAATAATCATTAGAATCACACCACCAATTAATCCAAATGTCCTGGCTGCAACCCAGCCATAGTAGTGCAGTTCCACCTGTCTAAACTGCTTTTGTAGTTGCAGTGGGTCTGATGTTCCTATTCTAGTAGAGACAGAGAATCTGCTGAAGGGCCCGATGCTCTATTGTTTTCCCCTTCACACTTCAGTTGTGCTAAGAACTACTATGCCTTCTCCAAGGAACATGCCACCTTCTGAGTAGACCACTTAAACACAGTTAGCAAGTATGTTTCGGTTGCTTTTAACTGCATTCAGTTTGGTGCTCCCATGCCTTCTTGAACGAAGATCTGACTTTTGAAGGGAATAGTTAGACTGCTTATTGGGTTTTTCAAGTCCTTCCTGGATCAGATTTATGATTTCATTAAAACAAACAAATATAAAACAACAACAACAACAACAAAAAAAAAAAAAAAAAAAAAACCAACAAAACCCCATAATACAAACAAACAAACCCCAGACAAACAAACAAAAAAACCTTGCCTCAGCTGAATGGTACCACAACTTTCCTTCTTTTCTTCCTCAGTTATTACCTAACAAGGTAACAGAATGGAGAACAAACAGCAAAGCAATGGTGAGATGAAAGAAAGCAAGGTGGTGAAGAAAAAAGTGGTGAGTGAATTCCCCAAATCTTCTGTTAACACATTTGTTTGCTATGTGGAGACCGGAGGCAGAAAATAACTAATTGGAACCTACATGAATACAGGCTCAGTGTCCTAAACACAGGAATGTTTCTATTTCCTTTCTGCCTTTGGTACCTGGACTGCTAATGGGCTTACTGAGAGACTGCATTGGGGGCCTCATTTTTTCCTGTGTTTCTCTGTATACATATGCTGGATTTGAACAAGCCAAAAAGCTGTTTAGGCAAACCATTCTGGGATCACTTGAGTTTAGGCAAGATTAAAACCTGTCTTTTATGGGAATGACTGTGTCATTGGGGACAGTGGTAATATTTTGGAGTTTATGTGCCTTTGAAATAAAATTTTGTCTCTATGCCTTTCTTACACAGCTTTGTGGGATATTCTTACCCTTTTTCCACTTCTTCTCTGACATGTAGGAGAAACACAAAATGATGCTTCTTTCCAGGGGAACACAGAGGTTTGATCAAGGGGAAGCTGCCAGGATGGCAGTTTGAGGGGTATAGAGAGTTGTGTTTAGTTTCTGTAACTTACTAATGGTGATTGTAAAAGGTAAAAAATGTGTGTTAAGGTGAGAAATTACGTACACATTAATCACATGCAGCTGTATTATTAGTATATGAGTATGAACAGAACTACTTGCACTATGCAATTTGAAAGTAAATAAAACACGATTGTCTGATAAATCTCAAATACACTCCATGTATTTTTAGAGGCTCGATTCTCCAAACTTGATATTTTTACTGCTTATGTGGACATTCGATGAGATTATAAATGTCTGGATGATCTGTCTATGCTGGTGTTTCTCAACATGTATGATAATTTTACATGTTAATGAGTAGCATCTGGCTTTCTATTCAAACACTGCTTAGCTTGATCTGAGCCAAAGACACTTCAAAGTTGCTGTGTCATAAACTACTTTCAAATCTGCCATGCTTCATGGCATTATTACTGTGTCTTGGAGAGCTCTATACTAGTTGTGAGGTATGTATCATGTCAGAACAGCACAGATTTAGACTAATATGAACTGCAGTCATCTGGGAATAGTTCCCAGATGCACTTAATACTCATCCATTGCCAACTAGAAGGGGTAGTTAACTCTAAGCAGTTCAAAAATCCCTGTGTTTGCAAATAGGTACCCTCAAAAATAATAGCTGAAAGCTTTTTTTCTGCTCAGGTAGCATGTCTAATCACCATCTGCTATACAGCAGTATGGCTGCATATCTGATCTAAACCTTCTAAGGCAGTGGAAATATCCACATGCCGCGTGGTTAACATCTTAATTGGCTACAAGTCTTGTGGTGTTTTCACTTTCCAGCTTCGGCAACACGGGAAAAGTCTCCCCCTCCCTCCTCTAGCCTCTGCCTCACAGAAGGGCAGCCCGGGCTTCTACACAGCACCCGCGGTCCCCCAGCCCCTGCGCCACTCGGCGGGGTGCCGTGATGAACACCCCGTCGTGACATTTCGCTGCATGGCTGGGTAAATCCCCACCGAGGGAACAGGCTTGCCGCGAACCCACACGCAAAGCGCCGGGAACGCAACGCACGTTTGCTTCAGTTCTGTCCAAGTACGCAGATAAACGACCCAGGGCCGTTCCATGCCTTGAGCCCGCCCTGCGCCAGGCACCCACTGTCCCCGCTCCCGGGAGCCGCGTCCTCCGCCGCCGCCCGCCCGGGCACCCCCGAGCGCCAGACGCGCCCCCCCCTGCGCGGCCGCCACCTCCTCCCGCGGCCGCGCCCCCGCGGCGCCCCGCGCTGCCCGGCGGAGATGTGCGGCCGCTGCGCCCGTGCGGCAGCGGCATGGACCGTGCGGCGGGGCCCGAGGCGGCCACGCTGGTGGCGCGGGAAGCGGGGAGCGGCCGCCGCCGCGCGGGCAGGAGCGTAAGTAGCGCGCAGCGGCGCGGTGTCTCCCCGAGGGTTGTTTTGTGGCGATCGCTGTGGGTAATCGGCGGGGCGGGAGCGAGCCCGGCGGCGCGGGCGGGGAGCCCGGCCTGCGCTGCCCGCTCCTCGAGGGCGATTAACCGGAGAGGGGGGGATTTCTGTTCTTTCCCGGCGTGGTGGGGAGGGAGGAAAAGCGAGACTGGTGCACGGTGGCTGTGGGAGCCGGAGTAACTCCCCGCTGCTCCTCCGGAGTGAGGCGGAGCTCGGGCTGCACAGCGGCGGCGCCGAGTCCTTCCCCGCTCGGAAAGTTGTTGGTGCCGGTGCAAGAGGCCGGCGGCGGGCAGAGCTAAAAATACCGCGGCAGCCGAGCCGGGACCCAGAGGACGGGCGGAGGGCAGCGCCGGCAGCCGCCGAGCGCCCGCACGGGGAGAGCAGCCGCCCCGCGGTTGGAGCCGCTGGCAGTGGGAACACAACAAGGCGAGGGCGCACGGTGCTTTACCGCTTCTTCCCGACACCGCCCGTACCGGGAAGTCCTCAGGGCAAGGGAAAGCTCGGGGGGAGAGGGCTGGAGGTGTCCCTCCGTGAGCGACCTGCGGACCAGGGTGTGAGCGGGCGCACCTGCCGGCAGCGCCCGGCCTGCGGCGGAGCCCAGCGGGCACAGCCCTGCTCTGAGCTCCAGGGTGCTTGGTGCTCTACTAAAACTGGATCTCGCTCAGGGTATCGGGTAGGGTGCTCCACAACCCAAGTTCCCAATATCAATAAAAAGTCTTAGTGGTATCACTTTATTTAAACTTCATTATGTAGACTAACAAGTGTCTTTTAATCTGCAAAGGGTATTACAACTGACCAAAATGCAGTATTCTAAAGTGTGTTTTGAAAACCAAAATGCAAACTGGTGTGCATTTAAAAAAAGGTAATTTAGGGCTCGTAGCTGACACAAATGCGGTACTGAACAAGGATGGGAGTTGGCCAAAGCAGCTTTGAGAGCATGATGCCCTGGGATCTGTGGTAAGACTAAAAATGTGGACTTTCACAAGTAAACAGTACTCAGGTATCTGGAGGTCTTTGCTGTGAGCTGACATGCAACTTCCCTGACTGCGCGCTGATTGCTGGGGTGATGGTCACACCTACCTGCCCTTGTGCTGGTGGCAGCAACGCATGAGCAGACGGTTGGCAGTGAGGTAAAGGAACACCTGTGAGGGAGGTGTGGTTGCCTCCTTGTTAACTGTTCACTGTAAAACACACTATTTTTTTCCCTTTCTCTCTCTTAGTGTTGTCACAGGGTTAATATTTTTCTGAGCAACAGGTTGGTTTTAAATATATATATATATATATATATATATATGTTCTTGCTTCATTGTGCTACCGTCTTTTATCTGGCATGGCTGAAGCCTGAGCAAATATTTATAATAGCGTGTGAGGAGGCAGGTTATAGAGAAGTTAACATTCATATTCCAAGAACTGTAAAACTCTGAATTGAGTAAGTCTGAGGCTTTCTGCAGCAGGCTGTATACTTGAAAAATTCTTGATATTGAAGTGGGCTATAAACACACCTATTTGCAACACTTGAAAATGAAGTGGATGTGGGCTTTTCTAATTTGGCAGCACTTCTGTGAGTTGTCCTGCATTATCTTTCACTTAGCCTCCTGTGCATATAATTTGCCTGTGCTGAAAGGTTTAAGCTTTTGCTGGAGTTTTTAATAGCACTAGGTTATATGATCCAAATAATTTTGTTTGCAGGATTTTTCTGATTGATCTAACATTGTTGGAGCAGAGCCCTTTAGCAATATTGCATCAAGATTACCGCATAGCACTTGTGAACTTGCATTTGTAATTTGTGAGCCCATTGGGAACAATCTGTTAGACATCCAGGAATATTGTCCTTGGCGTCTTCAGTTGAGAGCAGAAGTTCCTCCTAATTGTAGGAACACTTGTGTGTAGTAGAGAAGTGGTTGACCATGAGTCAACAATGTGCCCTTGTGGCCAAGAAGGCAACAGTATGCTGGGTGCATTGAGTGTGACCAGCAAGTCAAGGGAGGTTCTTCTCCCCCTCTACTCTGCCCTGGTGAGGCTGCATCTGGAGCACTGTGTCCAGTTCTGGGCTCCCCAGTTTAAGAAGGACAAGGAATTACTGGAGGGAGTCCAGCAGTGGGCTATGAAGATGATTAGGGTCCTAGAGCACCTTTCTTATGAGGAGAGACTGAGAGAGCTGGGTTTGTTCAGCCTGGAGAAGAGAAGGCTGAGAGGGGATCTCATCAATGTTTATAAATATCTCAAGAGTGGATGTCAATAGGATGGGACCAGACTCCTTTCAGTGGTGCCCAGCGATAGGATGAGGGGCAATGGGCATAGACTGAAACAGAGGAGGTTCCATCTGAATATGAGGAGAAACTTCTTTGCTTTCAGGGTGCCAGAGCCCTGGAACAGGCTGCCCAGAGAGGTTTTGGAGTCTCCTTCTCTGGAGACGTTCAAGACCCACCTGGACACGTTCCTGTGCAGTCTACTTTGAGTGTAACTGCTTTAGCAGGTGGGTTGAACTAGATGATCTTCAGTGGTCCCTTCCCACCCCAACAATTCTGTGAAAGAAATTATGTGAATTTCTACTTTTTGCTACTGAGGTAATGGTGCAAAGCTTGTTTATGTGTGTGGCAGGTTCATTTTAAGAAGCTGGCTAATAATAAGAAGTTGTATTTGGCTTATGTAATTAACTCAATGAGGTGTATTTGTTACATGAGGCTTTTTTCCTCCTGTACTCTTCCTTCTGACCTGACTGAAAACAGGGTGGTTAATGAACTGTGTAATCTCTTAGAAGTTCCCACATCTTGTGGAAGAAGTCAGAAACGCTCAGCTGTCCCACAGGGCGTTTTGAGCCCTCAGGAGTGGCACTGCAGAGCATGGCAGACCCCACACATGCTGGGCTGTGCGCTGCAGTCCCTTGCCCTGGCACCTGAGTGTCTCATCCCTTCTTCGTGGACCATAGCGAGTCCGCAATGACAGTGGTGAAACGTGGGCTCTGACATGCATTAACAGCCACGGTGCGTTTACTTGCCCTGCTGTGCTTGACCTGAGGCTGCTGGAGCTCGCTCTGCTGCATTGTTGCTGTGGCTATGCCCTGTGCTAGCTGCGCAAACCTAGTTCGTGCTCCAAATCTTCATTTTCCAAGGCAAACATACAGCTTTGTGCAGTTAACAGAATGTGCTGACTCATTAACCTGTTCTGTTTGCTGTAAGGGATATAACTGAAGCTGGGTTTATTAGGCTGCCTTAAGCACATCTTTTTCCCTTTGAAAGGATTGAGGCTTCAATGAGTGATGAGGCTGGACATAAAACGACAGTGAGCTGTGCCCGAAATTCTGGATTCTTAGCAGAGGGTTGGGTTTTTTTTTTGTGTTGGGTTTTTTTTTTTTTTTTGTTTTTTTTGTTGTTGTTCATTTGGGGTTTGTTTGGTTTTGTTTGATTGTGGTTTTGTTTTCAATTCAAGACACGTTAAAAAGCTGCCTACTCTAACGTACTCAGAGGTCAAGAAAGGTGAGCTGTCTTCCGTGATCTACAAAACAGTGTTCACAACCAACAAGCCACCAAAACACTAACTATAACACCTCTTGGGAATGGCAGTGGTCACTTCTGCCGCTCTCTGTAATGCTGCAGAACTGAGTAGCAGAGCGTAATACTGGGGAAGGTAGAAACAACCCTAAAATGCAGAATCTCTTAAATCAACTGTCTGAAACTCCAGTATCTAAGCAGTCCTACCTTTTATTCAACAGCTGATGTGGAAGAAGAAATTGTTAGTAGAGGTGAGCTAAAAACAGGCTGAGAGGGAGGGAGGGAAGGAAGAGAGCTGAAAAGGGAGAGGTACAGGTGTGTCACTGGGGAAAAAGGGCAAATGGTGTCTCCACTGGAGTGTGTGTGTCATCAAATTACTGTTGGAGACTTGCATGTGGACTACAAAACCTAGTTTGTAAGCATCATTTTTATTTGTTTGGTCACAGTTTCACTAATCCTTATATGCATGGAAATGGGGGGCACACGATCTCACAGACTTTCACCTAGGTTGGGATCATCAAATACACACTTCTACTTGCGTTGTTGCATTAATGGTATGTTGCCAACAGTTTCCCTTGCTGAGAATGTACTTCTCCAGTGTTTTACTTTTTGGTGGGGTTGCTGATGGGATACGTACAGCAAAAATCTGTGAGGATGGTAGAAGTTCAGATGGTTACTTATGCTTTGGTAACTGAGATACTACCACTTCAAATTTACTGTGCCTCAAATTGCAGTAAGGGAAAGTGTTTCAGGCCATTATTCTACAGCAGGGAGATCCACCTGCAGAAGTTATGCAAGATAGTGTAAGGAGAGTTTAAAACATGAGGTACGTTAATTTAAGGTATACTAACAAAGGCCGCATCTTTTCTTTGTTTTTCAGAGCTGGTCTGGGAGTCTAATTGTAGCCTCTTTAACTGGTGCTTTTGGGTCGTCTTTTCTTTATGGTTACAATCTCTCAGTGGTGAACGCTCCTGCCGTGGTAAGTGACTGACAAAACTGGAACTGAGTATCAGTAGAGGGCAGCCTTGTCCATTTAGTGTGTGCTGCCCAACATCCTGCTTTTATACTCCTCCTGAGGTAGTAGATAAAATCTCATATGGTAACTTTGCCTGAAAGTTTCTTTATGCTGTCCGTGTGGTTTTCGCATAAATTCAGTAGCTGTCAGGAAACTAAACATCGCTGTTGAGGTGGGTGGGTGCACGTGGTTTGTTTCTCATTCTCCCCAAGCCCAGGATAATACTAAATCTTCTTGCTCACTTTTGCATGATAAGGTATTTTTAATAGTCCGAGTATTGGTAGCTGTATGCACATGTTCAGCAGCTTCTCTTCATATCAGTCAGTTTTAGAGGGTTGCACAACATTTCATTCCCACAGTACTGATATTATAAATAATGCCTCTGGCTCCCTCCTAAATAATGGGCCTCTTCTTCTGCATTTCATGGCGATGCTATGTTTGTTTCTGAACTCAAAACTGCTGTGCTGACCATCTGTTGGCTGCAACATATGGAATAGATTTGATGAATAGAGTACTGTGGAATCAGTGTACAATATTTGGGGGGTGATTTCATTAAAATACCAGTTATCACAAATGAAAATCTGAACATTTTGTTTTTATGCTGGCTGTCTAGAAATCCTCTTAATTCAGTCAAGCACAGCAGTAAGCAACTTAGTGGAGTTGCAGGCAACACCATTTTGAAAAAGTAACTTTGGGAACTGTGGAAATTCCATTTCAAAATAGTTCCTTTCCAAAGCTAAGCTCCTTCTTCTATACAAATCTCTTATTACAATGTGTGGCTAGCTTTCCACCTAAACAGGCTGGTGACATTAAAGATGAATACAGTATTTATGCAAATAATGGTAGAATATTTTTTTTTAAATTTATGTTTCACATGTGTATTTTATTTGGTAAACTGACAGCCCAAAGGGCTAGGAAGAGACTTATCCTATGGGAAGTTTTAATTGCTACCTTTGTAACTTCTGGGAATTTTCTTCAAGTTCCTGGTACTTTTTGTACCAGTAACACAGGGTGAGACAGATTGGATGTTTATTCTAGGATGACATGTCTAGGCATCACTTCACCTTGCAGTCATCAGAAGATAAACATGGCTTAGAAGAAATCAGCATGAAGCTGAAATTCTGTGAGCGATGGTATTGATTTTCCTGATGGTAGACATCCTGTGCTGCCTTGGTACTGTCAGCAGAGCAGTGAGAGTGATCTGATTTCTGAACTTTTAAGCACCATTTAAAAAATGGGCTGTCGTGGTAATCAGAGCTCTTCTGTCGCTTTGTGCAGGTGTAAAGGAAAGAAAGGATGACAGGATGTGCTCTGTGGCAACACTTAGACACTTAGGTTTGAATGAGGTGTTAGATTATAGTGGTGACCAGACTATGAGTGGGGAGGCTGAAGGTGCAGCTGTACTGTGACGGATGCTAAATTCCAGATGTCATGGTTAGTAGCACTTGCAGGATTGTCCATTTTTGTTTGAAATCTGTATGGTTGTTTTTGGACTGAAACTGGATGCCTGGCTGATTGCTTTGGTCATCTTGTTGATAGGTATGCATGAAGTTTCCCTTTTTCTAGCATGGTGTTTCAGTGTTTGATTGAGAACTTTGTGTCTTTCTTATTCATGTTAAGCCATACATTAGCTAGGGCTAAGGAGTAGTCCTATGGACAAGGAATGCATAATGGTGTAGTTCAAGAATAAAATACTAGTGTGGCCTCTGGTTCTCTCTAGCCCCAGGATTAATGTGTTGTCCATTTACCTAGGACAGGCCACCTTCCTGTCCCTGGAGCTGCAGTGACCAGGTTGAAGGGAAGAGTCTGGGCTCTGCTTGTAGGGAGGAGTGAGCCACACCAAACCTGTGGTTCTTCACAAGAAAAGGAACCTTTGCCACATCTGTTTTCCCCCATGTGTTACCAAATCAGTCTGCTTCAAGGTGACCCTTTGGAATACAGCTGTGAGGTGACTGAGGAAAACTGGAGGGGAACAGCTTTTAGCTGTAGATAAACAGCAGTCTTGTAAAAGGTTGTATTGGGAGTGCAGTAGTTCCTAAATGTTGTAAGCCAAGTTTAATTTACAAACTTGGTAGGACAAATAAATTGTTCTGGTGATGTGCAGCTTACAGTCTGCATTGTATGAGCATCTCTCTGTGGGTATCTTCTGCCTCTGCTGACTTCAGTACAATTCCTTTTGATGCCTAAAGTCCTCCAACTTTAGAAAGGGACTGTATGAAAAAATGTTTGATAATGACTGTTGACTAAAACATGGGATGTTTCTGGGATCCTGAAACTGAACACATCAGTACGATGACTGAGCTGGGGGGAAGGTTCATTTAAGTATTGAACTGTTCATAAGTTCTTGTATACGTGTCCTTTCAATGCTGAAAGTTACACCAGCTTATCAAGGCTCGAGGAAATAGCCCTGCACTTCTCACCAGTGAACTTTACTATGGGTAATCTCGTAAGGTAGTGTCAGTCCAACTTCATTTTTGTTGCAAGGGGGTAATAGCACCAGCTCTGCTCAGAGCAGAGGTCACTTCCCACTTAGTCCCTCACTTCTCTGTGGGAAAGAGCAGTGGCCCATTGCGGGTCTCTTCCCCCTGCACATAGCACTTGACCACACAAGAAACCCAGAATTATTAATAGAAGTCTCCAAGGGCTTGTTCAAAGAGTTACCAGAATTTATTAAAAATGTATGGAAGCATTTGCCAATCAGGAGACAAATGCTTTAACTGAATGCAAGTCAAAGCTGTCTGTTTGTTAGCTGAATTTCTACAGTTCTTTTTGTGGATTGGTTGTGGGCATGGTCTGTAGAACAATGATGTGCTTTGTGCTCTGTGCGGGAAGCAAAGTCTCTCTGTGTACTGCCATGCAGCTCTTGCCCCTTCCCGCGGGCGGCTGCAGCCCTGCATTCCTTCTGGAGCTGATATGGGAAAAGTGAGACTATTGCAGAAACGTGTAGTGTGCTGTGTCAGCCAGTTCAATAGTTGTCACTGGGTGTGAGTGACCCTTGTAATGATGGGTGAGGTCATTTTTCTTCTCTAAAGATCAGCTCATCTCTTCCCTTGATAAAAGTTACTTACAGCTAGAGAGAAGGTAAAATATATTCCTTGTATTTAGAGATACAAAAAAATATATATCACTTGTATTTCCCTGATATTTCCCATCCTAGAACTACTGCATTAATGAACTGAGGCAGCAGAATGTGAGATACTGATATCAGTCAGTTGCCATTCCTTGTAGGCTTTGGGTAGGGGCTAAAAATTTTGTATACAGGTTTTCACCATTAGCGTTGTTGAGACAACTGTGTAAAATCCCAAAGGAGCATTTCCACCGAATTCAGTGGATTCAAATCCAGTGAATTTGTTGGATCAGATTTGCTTTGTTCTTTGAGTTTTCATTTTCATGTGCAGCTCCTCAAAACCTGTATGTGTTATTAGCATGTCATTTACTGCCAACAGGAATCCAGACACAGGTGATGTACATACCAGCCCATTTGTCTGTTACTTTTGAGTGTTGCAGTTTGTACTTTCTGTTCTTGAATGTTTGCAGTTATTTGACATCTCCTTGGTAATAACAAAGCTATGCTGAGAATATCAGTCATAATACAAGGGGAGATAATTTGCATACTATTTTTAGCCATTATCATTAGCAAGAAATGCTAATAGTGTTCCAAAAATGTTTTCTTTCAGTATTCATTACTGTCAGAAATGAACTTCAAATAAACAAGATATCTGATTCTAAATATAATCTGAGTATTGGTGTTAAAGAGATAAGATGTCTTGCTTGATTTAATGGAGATTCATTTGGAAGTTTACTGTGAGATTCTTCTAAATGGACCAAGCACCCAATTTACTTTTTTTTTTCTTTTTTTCTTCCTTTTTTTTTTTTTTTTTCTTCTGTCTGTTTATATAGTAACATGTAAGACAGGAAGGATAAATATCCCTATCCTCCTTAAATACTACCTCCACCTTTTTTAGGTACTTTGCAGGTGGAGAGGTAGAGTTTCAAACTAAATGAAGTCCTCAAAT
The DNA here is from genome assembly GCF_036013475.1 of Columba livia. Classification (NCBI taxonomy): domain Eukaryota; kingdom Metazoa; phylum Chordata; class Aves; order Columbiformes; family Columbidae; genus Columba; species Columba livia. Next base: position 14,492,342 of record NC_088605.1, on the reverse strand, counting down.
TGAATAGTCCATGTATCAAAGGCTGGAATACCCAAGTCTGAAATTCCTACTTTGAGCAGGGAAAGCGTGGTGTTAGGTTTATCCTGCTGAGTCCTGCTCCAGGATAATTTAGTACCTATGACATGCTGGAGGAAATCTGAGAAGGAACTGGGGAAAACTGCCAAGATGAAGCTTTGTGATACAGTAGAGCTTGTCAGGCAGCAGTGACACAGAACACATGAGAGCGTTACACAAGTGTGCTGTGCCCTTCTGCAGCAGTGACCTGTACTGTATCCTGGCCAGAGCATCAGACACCATGGTGGCATCAGAGCTTTGCTTGAGTTCAAAGTGGGAAAGGCATAAAAATGAGGATGCCTGACGAAAGAGAAGGTAAATAGGTGATGTCTCTGCAGGTGATACAGAGACTTAAAAAATGTCATCCTGGAGCGACGACAACTTTACCTTTTAGAAAGATGAAGAAACTTTGGTGTAATTAGACATCAGGGAAGGGAAGTTGTTAGAAGGCATTCTTCAAAAACTTGCAGTTGGGCTCATGTGAGGAAAGCAGAAAAATAATCTCTGGCACATTGAAGGTGTATGTATGTGAGCAGTGAGCGGAACTCAGCTGATGTGCAGTAACTTTCCAAGCTCAGGTGATGTGATTTGTGGAGTCTCCCTCTTTAGAGGTATTAAAAAAGCTCTGGGCACTCGACAGTATGTGACCCTATTTGAGCAGTGGGGTTGGACAAGATTGGCCTTCAGAGGTCCCTTCCAACCTCAACCACTCTGTGATTCTGTGTCTGAGCCCTTAACAGCACTTTGGGCTGAAATGTTATGTATGTGTACACAGTGAGGCTAATGCAAACTGTTGTTAATGTTGTACTGATAACTAAAATGGTAACATCCGTGCTTTGTAGGAGTTTCTCTTTTATAAGCCTCTTCTACACCCATGTCTGCCTGATTTTTTTTTCCCCACCTGTTTTTGACTGGCATGTAGTTAAATGTATGTGTGCTTTGACTGGTTCAGTTAGTCTGTATTGTAGTTTCATCTAGAAGCGAGTGAGACCTCATTTTTTGGAGAAGGAAGATAGAAGAACAAGGGTGATTCCTGCAAATGAGCTGCTGTTTTGTTTTGGTGGTGGTTTTTTTAATCATTATTCTGTCAGTTGTGTTCTTGAAGAGTAATTCTACATTATTATTATTATTATTATTATTATTATTATTATTATTTCAGTTTATCAAGAAGTTTTACAATGAAACTTGGGAAAGAAGATATGGCTTCTCAGTGGATGAAAGCACGCTGACTCTTCTCTGGTCTATAACTGTTTCTATTTTTGCCATTGGTGGCCTTGTGGGTGCCATTATTGTTACCCCAATTGTGAAGTTCTTCGGACGGTAAGTGTATTGAAAGACTAGTTTCTAAATCAGTTTCTCACTTTGTCTCTCTAGAAAGAGAAACAACAACACCTCTTCACCAGAATGCAAATTTAAACATCTTCAAATTATGAAAGCTCAATTCTAAGAGTTCCGAATTTCCAAGAGTAAAACTAGTACCGTTCTCTCTGGCCTTAATGTGCATCATTTGAGTCATAGAAGCCATTTGTTCTGAATGGGCAATGGGTTGAGATGTCAAAGAGGCTGAATAGTCAAGAATGCAACAGGAAAATACCATATAAAAGGAAAGATTTCACAAAGGATCAGTAGACTTGTTTCAAGAGTCTGATGAGTATTTTACAAATAAAGCTATCCACATCTCATTTGCTTCTCAACAGCATTTGTTGGCATACCTTCCTTGTGTCAACTTAAAATACAGTTTGAAGAACTAAACTAGGGTGAAGTTTGTGTTTGGTCTTCCCTAAGCTTGGGGATGCCTTCCCTGCTCTATGCAATGCAGTATCTGACCAAGTCTTCACCATAGGGAACGTGGGTATTTTAGGAATGTTCATGCTAGTGTGTATTTGCATTTTTGCTGCAGGTGCTAACTAGATATTTCTGCCAAACTTTTGTTTCATACAGTCTTCCAAAGAGAATTTTAAAAGTGATTTGTAATTTACCTCTGTTTAGAAAGGCATGGAAAAAAAGTCATTATGAAATTCATCTTAACTGCTCATTTGGCTTTTCCTTAATTATAAATTCTATATAATTTGATATTTTTTGCTCAATTGAGTCACTGGAGAAGGTAATAACAGAAGCATGAGTATGTAACCATCCAACTCAACTGTTCTTACTTGTCTGGGCCGCCAGACTGATATATCGGTACTGTAATTGAGGAGCAGAACAATAAAATACTTTGCTGTTAAATTGTTCAAGGGTAGGTTGAAGAGATGTGTGCATGATGAAGTGGAGCTCCATTTACAGTGATGCAAAATAATGAGCTAAGGGGGATCAAAAGCATTAGGCAGAAATAATGTATGACTTAAAAAGAGCAGTCTTGAATCATGTTGCTGCAAGGTTAATAATATAACTTCCAAATTACTAGAGTCCTAGATCCTACTTACTTTGAGAGATGTAATTTTTTCAAAGAGAACCTTCATCCACACAAATCCCATGTTCAGATGTGGCTTTGACACTTCATAATTTAAATTCTCTTCTACCAAAGAGCCGGTGCTGTTGAGTAACTTGAACACCCAGAGCGTTGTGCTCAGGGGATTGCTTAGGCCACTGCCACGGGGCATTTGCAGGAGAGGGACAAGACCTTCATCTTTCAACAAGAACCATTGCAGCAGAGCTATTGATCTTATATCTTTAAACACTCTTCTTCCATGTGTTCAGGAAATGAGACCTTGTATGTCAGTGTTTGAATCTGACTGTCAAAGGCCCGTGAAATCCTACATATAATTTCTTTTGTAAAGTGTTTCCTTCTGTAGAAGTTATGAGACTTACGACTCACTTTTGAATAAATGAGTCCCTCAAACGTGAGCAGAAAGTTCTGAAAGATGAAAACTATAAGAAATACAGCTGTTATTATAGTGCAAATGAGAAATTGAGATTTTTTTAAATTTTAAAATACATTTTTGTTATTTTATTTATGTTTATTTAATGAAGTAATAATTTTCCATAAATAATATATTTTTTTTTGAAAGAAGTATTTTTTCACGTTGTATTTGACTGCTATAGAATGAAATAATTTAAAAATTGGAGAAAAAATGTAAATCTGTATTTTGATTAATTTTAATAATTTTTGGAAAAGGGTAGATTTTTATCCTGCCAGTGAGCTCAAGTGTTTTTTCTAGCTCTACAAGTAGTAAGTAATTTTCCTCAATGCATGTTTTTAATATCATGTGTTTAAGGATGAATTACAATGACATAAATATGTCAGTGCTGGGAAGTTCTCAAAATGGCCAAAACTGCATGTAGCATAAAAATGCCTGTAGTTATATCAGCTTATTGCTATTTGAAATATATTCTCTGGTTCCTACATACATACATTTACCCAGAGTATGCTTGTTTATATTCATATACAGAGTCTCTGGCAGGGAACTTGGGTTCTTAGGATGTTCAGGATGGCTAAATGCTGTGCCTTTGAAGTACAACTCTTTAGTTAACTGTGATATGTTTTATTTTAAAGCTGTGGTATAGATTTGGAACTGTGTCCATTTGGGTATAGTATTGTATTTTGGAACTCTGCACAACGCATAAGAGGCAGAGTTTGCTAGGCACTTTTTGGTTTTATTTATGGATATTTAAGAATAATAGCCTAGTGTGCTTTGAAAATGACTAGATTTAACTGTTGTGTTGCTGGTATGTACAAAAAATATATTTTCCTTTTAGGAAATGTACATTGCTGCTCAATAACGTGTTTGCAGTGACAGCTGCTTTGTTGATGTCCCTCTCCTTGCTGGCGGGGTCATTTGAAATGCTCATACTGGGCCGTGTGATAATGGGTGTTGATGCAGGTAAGCTTTATCATGCCATACGTTTCTGAAATGCTTGTGCCATGCATAATCTTTCTCCTCTGCCCCAATTACATCACTCTTTACATTAAAGAGGCATTTCAAGGACTAGCCACACTGATTTTGCTGGGACAAAACAGCAGAATAAGCATTGGGAGATGTGATATTTGGAGACAACACTGGAATGGACGCTAGCCGCTGCTGTCCACTCTGGTTGTTCCTCCTCCTTTCCTACTCCAGCCCTGATAGAACATATCTGTCTTCGTGCCATGAAGATCCTTTGGCTAGGAGGGTGTAGTCTATTTATTTCAGCTGCTTGCTGCTGTGTGTTTAGAAGTTGTTGGATCCCATGCTAATACCAGTAGGATGAAGTGGAAGTTTTGGTACATCACCATTTGCTTCTAGCAACATAGTCTTCATGGTTTAAAAGTAAATCAGAGAGGAGCTGCTGCACCAGAATCACAGAATCGACTGGGTTGGAAAAGACCTCAGAGATCATCGAGTCCAACCCTTGGTCCAACTCTAGCCCGTTTACTAGATCATGGCCCTAAGTGCCATGTCCAATCTCAGTTTAAAAACCTCCAGGGACGGCGAGTCCATCGCCTCCCTGGGCAGCCATTCCAATGCCTGACCACTCCCTCTGCAAAGAATTTCTTTCTAATATCCAGCCTAAATTTCCCCTGGCAGAGTTTAAGCCCATGCCCCCTTGTCCTATTGCTGACTGCCTGGGAGAAGAGACCAATCCCCACCTGGCTAGAACTTCCCTTCAGTCCCTTCCCTAGTCTTGCACCTAGCAGTGAGGCTCTAAACAACTTTACAGATCACTAGATGGTGATAAATACTTACCTATTGTGGAGACAGACTTGATGAATTAAGATGGGTTTACACTCTGAGTGTAATTATGTCACTGAACAATGGAAAGTGCTTTGACTTTTCCAGTCACCATGCTCCCTTTCTGGCAAGCTTTGGTGGTGTTGTTAGTAAGCATAAATTTTGGTTGTTTGACAGTGGTTGTGTCTGTCACTTGCGATGTAAAGTTCATGGGTAGTTTTGGTGCTGACTGCTAATTTTGGTCTCAGATTACCACTCAATGACCCAACTTCTTGAGCTGTGTAAATATTGTCAATATAGTAACCAGGGTCAAGCATTTGTTTTCTCCTGGCTTTGAGCAGCATTCTCACCCTTATTTTATGCCTGCTTTTAAGTGTTCTTTGCAGCTATAAGCCTGTATTGAGAGGAGCATCTGCTAATACCATTTACAGTAAAAATATTTCATCTGACAGTGTCTGCTTTCTCTGCCTGACACATGGTTATTTTGTTTTTCCTTACCTGGCCCAGTGCTAACACTGTGCTTGCTTTGGGATGTGCAAATATAGATCATAAAATCCATCCTCCTGATGATTCTCATCTTTGAGTAACCTTTGTGCTTCCATCAAATAGCAGCCTACACACATCACTGTAGATCTGTAACAGATAATCAGTCCCATGGTTATTAAATGGTGCAAGAGTAATTAGACATACAGAGAACATAACTCATATTATCTGTGGATAGATACAGATCTGTTCTCTGCTTGTTTTTATGCTGATCTTGTGAGCAGATTAGCACTCAGACTCCTTTCAATAGGTATTTGTTTCATACCTGATATAATGAAAAGGCGATCTGACTTAACCTGTGACGTTTTCCTTCCTTCACAGGCATTTCTCTGAGTGCCCTTCCCATGTATTTAAGTGAAATATCTCCTAAGGAAATCCGTGGTTCATTGGGTCAGGTCACAGCAATTTTCATCTGTGTTGGTGTTTTTACTGGTCAAGTTTTGGGGCTGCCAGAAATATTTGGGCAAGTAAGTATTTAACAGATGTTTTCTGTGAAAGAACACAAGCATGCTTAAAAATGGCTGTTTTCATGTTTTGACTGAGTTCCTTACAAAAGTGGAAAAGCGAAACATTCCTTTTTTTGTTTTGAAGCACTTTGAAAAGTGGTTTCTTCCATATCTTTTAAAAGCGTGTATGTGTGACTGAGTTTGGTAGACGTGGCAAGCAGCTTTAACAGCTTGAGCAGTTTGTGTGTGTGCATATGCAGGTTTTCCCACGCCCTCCCTTTCTTGATGTACATTTACTTTTGCTGGTTTCCAGTTTCCTTGAGTATCATGGAAGTGCTTAAGAGTTTATGCATATTTCATTTATAATTTTTCAAAGTGAGATAGAAGTTAGAGTTTGTTTGAGAACCTGAATACAAAGAATGTTGTCCAGTATTTTTAATGCTGCTTGTAATGCAATCCTACTTTTAGACTAGGAGGTGAAATAACAGAGTTAATTTATACCTTTATGGAAAGAGATTATTTGTTCCCATAAAAAAGGTTATCTTGCTGTCGTAGACTGAGATTAACTTGGTGGCCACTGGATGTCGGCATTACTCTGAATAAATGAAGTCTAGGTTTATTCAGGCTGGCACTTGGAAATACTTTTTGTCTGGAGATGAATCTTAAAAGCAGTGTGGAGGAATAATCTGTGGCAATCCTCTCACAGTGAAACCTGAACTAAGAATCCCTTCTGACAGCCAAGCAAAAGTAGTAAACAGTTGATAAGTGAGGAGAGCTTGTCCCCCTGTGTCTATCCAAATTCAAGTACTTTGTAAATATATGGTACCATCCTCCCTGACACTTTTTATTTTTGTCTGACCAGCTCTCCTATTCTGTCCTTTTATCCTTGGGCTCACTTACCCTGTCCAGCTCTCCTAAAGGCAATGGTTTGATTAAACTTATCCTTTATTGAAGGACACAATACTATGCCTGCCCCCACAAGCAACAGATTTTAGGCAAAAGCTTAAAATGGCTTTCACTGACTGTCATTGTGGCTTCTACAGATATCTCTTCTCTTGCTTTGAAAGTTGGTCTGTTACAAACGAGTGTGTTAAATGTCAAGAGGCTCATTCAACTGCTTAGAATATATGTCAGCCATTATGTAGTAGGGGTGTTTGTTTTTTTTGAAACATGTATATTTTGAAGGTGAGGTGTCTTGAAAATTATTATTTCCCTGTTAAGTCTTTCAGATATTTTGAATAGGAAATACTTTTTCCTTGGTTTCAACACATTCTTGCTCCTTTTTTTCTTCTTCCCTTCCCTCCTTCCCAAGTGTTGTCACTCCAAATTATGGAGGTTGCGTTTCTGCTTTTACAACCTACTTTAGTATGTGGTTAATTAATATTACACTATTAAAGATAGCCATTAATTTATGTAAGAAGAAATATGCTTTATCTGTAGCATTAGTTATTTTCAAGAGGGGTAACATCAGCATGTAGAAGTAGCAAAGTTTTGGCTGGTGTGAATTAGCATATTTCTAGTAGAGGTATTGGAGCCCGCTTGTATTTTCCGATCAAATACATGGGTGTATTTTCTGTTTAATATATTAATAAAATTTAGCACTGAGGGGAAACCTCAGGCTGTTTGAAATATGATTCCCTAGTGCAGCCTTATCTTTCTTCGAAGGCTTTATCAAAATTTCTGTTGGCTTCAGTCAGGCCAGGGTTTTCTTCCCTAGCTTCCTGTGGTTCCCATTGAAATCAGTGGGACTTTTGCGGAGAACAGCAGTCGCTGCCAGAGGACATTTCTGCAGCAGGTACATGTGATGAGGTCACTCCTGTTGAAGCTGGGAGGCAGCAAACATGGTGTCCTTATCCTGAGTTCTTTAGTGCTTGCAACACTTTCCTCTCTCCTCTCCCCAGCGAACACGTTGCTCAAATTTATCTCACTTTGTTTGATCAAGTTAAAACGTAGGTTCAAGACATTTGCAGTCTATTTTCTCGTTGTGGGCTTCTCTCTATGTCATGTTCATTAATGATGTAGGAGCTGCTTATCAAATAATTCCCATATTATTTTTTTTGGTCCCTTTTATTCTGTTGGAGAAAGCTGGTTTGCATTTGAAGTGCGGCCAGTATTCCAGATTCACAGCTACCCTGTTTTGGAGACAGCTGTGCATTCATGGTGTCTCATTGATTTCATCTGTAACTGGAAAGCAAACCCTTGCTTTCCTCAGAAGGCTGAGGTCATTTGTGTTACACTTCAGCCATTCTGTAATATGCCAATTTGTAGTATAATTCTACCTTTGTAAAATTCATAAATTGTTTAAAGCAAATAGACAGGAAAGTTTTGATCAGTAGGAGCTTGTCGCCAGCAGTCACCATTCTGTGCAACTGCTTGCAATGGCATATAGACAAACACCTTTGTGGGGTCTGTCTAACTATGTCCAGCTTTTTAATGATTGTGCCTTAAAACCTTGTGGGTGTATTTTTTTTGTTGCTCTGTGGTTGGTCGCTTGTTTCTATCAGAATTGGTTGTAAATAATACTAGTTACAAATACATCTGTTATGGTTTCATAACAATTTCCCCCAGAGCTCTGTCATGTTTCTGTAACTTGTAAATTGAGCAAATATCAAAGACGTTATTAACCGTAGTATCTAAGCAGTGATGGTTTTGAAGAACGGACGGACAAAGATTGAGGTGGGCATCTCGCTGGAGGAGACTGGAACAGGAGTGGACATGGGGAGGGCTGCAGGCATGGCCAAGGGTCTGTCTTTTAAGTGCAGATGACAGCACCATTGCTCGTGTGGCCAGGTAAATAAAGGGAAAGGAGAGGAACTGACGAAACTGTGTTAACATGAGATCAAACTACTACAGAGGGGGCAGAGTGGCTTAATCTCTAGGACAATATTACAACAAGAATAACTTTTTATAAATCCTCCATGAGTAATTGCATGCTGAAATTCAGCATAGTGATTTTTCAAACAGATTCCCAGCTGAAGTAGCGTGAGCAGAAAATTTAAATTGGAGCTCGATGCCTTTATCTGGATTATATGAGGTTGTTGCTTTCAGTGGTTCGGTAGACATCTTTCCACGGGAAAGGAAGGTATTTCTGTAGGCTGTTGGACATAGCATTACAAGCCTTTATTAACAACCTAATTGATAGTGTCCTCTGTTATGGAACACAACAGTGTTCCTTTGAATGTGGATGTGTGATAGAAATGCCTCTGAAGCACTGAATGTTACTTGAGGCAATTCAGAAAGTCCTGCTTTTTGTGTCAAGCAGGTTAAGCAGCCCCAAAGTGATTTTTCAGTGATCTTTTATTTATGAAGACCACTTTATGTGCTGGTGTCCTCCTCTCCACCACCCTGACTGCTGAGAGATTTGTGCTTGTCTCCATGTACTGATGTCTTGTTTTAGCCTTCTATAAGCCAGAGCCCTGAATCCTTCGGGAAGCCATGGCAACTGTAGATGACAACTTAGTGCTGGCCCACAGGAGTGCAGTCATGTTATCTGCCGTAATGTGGGCACCGAGTCATTGCTACTGCCTATAAGATTATTTAATTTAGGGTGTTTTTGATTGTATAGCATGTGCAGCTTTCCATACATCTGACTGAAGGAAAAATCCCGATATTAACATAAGGAAGAACTGTTTCAGACCTGCTACTTCTTCAGACACAGCCCTTCAGGTGTTTCCTTTCTCTCTGTTTCTGTGATTCTGCAATTTAATCACCCAGCCCATTTTCCTGACAGGTTGCACCCTGCAAAGCAAAGGCATTGTCAACTTCAGTTTTGAAAGTTCAAATTTACGCTTACTCTCTTAGGGGAATATTGTCTGGCCTGATTCTGGCATATTCCTTGTATCTGAGGTATCTCTCTGACTCACCCAGTTCCTCCTGCATGTGGTGTCCTGCTCCATGTTACCACTTTAGGTTACTACTTTAGGTACTACTTTGTAATGTCCTGTCCTCTGTTACTACTTAGAGTAGTAACTTGTAAGTGTTGTAGACCACAGGGCCATCTCTTCTATTGCTTCAGCTTGTGTACTGAAGAGGGACTTATTCTTTCCTTAAATGACAGAGGATTTAGTTTATGAATACATTTGCCACAGTTATTAAATTAATCACTTTTTTTTTATACATTGAGCCTCAGTATCTTCTTTGTATGTGTACAGATATGAGAAAGGGGAGAAAAAAAAGTTTCACAGCATGCATGTGTATTCAGCACACATAAAACTGGAATTGGTGCCTTTTGCCATTTTTTCATCAGACTTGTGCTTTGAGCCCCTTTTCCCATGGTGTGTCAGGTTTTGTCAAGCTGTAGTTGATGCACCCAGAGTTGGCCCCAGTAGCTGCTCCAGCTGCTTCTCTGACCAGAACGGCTGTTTACCATAGGTAGGCCAGTGGATAAATAGATTTTGTTTACTTTGAAAACTGCTATTTATCCATTTCAAGTGTTTCTATGTCATGTTGCCCACAAGCTGATCTAACTATATTGCACTATTCCATAGTGGATAGTACGTCATCCTAAACCCCTTGCTATACTTGTGTCCTAAGACTTCTTAGTGCCACACTTTCTGAATAATCCCTATTGCTGCTGTAGGTGTTTTTAGAAAACAAAACAAACAAACAAGAAATGAGCAAACAAAACAAACACCTCCCCCCCAAAAAAAACAAACCAAACCAAAAAACAAACAACAGTAGAGGAAACAGAAAAACTGTAAAATTCCTGATGTGTCCATCTCTCGAGGGTTGCAGGTGGTTTTGGTCATCCTGCTTTAAAAAGCGTGTAATCGAGCAATACAAGATACAGGAGGAAACATCAATGATCAGAGATAGGAAGTGGCTTCTTGAGGAGAGGAGGCTGAGTTAAGGCTCAGCAGCTCTTATGGACAACCCTGTGCTGGGTTAATACTTAAAGTAATACAAAACAAAGTACACCAGAGAGGACTCAGAATTTATCTTTTAAATGATACACATTGTCTAGATTTCCTTTTTTTCCTTTTTTTTTGGTAAACACCTTTGGAATCTGCCCCGTTGCAGAACTGTTGTGTAAGTGGTTATGGTTACAAAATTTATTTATTGGGTGTTGTCTTTGTCATTGAAGCAACATGAATTACATTCCACTTTTACATTCCACTTTTTTGAGGAATTTGAGAAGTTTTAATGTATATCTGGCTGGATATTACCTGTTTAAAAAAAACTAGTTAGCTGCAAAAGAAGTCTGTGACACATGTTGATACTGGCCAAGCTGTCCTTCTCCTAGAACTGATTATTTTAGCAAAGCTATTCTGCTGTTGATACAAATACCAATTTCTACAGCAAAATGAACTAAATTTGGGAAAGGACTAATGAACTTCATAGATGCTGTACTATATCTCCAGTAAGGTACAAAATTGATGTGATGAGTCCCTTTCAAGTTAGCTCTTCTTTATCCAAGTGGACCTTGCTAAGGAATAGTTGTGATTATTTTTTTAATTTTTATTTTTACTTTAAATCAAACTAAGAACTTCTGTAGATGCAACATCAAATTCTAATATTTTTTTGGAAGACCTCTTAAAATCATATACTTGAAGTGATAGATAGTTGTGCATTTAGGAAAGTTTATACAGGAATTTTTCATTTTACTTTACCAACTTCTTTTTAGAAGGACTCTCTCACTTGCACTGAAATAGACAGTGATGGAACAGGTAGTTGTACAGCTTGTGCAGCTGAAGGCTGTTCTGAAAACTAAGCTTTGATTTTACTTGTCAAATCTTCATTTTTTTATTGTCTTTTTTCCCTTGTTTCTCTCTATCTTTTTTTTTTACTGATCCTTCTTCCTAAGACTCTTGACTGAGATTCAAGGATTCCTTAAAAGCTGTCAGTAAATTATAGATGAGAAAATAAATCAATTCAGAATTGTTCTGGGGACCTGCAGCCTGCAGGTGGACACCAAAGACAAAATGATCCGTTGGAGATGCTCTTGAATCTTACACATCGGCATGGTAACACAAAGTGTGAATCAACCCGTTTCCTCATATTTTTCTGTGGGCTCTTTTGTTCTATATGTTTATCTTCCCCTTGAGCCATGATAGTGACTATAGTTAAATATATTCATGTTGCAACATACGACTGAGAATTTATTTCAGAATATAGAACCAAGAGCTCTTGTGGCAATAAGAGACAAGGGAGAACTTAACACAGGTGAACTCTTGTCACTGCATGAAGCATCTTGGAAATGAAAGCAGCTTGTGCCTCATGGGTGCGTGCTCTTTACAGAATACAAAAAAGTGTTTGCAGCTTCTGTTAGAGTAGGACAAAAGCATCCACTAGTTTAGTGTTTTCCAGAATCACTCTAATTCTCAAAGTGTCCTGTTTGTGATGATTCAAAACATTTTCATGCTTCACCTTCCACTGCAGCCCCAGGAGGATGCAGGTCTCTGGAGTTGTGTGTGTCACATCTCCCAGTCCCACAGGGACATCTGAGGTACTCTAGGGCATCAGAACAATACTATATGCCTGTGTTTGAGGAACTGAATCTTATCCACTTCAATTATTTTAGTGTACTGTTTTGTATTTTATTGTTTGTGGAAATTAACCTGAGTCTACATGCATAGCTGAAAGGAAGTTTTGTCAGAAATTTTGCATAGCTCCAGTATACCTCTGATATTTCTAAAGAAGCTCAAGTATATATGGTGGCTGCTAATAATAATCCCATTTGAAAGCTCACCATTTCATGTTGATTTTCACAGAAGTGTTTACATTTCTCAGAAGTGAATAAGCAATGAAGACAAATTATGCCATTCAGGTATTCAGTAAAAAGCTAGTTACTACTCCAGTAAAATGTTGGACCAAAAGGCATCTTGGGAACTTCTAAAAGACACTTTAATTCTCCCTCTCAATATGTACAACATGATCTAACGTGCAATTCAATGGGCAGAATGTCATGGGATTTGGACACCAACCACTTTCAAGGCTGTTTTAAGTCCTGATCTAAAGGTGGTTTACTCAGTAACAAAAATCTTCCAGTCACTTCTGTGAATTTTAGATTAGGATTGTACAGCCTTAAGTCTGGTAACTTCAGGTACTGTTTAATACCTGGGAAGACACTGAGACTTGAGTAATCTTGTTGTCAGAGCTGTGTCTGCAGTAGTGACCTATACAAATAAATACCCATGTGGGTACAGAACAGAGTTGAAATATATGTACTATCTGGGTTGCCTTTGTTTTAAATAAGAAGGCAAGCAATTCATAACTCTGTTATTAAAATATATTTTGACAGAAGTGGGTTGCAGGAATGGTCATGTAATGAGAAAATCGTATCCAAAAGAGATGCAGCTGTTAGACAGGGAGGTTAGTGTCCTGCTCTGCAGCAGAGGAGGTGGCAGAGCGGGGTTTGATGGGGCATGAGGAAGGTAAGAGGAAGGTAACTGTCTGTACTTTAGGTGAGTAGCTGGTATGAAGCCTGAGATACAGGAGAAATACTAATTTCTCAGCTGCCTCATGATCATCTCCACTGTGGCCTACCCTTGCCTCAAGGAAGAAAAAGAGAATGCAATAATGCAAATAAATCAGTTCTATCTCAATGCTTTTTCCGTCATTGGCCCCAAGCCTGTGAGGTTGTTCTTTACATTTAGGAGTGTTTTCTGTGACACAGTAACAGATTAAGAGAGAAATGCTTGACTTCTGCAGTCTTCTCATCTTCACACACCCACGTGAGCCTACTCAGTCTGTTTTGAGCAGGGATTTGATTATTTTGTGGGGCAAATGGAATATTTCTGATATGAAATTTTTGTGTCAAACCTCTACTAAAGAGGATAAGATACAATTACTTGAACAGAAGTATATAGTATCATTTTGATGCTCTAGGGTACCTTGGTTATCTCTGTGGGACTGACAGATGAGACACAGAAAGCCCCAGAGACCCATATACTCCTGGGCCTGCAGTTGGAGGCAAGGCAAGATACTTCAGGACATTTAGCAATTATACTAGGTGTAATTCTTTTTGGCTGTGCGCTTTTTTGCCAGACTAAAGTTTTAAATGTGTTCTTGCTTCTTTATAGGAACTTGAAGAGACTGCCAAATCACCAGTTCCTGGACTTCTTTAGTGTCTTGCATTGGGTGCAATAGGCCTTTGTCTCTTTGTTCACCACATATAAAAGGGGTAAAATATGGTGCTCTACATGAGAAGGGCTCTATACAAAAAACCTAATTACTGTTTGTAAGGCGTTCCGTGCTGTAGTAAACATATCATAACTCCACACCCCTAAGGAATTAATTCCAGATTTCATATTTAAAGGAGTTTGTGATAGTGACAGGTAAAATAAAACAGTCACTGAGAGATCACAGTTTATCCTGTGCACTGAATGAGAAAAAGGGAGAGTATTTTTATCCTCTGGGCAGTGCCCTGTGTCACCCCGTGTGCAGGCGGCTTCCCAGGAGGTGTTTGGGTGCAGGAATTTCCCCTGTGGCTCTGGAAGAGGCAGGAGGCAGAGATGTGGGAAACATGCCCTGGGGCAGCTGGGGTCAGGGATGCTCAGCGGAACATGGGGGTCTCCACAGCAGAGAAAAGCAAACTCAGGGCAGAGAACAAACAAGGAGCCTGACTGTGGTGTACTGGTTGATACTCAGTTGGGAATGGGACACTGGGATGCATCTCCAGGTTATGCTTTGTAAATAAATAAAATTACTTAGAGAGAGAGTAGAGCTCATGGAAGCCATGTATTTCCTTACTTGATCTTTTTGATGCTGTTATTCATCTCGTACTGAAATAGTTAATGGTTCTCAGTAGATCTTTCCAAAAAAGAGTGCCTATGTATAGGGCAGTACAGCACTTCTTCCTACATCTCTGTATCATACCGTCGAGGATTCAGTTCTCCCTTTTTAATTTATATATATATATATATATGCATAGTCTTAGCCTTTTCTGTGTTGAAAGTGTTTTCAAATTTTACCAAAATCTTCCTAATTAGTGAAAATATTACATGTAACCATGCTTAAAGAAGTCACTGGACTTAATACGGACGTGTAGTTCAGCTCTCAGCAGTGCCTGTTGACATTTGCCCATGCCAGTTTCTTTTCCACCTTTTAATTGTTAAAGTAAGTTCAATTTTCTGCATTTTAGCTGATTATTCGCTGACATGGTAACCTTTGCTTTACTGTATTCCAGCAGAACTTGATCTTGTCTAATTTAGAGTTGGTAAATCCATGTCATGCTTTATACATTTCTTGCACCCCCCGCCTTGTATTTTTGCAGCTTTGCACTTTATTACATCAACCTTTGAATGAGTCTGTAGCTGTCAAAATCACTCTACTGTTTAACTGTCTTTTGTAAATAGATCAAGGTTGGGTTTTTCATGCTCCAGCCTAAGCAAATATCCATAATGTGACAGTTCAAAATTAAAATCTTACCATCTTGACATGTTATTTGTAGTGATTCTGAGCAGGTGATGAGTCAAGTCCCCTGTAATTAAAATATTTAATGCTCTTTTAAGTTTTTCCTTAGATAAAATGGGATGTGGCTGCTTTCATTCTCTCAGTAGCGCCTGTGTGCTTCTCCTTACTGATGACAGCTGAGGTAAAATGCTGATGTGTCTTCTAAGTCAAGCCTACGCTGTCTTCTGCCTTTACCTTGTTATGGCTTCTGAGCATAGTCCAAGTTTGTATCCTGTCCTATGTCCTCCTAAAGAAGTTGAGGAACCCCTCTTTTCTCTGTATCCTTTCCTTCTCTTCGTAGGGTCTAATTCAACTTGATTTTCAGCAATTTGTATTTTATACTTTCAGACCAACAAATGTAGCTTTTTCTTTTCTTTTCTTTTAATGGACCTTTTAAACTAATTCTAGTCCTCCTGTTTCTTTTCTGTAGTGGGATGAAGAATTTGAACATGGATAATGTAAATGAAGAGAAAAGCAAATAGAACACTTGTTCTATAGCATTGAATAGAGATCATCTGAAACCTTTTGAAATGAATGGAGATGTTGCCTTTGATTTCAATGACTTACTGATCCACTCATGCCAGAAATAGCAAGTTGGAACATATTTATTATTTTTTTACCTTGAAGTTTTAAAAGTTAGTGTAATAAAAAGTAAACCAGAATTTTTCATAGAGGAAGCTCGGTGTCTTATGCAGTGAAAATAGAGGGCTTTTTATTATACTGTCAAGGTCTGTTTTTTATCATGAAGAATAAGTTCAGAAGTTCAGTCTGGTTCATAGCTGTTTCAAAATAACACCTTCAGAAGAGTTATTTGAGAGAAATGTGACCGACTGAAAAACGATATGCTATGCGAGGCTTTAAAAGGGGTGGAAGCTTATTCCAAGTATTTCTCCATGGATTGGCAGAACGTTAATAACAACAATATAGAGAAGTGGCTTTTTTTTTTTTCCTTGAAAAGGTGTTTTTGGCATTGTGGAAAATACCTACAGGAAATACAATGTGCTGATCAAGAGTGTAAGATTTTTATCTAGAAGTGTTGTGAAAAGTTCTAACATCCTAACGTCCTATAAACCTTTTTATATGGTACACAGCAAGTGTATTTATATTATGGGATATAATGATAGAGGTTAAATAAGACAATGGATTTTTTGATGACTTTGTGTGAAAGAAATGTCTGCTTCCGTAGGATAAAACTGATCAGCTATACCACCTGTTTTCTTAAGTTATTCTTTAAAAGCAGGTACCTATTTTGTTCATGTGATTTATTAATTTTTCTAAAAGTCTTAATCTATGTTTAATTTTCTAATTTTTAAAATAAGACTGAAGCTAATTTTTTTGCAGATTGTTAACTGCTCTCGATTCTCCTATGATACGTAAAGTTCTCCACTCTACTCCATTTAAAAAAAAATGAAATTAAGAAATAGGATCTAGAAGTCCCCATGGTAATTGAGGCTCTTAGTAAGACTCATAAGTAAGACTCATAACCTTGAGTTTTTGAATTGGTTGAAAAACCCCTTTTTCAAGTTGTTTTCCCATCCCAGGAGATTTAGAAAAGAACAAACAAACAAAAGCAACCAAATAAAACACAAACAACAACAGCCAACCAAACAAAAACCCCTGTCACTTAAAGGGCACATGCCTGAGAGTTACTGAGTTATCTCAGGCTCCAGTTTGGGTTCCGGGCTTGGATTACATCATGTACTGTGCAGTACATTGTGCTTTAGCAATGGCATTGCTGAAGTGGGAGAATGTGAAATACAAACTATCAGCAGGAAGTAGTTTGGGTGCTTTTGACCTTTGATTTTACTGTGTAAAATGATGTTGAAATGAAATTTATCCAGCTCCGTTTAGCGAAATGTGAGCTCTGAATGGGTGGATTCATTCTGATGAAGGGACAGGATCCAACCCCCCAGTTTCTCTTGGAGCTCAGTCAGCCAGATGCAGCACAACCTGTCTTTGATCTAGCCAAGCTTTTGAAAATGTGCTAGACATGATGCCTGAACAGCAGGCCTACTGAAGTCTTAGCAGGCTTTTCAATTAAGAACCAAATCTCAAATTAGAAAACATTGAATTAAATAGATGAATGCTGAACTTGGAGAAAACTACTAAAAATTTCATCTTGGCATTCAGTTGGAACAGAAGGCATCTTAAGAACAGGAACAGAGTGAGGGCCATTTTGCAGGGGAAAATAATACTGCCAACACCTTTCTCCCTCAGCTACTTGAAAGTGTCCTGTACATAGAGTAAGCCCAGAGGGCAAGAACTCTCCATACTGCCTTTCCAAGCCTTATCCTGAAAGACCTTTGCTCAGGTCACCCTCTGTAGCTGGTTTTAAATAATGAATGTTTGAGGATGTTGACAACTTAGTTTCAGTTGATTTTAAAGAAAATTATCAAAGTCAGGTTGTATCTTGTCAAAGTCAAGTTGAAACCTGTTAGTAGTTGAAGAGATTCCTATAAATTGTGTTGGATAGTGCAGCACCTTGTGCTCTTCACCTGTGCCACAACTGGGCTCTGGCAGGTTAAAACTGCCTGGCTTCCGTATAGGGGACTTACCAGAGAGGAGCCATCCGTGCTTTGCATTGGCGGAGATACTGCAGATGGCTCTTGTGTTTCAGGTGCTTGCTGGAGACTTCCAGCAGATTACTTGCAATGCAATAGAAAATGTATTTTCTGTTTCATGGACTTGGGAACAAGACAATCAGTGTTCCATTTGAACATCTGAGCTTGGTTAGCTAATTCAGAGTGGGAAACAGTGTAATGTATAATTCTTAGTTATGCTACCATAGAACCAAAGGATGTCTTTAAGGTCCTGTGATTCACTGATAGGGTGATTGGTCACTGGAACATTTTCCCCAGTGGTCACAGCACCAAGCCTGTCAGAGCTCAAGGAGCATCTGGACAATGCTCTTACTCATATGGTTTAGTTTCAGGTAGTCCTACGAGGAGCAGGGAGTTGGGCTTGATGATCCTTATGGGTCCCTTCTGATTTGAGATATTCTATAATTTTGGGCAAGAGGACAGGTGAAACACCTTTTTTATACTTAAATTAGCATGGAAACCAGATTAAGTGGTGAAATCAATGGTTGCAAGAGAAAATGTTCATAAAGATAACCTCCCTCTGGTTAGCCAGGTATCTTGTATGTTGTTAAATTATATCACTGTCTTAAATTGTGTTGAACTGTATATGTCCTCTGTTCTCAATGGAAATGAAAACTGCATGACTGTGTGTTACTTGTACCTGTAAGGCAAATACTGTGTTTTTCCAAGTAGAAGAGGCTTTTGGTGAGACCTCAGCCCGAGCTGGTTCATTCCCAGCAGCTGTGAAATGCTGAATGGTCACTGTCTGCATTTCCCCAAGAACCACAAAACTGTGCTGAACTCTGGATTAGCTGAACAGTTATCAGGATTTTACCCATACTATGACGATTAGAGGCTTGAGCCAAATGGGGTTTTTTGTTCTTGTTCTTTTGAGATCAGTTAGATTAGACTAAGAGACAACATGCTGGTATAGGTAACTATATGAAAATAGTGTTGTACTGTTTAAAACTAATGAGTGATACTATCGTGAGTGGGGATGACTTGTAGAATATATATTTGAGTATATATAACATTTTTACATGCATAGTTGTTGACACTGAAGGAGAGGAAAAACATGCTATATATTGCTGTTTTCCAGCTTTCCTGCCTCTCTCTTTCCATGCTCAGTCAGCTGATGGCTTGTGTTGTCTTCCTGGGCCATTGAGTAAGGTGATCGGAGAGGGAAGTATTCAGACTGCGTACTAAACTCAGGCAGAAGACATCACTCTGCTCACTGACACAACACGTTGAACAATGAAAAGTTACAGCAATTCCCATCAAAGCTATTTTTCTTCCAGGTATCTATGAGAGAATATTACTGACTTATGTTTGCATTACTTTGCAGGAGTCTCGATGGCCTTACTTGTTTGGAGCGATCATTGTTCCTTCATTGATACAAGTCGTGATTCTGCCTTTTCTTCCTGAAAGTCCTCGTTACCTCCTACTTGAAAAACATAACAAGAGCAAGGCAGAAAAAGGTATGGTGTGTTACTTTCTTGCAACAAAGGATGTGTATTGTAGGGATGCAGGCTGGAAGTAATTGTGGTATCAGTGAAACCAGAATATTCCAGTCGGCAAGATTCTCTTTGCAATTATTTTTCTTTCATATTTTTGTCTGTGTGTGTCTAAATGTAACTCTTGCTTAGATTTTTTTTTTTTTTTTAATAAATTAAATTCTCCAACTAACAAACCTATATAGCATTGTGCATGGTAATACAAATCTGACCAAATCATTCTGCTGTTGTGCATCAGCCACTATCCGCAGGGTTCATTTGAGAGGGAAAGGTGGTTTCAATCTTCATGACTCTCCCTTATCGACAGTCTTTGCAGTCTGATTAGTAAAAACACTGATTCTGTTGCTGGGTTTTGTTCAGTAGTCTCTGCATTTGACCATGTGTTTCTGTAACTCAATAAGCTTTGTATATCCAATAAAAGCACCATACACTTATTTAACTGAAAATTTTCAGTGCTTCCCATATTGCTTGCTGCAGTTTCACAGACACAGACCAGAATAATTTGTTCTTACTTTAGGTTGTATGTATAAAATAATTTGCTTGTGTGATGATAGCTGCTGTATACTCTGCCCCAGTAATATTGCTATGGTCAGTTGTAAGTTCCAATATATCATAATGTTAAGGCTGAGAGAATGTTGAAAATTTGATTTTACTAATTATAGGGACATGCTGAAAATAGAGGTGTACAAAGATGGAAAGAGCCTGATTATAATACCAAACTGTTTTCAGAACATAACTGCTTTAAAAATTATTCCTGAAAACTTTATTTGAATATAACCCTTAATGTTTTTAGTCACTAACTAGTTGCTTACAAAATTACCTGCAAATTGTCAAACTTAAATTTAATAATCTTTTAGCATTAAATTAATGCAACTTAGTCTATCCTGTTTCTTCTACTGTGAAATGAAAAACTGTCCTTTTTTATTCTGATCAGTACCCTGAAATAGAAATGGCACGCTAATGAAGAGACTCTCATGTTGTCTCAGTTTAATGTTGGAGTCAAGTGTTTAAAGCTCCAGTAGAGTGTTTAAAAAAAAAGAGAGAGAGCAAACAGAAATAGGCTTTGGGGAGAGTACTTTAGCTTTACAGAATCAGCAGAGATTTGGTGAGATAGAGAACAGCTTTTCCAGGGGTGGCAAAGGAAGGGGCTTGCTTGCCAGCTGTGGTCCAAGCACCTTGGGGCTGGCCCTTAGGTAGGAACTTCTGCAGCAACACAGCTGGGCTGGGAAGAAACACCTTTGGGTGCCAGGTTTAAACTGGCTCATTTTTACCTGAGAAAATTATAAATGTATTTCCGGAGCTATGGCTGGCAAAAAGTCTGTATCTGCAATGCTGTTGTGTAACGGCACACTTGTTGTAGGGACCTCTTGGAAATACTGCCACAGAACCTGGAAACTTCCCCACTGACAGTGAAGCTGGGCCTCACATAAGTAGAATTTAAAAATTGTAAAAAATTGGCAGTAAAATAACACCACCTGCCTTGAAATTCACACCATTTACTGTTGCTGGTGGTGGGCCAGCTGAAGTCTGGGATGCTTTAGTGTACATGTTCTGAAATATATGAAAGCTGATCTAGAAGCATTAGAGTTGGATTTTGCAGTAGAAGACATCAGGAGAGCAAAGTTACACCTTATTTGGTAATTGAATGGAAATGAGCTGTAGCAACTGGCTTGCTGATTACAAGAAAGTAGCTTTCAGGAACCGCCCTAAAGACTATTAATTCAGGCACTCTGAGAAAAAAACAAGAGACCGAAATAAAAAACTTCTCAAAGTAACTGCTTGTCGATAGAACCTTTTGGACTTGATCACTTCTAAAATAAAAAATTAATACTGATATACGTTGTAGTACGGAGGGAAACTAATTTTGAGTGTAGTCAACAGAGCTTTCAAAACAGGGACTGCTGTTTGTAGACTGAGATTTGCAAAGGACTGTAGGGCAGTGAGGTGTAAACATCCCCTGAATTTCCCTCTCAGCCCTTGCCTATCAAGCACCCCTGCTTCCAGAACTGGCCACCCTGTTGCACAAACAAAGTAGCCTGTAGCGTATCAGCTGCAAAATAGGTAGGGATGGTTTTTAAACATCATTTTTAATGATCCATAAAATCTACCTGTGGGGCAGCATATCACATCATCTTGTACTTCTGTGCTGTAAAGTATCTACATGCCTTATTACGAAGCATGTTAGGAACACAAGAAAATTTCTTACCATTGCACATGCTTTGTAATCCCCCCTCTTCTAATGTAGATTTGCAAGTGTTAGTATCTTTGGATCTCTGTTCAGCATGGGTACAGGTGGGGAAGGAATTTGGCTGATCCATGCAAGGACTGGGCAGAGGACACCAGTGATGTTAGCCAAGTGCAGGGGTTTGGAACCCTTTGCCCTGCTCCAGAGCACTTGGAGAAATCCAGGTTAGGCATGAGCCAAGCCTCGGATATCTGGAGTAATGCAGTGGAATAATGAATGCGAGTAGAGGGGAATTCACAAAAATAAGAGGGTGAATAACTGTGAATCAATAATCATAAAAAATCATCTGGATGTTAGCATTATCTACAAAAATGGAGGAGGGAGAGTCTGAGAGACCTTCTCTGGGAGACCAGATGAGTTTGTGGGTTATTAAAAAAACGTACTGCTTGTGAGCCGTATAATGACGAAGTGGTATTCTCCATTTTAATGATAATGCTTTTGAATTATTTGCCTCCTAGGTTAAATCTGCATATTAATATCAGAAATGTCGAAGTCTGTCTTCTGACTAAATCCTTTTTCTTTCCCCCAATGGATCAAGGCTATTCATGCAAATATACATTTCACGGTGGATTATATCTTGTTGGAGAAATATAAAACTGTTATTTGTAAAAGGTCTGCTGTATTTAAAGCAGATGACTACATTAGTCTTTATAAAATACTCTAAAATGTACGTGCATGTCAAAGCTTCTAAAATGGAGATGACAACATTAATCTTCTTAATTGTTTTAGAGCAATAAAAATCTGGTGGGATAATGTAGGTCATTGAGTTTCCACAGAGTTCTGCTTCTGCTTTCATCCCTTCCTTTTCTTCTGTCCTCAGGAGAAAACCAGACTCTAACTACTGAAATACTAGCGGCCCCATTCTCTTTTTGGCAGAGGTGTAAAACAGCATAATGCATTAAATGTCAAATAAGAGACTGAAAGAGGGAGAAGGACCAAAATGTGTAAGTGATGGAGAAAAGAGAAGCTATGATTTTAGAGCAGGCGGGCCTCACGTGCAAACGTAAGCCACACCACCGCAAGAGCAGCTACTCCATGAGCACAGGAATAGCGAGGCCTCAGATGAGTGATGTCTCCTGAGCTCCACTAACCAGGTTCTACCCGGTTCCCTGCTTTCCCCTTTCTCACAGTGCAAATGGTGCACGCTGGTGCACCGATGTGTGGCTGATTAGCCATTGGGACACCATGGCTGATGTGCCGTGTGTCTGCTGCCAAAAGCAAGTCTAGCAGCCAAGCTCTGCTTGTCCTCCTGGAGATCACCATCCTGTGTCTGACTGCTGGATCTCATCCTCACTAACAAGGAGGGTCTGGTCGAAGCAGTAAGGGTTGAGGGCTGCCTGGGTTGCAGTGACCACGAGATGGTTGAGTTCAGCATCTTGGGTGGCAGGAACAGAATAGCAAGTAGAATTGCAACCCTGGACTTTAGCAGGGCTAACTTTGGCCTTTTCAAGCAATTGCTGGGGGAAATCCCATGGGCAAGACTGCTTGAAGGAAAAGGGGCCCAAGATAGCTGGATTGCATTCAGAGATTGCTTCTTCCACGCTCAGGATCAGAGCATCCCCACACGAAGAAAGTCAAGGAAGGGAGCCAGGAGGCCTGCGTGGTTGAATAGGGATCTGTTGGGTATGCTCAAGCAGAAAAGGAGAGTTTACAGGTCGTGGAAGCAGGGGCTGGCCACTTGGGAAGAATATAAGGCTGCTGTTAGAGGATGTAGGAAGGCAGCTAGGATAGCCAAGGCCTCCTTAGAATTACAGCTGGTGAGAGGGGTCAAGGACAGCAAAAAGAACTTTTTCAAATACATAGCAGATAAAACTAATACCAGAGGCAATGCAGGCCCACTGATGAACGGGGTGGGTGCCCTGGTGGCAGAAGATACAGAGAAGGCAGAATTACTGAATGCGTTCTTTGTCTCTGTCTACTCTGCTGGAGGCTGTCCTGGGGAGCCCTGTACCCCTGAGACCCCGGATGAAGCCAGGTCAATGGAGGAGTTTGCTTTAGTCGATGAGGACTGGGTTAGGGAGCAATTAAATAGTCTGGACATCCATAAATCCATGGGTCCAGATGGGATGCATCCGCGGGTGCTGAGGGAGCTGGCTGAAGTCATTTCTGGACCGCTCTCCATCATCTTTGCCAAGTCTTGGGAAACGGGGGAGGTGCCCGAGGATTGGAGGAAAGCAAATGTCACTCCAGTCTTCAAAAAGGGCAAGAAGGAGGACCCGGGTAATTATAGACCGGTCAGCCTCACCTCTGTCCCTGGGAAAGTAATGGAACAGCTTATCCTTGGTGCCATCTCAAGGCATATCAAGGATAAGAGGGTTATTAGGGGCAGTCAGCATGGCTTTACCAAGGGTAAGTTGTGCTTGATCAACCTCATAGCCTTTTATGAGAATGTAACAAGGTGGATGGATGATGGCAGAGCGGTGGATGTGGTCTACCTTGACTTCAGTAAAGCCTTTGACACAGTCTCCCACAGCATCCTCACAGCTAAGTTGAGGAGGTGTGGTCTAGACAATAGAGTAGTGAGGTGGGTTGCAAACTGGCTTAAGGAGAGAAGCCAGAGAGTGGTAGTCAATGGTGCGGAGTCTAGTTGGAGGCCAGTATCTAGTGGAGTGCCTCAGGGGTCAGTACTGGGGCCAATATTATTCAATATATTCATTAACGATTTAGACGAGGGAATAGAGTGTACTATCAGCAAGTTTGCTGATGACACCAAGCTGGGAGGAATGGCTGACACACCAGAAGGCTGTGCTGCCATCCAGCGGGACCTGGACAGGCTGGAGAGTTGGGCGGGGAATAACCTAATGAAATTTAGCAAGGGAAAGTGTAGAGTCCTGCATCTGGGCAGGAACAACCCCAGGTTCCAGTATAGGTTGGGAAATTACATATTAGAGAGCAGTGTAGGGGAAAGGGACCTGGGGGTCCTGGTGGACAACAGGATGACCATGAGCCAGCACTGTGCCCTTGTGGCCAGGAAGGCCAATGGCATCCTGGGGTGTATTAGAAGGGGGGTGGCTAGTAGATCGAGAAAGGTCCTCCTTCCCCTCTACTCCGCCCTGATGAGACCACATCTGGAATATCGTGTCCAGTTCTGGGCCCCTCAGTTCAAGAAGGACAGGGAACTGCTGGAGAGGGTCCAGCGTAGGGCAGCGAAGATGATTAAGGGAGTGGAGCACCTCCCTTATGAAGAAAGGCTGAGGGAGCTGGGTCTCTTTAGTTTGGAGAAGAGGAGACTAAGGGGGGACCTCGTTAATGTTTATATATATGTAAAGGGTGAGTGCCATGAGGATGGAGCCAGGCTCTTCTCGGTGGCCAACAATGATAGGACAAGGGGTAATGGGATCAAACTGGAACACAAGAGGTTCCGCTTAAATTTGAGAAAAAACTTCTTCTCAGTGAGAGTGACAGACACTGGAACAGGCTGCCCAGGGAGGTTGTGGAGTCTCCTTCCCTGGAGACATTCAAAACCCGCCTGGACATGTTCCTGTGCGACCTCACCTAGGTGTTCCTGCTCTAGCAGGGGGATTGGACTAGATGATCTTTTGAGGTCCCTTCCAATCCCAAACATACTGTGATACTGTGACTTCCTGAGCTGAACTATCTCCCATATTCCCGTCTTGCTGCTGAATATGGGAGAACTGATTTATGTGTTGTGAGGGGAGAACGATGGACTGGATCAGCAGCATAGTCTGTAAACCTGCTCTGCTCAGATGCTAAAAGTCTGGAGGAACCATCCCAGCTCCTCTCACAGGTCCTATAACTAATATTATTCTTTTTTGGTAAGAAAATAAGGGAGAAAAATGCCTGGCATTTTACTGGTATAATCCTTCTTCATAAAGCTCACCAGACAGTAGAGGAGAAATGGGTATTCAAGTGGCTGAGGAAAGGAACTTTGGAAGGAGATTGTTATTCGGTTACTAGAGAGCAGTGAGAGTGAAGAGTAACAAGAACAGAAACAGGAAGAAAAACTTGCTGCTATAAGTACGTCAGCTGATTTACCATCCAAGTTCTAGAATGATAAGGCAGGAATTTTACATTAATTGTCAAATAGTTGCATGCTGAGTGGACCACTGATCTATGTCTGTGGCTGTGATACAATATAAATAAAAACAGTAGTGGTGTAATAAACCAGACCATTTTTTTGACTAACTACGTGGGTTATAAACACTCTCAGATGGAGAGTTGAGGGGTCTCTCTTGAAGAATGCTGTTACAAGGAGGACACCTGAATTTTCAATGCAGCTGTAGTAGTTTGTCATGTAAATCAATACTGGAATTCAGCTGGCATCCCAGCTTGCCAGAGAACAAGAATATTGTTATGTCTTAAAGGTCAAATAACTTAGATATAATGTCACAGTAACATCTGTTGGTGACGAACAAAATCTGTTCATCTAGTATGTTCAGTCATACATTAAAACTCCCATGGTTATGAAAGAAGCACTGCGCCAGGTATGACAAGAAGTGTAGATTTAAGTACTTAGGAAAATGGATCAGAGTGGATACCTTTTGATGTGGTAAAAGAGCAAGGCTGTTCCTGATTTTCAGAAAGCAGGTAGCTAATTTTTTATGAAGCCCCTTCTGGGATCCACATGAAAAGGAGACAGATTAAAGCCGAAGTCATAGCAGGAACAAATTGCTGCAAATCCAGTGATTTAAATGAAGTTTTTATGACTGACAACAAGAACATACATGATTTATTTTTGCTTATCTCTGCTTTTATGTGTCTAAGCATTATAAGCTGTGCTTATGGGAAAGAAAGAGACAGCCGTGACTACTGTTCTTCCAGCTTATGATAGAGGCTCCATCTCAGATAGTTGCTGACTGCCAAAAGCTGGAGTGATTGTGATGTTTCTGTTTTATTTTTGAGCTTTTCTTAAACCTCTCATCTTTTACAAATGATACTTTGTTCACTGAACCTTTGATACAACTCAGTTTACCAATTCTTGTGTTATTTTAGGCTGGCATGTGGATATTTTGTTTTGTCTCTATCTCTTGACTAGCTTCAAATGAACCTGAACAGGCCTA
Organism: Columba livia; assembly: GCF_036013475.1. Taxonomy (NCBI): domain Eukaryota; kingdom Metazoa; phylum Chordata; class Aves; order Columbiformes; family Columbidae; genus Columba; species Columba livia. Next base: position 14,465,898 of record NC_088605.1, on the reverse strand, counting down.
TTTTGTATTTAATATCTGTGAAACCAGACATAAGAACTGCTAAAGATGTAATCCCAAACTCATAGAAGGTGATAACTCACAGAAGATCTGCATGTTCCTTTCCTTAGAAGAATGAGGTGACACATGAGAAAAGCCTAAAGCCTTTTGCTTGCCATTATATTTACTGAATTGGAATTGCAAATTTGAGATTTAATCTTAAACTCTGCTATGCCACATGCTAGTAGTTAATTAACATTTTGCTAGATTTAAATAGCTATTTAAATCTCTTCTATTAATGGCAAGGTAGATTTAAATTATTCTTTGGGCTATTCAGTACTCTAATAGAATTAGTGGTATATAAAAATAACTTTTTTCATTTTGTGAAATATTTTTTTATTGGTGTGAAGTTACTACAGGGAAATTATTACAGATCCCATTCAAAAGCATTGAAGTTGGGTGAACTTTTTGCAAGTGCAGATGCAAACAGTGAAGCACCCCGTATGTCTGCTGCCATCTGGAACAGCAGCCAGCATTAACAGGAGATGCTTGACTGCATCTGTACAGCCCAGTTTTCTACCTCCCACAGTAGCCAAAGGAGATGCTGTTGAAGCAGAGCTTACACAAATCTTTGTGTTAAAGACACTGTATTTAATATACTTTAACATCAGTGGAATGAAAGTGAATGTCTCTGTGGGAAACAGATGACGATAATACTCACGCATCTTAATTTTTTTTCTTTTTTAAAGGCATAGGTCCTATTGCCCAATCTACTACCTGTGACCACTTGTCTCTTCCTGCCTCTTCTTGCCCAGGGCTGGTTCTGTTCTATAAACCACACAATAGCATTTTGATCCTTTTAAAAGTCTTCACAAAATTTATATGCTAATTCAGTCTTTACAATAAGAGCTGATTTCTTTGCACAGTCGTGGAAGTACTACAGTGGAGGAAGAATTAGTAATTCCCTGTGTAGCTGGATTCTTGAATCCCCATCTTCAGTTACTTTAAAGGCCTAATTGGCTTTAAAGACAGTACCAACTTGATTTCTTCGAGACATTTGAACCACTTTTAAATATTTCACCTTCGCTTAGTTAAGAAGAATAAAAGCTGCTGGTGTGAATGGAAGGATTTCCTATCTCTGTGCCCCTTGGATGGAACCATCCACTTCTTTTGCCTTTTATAAGGGCAGTGCAACAGCTTTTGAAAGCTGAGCCTCTAGGACCTTCAGATCGAAAGGAATTAAAAAGAAAAATCTAAAAGTTGCTGGAACTGTGACTCCTTAGGTGTTTTTAAGCGTGACATGGAAATAAAACTTCCCTATAGAGAGAAGCAGCCAGTCACGGAGGGAAATGAGTCATTGCAGCAGGGAGAGGAACGACTGCTGTGCTTCTCAGTGCCAATAATGCAGGGGTTTAAAATATAAAATGGATAGAATTGAGCATCACATGTTGAAAGACCTTTGAGTTTTCCCATCTCCCTGCTAATGCAGAATTTATTTCCACATTAATTATGTATAAAATTGTGGCTCTTACAGTACTGACAAACTGTTAATGGAAGAAAATTGAGGATGTGTTGAGTAGCAGGAAAAATGTGTTTTTACAAGAAGACCGAGTGTTGTCTACTGAAAACTATGCATATGTAGCATGGCATTTTCCTAGCATTTCTTGACTTGTTGGTAATTTTAAGTATCTGTCAAAGTTTCCTAGTGGCATCTAAATCTCTGGTCCTAATACCAAGGAGCGAAGAAAGAGAAGGCAGGTGTCTATATATTTTTCTTGCCTTGTACTCGGTAATTTTGGTAATTGCAGTTTTTCACTTCCTGGTGCCTCTAGAAATATAGCAAGCTCCCTTATGCAGAAAAGACAGATTGCTTTCTTTTTATTTGACTGCACCTGTATTTTTGACTTGCGTGCCCTACAGGAATGCTGAGGATTCTAAGGACAGGAAAAATAAATAAAATTGTGCACTGACCTAATTCACACTGATAAACCAGATGCTTAAAAATCTGAGAGAATCTCTTCAAGGAAGAGTACAGTGATATTTATCTGGTTATTCTCATCTTTATCTGAATTTTTCTTTATCAGTGCTCTAATAATACAGGAGAAAGTATAATTTAAACGAGACATTGGCTGTGACATGCCATAGGCACACGTTGTTCTAATTTTATGTTTCCTATCGTAGCCTTTAAATACAACACACTCATTTTAACAAGCATTTAGCATGTCATTTAATAACAAGTGGGCAGTGGCACAAGGGCAGAACTCAGCAGCCTAAATTATGGGGTTTGAGGTCCAAATTTGTTAACTCATTTCTGATTGTAAGGCCTGTGTGAAAAGATAAATCTCATGCTGTTTCTGAAGGCTTTAACAATTCTGACCTCTCTTCTCCCAAGGGAGAAACTGGATATCAGAATAAATTAATGTTACAAATTGACTCAACACCCAGAGGTGGTCAGTGTTCACCCTTAAAAAAATCATCCTTCATGTTGAGCAGAGTCACGTAGAGCCCATTAAAATGCAATGGAAGTGCTAACTGCATCTGAAAATCCTGGCCCAGAGCTCAAGTTAGTTCACAGTTCCGCCAGACTGGGAGCCAGGCAGAGTGCACGGTGTTGTGCACTTGCCAAAGGGATGGACAAGGATGTCCCTGGGAGGCCACTGGTTCATTGGTGTGACCTGCCCCTCACAACACTGAAATGGTGCTACTCAGCCTTTTCACCGCCTCGGTAATATTAAATTTTATAACTTCAAAACCTAAATGCAATCCAGGTGTTCTAGTCATGACTAGTCAGTGTCTCTGGCTTTCTTAACTATCCAAGTACTTTCCATGATTCAAAAGAACATATACTTACTGAAAAATGTGAAGGTCATTTATTTATAGGCAGTACTGTGCAAAGCTGTGGATAAAAGAAAAATGGATTTGGCTCATAGGAGAACTAAATCAACTTACTCACTTAGTAAAAATAGCAATTTTAAGTGACCTACTGTGTGAAGGTTTGTTTTTAGAGTTAGCATCCCACTGAGTTGTAAAGCCTTGATGCATGGGTATGTGTAATGTAATTGTTCCTCTGCAGTCATTCCAAGATTATGAGCATTTTAAACACCTCTCAAAAAGCCAGCCCCTGGGGTATGGGATTGTGAGGAAAGTATCATCAGCATATACGTTATCTGTAGAACAACGTTGGTGGAGATACACCACCTCCATTAGGAGATATTTGTTTGTAGTACCTCTTGGAGGAGCTGTGAGATGGAAAGTTTTTATTATTCACAATAAAAGGATGTCTCAGTAAGTCATTCATGTCCAATAATATAATACTAAATCGTATGTTTTTCTAGGGCCACAAGGTTGTTTGTTTATATTTGCCAGGTAAATTTACTCCCATGTCTCCAGCATTGACAAATAGAAAGTCTTGAACTGCTCTGGGTAATTCTTGCTAATATTAATAATCTTGACAAAGTGAATTCTTGTCTATTTGCTAGTAAAAACAAGAGGTGATACAAACAGTAATAGCTATTCCTTTTAAATGTCTGCCTTTTCTTGGTTTACCAGACTTATGTACATTCTTAAATGCTATTACTTCTCTTATCCAGTTTATCTCCGGCAATGAAGTCTGCTGTATTGTTAGGTACAAAAGTAGGCAGGTCAAATAATGTTCAGAGCTGCTTTGCTATTAAACTTTTTTTTTTTTTCAGATTGCACAGGGTTTTGACTCTGTACTGGACCTTAGGCTGGAGTGTATGTGAAATAATATAAGGAGAGATCTGGTGGGGTTCCAGATAATTTATATTCTTGTTGCAGTTTCTGAGACCAGTTGCAGGGATGAGCCAGATCATACCCAGCGCAGAATGATATTGTTGGCAGAAGAATAATTGAAGTTGTAGCCCATGTGTGTCCCCTGTTTGTATCACACATTTCCATTTCTATCAAAGTCTGTTATAAATGCACATAGTGCCAAGTGTCTGACCTAAAGTACATCTCCTCTCTTTATAGCATTTCAGACCTTCCTTGGGAAAGATGATGTGTCTCGTGAAGTAGAAGAAGTTTTGGCAGAGTCCCGAGTCCAAAGAAACACCAAGTTAGTGTCGATACTTCAGCTCCTGAGAACCCGCGCTGTGCGATGGCAGGTCATTACTGTGGTTGTCACCATGGGCTGCTACCAGCTCTGTGGGCTGAATGCTGTAAGTGTCCTTCTTCAGGCCATGGCGTCTCCTGGTCTCCTCCTTTCTTTGTTTGTAACACAAGGCTTCTACTATACCCTTCAGCAACCTCTGTGACTTTCTGTTTTTGACTGTTTCTTTTTAGTAATGATTTAGTTATGCCAGCATGTGGCGAGGTCCATGAAGAGCTGTATCCGTTGGGTTTTTTTAAACAGAAAAGAGAGGGAAGCCTTGTTATGTTTTGAAGGAATACATGAAACGGTAGCACAGATCAGCAAAAAAAGAGTGTGCAGTTGCTGATACTCATTCTCTGTTTCTGGTCAGTTAAGATCTGATCTTATGTGCCCCATATTTGTTCATGTTGGGTAAACTTGGTCTCTTGACATTTCTGCTTGGATTAATTCAAGTCAGCAAAAGTTCCTGTAAGCGATTTTAAGAGATTGCACTGGATGTTTGAATTTTTGCTGTTGTTTCATACAATTTGAAGAATAAGCTGTGCTTCAATATACCTTTCTTGGAAAGTGGAGCAAAATAGGAAAAAGGACACTAAACAGTCAATAGCGAGGGGTCCTGTTGACCATTAATGTATCTGAGGCTAATGGATATTGAAGTCTCCTTTTCTATCTGTCTGAGCCTATTGCATCAGCAAGGAGAAGGTCACAGGTCAATTTAGATTGGAAGGGATCTTTGGAGGTCATCGGGTGCAACACCCTGGCCAGAGCACGACTGACTTCAGGGATGACTCAGGCTACTCAGAGCTTTGTGCACTTGAGTTTTAAGTATCTCCAAGGCTGAAGAATCTGCATCCTCCCTGAGCAGCCTGTGCCAGGTGTTCTCACTACTTACACTGTGAAAAGTCTTTTCTATATATGCATCCAGAACTTTCCTTGCTGCAGCTTATGACATCTGGGTTAGATGCTTTATGTTGACAACACAAATGTTTCATGAAGTGCCTCAAAGTGAAAGGGGTTTTCATTATAGTTCAAAGATGTTAATTGCTTATACATATGAAAGGCAATATTATCACTGCTGAAAGGAGCTCAACAAATGCAGCTTCTCACTGCAGCCTTTTGCATTACAGAATACTTCAGGTAGTTTTTTCCCCAGAGGTCTAATCAGTGACAGCTAACTAGTTCAGACTTATTCCAGGTATCTCTATAGCTTTAAAACTCCTAATACAAAGTAATTTGTCCAAGACCACTTGAAAGATCAATGTGATTATAACTCTGATATTGTAAAGTTTTTAACAAAAAACTAGGAGGGAGCTGGAATATTTTTCGTACTGTGGGGTAAACTATAAAAACATTTGTATAGGTGGTATTTTCTTCTAATTGTAGGATTTCAGTGCTAATGACAGGCTATTTTGTTCCTCGCTGTGGATACTTTTTTAAGAAAAGAAATGGAATTATCTTGTCATCCTGTCTTTCTAAGATTTATCAATGTCTTAAGTGAAATAACATGACACTTATAGTAAGAAACAGACTGCTCAAATAATGAAGCACAACACCTAAAGAAAGAAAAAGGTCACAGCTAAATTTTCAAGGGAAAGAGGAGAGTTTTGTGGCTTTGAGGATATTTATTAAAATGACAGAAATTGTTTAGTATTCTCTGGGAGAGCAAAACCACACATAGCTTGAGTGGGGGCAGTGGGGGAAAGTGAGAGATGTCCAGTCCAAAATGGATGCTAGAGTTGTTTTAAAGTGCCACTGGGGGGGCACTTTCTGAAAATATGCCTCAGAAAAACTGTCTTTGTCAGGAAACCTGTGTGTCAGGTTGGCTGTTTCCGGCCTTAGCTTTTTTTTTTGCTATTACTTTGTTTCTCCTCCAATGCAAGGCCACTAAACATGAAAAAAAAAATTCCCACAAAATTTGCATTCTGAAGTTGATTACTTAAATAGTTAATATCAATAGTTAATAGTAAAAATAAGCAAATTGTAAGAGAGGTCAAGGGAAACAGATGGACCACTTGATTAAGAGACCAGGTTTCAATTCCTTGTCTCTTGTGTGGCTTTCCTGGCTGATCTTGCCCAAGTCACCTGAAGCTCAGAGATTAGAAGATGGGTACAGGTGTGACAGATACTGCTGAACGCAGGTCTTGTTTTGCCTGGCTGTATCTGGTCCACCCTGCTGGGTGTGGGCCTGCATCAGCAAGGGTTGACTGGCTGCAGACGCTTCCTTTTAACTCACAGCTCCCGTCATTTGCTTTGTCTGTAGCGCCCTATTAGTTGGTGTGGTCTTTTCCACAATTACCATCTGGGCAGGGCATATGGGAAAGCTGGACTTCTTTCAGCTGAAAGTCTCAGGTCGCTCTCTGGGGAAATTACCAACTGGCAGACTTCTGTAATCATTCTGCTGGTATCTAAGAACGCTTGCTTCCTTTTAAGGCTCTTGCTTCACACAAAAACCCCCTATTTTGCTTAAAAGCAGTACATTTGTTGGTTTCCACATAGAACAGAAATCATGGTGAAACCCTGATAATATTAATGTATTCAATTATAATAAAATACCAGACAGTCTGACCTAAATTGACATAAATAAATGGAAATATATTAGTATCTTTTCATCTGATAAAATTTATCCATGATACATATCATCCATAATAAATTTCTTTACCTGCCACCATTGTATCTCAGTTCTAAAGAAGAGATGACACTACAGTGAAGTTCTCATTGATGAACTTTATGCTTTTTTATGTCAGGAAATATACTATACTGCATACTGCTTTAAGAAGGTCGTTCCCAAAGTGGGATCCCTTGGCTTCTGTGGGGTCTGTCGTTAAGGCAGAAGGCTGTATTTCAAATGGCAAAGAAATGCCAAGGAATCGTGCTGGGGATGGGGAGTCCATGCAGCAATGTATGTTTTCAGTGTGCAAAAAAACATACTTTGCTTTTCACACTTGTTATGGAGAAGACCTGGCATCAGGCAGTGTAGAAAGGGGTGAATGAGTACGCTATGTGCAAGACACTATATGTCCGCGTTGTTGCCCATCATTGTTTTTGTTGCTTGCTTTTGCTGTTGAAGAGTTAAATTTCTTGGGAAGACATGCATGTAGGGAGCTGGCTGAGAAATAAAAGAACTGGAAAATTGAGTCAGTTTTAGAAGGGTCAATGGCATGAGTAGGTTTGGGAACACCAGTGATAACATACACTGCATGCCACTTTAAGCCAAGACCTTGTAGGAGTAAACACTTAGGATAAGTAAACAACTTTCATGAAGCTGACTGTAATCTACAGACAAAAATGCTAAAGTGTTGCCTCCAAACTCGCAGAGATCGGACTGCAGAGATAGAGTTAAACAAAGGGACCGAAGTGGGGAAGTTTTACTTCAATCTGTGAAGCAACAGCAAGCCGCCATGGACGTTGGAAGTCAGGTGTCCATGTGTTGATTTGGACCTGACAGCAGTTGGTTTTGGGGTTTTGGACCTTCTGACCCTTTTTCCACAGCTCTCACATTCCAAAACTTTTAGCCCAATCATCAGCTAATTTTGTTAGCTACAGAAATCACTAGCTAACAAAACCCATGTTATAAAAATAACTTAAGTAGTCATCATTAGCCTAGTAAGTTTGTCCTAGTAATATCCTAGAGCAATATATTTCCTTGTTTAATGATACACAGGCCGGAAAATATGCACTTCTATTGTTTTGAAATGTGTATATCATGTTAATTTTTACCCTAGTATATATTTGTGCTGCTACAGAGACTAATAAGTCAGTGAACCTCATCCTGTCTTTGCTCTACCAGTTTTTAATCTAGCTATGTTACTACCACTAATCTAGCTGAGTTACTACCACTCTCACCATCAATGGTCGGTCATGCTCCTCTGTAAAAACGCATCTTGTGTTCTAGTTGTTACATTTTGGCAAATTGCATTCAGCAGTTGCCTGCTTAAGTGAATCTTTGACCTCTTTCTTCTCTTTAAAGGCCTACATACCTGCATTATTACATTGAATTTTTCAATCTTGTAACCTATAATATGGAGAAAAAAATTACTTTTGTCACAGTTTTGTGCTACCTTGTTTTCCTTACATACTGTGCCAGGGGTATGGGAGGTGAATAGGTTGTCAGGGTACTGGGTCCCAAAATATTTATGAGTGGGCATAGACATTTCAAAGGGAATTGGGAGCTGATCCTTGGTTTTGTTTCAGTGTGTGCTCTGTATCAGGAGGCCAATGAAATGCACGGTTAACACCAGTGCACGCCACATCAAGGCAGATGGCTTCGTATAGAGAAGTTTGCTGCTATCCCTTATTGTCACTGCATCTATTCTGGTGAGAGCTGATGTGCCAGCAGTAGGCATAAAAGCCTTCAGTCAGCTTCTGTTTATCTGTAAGGCGATATAGATGACGTTTTAGTCCTTGGTACTTTATTTGAGATGAGCTGGATTTTCTTCTTTGGTCTGGGACAAGCAGCTTTGCTGAAGGGCTAGTTGGGAATTTAGAATTACTTTTTTGTTTTTACAAAGCTCCTGGGTTAGTAGCTTGATGAACAGATGCAGCATGTGCACAGCATGCTGACGGGCAGCAGGGCTTTCCTCACGCTATCAAACACTTCCATTCATCAGACAAGCCTTGTCTTTAGCAGTGCTTGCCCTGTTAGGGCTTGTGACATGGACAGCATATGGGAAAAAAAATATCATTGCTGCTTTTTTGTTTGGTGCCATCATTATTTATGGCTTTCAGTTTTGTCATCCCAGCTGATCAGCTATCATTCAGAACTCTTTTTTGTCTTCTGATAATCAGTTGGTTCTATTATTTTTCCCTTCTCTAGTAAATCAGTTATCTTTTCTCTCTCCAAGGTAGTCTCTCCTTGTATGCTTTTGGCAACCAAAATATTTGGCTAGTTCTTTGCTGTCACCTGAGTCCAACATAAAGTTTATGTGATTTTTCAAACTTTATTTATGATGTGCATGGTGCTCTGATACTTACCAGACTTGCTATTTTAGAGTATTACTGATACATATTCTCTGTCTGGATGTTGCCACCACTGGATATGGTTTTGCTGACCAAACATGAATGACTTTTTCTAAGCTAGTAACCCTGTGCACCTTGGCTTTCTGTCCGTTAATGACAGCTCCTTATAGCCTATAATTAATTTCATCCTAAAAGCAGCTTTTCACTTTTCACCAAGCAACTCTCACTCTAAAAGCATCTTTTCTTTCTGTTGATTATAGAGAGATGAGGGTGATGGCTTGACTGCAGATGTCCACACTGCAGTGCAGTTCAAGTGAGATAAGTCTCACACGTTCTGTCCCAAGAGAACCAGTTTCTGCAGTGCCTCTCAGCATCTCTTTCCTGTTCTCTCCTGTTGTCACATGCCACTGAAGTATTCCGTAAAGCCACCCAAACCTGCTTTTCTAGCAGTGTGGCTCAGCCACATGAAACCTATTTGTATCCTCTTGTTCAAGCTTAAAGTGAGTTTCTTTGATTTACTCCTAAAGTGAATTAAGCTAAATTGAGTTAAAGCTGCTTGTAATTCTGCCTGGGTCTGCAAGCAGAAGTATAGCGGGGCTGTGTAACTAATCCACATGAAATTCGCACCTTCCCTTCATTTGTTGTCCTGCCCAGCTCTCGGTCATTCAGGAGTGCTCAGTGTTTTAACAAGTCTGGTCTCTGGCAGATCAGATGTTTGAACTGAATACTGATATATTGTAGTTCAAGCCATAATGATTAATGGCTTGTTTTCTTCTCTCTGATACAGATCTGGTACTACACAAACAACATTTTCAGTGAAGCTGGGATCAATCATGAAACAATCCCCTATGTTACTCTAAGTACTGGTGCTGTTGAGACTCTGGCTGCTGTTTTTTCTGTAAGTATGGTTATAAAAATTCATTAACATGCTTGGTGTATTAATTACTGATTTTATTTCCTTATACAGATTAAAATATCAACAGAATAATATATTGATGATTCAGTGTAATGATTGCTAAAGCAATTGCAAACATTTCTATGTTTAATCCTAAAACAGTTTTGTAGCTTGGGGGTTTTTTTTAAGATGCTGTCTAGTTTTAGTTTTATGAAAGAAGCATAAAAAGTTGATACATCCTGAGGTGCTTTCTATGAGTGAAGAGGAAGAAGGCAGGAACAGCAAGGCCCAAGGTATACTGAGTGATAACTCATAAATGATTTCACCTGGTAGAGTGACTTTACCTGGTAGCAGTTTATTCACATCTCAGCAGGCAGTGTTGCTGGAGAAGGCTCAGACATCACACAGCTGGGTGTGTTCAGTGTGGGTCACAGAACTAGCCATATGTCTTAATGGTATGGTTTAATAACACATTTTCTATAGCAGCTTATGAACAGAAAGTTCTTCAGCCATTTAAAAATATGGGAGTAAATGTTTGTAACCCAGCTTGCTGGAGAAGTAAGGCAGCTCGCTAGAACAAGATTCTCCCATGTTGTGTTAAATTCTGCTGTCTCATTCACTGAGGGCACATGGGCATCCCTTTGTAACACGAGAGCTCCTGAGTAGGTCGTGTATCTTTGCTGTGTACTAAATGTACTCTAAATGTAGAGGAAGATGTTAATAGAAAAAATGATCCATCCACATTTTTTTTCTTTCCTATTTCAAAATGGAAAAGCTGACTAGTAAAATATATACCCTAAATAAGCAAACTAAACCTGAGAGTTTTATTAGGTTAATATACAATGAATTGCTAAAGGAAATATTTTCTTTTTTTTTGCACTGCAATAAATAAGAAATAATGATAGAGGTCTTTGGAATGGAAGGTTGCAAATAAGCAAACACTCTCTTCTTTCTTTGTTAGAATTTTTCCTTATCTTCATAATATTCTATACCAACTGTATTTGCACAATACACACCAGACAAGCATTTTTAAATGTCAGAAGAATCGTTTTGGCAAAAAAATCCTTTCCAGTGGCAGAGGAACTGCTTGTGACCTATGAAATGTTAAACTAAATCCAGCTATCAAGTATATTTTCTTATAGTCTAGGACATAAGGGCTCTCGTAGGTCATAAAGTTCTTCTTCTGATCTTTGTAAATTTCCACAAATCTATTTTTGGGTAAACCATCTTATTTTTGTTCTTTAATTGAAGGGACATTCTTTTAATAGGTGGAAACAGTAAAGTATGGAAATCTCTACCTTTTACAATTTCTTCTTCGTGATACTGCAGGAATGCTTCTTTGTTCAAGATATATCTAAAAATAATGGTGATAATTCTGCAAGTTATTTAGGTGAAGAATACACCTCTTTTTTTGTGGAAAAAGATGAAAATTATATGGAGATGATTCTATAATATTAAAGCCATTCTCTAAATAGGGTCTGTCATCTTTTCAGTTCCTTCTCTGCTCTCAGATCGTGGGGCTTATTCAGAGCACAGTGTTCATACATAACGAGGTGCATGTGTCTGCTTTGGTTCCTGGCATGTGTGGTAACTTTTTTATGCCCAAGAGGAGAGTTTTTAATACTTTTTCTCTTTAAGCCACTTGCTGTTCCTCTGGTAACGCTCATGTATTGATATCTTTGCTCCCTTCAGACTTGCTCTTCCCATTCAAGACAAATGCTGCTTTGTAGCCTTAATTTTATTTCAGTGATCTTCATTGCTGCTGTTTAAAAGAATAACAATACGAATTTGTTTTTTTCAATTGAAGTTTTGTGGCTTCTCATTTTTACAAGTAAATACCTCTGAATTTTTTTCATGCCTAGAACTAAGGAGGGGGAGTTCCTCCCACTCCCAGCCTCTCAGCTGCTCTTTTTGCCCCCCTTTTTTAATGTATTTGACAGCATTAAATATTAACTCAAGTGCATGTCTTACCTACTACTTAGAGGGAAGAATGGAAGAAGCAGGAGAAAGTGAGAGGAGAACTTAAATTTCCTGGTACTTTTTTATATATTGTACTTGCTAGCAGAAACCAGATTTTACTAGCAATATATGCCAGGATTTTAGTAGATACTCCTATCAGCAATAGAAGTAGAGGTTTTTTTCTTGTATACTAAATGAAACAGCTATTGGAGAGTCCACAATAAAATCATGTTCCATCTCCGATCATTACGCATATGTTAGGTGATCATGAAACTTTGTGCCTCAGTGAGAATACTTGGGGGTTCATCCACTGATGAGCCCCATATGAATGCTAAAGGAAACGATTGAAATGGATATAGTTCACAGAGAAGGAAAATAGTATTTAGGAGATAAAATACCATTCAAAGTGTGGAAAAAAATTGAAAGTGAACCTTTAACACGTCTTCTGGGAGTAGCAGCGTAACAGTAATAATGTTGATGTGGTCCTTGAGGAAAGGCAAACAACATCCTATCCCTTTTATAGCTGTGCATTTTCTCAGATCACTTGATATGCCTGCTAGTAGCCTGCTTTGCCTACAGCTCCATCCCTCATCCTCTTGAGCGAAAGCTGCGTAAACAAGACATTGAAAAATGAAATGTGCATCATCATTTTCCTGTCATCTATATAATTTGGCTGCAACTCCTGCTTACACAATCACTTCCTAATTTACTTCATGGAATACCTGTGTTGTAGCATTGCATACTTGGTGCCCTGGCTTCTCCCTGGGGTGACAATATACATGTTCTGTATGGTTTGGGGTCACTTGTAGACTTCTCCACCCACTGTACTGAACACAGGTTCTGTTCAGAGGACTGGCTAGACAAGTTGCTTTTTAATGAGAGAACCATCAATCTCAGTTTGCTCTCAAAGAAGTTTGGTATCCTCTGGAATGAAATACTGCATAGATTTCCTATTCATAGGCATGTTGCAGCAGTAAGTCATCTAACCTGATGCTGTGCTTTGAATAAGGATGGAATATACCTAAATAATTCCCTGGCAAATATGTGTTTATTAGAAGTCTATTCTTTAAATTTTACAGTAAGAGGACTCCACAAACTTAGTTTTTCATTAGTAAGACTGGTTACTGTGGCTTTTCTGTAATTTGTAGTAATTGAGGTTAATTTAATTGTTGTGTTACTCTTAGTGGACAGAAAGAACAATTTGCCAGTGCATTTCTTTGACAAGGCAACAGGCTGAATGGAAAGGGAGACAAAAGTAAATGTGTGAAAAGTTTCCCCCCCAACCCCCCGCCCCAATGAAACTAGCATAGAATAAAATTGAATGTTATTCAAATTAAACATCCCACATCCAATTTTGCCATCTGTGGCACCACATTTGGTCTTTATATAATGTTCACAGGAGACTAGCTATGACTATATTGAGAAGATTATGCCTTAAGCATTTCCCAAAAGGTGATGCATCAGTGTGTTACTAATGTGCCTTCCAAAGCCTGTGACAATGAGTTAAAACACAATTCAGTAGTAGACCACAAAAGACTGTAGAAAATCTTTTGCAGTATCACACAGAAGTCAAGGAAGCCAACTTTCTTAGGTGAGATGATTCCGGTTTGGGATGTCACGAGAAAGGGCTCTGAGACTTGTTCTGTGTTTCTTTTAATGTCAGTTAATGGATCTTAACATACAAGAAGGGATTCCTTGCTTAGGGCATGGCACATCTTAAGGGGACTCCAGACACTTCAACAGGTGTTCTCATCCCTAACACATTTCCTCCATGGTACCCAAAGCATAATCCAAGATATCTTCGTTGAAACTCTGAGGCTACACTGGGGTCAGAATAAGAAGAAATACATTCCAGTGACACCCAATCATAGCACATGGAAAAAATGGGGTGATGAATACTTTAATCTTGAGGGTTCATAAGAGGTTTTGCTATAAGATTTTTAGTAAGACTTTTAGTACAGTCCCATGTGACTTTGTTCACATTAGGTCAGAATCAGCCTTCACCCACCCATAATCCACATTAGGCTGTAAGTAGAGGAGTGTGAAGAGGGGAGCAAACATGGCATTTTCCCCTTTTGCTCCCTTCATCCTGACAAGCTGTTGATGAAGGAATACATGAATTAGAAAGTAATATCTTGGTCTTCAGTATATATGATATTTTCTTTGAATTTGTCTAGTTACTTTTCAACTCCTGTATGTTTTCAGAATGCACAGCATCCTAAAGCAGTGAATTTCACAGTTTAACTACACATTATATGAAAAAGATATAGTAGGTGTGGGCTGGATGAAATGCTAACAGTGTAGATGCTCAGCTAACTGTAAAACTATAATTGGAAAGCAGCAATCAATCCTTCACTGTTGTACAAAGAAATATCAAGTCAGATTCTGTGATGGTTTGCCATGGGTCAATTAATCATAAAAATATCCATTAATAATACGGGAGAGGTAACAAAGAGCCTTTCATAATTAACTGTATCGTCTGAACTATGCAAAGGGAGAAACTCAAAAATATTTGCAAGAACTATGGAAGATCGTAAGAAATTGGACAGGTGGTCTGAAATCAGTAAGATGAAATTCAGTAAGGAAAGGTACCCAGTACTGCACTTTGGGAAGGAAAAAATCATATGCACAAATACAAAATGTCGTGTGGAACTGTGACAAAAGGCTTAATGAAGTCAAAATCTATCTTGTTTTTAATTTTCTTTCTATCAACTCAGCTTCCTTCCTGACAGTGAAAGAAGTTGCACCAGTCTGCATGGAGCAGATCTGTTTTGACTGTTCTTATCACCTTAGTCTCCTCTAGCTGCTGTCACACTGTTTGATCAGTTAATAATTTGTCCTAGTATTTTGGGGTGAATGAAATCCAGACCCTGTTTTCCTTCTCCCTGCATAACAGAAGGCAAGTGCTCCACCTGCACAGCTCCAGTACTCTCAGACATTGCCATCTACTCAGAAGATTTATGGGATTTTCATTAAATGAAAGTCTCATTTTAACTAATAAATTGCGAGATGAAAAAACAGTCCTTAGTGAATATGCTACTGCATATTGATTTTGGGGAAAAAGTTACCTGGCACCGAAGACCATTAATTTTATCCAAGAGAAGTATTTATGCAGTTCATAATTTTTAATTTTAAGAGGCCATAAATAGTTGCCTACATGAGCAAACAGTTGGCTTCCAAAATTGCCTGCCACAATGATTTGTTTTGCCGATACAAAATTTTCACTTGCGTGAATTTTTAGATGATTTACGTACACTTTGCTCAGTATTACTAAAGCACTGCCAAGTGTGTATAATAATTGGAATAAAAAAAAAAATACTTGGTGATTCATTTGGAATATAAGATACTGAATTCTTTTAGATACAGCATGTCACTCATTACTCCCTAGTCCCAAATTCATACTCATTTCATATCTCAAATGTGTGTGCAATCTTTGTGGAGCAAATTTGTGAGTGGAAAAATACTCAGATTTACGTCACTGTACTGGGCAAAATGTGAACAGAAAGAATCACCAGTACAAAAAGGTGATACTGACCAAGCAGCTTCCCAGGCTGTGCTATTAAAGGCAGAAGCAATCCAAGAGGTTCCTGGAATGTGTTGATGATAACTTCTTTCTTCAAATGATAGAGGAACCAACGAGGAGGGGTGCTATGCTGGACCTTGTTCTCACTACCAAGGAGAGGCTGGTGGACAATGTAGAGCTCAAGGGCAGCCTTGGCTGCAGTGACCATGAAATGATGTAGTTCAAGATCCTTATAGCAGGGAGGAGGGTGCACAGCAAGCTCACTACCCTGGATTTCAAGAGAGCAGACTTCGGCCACGTCAGGGGTCTGCTTGGTAAAGTAACATGGGATAAAGCCCATGGGGGGAAGAGGGGTCCAAGAGAGCTGGTTAATATTCAGGGATCACCTCATCCAAGCTCAGGAGTGATGCATTCCAACAAGAAGGAAGTCAGGCAAAAAGGCCAGGAGGCCTGCATGGGTGAACAAGAAGGTCCTGGACAAACCCAAACAGAAAAAAAAAGCCTACAGAGGGTGGAAGCAAGGACAAGTAGCATGGGAGGAATACAGAGATATTGTGTGAGCAGCCAGGGATTTAGGAAAGCTAAAGCCCTGATAAAATTAAACCTGGCCAGGGACATCAATGGCAACAAGAAAAACTTCTAGAGGTATGCTGGTGAAAAAAGGAAGACTAGGGAAAATGTTGGCCCTCTCCAGGAGGAAATGGGAGACCTAGTTACTCAAGATATGGAGAAGGCTGAGGTACTCAATTTCTTTTTTTGCCTCATTCTTCACCAGCAAGTGCTCTAGCCACACTGCCCAAGTTGTAGAAGGCAAAGGCAGGGACTGGGACTATGGAGAACCATCCACTGTAAGAGAAGATCAGGTTTGAGACCATCTAAGGCACCTGAAGGTGCACAAGTCCATGGGACCTAATGTGATGCATCCGTGGGTCCTGAGGGTGGATGAAGTTGTCAAGCCACTATCCATCATATTTGAGAAGTTGTGGCAGTCTAGTGAAGTTCACACTGACTGGAAAAGGGAAAATATAACCTCCACTTTCAAAAAAAGGAAGACCTGGGGAACTATGGGCCAGTCAGTCTCACCTCTGTGCCCAGCAAGATCATGGCAGAGATCCTCCTGGAAACTGGGCTGCGTCTTCGTCATGCTGGTCTGGCAGGCATTGAGTGTGGAGACCCTTTGTCATGAATGGAAAATTTTACTGCCAAGTGAAGCTGATTAAGGATGCTTTACTGTAAAATAGTTCAGATTGAGCTTAGAAATTTAACAATCAATTCCACCCTTTGCTGATAGTAATCTCTAGCCTGGTACTTACAGAAAATTTGTAGGATCTCACGCTGTTGTGACTTTAACACAGATACAGGCAAACTGATGTGAGAGCCAGGGTAGCCAGAGAGTTATTTAAGGTTTATGCTTATGTGGTCAAACTTGGCGCTAGGCCTCTAAATTCCAGTTTAGGTACTTAAATAAAATAACTTCTTTATTTGTTTTACAACAGTATAATTCATACAGTAGACAAATTCATATTTAACAAATATTTAACAAATTCATATTTAACAATATGAATCAAAAACCCTATCTATAACCCTCGGTGTTCCTTTCCTCTTCTTTTCCTGGATGCAAGATACTACACATTGTGTCATAAATAGATATGACAGTGATATAAATGTGATTATCCATTTTAATCCTGCTATTTAAAATGGAAATAACGTAGAGTAAGCTTGTTACACTAAGCCTGAATCTAGATGTACGGTGTTACTCAGACGTATATCCAAAACACAGGAGAAAAAAAGTGTGGCTAGTCTTGACGTTAGCATACAGATCAAGCTTCTTCACAGATCTGAGACGTCAAAAAGATCTGATAAGGTTTTCTTAGCATAATTTAGGGCCAGCAAATAAGCAGGGAATAGCATTCAGTGACCTCCCATCTGGGCTGTGGAACTCACAAATTCATTTTATCCAGAAAAGCTGGTCTGATCTTTTTTAATGCGCTCTGCTTTCACTATGTCAACCTCGGTAACTGCAGCTGACTCAAGTGAAAAGGTTGACATTTGCCTTTTTAACTTTATTCACAAGTGTTTCCTGCAAGACAAAAGTAAGTTGTGTGAACTATTAACTGAATTTGTGTATCAGTTGCCTTGTTATCACCAAACGCTTGTGTTGAATTTTGGTTGCAATAGTTTTTTACGCATCTTCAGTAATTTTAGCTGTGTTAATTACCATGACTGAGTATAGGCTTCTATGAATGTATGTTTATGATCACACATAAACAAGTATTAGCCTACACAATTTGGCAAATAACTCAGCAACAGAAAACAGTTGTAAGATTATTTTTTTGACTCTACTTGTGCATATACTGATTTCTTGTTATTTCATTTACTCTACCATATAGTGTGTTTTGACTTTAGGTCTTCAATAGGTAACAGTTATCAGTGCATAGCAGTGAAGCATTCAGAACTATAAATACCTGAAAAATTGGTGAATCATCTTCCACTTCTTATGAGTCATAAGCGTCTTAGTGATTTCTCAAGTTAACAAGTTTTGGGTCTTTATAATCATAACTAAAAATGAAGTTGTTGTCTGTTTATAGCATCAAAACCAGCATTTTTTCACCAGGGAAACTTGCTGTTACATAAGACGTTAGACCTTTCTTTTCAAGTATTTACTGAAACTTCAGAGTTTTTCTGAGCTTTTATTCCCATCAAGAAAAGAACGAACAATTCAGAGAAGTTTGAGGTACTGATTTATTATCATAAATTTTCTTAAGAAATCCTCAAAAATAAAATAATTTTTAGTTAGAAATACTGTAGACTTAAATGATTCAAAAAACCTTTTTGGCCTTGATGAAAGATGGTGCTTCCTGAGAGGCTTTTCTATTTGTGGGATCTGCTAATGGGTGCTGGGATGTTTCTTCATTACTTCCTGCCCAGCAAAGCCACAGACCCATGTCTTTCCAAACACAAATGCTGCCTTTCATGAGACCACAGCTTTGTAATTTATTGTCAGGTAGGGACCATGTTTTTGACTCTTGCACCTGGCTTTTCCTGAGCTTGATTCTGCGTAGTATCCTATTTCAGCAGGGACTGGTGGGCCGAGAGGTAGGTCACACATTTGAACAAATTAGAGGTGTCCTTAGCTTTAAAATGGAAGTGGGCATTTCTCTCCCCATAACTGTACAAGTTAATGATGTCTAATTGAGAAACCTTCTGAGTCTGTATTTCCTAGATTTGTTAGTGTTGTCAGTGTACTTAGCTTTGTATCAAATTTGAAAATGATTATAGAATTCCCAGCAATTCTGGTGCATCATGGTATCCCTGTGAATAAGGACAAAATCGCTGCTTATTTTTTCCAGTGAACAAAGTTGGTCCATTCCATAAATCACAAGAATTGTAATTGTAATTGTAAATTCTTTGTGGCAGAAACTGCAGAGAATGCCCAGAAGCTGAAGCATTTGAGTTCCTCATTGCTACTGTATTAAATAAATAGCAATGATGAATGCTTGGGAAATCTGGCATCAGCTCAGGGAAAAGAATGACTGCACATGGATTTGCTTTATTTCATCTTGAATTTTCTCTGAATAAAAAATAATTCAAATGTATTAGAAATTATTATTCTTTTCTGTAAAAAGAATATGGACCCCACAGATCTGCTGTAACTGTATTGTATGTGGCTGCTCTCAGTTAAAACTGGGAGTTCCTTACCAGCCCACATAGTTTTGCCCAAATATGTCCAGACTACTTATTCTCAATGCATGTAAGCACAAGTGCATACACTCCTCTAGGACTTTTTTCCCCCATGTTTTGCTTTGTATGAGAGCCATCTCATACAAGAAAGATGCATCCCTTACCCTGTTTTAATACAAAACCTGCCAGCTGGTGTAACATCAAGATTGTTTAATCATGGCCACCAATCCAGAATTGAAAAAACTAAGGGAAATTACCTGGTATGTCAAATTACATGTGCAGCATCTACTGCAGATAACTTTTTATCACTCATAGCCATAAAAAATGTCTCTTGGTTAAGTGTATGTGTGGCCGCATGTGTTTGCAAGATGGATTCATTAATCATCCTGGAAAACACTTGGCATCTTATAGAGGTTTTGACAGTGCAGCACTTGTAATTTTGGAACATTTGGACCCCGTGAGCACAATGTGAAATGTTAATAACATCAGTGCGAGTCTATTTTAAACATGGGTCTGAAATCAATTCTATTATGGAAGCTGTGGAAGCTGTCAAAATGAGTATATTTCTTAATTTAAAGAAATAACGCTAAAGCTTGCTCCAGAGCTGCTTTCCGAGTTCTGCAGTGTCACGGTGCGTATCTCTGGTGTGGAAGTCCAGCTCAGTGGGGTGTGGGGTTGGCGGGATTTGCAGCCTGTCCTAAAATCTGCCAGTGACCCTGATGGTGTAGGAGAAGCTCTTGCCACACCAGGCGTTTCTTCTGTGGGTGACTTTCCTTTTACACGTCTCTTCTAGATGCTTACAGTGGAACGGTGTGCATCCTCTCCCAGAATTAAGGGTATTGCTCAGGATTTAATCTTAGTTACTCGTTTTATCTTTTCCTCAAGGGAGGTGTGAAAGCAGGACTTCAGTCTCGTGTAAATAATGATGTGGCAAACAGTTGTGTGATTCTGATTTCAGGTTATTTGTTATTTGATACATTTCAGGCTTCATGAAATTGTTTTATCTTTCTCATAAGCAAGCCAATTGTAATTAGCAGTTCCAGTAGTTACCAACAGGAACAGTACTACTAAATATTATGACCTGATGTATGTATGTATGAACCCATTTTAGTGAGTCACACTAGCAAAGACAAGACAGTTCCATGTTACATCTTTTTAAGAATCTTTTGTGTTCTTCTCTAGCAGATAAGTATTCAGATTTTGTGATTACATTTAAGGAAGTTGATTTATCTTCAGGTGTTACATATAGATTCAAAATGTGCGTGAGTGCGCAAGTATCAGTGTTACAAACCCCTGTCTGAGCAAAGTTTTCTGATAGGTGGATTTGTTTTATCTTGCTATTCCAGTTACATTAACCATCCTATATCATGAGTAAATGTTTTTTCTGTGTTTGGACAAAAAATAAAATAAATTTCAGATTAATAAAAATATATTTAATCTGTGCTAAAAAGTTTTAATGCTTAAATTTTAAGCCTTTTAAGCTTAAATTCAGGAAGAACTTGAAATTAAGAAATGTGGAAAATGTTCGAACTTCTCACATTTAAAAATTACATATTTTGAGAACACCTTTATACTGATTTGGTGTGAATCTGTAAGCAGTTCAACCAGTGTAGAGTTATTTCTCCCCTGAAAAACCCACAAACCCATAAATAACAACAACGAAAAAGCCCCAGCCAAACCTCTTGTAGTTATCATTATATTGATTATTTTAATATAGCTGATGTACAGTCCGTGTTTTACTATTAAATTGTTATGGAAGAAGTTTAATGTAGAAGTAGCTTTGAAACCTACCATGCTAACAGTATTAAAGTTGAATTTACCAGTTGTACATTCTTCTTAGCAAGATGGTCATATTTGTTCCTTAGGGGGAAATCCAAGCATAAGACTACTACCAAATACTGGTTTTGACCGTTTCCCATTTTTTCAGGTGTTTTAAATAAGGATGCTGTGCTGGCTGTTTTTTTCAAAGAGGTCGAATTATGTAAACATAATTGTGAACACAGTTATGAACATATCATAGCTGATAAATAGTATAAAAGCTGATAAATAGTATAAAATCAGATCTCTTGGTTTTGTTTTTGGTGTTCATATTTGCAAGGAGAATGTAATTCATTATCTGAGTTCTTCAGTGCTTTATCAAGAAAGTCAAATGCCACTTTTTGTTTTCCAGGGCTTAGTTATTGAGCGGCTTGGGCGCAGACCTCTGCTTATCGGGGGCTTTGGGTTGATGGTTGTCTTCTTCGCAGTGCTGACCGTCTCTCTGACTTTACAGGTAATACTACAGCCACTACATATTTTTACTCTTGCCTGTTTTAAAAAACAGGTGCTCGATACCTGTTTACCTTGGCATTCCTATATAAGCCAGTCCTTTTAATTAGTTTGGCATAAGGATTTGAAGGCCTTTTACGTTTCTTTGTGAATCTGTTGGTTTCAATGTACTATGGTTAGCCATAGCAGCTTTTGCATTAAAAAGCCATATGGGCTTTGTCACATTCAATCTCCTTAACTCAAGGATTCATGCATTCATGAACTATTATGAAGACAATTTAACCCATAGTTGGGTAAATAGTTTACCTATATTATATGTTTTTATCTTTATTTGTAATGCAGTCTTTTTGAGATTTCTTTCCTACTTTGTATGTCATTCTTAGACTTGGATGTTTGGTTTTTTTTTTCCAGTAGTGGACAATTTCCATATTTGCTGCTTCTTTCAAGTTGCATTTCTCATATTCGTATTGAAAATATAAAGATTTAGCCTTTACAGAACATCTGCACTTAAGTTCTCAGATGTTATTAGCAGTCAGTTCCCCAAAAATTTCAAACAGTCAGGGGAGGACTAGTAAACAAATTTAGATACTGACCCTGAGTCACTTTTCCTTGCTTGGCTTCCATTTTCATAATGATGCCATTTCTTTCCGTTCCGCAGAGCTTTTGGGAAGTAAGACTGACAGTCTGCAAGGGCGTGGGTTTGGGTGGTCTTTCATGAAGTCATTTTTCCCCTGGTTTTTATTCCTGTGTCTTGCTGTTCTTTTGACTTTCAAATCTTGTTTCTTGGTTGAAGAGAGTGAGTAAGACAGTTTGACTATCAAATGTGTGCCACACCATTGCAAAGTTTTATTTGACTTACCTGTACTTACAGCACAATAAAACTTTATTTCACATACCCATCATGACAACTATAAGAGAGCTTTCCAGAAGAGAGATGTTATTGGAAGTGAACAATAAAAAAATTCTCTTCAAAATCTTTTGAAACCTAGTCTGATCTGTGAGGACCTTCGACTGTTGTAAATATCTGAAGTTGGAGTGTCTTCCAGTTTTAGTTCCTTTCACAAGTGTTTCATTCTGTTAAGTATGAGCGATTAGGTATTGCTTTGAACAAAGGACCTGGGGAACAAATAAATAGGCTTGATGTCAGGGCAATTTGTAGCTACTCTGGTTTTGCACCTTCTCTCTTTCGGTGCTCTTAGAGACCTTGGATCTGAGCTCACACGAGAACTCCAGAATTATTCTATTTACAATTCCATTGAAGAACTGTTTATAGTTTGTTCTCTTTCCATGTACCTTAAACCGTGACACACACACATGGCCCTCCTTGTCTGCAAAATCAGATTATGGCTAAAATCCCTGAACTGTGGCTTTCACGTTCTTTGCTAAGGTTCAGGTACAGCTGTCTCACTGAAAGGAACCCTGTCACATCCAGACAGGCCAATGCCCAGCCTTTAAATGGCGAACTTTGAAGCTCTGTTGGGCCACCATAGTTGCTCGTTTTAAACATGGCTGAAATACCTGAGGAAGATGGAGGTGCTGAGTCTGTTCAATGGAAAGTAAAAGTTTTTTCCAGGATGGCTTGAACTTCAGCACAAGAAGTTGTAAACTCTCAGAGTTGTGACTTCTGTGGTGCAAGAGCCTGTCTAATGTTTCTCTGCAGGGATTCTGCAGAGACCAAGACCTTTACTACAAATCATCTAATAAATTCCTACAGAAATACTATGATTTTCGAAAATAATTCTAGACTAAATTCTGAAATGGAGAAAGAATTGTGGAAAATATTCTCTATATGTGATTTTTTTTAATATTGGTATATACAACACACTTACCGTGAATGTCTTTTATCTACCCAGAAAACTGTGCAGTGGCTTCCTTACCTCAGCATATTTTGCATCCTTGCAATCATTGCATCATTCTGCATTGGACCAGGTATGTCTATATTTTTTCATGGTTTTTTGTACATCAAAGCCCAGGTATTTTTGCACTGGGATTATGTTAACAAATTGTTGGGAACTTCACTTTACCCTTGTCTGATGACCACAAGGGATCTAAGACACTGAAAAGTGATAGCAACACAAAATGATAGTATTGTCAATAAAACCCCATGTACACACGCATTCCCACTTAGCTGTCAGCATGATTGAAAACTAGTGCCTAAATTGCAATCAGTACCAAATTAAAATGTTGGCTATTACTGTGGGGTTACTATGATTTTGTAACTCTATAAAAAAACTCAAACTGGAAGCTGAGTGTTTTATTTATCAATGCTTGTCTTAGCATTTCAGTGCTGGTAGGATGCAAATTGGACACTGGTGGTGGAAGGGGACAGTTGTGTGTGGTTCTTTTCTTCCTTTCCAAAGACAGAGAAGTGCTGTGCAGGAGTGTTTCCACATGCTCTCTTTAGGAAGATGATGGAAAAGGTGGATGTCCTGATGGTGGAGCTGCTTCTGGTCTGGCAGTTCTCTGCTGACTGTACACATTTCAAATCTGATGCCCTCAGGGTAACTGTTTCTGTAGATTTGTAATGAGTTTATCAAATCTGTTTCACCAGCCGAGTTTTGATTACTTAGAGTTGGATACAACTTCATAGAAAATCCAGCTGTAATTTTTTAATTTTTTTTTGCTTTCACAAATAACATGTTTAAGGATAAAAATGTAATAAAGCCAGACCTTTATCAGAAGTGTAGAATGAAGAGACAAGAGCAACAGTCAAGTGTCAACAAGGGCAATTGTGACTGGATAAAGAGAAAAAATGTTACACCGAGAGCGGTTAAGTACTGGAAGACATGGCTCACAGGGGCCATGAAGTGTCCAACCTTGGAGCTATTCAAAGCTCAGCTGGACGAGTTCATGAACAACCGGCCCTGCTTTGACCAGAGGCTGAACTCCAGAAGTCCCTTCAAACCTAATTTATCCTGTGATTCTAATTGCATCGTGTCTTTGGAAAATGCATTTTAGTAGGTAGGCATAATACACAAATACTTAATTCAGTGTAGTATAAGCAGTGTTGTTCTAGCCTTCGGATACTCGATCAGAATTGGATCCTGCAGTTTTCAAATAAAGAAATGTTAACAAAAATTATCTGCAGACAGATAAAGAGAAATTTAATCCAAATTCAATACATGTACAGAATAAGATGTCAAAACAGTGCTTAAATTTTCAGAGATTCTCTTACAAACTGTTCTGCACAAAAATGGGAAAAATTAGCTGCTTTTTAGGAGTTTTTCACAGATGTTCTGCTGTGAACCTGAAAGCGAGACTTCTGTTCCACTGAGTTCTCAGTTTTTTTCATGCACCATTTATTACCTCATTTTCTTTATGAAGATCTTGACATTAAACATTAATCAGCTGTTTATACATCTTCACCACTGAAGTGATCTAATTAATTGATTGTGGTTCATTTGGGGACGGAAAGAGTTGCTGATGTTTTCTGTGATTCTAATGAAACACGGCTGTAATGCTGGGGATCCTCTTTTGGAAAAGCTGAGGAAAATGGGGAGACCACAATATTCCTTTTCCCCTTGCTTCTGGGAAGATAGTGTGCCACTAATCTCTGTGCTTATTCCTTTACATATGGGAGCTGACTGGAGGGTGGGCTTGGGTAGGGTCATTAACACACCCAGTGTTGGACTGTAGATGGCCTATGAAGATTGTTGTTCTTCACCTCTAGCACTTCTTACAAGGCAAATAGTGCAAACGATCTTGCAATCCCTTTGTCCTTCTCTAATAACAAATCTAGGTTCAGCTAAGTCCCTAGTATTGCGGACGTATGTTTCTTAGATTGAGACATTTTTTTAAAAAGAATAATTTGGTGGAATAGAGCTGCTTTTGCATCTTGGATACCTAAGTAAAATCAAATGTTGGCTCAAAACTTCTTGAAAACTTCCTTTGCACTGTTTTAAATAGCTCAAACAATTTAAGTGCAGCTGCTTGCAACATCTACCAATGTTTTTTCTAAAAATCTGTTGAAACAAATTGTAATTTTTTTTCCATTTTACAGAGATGTTCCACTGATCTTTATGACTTGCAGATCAATATGTTCTTACATGTTGTATTTTTAGTGTATTAAGAGTAACCCTCTACATTTCTCTTTCACTTCACCATTCTTCAGAATGGATTCTGTTTTTCTTAACTTAGCTTCTTTCCTCTTACCAGCGCTAGTCAGGATTTTCTGTTGTGCTTTGCACTGTCTTTGAAGCAGGGCCTGCAGATATATGTAAGACAAACAGCTTTTGTTTGATATTACTTGCTTTCTACAGAAATTCTTTAAAATTATATCTTCTGTGGGGTTTTTTTGTTGTGCTCATTGCTTTTAAAGCCAAAGAACGTTAATACTGTACCAGTAGCTACCTAGTTGGCCTCTCCACGTTTCCTGTGTATGTTCAGACATTTGTAATACTTGATAATAGTGTGAATATCTTGGTAGCAGTAAACAGTGCTTTGGGTTTTACTAAAATTTTGTTGATTCACACTTTAGCTGTTGAGAAGAAGTTGCAAAGAATCATATTCTGGTTCCTCTGTAAAACAATAGCAATATTTTAGCTGACTTGAGTGGGACCAGATTTATCTTCAGTGAAACTTTTCTGTTCTGTTTAGTGGGGCTTAGAAGATCTAAATTACTTGGTTATGTCTTAGCTGGGGGCAGTTATCTTTCAGAATATGAAAGCAACTTCCATTATTAGCCATGTTTTAAGATGGATATGTGAGAAGAGAGCATATATATTTTTTTCTGAACAAATAACATATTGCTAAAAAGTGAGATATCACTGGGTTTTGTATCACAAGGCATAACTTCAATATTAGAGTGCAGTTGGTGTGACAAGTTTTGCCCTTACCTCCCAGTCCAGAAAAGACATCAATCAACTGCAGCAAGTTCGCTGGGGAGTCACCAAGTCAGGGACGGGGCTGGGTGAGCTGGACATGTTCAGCCTGGAGAGGAGGTGGCTTTGGGGGCACCAAAGAGCAGCCCCTGTACCTCTGAGGAGGGTGTTGTGATGACAGAGCCAGGCTCCTCTTGTGTCCTGGGAACGCTTCAGAGACAGAAGGCATAAGTTGAATCAAGATGGACTGTTACTGTAAGGAAAAGGTTTTAGCTTATAGAGAGTAGAGCAGGTTACCAAGGATTTTGAGTCCTTAATCACTACACAAAGATCAAAACTGAATGGTTTGTACTGCTTTTTTATTTCAAAACTCTGTAGTCCATTGGGAAATCTGTGTTTCTGGATCTTCCTGGATAGGGAAGGTAAGTGCTACTGACTAGCAGTTACCAACTGATTTAAAATTGGCTGGGTTTTGTTGAAAACTACACTGTGACAGTTAATACTAAGATATGTGACTGATACAGCATATCCATATATGTATCTCATACATATTTTTCAGCTTAGGGTCTTACTGAGACAGCATTTCCAAGATTTTTGTAGTCTTCCATGAATTTGTTCGTTCCCTGTCTGAAACTGTGTGAAATTTTAGCTTCTTTAAGCAAAGAAATCTACAAGTCTACCACCTTTCATGTGCATGAAGACATCCTTTGTTTTGCTTGGTGTGATGCCCTTTATGTCTTGCATTGGAAGAAGCAGAACAATTGATCCCCTTCTTCCCTCTTCAAGTTTCTTGTGACCTTGTAGACTTTTACCTTATCACCTCAGATTTCTCCAGACTGAATGCCTATTTCTTATTGCTTTCTTGTCAGTGATATTTTATTACAGCCTTTAGCAGTAAAATTTCACACTCCAATATCTAGTATTCTTTTGCAGCAGTCTGGTAGTTTAACAAGACAGGGTTGAAGTTTAGGAATAGCTTTCCCACCTTTCTGGTCAGTTAAAGGTTTTCCCCAAGAAAATGAATGTATGCTCTTTATTTTTATTAAGTTGCAGATTGTTAATGTTTGTAGCCTTTTGTAGAAGGCTGAGTATCATTTGTTTGTATTGGTTAAAAAGGTATTATTGTTATGGTATTACTAACACTTATTGTCTTATTTAATTCCTTCTTTAGCTATTTAGAGTATTTCAGCATTCTTCAGAGTGATTCCTACATAGTTTGTAATGATTCTGGCGATACAGATTTTCATCTAAGATTAATTCAGTTTACATGCACTGAGCTATTGGTACTTGGAAAAAATTATCCCATCTGAAAACAGTAAATAACATAAGGAATCGAGCATATAAAAATACTGCCATAGCCTTCTAGAGCATAAAATTACCTTTAAAAACACAGTGTTTTCTCTCGTGTTAGAACATCTGATACTTTCTTGATAGCTTAGATGTTGTGTGGTCTCCCACTCTCTGATAGCATATGGATGAGTCCCATATGCTCCTTTACAGCTAGGATCAGCTGCTACTATAAATTGTGGGGTTTTTTTACTTGTTTCATTTTTCTGAACTTGGCTTTTCAGCTTGCAGATGTTTTTCAGGCATATTGCTAGGGACTGAAACAGTAATGCCAACAGGTACGTTCAGACATGCACGTGATTTGGTACTTCATCACCAGGATTGTGACCCCACCTGCCAGGGAGGCTGTCATGTGTTCTAGGATGAGGGTCTTTCAGTGTTTGGGTTTGATGCTGTTCCAATTTGTGTATAACAACTAAATGTCCATTCTCTGAACCAGAGAATGTCTCTTCTGCCATGTGTCAAGAGATTCACCCCGCATGGTAGAACATATGGGGGAAAAAAATCAAGCAACTGATTAATTGAGGATTACAGCAATGTTGGCATGGGCTTCCCAATAGAAATAAGCATGACATAGACACAGTGAGACCTTGAGAACTTTGGAAACTTGCATAAAGCATTTCCATGCATTGTCTTTGTATGAAGAGATTTTAATAATGTGGCTTCCTTAGAAGAATACTCTGTTTAACGTCCTTCTATCCAGTGTTGATAAATGGAGGAGGCAATGCTGCAGAGATGGGAAAGGAAACCATGGTGGGGGAGGTTAGGTATGATGCCTGTCTTTTAACTAAATGAAAGAGTGGGAGGAGGTAGACTGTTTTAATAATATACCTGCTTTGAAGTAATCCTTCCTTCATCACCTTCTTTCAGAAATTGAAAAAGTCTCTTTTGAATCAAACTTTTGCATATTTGGTGGCTCTGGAAAAGCAGTGAACTGGAGCACTGGACTTGATTTTATCATTGGGAAAATAACGCAAGACCCTGTTTTTGCAGTAAGACCTGAAAAGGGTGTTTGTGTTGCCCTTCGTTGGGCCGCTGTAGCTGGGTGAGAGGTCAGTCACACGTGTGCCCAGGCAGGCGTGCAGTAACCTTCTCTCCTCCAGGGAACATTCCCCGGGAGTTCCTTGGAGTCCTCTGGAAGGAAAAAAAATCAGCTTTTATTACAACAAGCAGTAATACCAGGGGAAGTTCCAGAAATCTGAGGAGTTGCTTTTATATCCATTGCTTGATTAACATAAATCAAGCCATCTTTCTGCCGGAAATTCATGTGACTTCCAAATTTGAGATTAGTGATTCATTTGAAATCTCACTTCATCCTTCACAGTTTAACCCATTTCTAGTAACAGAGGATTTAAGCATGTCTGAATATGCCAGTTACCTAAGGGAGAATATAAGAATGATATCTGTCAGTATCACGTGGAAAACTTCCCCATAGATGTTTATATTTTATGCAAGTCATTTGAAAGTTTGTTTTACATTGACAGTCTACATGCATATTCTTTTACATATTTTCTTCGAGACCTAATGCATCATATTGTCGTGCATCGTCTCTCTGTATTGTAATGTGAAAAATGCTTGTTGTGTTGTCATGTGTCATGTCATCATTTCTGAGATGAAGACTTGGAGCACAAAACTGTTCATGTAGCAGTTTGCCAGGAAAGTGGCAAAGAAGGGCTACTGCGAAGGTGAAGAAGATAGATATTTATATTAAAAGATACAGAATAACTTCGTAGTACCTAACAAAATACTGCAAATAGAATTTCTGTTTCCACATACATGGACAGAAGGGAGAATAACACTGAGAAGAGAGAATAAGCTCAAGGTTAATGTTGCTGCAGAAAATCACAACAAAAACCCAAACCTAGGTGGTGTTTAGCTATGAATAAATTTAGAATAGAAACTGGAAGAAAACTCATAGCCACTGCAGGAGCAGAGTTCTCTATTAACTTCTCAATGGAAACAACAGCAAAGGGAGAAACTAAACATGAGTGTTTTACATTTCTAAAAAGACTGTATGAAATTCTTCCTGAAACGGCTGAGGATTGAAATTGAACCAGATGATCCAATCTGATCCTTGATTCCTTTATCTCCAAGTCCTTTGCTCTTGCTTTATCTCTAAGTGAGATATTTGATCCTCGTTATAAAGTATTTCTTTTTTTTTTGTTTTCCATTTGTCAGAAAGCCCATGTGTCTGTGAAGATGAGCATGTTCGCAGAGAGGGTTTTCTAACTGGTCATTACATAGAGCATGTAGCCCATGACTTTAATGTACATCAATAGCTGCTATTTTTAAATCAGCGGCGCTTCAGTGAGAAAAAAGCAGGAATCTCTGGTTAATCCTTAGACGGTGTCAACAGGGAATCTGACTTTACTGTCCTATGCTGTGTAACCTCTTAGATGGTAGTTACTCTGGTCCTAAATGCTGTAGGTATTTCTATGGATGAGTGGCGCTTCCCTTCAGAAGTCCAGCTGACTTCAGTAGAGTTTGCATAAGGTTGCATTTATTGTGAATAGGATCAAATGTGAACCAGTGTGATTTTGCTTCAACTCCTACTTTTAGAATAAGTTCCTATTCAGTATGAGTAGGGATGACAAAATCAGATCAGTGATATGTTTCCAGTCAAACTCTGATCACAGAAAAATGAAGTCAATAAAACTCACTATAATGGAATTTGAAAAAATAGTTATTTTATGGTAGTGAGATCTTCATTTTCTGAATGTTGCTTTTTATAGCAATTGCATTTTCAGATGCAGCTAAGAAATCTTAGCAAACCAGATCATTTCAGAAAAATGTTTCACTTTTTGTCTCTTTTTTGAGAGTTTTGTCTTATAATTGAGTTTTATAATACTTGTCATGGTTTATGGAGTGTGAGTGAAGTCTTTCCTAGTACAGCTGAATACAGGCACAATAGAAACATGATAATGGTATATTTAGCATGTGTTGAATTGACATTATGAAGTAAACAAAAGAAAACTCAAAGGAAATCATTGCTGTGCCCTGAGGTGTATCAAAGATATTTTGATATTTAAAGCTTACATCAGCCTATGCTGTTACTCTGAATGCCAATGTGCAGCTGTATTGACAGCGGAGCAGTTGTGATAAAAGGGTCACTTTGAAAGTCATGAGGTTTGTTCAATCTGAAATGTCATCAGGGAAGAAGAAAAATCTGTCTTGGTTGTGAAATACAAAGAAAGGTGTGATAGGACACACGTAGACATTAAAGTACTGAAATGAAAGGCAGCATCAGTATGATTGCCTGAAATAGGCATTTACAGAAGCTTTGTGTGATGTGTTAGCTTCCCCACTTAGAGTGGGATGTAAGAATGTCTAATGCTTGTGGCCTCCCACAGAGGTATTCTTTTCATACGCTTTCTTTTTAGTTCACTTCAAGAAAGAGTTTGGAGCTTGCTTGAGTGGAAAAAACTTCTCTTTGTACTAGAAAAGTGTACCATGTTAAAAACAAGCAAATAAACCCAGGTTGCTATATATTTAATTAAAATTGGTGGATTTGAACATTTAGGTTAATTTTCAAAAAGTCTTTTATTCCGTAAACTAGAAGCTTTTACAGTCTTTCTAGCACATAAGCATCCTTTGATAATGTCAAATAGTTCCCACATCAGCTAAGAAAGATATTTGTGCAGAAATATTTATTTATATAAGAAAACATTTGGTTTGTTTATAGTTGTAAGGCTTTTGTGGGCACAACAGTAGATTTAAAATGTGCTTCACTAAAAGCAGTTGCATATTGCAGACATGAGTTGCAGTTCTGTTCAGGAACTTGTAATAATGTGGAGATGTATTGTTATTGTGCGATAGGTACCAGTCTCAGTTGAAGATTTGCTGAGGGGTCTCTGGCCCCATCCCCTGCCCCTTTGTGCCACTGCACTGCTGCAGACGCCGCTGCCACCCATCCATCCAACATGAGGAGCTTTGGGGTTGGCATTTCAGCCTCCAGCTGCAACCCATCACCACCTGCCATGGTAGTGCCATTGCTTTAATTTCTGTGGGCTGTGAAGCACAGCAGCAGGAAATGTGATTTATAACACCCTTCCTCCCCTGGTTTGCTCTGGCAGTGGGAGAATCTTCTGCCCACTCTTGGGGACAGGACCACTTTCAGCTACTTCTGCTGAGGCAAGGAGATGACTGTATGGGAAGTTTAAGGGCTTCACATGAGAATTTATCTTTTTGTTACTTTTCAGTGGACAAACTGAGGTTTGGGGCTGTTAAGAAATAGAATTGATTACAATTGGGCCACATGTTCGTTGATTTGTTTGTTTGTTTGTTTGTTTGTTTTTTGTGGGGATGATAACATGCCCCTTGAATATATTGAATACAACATATATCTTGGGATTAATACCTGGTTTATGTTTTGTTTGAATACTTCTCTCTTTAAAGAACAGCATAGAGTAAATGTGTAGCTTTTAACAGTTCTGTTACAGAAGTGATTTCAATTCATTACAATTAGTGGAAGTTCTACTGAAAAATGAAGCCCTGGTGTTTTAAAGGTGACTCTGTTGGATAAAGACATTGCTAGAGATGACACATGGAGTTCTTAGCAGCAGGAAAACTTATGAACTTTATCCCTTTAACAATAGATTTTAAAATTATCTTAATTGAAGCTTTCAAAATGTGAATGTTTTGACACTTGAGAGCACTCCTCTCACCTGAACTAACATGTTTTCCTGAATGATCCTTAATGACTTGCTGATGGCTCACAACTCCAACACTTAAGAAATTTACTGCTGGAACAATGCACCCCTGTGTTTTAGAGCTTTGTGTAACTGTGAAAAATTTATTTATTCAAAGGTTGTGTAAGTGCATTACTCAGGGTAATGTGAACTGAACATAGAAAGCCTAGTAAAAAAAATACTGTTTAGTCAGTGAATGAATGTGAAATATTTAAACTTACAAAAGTGCAAACTAATAAATATATAGAACAGTAGATGTAGAATTAATGAATGTAAGACGAAAAAGTACTTTATTTTCCTCGTTTCCAGGCACAATGCACAGCAAAGTTCTAAGTTCATCCCATGTATTTCGTGCTAAGCTCCATGGCTAGCATGTAATGCAAATGTTTACTAGTTTTATGTTGCAATGGAAGTTGCTTTAGAGTCTAGACAGCGTTTCTTGATAGCCAGCCTACCATGTAGAAAGCTAAATAAACAGCAATAAAATACTCTCGGGGGAAAAACAGGTCAGAAGGACAATTGCATGAACATGGGTAGTCTCATGGTGTCAGTTTGACCAAGTAAGCAGTTTCCTTTGAATCTCCAAATGCTGTCCTACTCCAGAAACCTTACATTTTGGGAACACTCAGTTATATGCCTTTGGCAACTTCTTTCTAAATTTCATCAGAAAGAAGGTTTATATCTTTCATCACAGCAAGACTGTCTTTCTTCAGGCCGGTACTTGTAGTCAAAGGGCACCTTCTGGCTCTCTTTTCTGTTTGCTAGCAAACAGGTATTGCTGTTTCCTATATCTGTTTTGGTTATCGGCCATAGTAAGGAAAATAAAATATTTTTGTTGTCCTACATTCATTAGTCCTACAGCCACTGCTCTCTTCACCCTGCCTACCATCCTGGAGCTGCAGCCATATTCTTTGATCACTGTCATTTGAGGCCCATGTCTTAAAGATTTCAACGGTTTCCAGAAATAAACAGATGGTCTGTTAACCCATCTTAAACAGGAGGAGAACAGGGAGAGGCTCTTCTGTCCCAGCTTCTCTGAAAATTTGGTCCACTGTTTGTACTCTTTGGGTCCTTCAGGATGAATGCAGCTATAGAATGACATGGCTGTGCACTGCTACTATGATTAATTTGTTAAAATATTTCATGAGGAAAGCCTGACACTGAGTTTTCAAGACTGTTTCAGCTTGCACAGGTTCACAACCAGCAGCATTTTGTGCTAATGGGTTGTCAACCTGAATTCCTGATGAGGAAATCATGTCCGATGACTTTATATTTCTTTCAGTAGATTATTGTAGAAGCAATAAGCCTATATGAGATAGGGCTTGGTTTTTTTCTGTTTTCATCCTGTCATAGTGATAGGACTGTATGAATATTTCACTTACCTAGGACTGATGATCCTTGTGAGCCTTTAATTCAGGTATTTCCACAATACTGCCATCTGTATAGTGGATGAAAATGTAAAGGACACTTGTGTGCTTTTATTACAGTAAAAACTCTCTCATCATTGATCTTGTAATTGTGATCATAGTTTTTAATTGCGTAATATTAAGAGAAGTGATGTTAATCAGTGTGTGATCATCATTGTTGCTGAGAATAATTATACAATTAATTATATCATAAAGACTCAGTCATAGCTCAGTGAAGAATTTTTTTTAACATTCAAGTAGAAGAACAGGAATTCAGGCTATAATTATGGTTCTGATATGATAAAGTGAGTCTGAAAATATAGCAGAAATGGTTAAAACACTGTGTGTAGTTAAAAGTTGAATGTATTTTATTCTTCAGTAGAGATGTAGAATTATAATGGTGAAGTGAAAAGAAATATTGCTAAGTACCACAGTAGAAATTGAATCTTGATGTTTCAGTGTTTACAAAACAAAAACAACTATGTAATAATCAAGCAACAATAACCAGGAAAAAAAATACCCCGCCAGATTGAAAGTGTCACAAACCACCAAAAAAGATGTGCTGGATTTGTATAGAAGTTGGCAGAATGGCCTGTGTCTGGACTGCTGGTTTTTATTGCCAAAAAAAAAACCAAAGTGGGGCAAAAAGGAAAAGCTAGTAAAAATTGAAGATATTACTCAGGCTTCAAGGAAATAGCTTGTTATTGTTGTTGTTGTTGTTGTTTTTTCCCAAAACAGAACATTGTTGCAGAGTACTTGCCAGTTTTCTCGAAAAGTCTCGCTTGGGAGACTTCATCTCTCAGTGTGTGGGGTTGGGAAGTCTGGGAGCTCCTGTCCTAATCCAGGCTCTCAGGATTTCCAGACTCCCTCCCCTACGGGCAGAATTTGGAGTGCTGAGTCGAGCAGGAGGCCACTAGGCTGCATGGCCACGGATGGTCCTCCTGGGCGGGCTGGAAACCCCACAGCTGGCCCTGGAGCCATGGCCTCAACACAGTTTTGTCTTGAGTGTCCATTGAAAGGTGAACTGCTGTCCCAGGGAGTTCCTTTCTCTTTGCTGGTTTTTAGGGCACAAGGTTTCCATCGCCTTCAGAGGTGATTTCCCTGTGTAATAAATCCCCGATTTGTGTTAGGCATTTGTTCTTTTAGCAGTTACATTTCATAAATGATTTATATAGCCATGACTTCAACTCCCAATTAGGTACTGGATAAAAACAGAGTGAGGATCTAAGTATTTTCCTTACTCTTTCATGTTTTCTGTATTCAGATTTTTGCACTGAATTGAGTAACATCTGCTAAGCAATGTTTATTTATAAGTGCTCACTGAACAGAACAATAAGTTTGTGTACTTAATTTTTCATAAGAAAACATGTTGATAGTTGTGCAAATTGAAATATATATTTGAAAATCTGTAGCATGTATACAAAGAGTATTGTTTCTGTTCATGCATAAAGGACTACTGGGTTTTGATTCTGGATGTTTACCAGCAAATGACATTGATTCAAAGTGTAACTGGACTAATTACTGAGGGAAATTACTGAGTTCAGGATCTTATGTGACAGGAATGGAATACCAAGCCGAATCGCAACGCTGGACTTCAGTAAGGCCAACTTCAGCCTTTTCAAGCAATTGCTAGGGGAAATCCCATGGGACAGGGTACTTGAAGGTAAAGGGCCCAAGATAAGTGGTTAGCATTCAGGGATTGCTTCTTTCAAGCTCAGGATCAGAGCATCCCAACACATAGGAAATCGAGGAGGGAAGTCAGGAGACCTGCTTGGTTAAGCAGAGAACTGCTGGGCAAACTAAATCGAATAGGAGAGTCTACAGATCATGGAAGCAGGGGCTTGCCACTTGGGAAGAATATAAGGCTGTTGTCAGAGGATGTAGGGAGGCATCTGGAATATTGTGTCCAGTTCTGGGCCCCTCAGTTCAAGAAGGACAGGGAACTGCTGGAGAGAGTCCAGCGCAGGGCAACAAAGATGATTAAGGGAGTGGAGCATGTCCCTTATGAGGAAAGGCTGAGGGAGCTGGGTCTCTTTAACTTGGAGGAGACTGAGGGGTGGCCTCACTAATGTTGATAAATATGTAAAGGGTAAGTGTCACGAGGATGGAGCCAGGCTCTTCTCAGTGACAACCAATGATAGGGCAAGGGGCAGTGGGTTCAAACTGGAACACAGGAGGTTCCACTTAAATATGAAAAGAAACTTCTTCACGGTGAGGGTGACAGACACTGGAACAGGCTTCCCAGGGAGGTTGTAGAGTCTCTATCTCTGGAGACATTCAAAACCCGCCTGGACACCTTCCTGTGTAACCTCATCTAGGTGTTCCTGCTCCAGCAGGGGGATTGGACTAGATGATCTTTTGAGGTCCCTTCCAATCGCTAACATTCTGTGATTCTGTGAAATGAATAAAATACACAGATGTAGAAGTATTGTTGCATGTCTAATTGTTTCAGGTGAGCTTAATCTAGTTTCTTTAAACAGCTCATTGTTATGCAAGTCTTGCAATAGGAAATTTGTAATTTCCAGTAGATGTAGCATGCTAACAGGTATAACAATCTTTCTTTAACTGTACTACAATAGGTGAAGAGTTTCTTCCATTAGTTTCACTGCAATGCTGAAAAGAATGATGTATCAGAAATGAATAACTATAATTATTGTGGTCAATGCATTACTTCTTTAAATTCATGTTCAAAAGCTACCTTGCTGAAAAACTCCTACAGGAAATCCTAATATATATTTTTGGTTTTATTATCAGAGCTAAAATAATGCTGTTTCACTGAAAACTGTGTGGAAAGCCTTCCAGGGGAAATGCTAATGCCAGGTTCATCCTCCATAAGAAAGAACATAAGTTAGCTTTTTTGTGAAATTTCACCCACGTTCAAATACATATTGAAGTTGCAAAACCCATGACAAAAAGACTGTTTCAAAAATTACAGTGGCTTGGTTGGATTGCCTCTGGCTGTGCTTTCCAAGTGTCTGTATTTCAACACAGGCCAGTATGGGCCCATCTAGCCCAGTGATGATGTAGATAACCTTGCAATGAGACTGACTCTGTAAGGAATGGCTGGTGAGGTGCTGTATTGTTGTCATGGCTCAACTATTGCAAAAGTAAAGTGGAAAATCCTGGGATTTTGTAAAGAGGGCAAGGCTGCATGCACAGACTGGGTAGTGGCACACTGCGGCCTGGATCCAAACTGGTCTAGTCAAAGCACGCTACAGCTTCCTTCAGTCTCATGCACCCAGATTTCTTTCTCAAATTAAATTACAGGAGAAAAGGAGTCCTTGAACACCCCTCTGACACTTTGAAATGGCTGGGGATAGAGTTCTGGACTTTTCAGTTCAGCTGATCTCAGGTATCCTCACTGTTGATGTCTTAAGGCTTTACATTTTTCCTTCAGGTTGCCCTAATCTCTTTTTGACTTCACGTAGTTGGGGAGTGTGTTCTTCACAGTGGTGTGGCGCTCGGCAGGCATTTGCATCCCCTGCTCTGCTTCCTAGTGAGATGTGTCTCTGCTCTTGCAGTCACATAGTGATATATAGCAGTGACCTACCTTCGTTCAGTTTCTCATGTTTCTAGACCTCGCCTTTCATGTAAATTGATTTTTAGGCTCCGTGGCTCCTCCATATAATTTGTCTTAAGTCACGCCTCTACAGAAATTACTTTCTCTGTTTTGTTGTGCTATGGAGATGCTTGTCTATGCCTCAAGAAAGTCTGGAGGTCTGTCTGTGCCACCTTTCCCATTCATCTAAAGAACATTTGAAAGAACTCAGAGCAGCTGCTAATTTCTTTTATTTTTTTCCAGACCTTGCAAAATGCTATTTTTACCATCACTAGATTAATTGATTAATTTTCAAATTACATTGAAGAGTTTTATGCAAGTGTGACTAATCATAAGTTTTAGTGATGATTAATATGTATGTAGAAAGTACATTTGAATTTCAAGGAACCTTTTTCTGAGATAGTGTCGATGCATTTTTATTTCTGTAACATTTATGCTTTCTGATACATTTCTGTCCTTTTGTACTTTTTTTTGTCCTTTTTTGCCTCTGGCTTTTTTCTTCTTTGTACAATGTGTATTTTCCCAAATGGGTCTCGAACAGCATTTTTCATTATACTGACAAGAACAGCAACACCTCAGTAGATTGTCCTACAGCAAAGGCATGACAGAATAAATGATAATAAATAGATGATGTTACATGATTTCTGTGTTTCCAGTCTTTCAGTTCCTCTCTCCAAGTGGCAAGTGCCCTAGCAAACCACTGCCTTGCATGGCATTTGAGACCTAAAACATACGCTGACAGAACAGATGTGATTGTTGTTTTGCCTGCCATTTTAGGATTTGAACCCAAATCCCAAGTGTGTGATAACCACTAATCCACTAAGGATTGATAGACCACATGTTGCTTCAATTTCAATAAATTATGCCAGTTCAGCTGCTTATTCTACATGTTCAAAGTGCCCTTTTGAGAGATCACTTTTCTTTTAGTCACAGAATTCAGAAGCTACATATGAGTTGTAGATTAACACTAAACTAGGGCTTGGATCACCTGAAGTCTCCTTATCTCAGTTTCCTATATATAAAGTAGGAGTAAATAAATGTATTTGCTCTGTGCTCTAGTGTCTGTATTTTACACTGGCAGTCTGGGGGACCGAAAGTTCAGTTGAAGCCTTTACAGATAGGTTCTCCCAGAAAGCCACATCAGCTGATGACAGAGGGTGATGTCTGCTAATGTGTGTAGCCTTTTGCTGCATCATGTTGCCTTTCTCTGTTGCATATATTCATCATCTCTGTATCTGAAAGCTCTGGAGTGAAGGAATATCAGATGCCATGTATCATCTGCATGTCCCATTAGGCATTTACAAGTTCCTATCTCATACTGATCACAGGACAGCTTCTGGGGCTTGTGTTTAAGTGCAGTGCCATTGAGTACTAAGTGCTACATGACAATGCATTGCTATAAAGGACTTGGAGATTTTTTCACAACTGTCCAACAGTAAGGATAGTGCAAAAGATAAGCACGTAGATCAAGGAAAAACATGCAAGGAGAAGATCCAGTGGATGGATAAATTTTTGTTTTGTTTTGTTTTAATGTTAATGTGTATATATCTTGGAAGTTGGGATTGTTATAGAGGTTTTTGAGAGGGAGTGTGTCTATTAATGTGTTTTTGATTGTCTACAGTAACTTCTCAAAATGCTTAAAAGAGAAAGGACTTACATAGTATGTGTGTACATGCATCTAACCTGCAAAGCTAAGTGATGAGGCAGATAATACTGGCAAGACATGAGGACCTAGAAATAGAAATTGATAGTACCACAATACTGAAAACCTGTCTGGTATTACTAGGTTTACTGTTATCCAGGCTATAGTGAAATAATTCTGCAAGTAGATGCATGTCTAATGTGCAACTTTAACTGAAGTATGTAGCCCATCAGCAAATGCAATCCATGTTCTATTCTATAAAAATAGAAATACTTCTATTGAAATATCCTATTGGAATGAAAGAAGCTGAAGATCATAAATTGAGACTTTCAGCTACTAGACAGCTCTTCCCCAAGGGTATTGTCAGGCCAGCAATATGCCAGTGCTGTACAAAATAGTCCACTGTGTAAGTAGAAGGAAACACGAGTGACAAATGTGGTATTCAACTAAACTTGTTATTACAGAGGTCAGAGTCCTTGACTGATGGGATTAATAGACCTTGCCAGAAGTGCCAAAAGTGCCAACAGTATATCTAGTAAGGAAATGTATTAAATAAGCATCAGAGAACAGTATGCTTGTAGATGTTTTGCCTTATTTATTGCTAAAATTAAGTGGATAATAATTATCCAAAACTCCTGTTTAATCTCTTTGGAGCCATCTTTCCAACTGTTAAGGTCTACAAGCATTTTAGTAGAAACAATCATTCTTGTGTTTAGTAAATGGCTTGTCACACGGTACTCAGGAAGCTGATGTGTGGATTCAGTGCTTGCTATCATGGGAAGAATGTAGAACAGGAGATGCAGTGGTGTGAAAGAAGGAAGTGTCACAATTCTCTAAAGTGCGATTTTGACAAATCCCATTTTACTGGCTCAGCAGCCCCTGTGTACACCTGAGCATAGCACTGTGGAGCAGTGCTGGTCACTGGGGAGTCTGACATGAACGTGTTCATCTCTCTAAGTGAAACAGCTGTTGGCAGAGGAAGTTTACTAAAACCATTGACTTGGACCCTGTTTCAGGTGGGATTCCATTTGTCCTCACCGGAGAGTTTTTCCAGCAGTCACAGAGGCCGGCCGCATTCATGATAGCTGGGACAGTCAACTGGCTCTCCAACTTCGCAGTCGGACTGCTCTTCCCTTTCATTCAGGTACTCAGCAGCCTTGATATCTCATATACTATGACACAGCTGGTGTAGTGTAGCATATGATGTTTGAATAGTAATTTTCAGGTAATAATAAATGTCTTTTTATTGAGGTGGATGAAATTGCCACAATGTTTCTGATACAGTTCAGTTGTGCTACCTGCACATCCTCGTTTGAATGTTGTGGAGAAAATTGTCCTGCAAAAGAAAAATTTTGTAACCATGTGCAACCCTTTATGACAGATTGCCACAGAAGTTCTTTACCAAAGCAGTCCGATGGCTATGTCAAGAGTTCACGATCACTGATGGTGATTTTCACTGTCTTTTTCTTCATCCTTTAGGCCACCCATCTTCTGGTTTACCCTAGGCTTTGAGAATCCTTTTTAGTCTCATTAAGGAATCTCCTCTCCATTTAAGCTCTCGGTATTTTTAAATCTTTTCTGTCAGGCTTTTATCTTCATTAGCTGGTTCCTTCTTGCCATAGCCTAGTTGCTGTATGAATGAATTTGTTCCTGTCCCAGCTTCCCCAGGCTCGCATAAGCTTCACTTTTAGTTAACTCCTTTATTTCATTGGCTGGACTAGTTGCATGGAGGACAGAGGCCAGTCATCTAGAGCTATCTGACAACTGATGTTTGTATTCTAACAGGATAACTTTATTTTCTGTTTTTTTTTTTTTAATGAAAAAATAAAATTCGAGGTTGAACATAAAATGATATTTTTCCCCTCTGATTCCTAAGGACACTTCATCATTGTTGATGTGTCATTGTCTGGAAAAGGAGGCTTCAAGCAGCTTCTCATTCAAAACTACACTGGGAGCAGTTCGCCAACCATGAACCTTTCCCAGTGACCATCCACAGGCTCTGGAGCTCACAAGGGAGCTGATTCTCTGTCTCAGGAGCTGAAGGACAGGTGATCAGTCCCCTGACCAACCATGTCCAAACTCTTTTAAAGAGCCATCCTGCTCCACAGATAACAGTATAAAAGTGAAGCTTACAACAAGTCCTAGTTGATTTTTTTTTTTTTTTTGTAATGCACAGAGGAAGGTAATAGGGGCAGGAGAAGGGTACAGAGAGGGGCAAGCCCTGCAGGCTACTTGCAGGTCCGCACATTTAGGAGAGAGATTTCGGATTACCCTTTGAATCATCTCTGAGTAAGAGAGTTGAATAACAGGCAAGGAGGTGTTACTGGTGTTTGTGCCTTCTTAAAACTGAAAATTATATGATACTTTATAATATGTATGTATGCAAATACTATGTAACAGTATTTGCAGATACTGTGAAATTATCTCACAATGTAAGACTATAATTCATTTTCATTTGACAAGTAAAA
This sequence comes from Columba livia, assembly GCF_036013475.1. NCBI lineage: Eukaryota > Metazoa > Chordata > Aves > Columbiformes > Columbidae > Columba > Columba livia. Next base: position 14,424,599 of record NC_088605.1, on the reverse strand, counting down.
CTGCTTTTACTAAGTAGTACTGTTTAAAATTATCTGCATGAATTTATGGGAGAACTTAGAAGTCTTACGAAGTCTGACCCTTGATCTAAGTTTGACACTTAATTTAAAATTCTTTGTAAAAGGGAAGTTCTCCAGGTGTTTTAATTACCTGGATCACCTTCAAAAGTCAGCATGAGTATAAAGGCTGAGTTCCTACTAACATTGACTTCAATTAGACTGCTCAGAACTGTAAGTCTTAAGAGCTTGTTTTAATGCTTGCTGCAATCAATGAGTGTTTTTCATCAGTTTCACAGCACAGAATAAGACTTGCCATCTTAGACATTTAAGGTCAGATTTTCAAAAGCAGCTGGAGACATAATTATTTTCTCACTGAGGTCATGAGAAAATCTACCAAACACAGCAGAGAAAGAATTAGTCAGTTCCCTTATGTTTTTGAAAACCTGACCTTGGCCATCAGCATCAGTGTGATCCAGCAGGCAGCTCATCCAGCCAAGTGGATGCTTCTGTGTGGTTTATCAGCAGTTTCTGCAGGCAGACAGGGACTGATGAAACTTAAGCAGTGCTGGGGATCACCTTCCATCCTGGCATGCCCTGTCCTGGTGGCCCTGTCACCTTCTCCATGGTGGCCAGGCAGGTGGCAGTGAAAGAGGTCTCGCATCTAGGGGCGTATAGTCAGAATACTTTAATTTGTCATGTTTTTAAACTATCCAGAGATGTTTAAGGAATAATCACACTTCTCCAAAATTGCAGTTTTTGCCTCCTGCATAAAACCGAGCAGTTATGTGAGCTCTGGCTGTCAGTCACATCTGAATTAATGCAAGTCAGGGCTCTCCCTCTGTGTCCTCCTAATCCCACCTTGACAGATCACCTGGTGGGAATGGTTAAAAAAGGCCCTCAGTAAATTCAAATAAAAGGTAAACTACATGCTCTAACTTTTCCTATGCATACTAAAGCCTTTTGAGTGATTTAGTATGCATCCATATGAAGTTTGTTGTAGCTTTGGGGAATTTATCATTTTATGTCATAAAAATTTCCCATTGTGTGATTACAAAATTACCAGTTTAAACAGAGATAAATCATATTTCCAGCTTGCAAGGTTTTCAGTTTTCTCTTCTTTAAAAAGTAATATAGAAAAAAAGCTTAGAGTTTGCACCTAAGGATGAAAACAGTGTTACTCAGACTTTGATTTTTAAAGGTTTTTCACAAGATCAAACGATAGTGTCTCCTCATTCTCTGACTTTCATTTCTTTCCTATTTCTGTCAACCTTATTCTCAACATTCAGCTTGTGAGTCACTTTACCAAAAGGCAATAGCCTCTTCTTAGCTCATTTTTGTAGTCTAAAACAGGAAAAAAAATCTTTAATATGCCTTCACACAACAAATACATAATCCCTTCTGTGTATTTAAATACCGACCTGATTTTTTGAGAAACAACAGTTACTTTTTTGATTGTTGGGGTGCACTTCTACAAAATTATCCCAAATGTTCAGGAAACAAATATGTTAACTTTAGAGTTACTCAAAAAATGAAGCCGTAGTTAGTTCTCCAAATGTCACCAATTAACTAGCTTGAATGCCTAGATTTTCTCCCCTCAACCATCTGTAGATACATATAATAGAATAAAACACTGGCTTGAGTCATACGTTAAAATGTATGGACAAGGTTGAAAAGCTAGTACACAAATCAGTTTGTGACAAATGTAAAAACAATTAAACTGTAGCTACTCGTCCAGCCCTCTCCATTGTGTATTTGAGAAATTCGTTTGTGTGAAGGATCAGAACTGAGGTTAAAATGACAACTGATACTATATTGAATCCACAAGTACATTTGATATTTTGTGATTACTAGGAGGTATATGATAGGTGTCAAAAATGTGCATTTTAAAAAATCTTTTACTGCAAAAATAGAACAATTGAAGAAGCATTACTGCATGGGTTCTTGGAATACACAGAGAAATTGTAGAAGATCTGGTTTTAGGTCTGAAGGCATTTCAGACTTGTGTTTAACATAGAGCTTGACCTTGTGAAATGTCAAACAAGTCACCTTGATAGACACTCAGCAGAATCTTTCCCATTGCTGTCACTGCAGAACAAAGGCATGAGGCTTTCCTGAAGAGTGAGCTGTGAAGAGGCAAAGACAGCTTTGGTCAGCCAGTAGACCAGAGTCGCATGAAATGGTTCATAACGATATGGTGACCCCTCTTTTCAAAGCATTTCGGTGCTCATACAGGTGCTAGAACTGGGTCATAAGGCTCAGTTATTTAGATGCCAAATCTCCAAATTTTCATTCTTGCAAAATTAGCTCCAGTGAATATTTGTAGTATTTAAAAAGTTATTTGGCCACTTGGGGAAGAATACTTGAAGTTATTATATAAGAATGCTTGTGTAAGCTTGAAGGAATTAAAGTGCTTTATCTGAAATAATTACAACTTTCAATGCTTTTCATTTTGCCTTTACCTTATATACTATCCTTTTATGCTTCTAATGTGTTGTAATTGGATCTGAATCTCAAATTTTTGTGAGCTACCCAAAATAGGCGTTTAAAAAGGTTCAACATTTGTGTGAGCTGGTGAAAAACTTATTGAATATATTGTCGTATCTAAATAAGTATGTTGTGTCCTTGTTCTTAGGGACTTATGCAAACACTTAATTCCAGCATTTGATTTAAAGGTGGCTTGCATTCACGGAACCATTGATATGCATTCATATGTCTTTGAAAGATCTAAATCTAAAATATCCTGTATCGATTATTCAATTAATGTCTGTTTTCCATTGTTTGTTATATTTTTCATTGGTTCAATATGTAGAGGTGAAAATAATACCATTTTTCCTTAGGCATGTCTAGTTTTTTCACTTTTAGGAAAGTTTTAGAAACCTTTTTTATAAATATATAAATATATATGTAAATGACTAAGATTTTTTTAAAAAGAAAGAAGAAAAGAAAAAAAGATATGCAGTTGTGCCATCTGTTCTTCCACACAAATGAAATTGCTGTACTAGACAACACACTATGTGGCCAAAATTCTTAAAGATAAATTCTTGTAACTTCTTAATCCAAATTAGTAAATCTATCTGATTTTCAGCTGTATCGCTGGCATTTCAGCAGAAGTGTTCTGGGGTCAGCATCTCACAGAAAGCATTTAATAGCTGGCTGGGTGAAGACCTGGCTCAGCTAAACCCCCTCAAACACCGAAGCTTTCTCCCTTGTTTGCTCTTTTTGATAACTCAGTTGCTATAGATAATCCAGGGCAGCAGCAGGGCTTGTCTCGCAATCCTAATAAATAATATCGATTCTTGCTTCAGCCCTATATTGCATTTTTGATGTGCTCATAACAAATCAGTCTTTGAAAATATAACTCTTGAATATATGGAATGGTTTTAGAAAATGAAAAGGAGATTAAACTAAATGTTCCATTGCTAGCAGTTCTCCTGATACCTCCAAATCGTTAAGAGATCCAAAATAAGCACTTCCATCATGGACATCTTGTGTACAGATCACCCCAGCATTTAATCCTCATGTGGCCCATCAGCCGTGTCACAGTTGAGCTCCGCAGTGGGAGCATGAATTTGGTTTGAAGCTCCATCATAGACAATTAGTTGTCTGTCTTCTTGACCAAGAGTCCTAGGCGTTGTCCCTATTATGAAAATTCATTTACTCATTTACTCATGGATGGAAATGGGCTTCTGGTTGCTTTATGATATCAACAGAGTATCTCAATGTGTGAATGTCACATGGCGAGCACAGAGGATTAGTCATCTCCTTCATGTGTTCATGGTATAGCTTCTGTTTCCTAGTGGTTTAGCTTACGAGAATATAAGACACAGATTCTCTTTATAGTTTATTTCTGAGTAAATTCTAGGCTAGTTGTAACACCTGGAGCAAATTGAGTGTCATAAAACAGACTGCAACTATTTAATCATACTTTAAGAGTTTATGCTCAGTATGGAAACCTGTGAGTACTTGGCTTTATTTTTTTTTGTGTGCAGAAAGCGTATTGAAAATGAGCTTCTCTGGTTATCCACAACAAATAAGTCCATCATTTATTCATATTATCCCTTGGGAATGGGGATGATATTTTATGTCTCAAATGAGCAGACATAACAAACCAACAAAGTTTTTTGGAGTGGAAGCAATTGTGGCTGTAATTATAGAATCATTCCAGCTGGAAGGGACACCAGGGGGTCTCTGGTCCAGGCTCCTTCTCAGAGAAAATCAGCTTTGAAATCAGACCAAGTTTGGTAGGACCTTGTCCAGTTGTGTCTTAAAATGACCAAGATTTGGTACTTCTATGTTAACTAGCTTATAAATTCAGAGGACTCAGGAATCAAAACTGATGGTAGCTAAAATGCAGCCAGAGTTTTGCCATTTCTGAGAATAATTTTAATCTCAGTTTTAAGAATTGAATATTATTCACTATCAGCCCTGAGTTGAAATAAAACCCACTAAAAATTCTGGAATAGACATTGAGAGTTCCTGCTGCTCCTCAGTGTATTTTTAGGGTAAATTATGACAAATGTTTCATCCTGTCTTAATAAATTGATGCTTTCTCGATGTGCCTATTCTCCCTTTGTGAAACTGTATTTGTAGAATCAGAAAGAGTCTGTGGGACAGAGGGTATCTGTTTATCTTGAGAGAAAAGGGAGATACAGATTTTTGTCTTTAGAAGAAAGACAAACTCAAAATAGGACCATTTTCAGTTCCTGTATCATGTGAATTTTGTGAACTTTGTGCACATGTGAGATAGAGTGTAAAAGATTTGTGACAGTGAAGGAGAGAAGTTTGCCTTCCAGCTCTCTAACGTTTCAGTACAACTGAGCAGTAACCCAATGGCTTTTCATGATACACAGATCTGCAGGTGTATGTGGGACATTTCTCACCTTACTCTTTACGGATCAGTGAAATTCCTGGTCTGCAGAAATGAAAGTGAAGCAACCAGTTTCTTTAGTTTCTTCTTGAGGAAAATAATAGTGCTCTTTTTTATAAGAACACAGGTGTTAATGACGCTACTGTTCTGTCCCGTAGGAGTAAGCCATTGTGAAGGTCTTTTCATGCTGTGGGTAAAACTAGCTCTGTCCCCAAATAGGCGGGCACGAAGCCCACCTTCACCACAATGTACTTTATGTGGAGATCCTTCACATCCCTGGGGGTTTCATCTTTAAATGCCTCTGTTCTAATGTCATGAACAGTGATATATAACTAAATCACAGATCTGGACAACAAACCTGAGTATGTCTGATTTTCAGGTTAAATCTACTGACTAGAATTGATAGCACTGGCAGAATAATTAGTACTTAGTTCCATAATTTATTTTAGCCAATGGAACTTCTAGAGGGAAGAAGAACATATATATTTTTAAATTTTTGTTGTTTTGATAAGAGTGTAAGTTTTAGTGAGTAATTCCAGGTATTTTAATAAGTGTAACACATTCATCTGTGTGGTTAGACTGAAGCATTCTTTTCAATAATTACATTGTAGGTATTTTATAAACCCTCCATGTTGCTAAGAAGCTTAATACACATTAATTAGTCTTTGACTAGAATTCACGAAGAGATTTAAAAAAAGAAGTGAGCTTTTTACAGAGGCAGCAAAAGCATACTTGTTTGTAGGCAGCATAAAGGAGAATTTTGAAGGTCTCTTTTTTGTGTTCTGTGTGCTTTCTTCCTAGCAATGTGTTTTTAATCTAGACTTGCACTTGGAGACCTTTTAAAATTAGACTAATCAAAGATGTGGTTATGTGGCTTCTGTTTTTCCCAAGGTAATTGATTATGTGGTTTTAAGTTTGCTGACTGTTGCTCCAACAGGTAGAGCCTGTCAGATATCCAATCTTAACATTATTTCCTGGAAAGTGACTCCACGCTATGAAAGTGTGAATGTTAGCATAGTAGACATAAGTATATTTCAAGGTCAAAGTCAGGTAAGAGCATCTTCATCACTGTCAGTGGGAAGGGTGTTGTCTGGAAAATATGCAGAGCTATTTTCATGCACAGAGCTGCTTGATTAATAAATATGGGTACATTAGGAACAATATTAGTGCCTGTTGTTCCCTTTTTATATTTGCACTGAACAATCTCCAGCAGTTATGCTTTATCTCTCCCTACTTACCCACATCCCAAACCAGAATGGGGTTGCATTTGCACCTAAACCTCTTCTCTGAAGAGGGTCTTGAAATGTGAGACACTTGGATTTGCATCTCTGCTCAACTGGAAACAGCGTGTTTTACTTCCAATAGGGCACTTGGAACCAGCTTCACAGGTAGTAGTGTGTACTGGTTCAGTAGCATGTCCTTAGGAATCCTGTTAATGTAAACAAGGGCAGAGGTGCCAGATGCTGAGGTCATGCCTTAATCTGCAAGATCGAGCACAAATTGTTCAGTGGTAAGTAGACCACCACGTTCAAAAACTCAGGTGATGGCAGTAGTGGTGGGATACTCCTTTTAGTTGTGGTTATACGGAAAGAGTAAAGCCCTTAAGAGATGGCAATATGTATTTTTTAAAAAGGGAATGCTCTTTTCTTGCTCTCTGCACCATGTCCAGCAGCCTGCCTGCTTGGTCAGGGCTGAATGGTGGCAGCAGTCAGAGGTTCCAGCGCCTCAGCTGCATGTGTCCTTGTCCCAGGTGGCTTTGCTGCCTCTCAGATGAGCAGAGCCTTGCTTTTCAGGCTTCTGCAACCCTTATGAAGCATAATAAAAACTTTTTATCAAATTCCGTTTGAAATAACTGATGCTTTTGTTGATTACTACGGTGAAGTTTGCATTTAATGAGATCCAGTACAAGATCCTCTGCACTAACTGAATATCGCAAAGGAGTTATTTCAGCCAACAGGTTTGTCAGGGAGGTGCTTTGGTACCCAACTTAGTTTAGACAGTTCCCAGGCATGCCAGACCCACTTGCACTTCCTTCTCTGTTCTCTATTTATCTTGGGTCCAGGCCTGTCGTGTTCAGTGATTTCACCAGCAATGAGGGTGATGAAGCAGAGAGAATGTGTGTTATATTTTCAGATAACTGCATCAAGAAGGAAACTAGGAAACCTTTTACTCATGAGAATAGTCTAACTGTGTAATGATGTGTGGAGAAGTCATAGCTTGTCCATTACTGGAGATCTATAGAAGACAGGCAGACGGATGTTTGTCAAGAGCTGAAACTGCCTTAGTAATGGGAATGGACTGGCTGGTATCTGTGTTTCTGGTTTTCTATGAGTTTATTGACATTTTGAAGCCTTCAGAGCAGGGAGTGTCTCATTAAGTGTACACACAGCATGTGGCGTTACTGTGATATATCAGTGCCACTGCAAGAAGGGCTGCTGCAGGCTGCGGTGGCAGGAGAATCCAAACAGAACAAAAACTGTAAGACAACTGCAATTACTCCTCTCCTTGGAAGTGATGATGGCTTAATAGGAATACTGCAATGATGATTTGGGCTAAATATTATTGGCAAATGCAGAAAAATTAAGAAGAAATGTCAAAAATTGCAATGAACTTGGTGTGAAAGAAGGCAAACCTAAAAATGCTCCATCTGGTGAAAAGATTAGAGGAAAGAAAGGCTAACTGAACAACTGGGGAGGGAGAAAAGATCATTTGTTTTCTTCTGTTCAAAAGGATCAGAAAGTGTTAAACTTCTCTGACACATCAGAGAAAACCTTGTGAATTCCAGAACAACTTGGGCAAGAATCAAGCATCCATGGAAATTTGAGGAATCTGTAACCTGAAGGCCTTCAAGGTTATATTAGTCATCCTTCTGTAAGCTTATTACTATTTCATATATTCTTTCTTTTATGGATAATAAGAGGAAGCAGATCATTTTCCCTTTGGCGGTAGTGACTCATTACCAAAAAAAAAAAAGACTAGAAGAACCTATGTATTTTTGTCTAGTTTAAGGTACAAGCCATCAAATATAACTTAATTCTGCATTAGTGTTTTCTAATTGCACTAGAACGTGTCTCAATGTACAGTTCTCAGTTACCACTGAAAGTTTCCGGTGTATTTCATACTTCTCAGTAGGGTATTCAGTGATTAATTCTAAATTGTATCTTGGAATTTAACTTCACCCTTCAGCCACCAGATACTTTATTTCTTGCAAGTTTTATTTATTTCATCTTCTGTTGAACAGAACAGACTGGGGGGGTTGATATGTTTTTAATTGTTGGCTGAAGAGTTCATGTGGATGTATTTCAAGCAGTGGAGTTTCTGGAAGTCGCTCACAAACCATAAGGAGTTCATTATCCCACAGGCCATTTATTCCAGTCCTTGATTAAATGAAGAACTTCTTAAACAGAAGGATAATGGATGGCTAAATAACATATAAAGTACAGGCACACCCTTGTTAATTTAGCCAGACTCAAAATTGTTACTTGCCGATATTGTTTGGCATCACCTCCCATGATTTTCTGTTTTATGTTGCTGGAAACAAAATCTGAGGCTTTGCCTGACTTTGCTGGAGCTTGCTGTTCAAAACTCTGTTATAGAGAGTGAGTGATAGCTGGTAGAAATTGGTATGCTGGAGTGTGGAGAACAGGGAAACTTGCTAAATCAGAAATTAGTGTGTATGTATATGTGGAAATAGGTGCAACAGGCTGAAACAAGCAGAGGGGACGACAAACTTAGAGGAGAAGAAAAGCACAATCTAAAAGGCTTGAAAAGCTTTGGTGCAATAGAATAGGCATGTGTTAAGCTGTTACTCTTCAGTAACAGCAAGTCTGCAGGGACAGGCTTCTGTAATCTGATGGTGTAGCAGGACCTTAAATTAGGTGTTATCTAGAAAAAATGTACTGTTTATTTTTTGTAATGCATTCTCTAAATACAAAATATTACTAAGCATTAATAACTAGCAATTAATTTTGTGGCATTATTTTCATTACATGCTGATGCATTCTTATTTCATGTTTCCCTTTATTTCCCTAGGTTGTTACGAGGCACTTACAGACTATGTAGTAAATTAGTATTATACTGCAGGACAATGTAGCAGATTTCTCCAGAAGTTTTCTGTCACAATAATTTCTTTTTCTAGAAGATTGCAGAGTATTTTTTTGGTGTCAAAATCACAGTATATATTCAGTGCATATTAAATAAATGCTTGAATTACTCTGCATTTTATTGAAATTGGAATCTTGGCATGGATATACTAAACTACATTGTAGAATAATGCACTTTCCCAGTAGCGAACTGGAAGCAGATATAACCCAGGAAGGACATAAGGAAGTTAGTAATTTTTTTCCTGTCATGAATATTCTCAAGGATTCATCCCTGGTTCTGTGAACATCTTCTGCATTGCCCCTCATGCATCCCGCCTCTCCCTGGGTTATGGTGATGGCAGCTGATCTTGTGTCTGCTTCTGGTTTGTACCCTTCTCTGCTACCTCCTGTGCCACCCTCATCCAACTGGCCTTCAGTCTGGTGAGGGTGCTTTTGCAGGGGAGACCTCTGCCTGGCTGCTCCATCTCAGCAACCAAAACTGACTGCCCAGAGCCCTCCTTCTTCAGAGACCAGCTGCATCTTTACTGCTCCTCTGGTTTCCTCTCTATCCCAGCAGTAATTTTCCAGAACAAGTCATGTTTGGGCTCTCCTCCTAATACAAATGTTTCCAATAACCAGGGATCGCAAAGAATACCCAGTTATGATTACAGGTCCACTAAGTGGAAAGCTCAGTTTATTCCCGGCTGGGGTTTGACTTTTACCTTTGGCACCATGGGAAAGAGAAAGTTTTGAAATCATTAGAAGTGTTGGGGAAATGATTGATGGAGGTCTTCAGATCTCTCCGCATGACTGTACTACAAAATGATGTAGCTCCCTATCGAAATGACAGAGGACTGACTTGCTGCTATGGTTTGCTAGGAAAAAGAAAGGACTTAAATGAGGTTCATTTAGAAATGAGAGGAACCTCTTTTTCATCTTGCCAGTCCTACATACAGTCTCTGAGGGCTGCAGGGATATTTCCCATCTTTTACTTCTGCCACAGGAAAAACTTTTCTTATCCCAAAATGGGATACAAAGACATCATTTTCTCACAGCATTTTTGCAGCAAGACTGAGGCAAAGATATTAATAAACTGCAAGATGTTTTGCAGCTCTCTGGCAGAGCAATAACATGGAATATCTCATTTTTGCAAGGGCTAATAAATGTCCCTGTGCAGTCTGAATGTTTTGTCCAGTTGTAAAAAAAAAAAAAAAAAAGAGGATTGATTTTTACGAAGTCTTAATACTTAAATCTATTCCTCCATCATCTATTTCTTTTTCATTGTTACAAATGCAATTGGAGCATGTTGATAAAGCAGGTATGTATATTGTGCTATAAGTTCCAGAAATGAACACTCAGACCTTAGTGAGGACTTGTGTAAAAAACGTACGTTATTGATAGGTACCACATAGGTACCTGGCTCTTCAGGCTGGGGAACCTGGTGACTCACAGAAATGACCTCTGGCAATGGAAAATTATGTGCTTTTCACGATCAATGAACAAGTCATTAGATTTGGGGCAGGCTTCAATAATACCTGAGAAATTGATGGAAGGTTTTGGGGCTGTGCTGTCGCACCCTGTCAATGTCTCTCCCATAACAGTGTGTGTTTTCACAGGAAGGTTCAGCCAACGGTGTGAGAGTGTATTATGAGCCATAGCAGACATTAGGAAAACCTTTAATAACTAAAAAATACATTTAATATCTTTGTTCTCAGAAAATTAAAACCATTAACAGTGTAAGAGCATGAACAAAGCAGGTTGTGAAGGAGATTATATCGTAAATAGAAAATGTATGATAAAAGATCACTTCTAAATATTTATTATGAAGAGCTCCCTACATCCTCTGTAATTGTGGCTGGGAAACACCTTTTCAGTGAATAGAACCTTGGTGTTGAGTGTTGATGTTTGCCTAACCTTTCTGCATAAGGGCAATAAAATGAGGACACAGCTGTGGATGTTCAGCTCATTGCAGCCCATCGTAGCTCATGCCCAGTTTCTGAGCTGGTGGGTGAAGGTCTAATTCTCACTGATGCTGAGAGGCAGAGGCAAATGCTGAGATGACAGGAAAGGAGAACAAATAGTTGGGTGGACATTGTGTCCCCCAAATAGTGAGTGTTTTTAGTAGCTGGCTTTTGAAGTGAGGAACTCAAAGACGGTACTCTTTGAATTTTCACGTGTCTTCTTCATATAAGTGTTTTACTTACATTAGGGTAGAAGGCATCTGAAAGAAGTAAAGTACGAATTGTTATTAGCTAGAAATTGGGTAAACTTTGGTTTTCTTTTATTTTTAGAGTAAAATGTCTTGAAAAAGAACGTGCTTGGATCTGTGATCCGGATGGAGCTCTGTATCACATGGGATACAGGTGCTACAAGGCCTGTAGTCTTAGTTCAGGTTGCTTACTAGTACGATGCAAGACCTAGATGTGTGTTTATTTTCTCTCGTTCAGAAACTAATTATTTCTGCCTGTGAAGTAATGTGTTTGAGCCATTATACTTGTTACTGGAGGTTCTGCTGCATTTCTGCCCTGTTCCTTCCTTATTTTTACACTCAAGATTTTCCGTCTCATGCATCAGGATTCATTTACTGAACAAGATTGTCTTTCGTTTTTCCTTACAGTGTAATAATGCCCCTTGGCTTTTTTCTATTATGCAGTACAAAAATTTCAATAGCAGAGGTGTGCACAGAAGCCTATACATAGATTCCCTCAGCCAAGCTATTTTAAGCTGTTGCAAACACATCCGATACTTAAGGTAACCACAATGCACCTATATTAAGGGAAATGGTTGAAGTTCCCCTTGAAGATGAGAAAATGAAATGTAGGCTATCAGAAGGTTAGATACGAAAAAAATGCTCTCAGTTAGAAGCAACCCACTTCAAGTATGGAATACAAGGATCTGTTAACTTTTTTTATGAGGAGGTAGTGAATGTGTGAGGGTTGAGGTTGAAATTGCTGTTCATGTCTGAAAATATCTCTCTTTTTTACTTAAGAAATATGTTTCATACATTGTATTTTAGTGCTCTGTCCTTCTTCATTGTCCTGCACATTCAGTAGAACCTTAAATTATGTCTGAAATTGAAGGACAAGGGGTAAAGGACACAAACTCTTTCATCCATTTGTTTCAGTGGGTTATATTAATTTGAAGCAAAGTAAATAAAGTCAAATGTCTACATGAAAAACTTATTAAAATCCTTTTAGTAAGACATCTAACCATTATCATTTGACCTCGTCACTTCAAAATCCAGTTTGACCTCCATCTCACAACTCTAATCTTTATGGCAGCTTCCAAATCCAAGCACCCCATTGCCAGTGCCGAAGGGGCTGTGACATTGCAAGTTGAGAATTCACAGTCACATTTCATCATTTTCTGGGAAGAGATAAAAGTTCTTTTTAAAAAATACTAATTTGTTAAGCTTGTTAAATCAGTTTCAGAATTTGTTCATTTGCTCATTTATTTTTGCTGTATCTACCCTAGAATGTCTATTTTCCTGTTTTCAGTATCACAGTTCTGCTTAGAATTTAACCTTGCTACAGAATGAGTTAAGTCAGTAAGCAGCCATCAATAAATAGCACATGATGATGTTTTACTCAAGTGCTTTTATATTTTTCCAGACTTCAGTGTTCACAGCATGTAAGCTATTAGCAGGAAGACTGTTCTGAGCTAGCAGACTTTGGAAGTGGCAAATTGTTAATTTTTTTATTAGTCAAACCCAGAGATCTGATCATTTCAGTTCCAGGGTTTTTATTTGTTTCAGTTTATCTTTCAGCCTGGTAAAAATGAGCTATTTTGCTCATTAATTCTGAGAAATTTAAGTCTGTTCATAATGGTAAAAATTAAATATTCTTTAACATCTTATTTAAAGGTAGATGGAGGAAATGCTTGTACATTCTTATGAATATAGCAGCCCTACACAAGCTGGGAATGTGTTTGTTAGCCTCTATGCTGAAGAAAATAGGTCTGGGCTGCACATAGTTATTCATACACCTCACTTATGCAGCTACATCTCATCATCAAAGTCAGGTTTGATTGCTTGCCACACCTGGGATCTGATTTGGGGGAACTGCCTGAATCCTTCAACTTTGATTTTTTATTTTTTGTGATAACTGTGTGTGTGGCTTAGGTGATTAATTTCCTGGTTCTCTTTTTCCTTTAACAAATAAAGAGCCTTGATCAGCTGCAGAAAAATGAAGATAACATAAAAATGAGTAATTCAAGAATCAGTTGTCAGGACATTTTCAGAAATGCTGTGTTTTAAATAGCCTCCTTAGAAAGCTGGTATGAAAACAGAAGGTGATGAGTTCAAAAGTTTATACTTCTAAATGTCTTGTACAGCAATAGCCCTTACTAGCCTTGAAAAGTCCAGTGTGAATCCTGCTTTGGAGAGGCTTTATTAGCCTGCTGACTAACTAGGAATAGGTTCTAGGTATCACAGAATCACGGAATGTCAGGGATTGGAAGGGACCTCGAAAGATCATCCAGTCCAATCCCCCTGCTGGAGCAGGAACACCCAGATGAGGTTACACAGGAAGGTGTCCAGGCGGGTTTTGAATGTCTCCAGAGCAGGAGACTCCACAACCCCCCTGGGCAGCCTGTTCAGTGTCTGTCACCCTCACTGAGAAGAAGTTTCTTCTCAAGTTTAAATGGAACCTCCTGTGTTCCAGTTTGGACCCATTACCCTTTGTCCTACCCTTGGTTGTCACCGAGAAGAGCCTGGCTCCATCCTCATGACACTCACCCTTTATATATTTGTAAACATTAATAAGGTCACCCCTCAGTCTCCTCCAAACTAAAGAGCCCCAGCTCCCTCAGCCTTTCCTCATAAGGGAGATGCTCCACTCCCTTGATCATCTTTGTTGCCCTGCACTGGACTCTCTCCAGCAGTTCCCTGTCCTTCTGGAACTGAGGGGCCCAGCTGGACACAATATCCAAGGTGCTTTCCTTGGGAGATTGCATCACAGTGTGTATCTGACCTAGACTCTGAATTAATATTTATGAGCCTATTAAGAGACAGAGGAAACCACCTGAAACTTTGGGCAACTTTGAAACTTGGATGTGCAGGCAGGAGAGCGCACAGAAGAAAAGTGAGGGGAAGTGCTTTGTTCTGTCTTCATTCTAACCTTTTGGTTTCTAACCTTGTATGTAAAAGCCTAGCTTCGAGTATTGCTGAAGAAAAGCGTTCCTAGCTCTGGCAAGCCCGTCTAGTGTTAGAGAAGAAGAAGCACCTTGGTGAAGGTGGCAGCTTGTTCTGAACCCAAAGAATACATGGAGATGATCTGAAGAGACTTGCCTGAGTGGATGTGGCAGGGCGGTATGGATGTGGAGCAGGAGTATGGATGTGGCAGGGCAGTATGGATGTGGCAGGGGGATATGGATATAGCAGGAGTATATGGATGGGGCTGGGTTGGTGCCACCTGCATGACTAGAGTTGCTGCTGCTGCTATGAGCTGAGTGTGAGGAAGTAACCTGTTCTTACGTGGGAAAGATGAGAAGTAACAGAAACTGCATACTTTCCTTGCATTTATTCTGTATTTAGTTAGAATTTCAATACAGAATTGGCTCACTTTTTCTTCTTCCCTCGCCTTTCCTCTCCTCTTTTAACTCTCTCCTCCAGCTGTTTGGATATGGTATTTTTTATTGAGTCAAACTACTCTTCAGGTGGGTACAAGTATTCAGTTTTTGAACGCTGAGGCTTCTATCCCATGTATTTAGTGAAATAATGTCACAAAGTATAGAAAAATATTTACCTTTTCAATTTTTATCATGTATGTTGTCATTATTCTTATATCATTGAGGATGCACATGTAAGTAAAAGATCTTGAGACCATGTCCATTGGACTAAATACACAGAGTTGCATATTTTCTATGTTTTGCCACCAAAGACTTTAAGTTCCTCCTCAGTTTTTTACTCCCACCACAGCCCAAGATAAGCAAAACTTTGGTAATTTTAGTTCTAGAGTGGCAACTGCACAGTCTCTATAGATGTCTTGCCTCTAGCAAGTTGGAAAAACAACAGAGAGACTATGGATTTGAAGATGTCATGGAGTAAATGAGTGATAACAGGATTCATGGGCATAATATAAATAATATATAATATAGTATAGTATAAATGAAAGAAAGTATAATAATTTCATGGAACGAAGAAACAGATCCATTTTCCTGTCAGATCTGTTTGTCAATCCCTTTTCTGTAGTAGTCATCATTCTGTAAGTCAGCATTTACCCTTTTCCCAGCATGTTATCCTACCTTCTGAATCCCTTGATCAGATATGCTGTGGTCAATCTATTAATTGTTCCACCCCTCACATCTTCCCTCTGTCACCAGGCAGTTCAGAATACATCAGAAAATGATAAAAATGAATTTAAAATCTATGCTGGACTGTATCTCACCCGTGTCCCACTAAAGGTTTCTGTTGAGTTAGGATTTGGGATTTAACATTTTCCTTCTGCTTTATCCCGTACTACTGTCCTAAATCTTTTATCCATGTGTGGTGGAGGTAGAAGGTTTCATGCTTGTAGCAAGTAAATCAATTCACACATGATGCCAAAACCAGGTTTGGGTGATATGAGTTGGACTCTGAATGAGTTACAAAAACTTATGGATATGAGTGTTTGTTTTTCCTGTGTGTGTAAAATAATAACCAGCTTTAAAGAAATGTTATGACTGGAGAGTAGCTGCTGAGGAAAGGGCATTTTGTGATCGCCCTGCAGCATTGCTGTAGGGGAATTAGGGCCCTGTTGTGCCAATCCTGCTGAACACAAGGAATGCGAAGTCTTGATCTCTTCCCACAGACCTCATTTGTAAGATTTATAACAAAATTTAATTTTTAGCTTATTCTCTGTGGAACTTCAGTTGGAGTTCCTTGGGGGCCACCTCTAAAGGGATCTGCAGAAATTAAGGAGAGCAAGTTTATTACCAAGAAATGTAAATATATTAAGTAAAATAATTGCAAATAAAATATGCACTCATGAGAGTGTTCAGTTTAATGACACAAGGTTTAAGGAGACAATCAAAGAAGATAGTAAACACTAATTTAGGTCATGGACAACAAAGAAATAAGCAGGAATGAGAAAGGTGGGACAAACTTGTGGCCGCACCACATGAGACACAGGTAACTTGAGGCATTTGATTGCCAGGCTTATTCCTACTAGGCATTAATGGTTTATTTTCATCACAGAGAAGATTTAGTTAAATGAAGATTTTGAAAAGGGGAAAAAATTTTTCCAGATTGGAGCTTTACCATTCAGCTGAAAAAATTTCAAACGTAGAAGATCCAGATTGAAAATTTGAATTCTTAACATGACAGGATGATTTATGAAGTACCGTGAAGTTATTTTTCCCTTCTACTAAATCCATTTGCTTCTGCCTCTGTTTAAGCTTGAAAGTCATATCTGTTTCCCTGCCGGAATATTTTTCCCCCTCATCACTTGTGCTTTTTGGTTGTGATTGTCAGGTTGCTCAGGAGTTCATGTTTCTGGGATTTATTAAAGAAAAAAAAAATGAACTGGTGATCTCAAGAGTCCATGGTCAGTATTTCAGAGGATGCACTTTCTGGCTTTTCCTGTTACAGACAGGAGTTGAAGGGCTGAACTAGGTAATGAGTTATCCACAGAAAACATTGTGACTAGGCAGGCTGGCAACCAGACATGGTATTAAAAAACAGCTGCAGAAAAAAAAAGAGGGTTTTTTCCTTTTTTTTTTTTTTTCTTGTTCCACGCATGAGTTTATGTTCTTCTTTTGTGACATACATGATGTATCCTGAGCAAGTGAAACAAAAATAATCCTAGGAATTGTGTACACCCTGCGACCCCAAAGAAGGGAGCTTAGCAGCCTGCAGTGTCAGACTGTTCTAACTAACAACGATGGGAGGGTCTTAGAAAAATGTGGAAAGTCATGGTTACACCATTGTCTAGTCCTGTCTTAATTGTTTCAGATACATAAATTTAATGGCAATTGTAATATATATATACAGGAAGCCACATCTGCTGCTTTTGTCCTGAGTGATTTTTTTCCCTGGGGTAACCTCTGTATATAGCAACACCTGGGGTGATGTGCAAGAGGTCTGGTTCTCCTCATATTTGCTGCTCATGACCTCACACAAGGCACCACAGCAACATTGCCTTATTTTTGAAGCTGGAGATGCCACTTTTGGGTTAATTTAGCTTCAATTAGTGTCTATATTTTTGCAGCAAAGCAAAATCCAAAACATTCAACTGTGGCCTGTACTTCATTTTCAGTCAACACTAGCCTCTAGCATGTAAGCAGTGTACTTTATGGATTCTTTTCCTGCTGAAAGCTCCCATAACCTTAGAAATGATATGTCTGCCATTTGGGTTTTTTTTTCCTTGTTTACTTTGCAAATCTCAAGGCTTGCATCTCCCATGATGCAGATCCCCCTGGCTATGGCAGGTTTCCCATGTGTTGTGTACAGATGCACAGCACTGCAAAAGTGTGCCTCATGTTTTGTACCTAGAAGTTAGGAGGCAGTGTGCAGAACGACCCAGAGAAACACCTGCCTCATCTCCAGAAACGTAGCAGGAGCCGCCTGCTCCTCACACCCGCGGTGCCTGGACTCAGCCTGGTGTCTCCCAGCATCGCCCGGATTGCAGATCTGCGCGTCTCAGCCAGTAACCTGCTCTTCCATCGGAGGACCACAGGCAGTGCTGAAAGAACTAAAGATCCATGCATTTTTATGAACTTCTAAGCAATGTGTACTTTACTGTACTTAGTTAAAAAATGTTCCATTTCTTTCAAACCATTTTTTCTTTCAAATCATTCCTGATGTTGCTTTCCTTCTGACTTTTGTCCCTTTTATAATGACCTCCTCCCTTGTTTTCTGTTCGCAGGGTGGTTTACAGACCTACTGCTTCCTAGTGTTTGCTGCCATCTGCTTTGCAGGAGCTACCTACCTGTTTTTTGTCCTGCCTGAAACAAAAAATAAGACATTTAACGAGATCAGCCAGGCATTTGCCAAAAGGAATAAAGTATCTTTAGATATGCAAGAAATGAACCACTACCCAGGGGAGAGGAAGTCGAGTGCAGAACAAGAATCAAACTTCACTTCTTCAGTGGACAACGGGGAAACCAAAAAAGGGATTGTGTAAACGCAGGATGCTCTTCTGAGGGGCGGGGAAACACATGCTCTTTTCATTTGGTATGTTTATAGTAATGCGCAAGTTGTATTTTTTATGTGACAGCATGAACTGCCTCCCCCTTAAATATGTTTTAAGTGAGTACAGGTGAATTTGTTAGCAGCTGGGGTGATGGTTGAGGAAATGAGTAGCGGCAGCTGATTAAATTAGTAAGAGCCAGAATTTTCTTCAGCACCTGTGAAATAGGTGTGAGGAAGAGGAAGAAGAAGAAGAGGTGGTGGCAGGGAAAAGGAAGAGATCCTGGTCTACTAAGAACTGATGTAGGTGAACCTGAAATTATACCGGCTCATGGCTCTCCACATTTCCCAATGTGTCATTCCAGTTGCATGTGAGAATTGAGGACTTGAAAGGAGACCTGTCACACTCCCCTGGCCTCCCATTCATTTTCCTGCTATTTTGACTTTCAGTTGCTTTGTCTGAACATCTCCCACCTTCCCACAAATGGGGAGCTCTGGGTCCTGATGGGTTTCCCCGTCTCTCTTGCAAATCCTGACCAACTAGTAATAGAGTTGCCTCTAGTTTCTGCATTTGCAGGCAGTGCATTTTTGTGGATATAAATTTTTTGTTTAATTTTATCTTTTTAAAAAAATGGCTATAGAAGCTTTAATATGAAGAGGAAACTAAACATCGTGGTGAAGTGAAAGAATTCTGATGGTATGTGCAGGATGTAGCATTAAAAAAAATAATCAAGCACCAAATTTCCCAAGGGTTGGGATTTTGGAGGGGGTTTTCTTGGTTTTGGTGTTTTGTTTTTTTCTTTTCAAGCTCCTTTGAAAACAAGTCTTAGGTGTCAAAATTTCCTTGAGAGCCAGTAAATGCCATTTCTTAATGCTCGGCTCTCTCCAAAGGAATTTGGGTGCCTACTTCTTATTTAAACACTAATTTTCATTTGGGCATTAGATTCTGAAGCTCCAGACCTAGGTCACATTAGTAAGTTTCTAAGCTATTTGATGCTTTGTAGAACTGTCTTCAGAGTCCACTTATTTTTGTGATGGCAAGACTCAGCAGGCTGTCGGGGGTTAGATGATCCATTCCCTTCCATTTGGGATTTTTTTTAAAATATCATCTTTCTAGTTTGTAATTTTGATAGTAGGTCGTCTTGACTCTTCTAATTACCTGGATGCTGGAGGGCTAATGAGCACTTTTAAATTCAATTGTCAGCTGTTTTACTTGAAAAGTCACTTGAGTCTTAGAGCTACTCTCAGTTAGGAGGAAGGCACAAGAAGCAAGTGAAGCATTTAGGTAGAGTCAGCTGCTTCCACAAGTTATATTTACTAATCCAGAGTTTCAAAAATTTGGGGCTATTTTGGAAAAAAAAAAATATATATATATATATTCCAAATATAGACATATATATGAATATGTATATCTATATACACAATGGAAAATTGCTTTCCAATACTTGGGGTTTTTTTCCAGCTTCCCCCAAGTGACAAGCTATATTTATTGTTTTGTTTTACACTGTAGATTAAAGTCAGAAATCCTAATGTTCAAATAGTACTACTAAATGATTTATATGGTTTTATACTGTGATTTATTTATATGTGGCCTATTTACTGCACACATTTTAAGCTGACTTAACAGGGCAATTTCACTACTGGATAATAGAATAAATCTTAATCTGAGCCTTTATGCCAGAATTTATGCTATTTTACTGGGATAGAGGTACAGCAGCAAGTAAGGAAATGAAAATAAATTCGAACAAGAAAATTAAGAATGCACAATCAGATTTACAATATTGGTGCTAACGTAGAGTGAATCAGGATTATACCAACTAATAATTGTATATAGAAGTCAATCAAATACTACAGAGCAAACCGAAAAATGTTTTCTAATAACCGCTTATAAAATTATAAATATAGCAAATGAACATGTCATCTTTCAGTGGCTTTAGTTGCCTATTCCATGTGTTCCATTAGGCTTGCTAAGTGAATGGCTATGTAAAAAATTATCTTGAATGGCACCCCTCCAGGCAATTTCAGGAATAAATTCTTCCTATTCTGCCTGCAGGCCAGGACTGGCAAGTTCAGACTCCCTCGAGAATTACTTTACTTTGCAGTTAGGGCTACTAACATGGTACGGTATGATCCGATTTGAGTCAAGGTGGCAAGATTGTAATCCGTTATTATTATTATTACTATTATTATTATTTAGCACTTAGTGCTGTTCATTAATGTACATTACAGGCATTACAAGTTGATAATGTTGCCATTGGGTAACTTCAATAAAACATCATGTTGGGCATACACGGCAGTTGTATTGTGCAACAAGATAAAAATCATCTTAGTTACTTGCAGTTGCACTTGGAGCCCAGCTCTGCACGTGTTGGTAAAGAGATGGTTCAATGGAGTTTCCTGTCACAGCTCAGGGGCTTGTACAGATTTAACAGCAGGGGGTTGTGATGTTCTCTTCCACTGTCCCCTTTGCCCATCCGTGCCCTACCTGAGCCGGGCACACTCCACATACGCGCTCTCAGTGCGGCTGCGAAGTGCTGCTGCAGAGCAGGTACACCAGGGGACAGGGGCTGCACGTCCCACCAGCAGTTTGCTGCAGCTCATGGTTCGGGTGAAAGGCAGTTCCAGTCTCCAGATGTGTGTGTGTGCAGGTGCTCTGCTCGCTGGCCAGGGAAGGTGGCTGCAGCCTCCTCTGCTTTGGGTCGTGGAAGTTTTTGAGGAAACTTCACGTGTGCCAGTACTGCATTGGCTTTCTCATCTCTGACCCTAATGAGAGTTTTGCATTATTCTTGATGTTGTTCTGTATTTTTTTTTCCATTGTTATGCTGCTATAGCTTCTCCAGCAATGAGAGGACAAAAGTGAAAATATCAGCAGTTTATCATTTGTGGTTTTTTTCATGTTGAATGTATCAAATTGTCTGCAGCCCATGTGTTTGTCAGTGAGTATTGTGTGGTACCACATTCTCTTCACCTGTCTGTGACATGGGGATGAGATAGTGCTAGACAGTGTTTGTACGAGTACTGCAAGTGGGTTGTGTGTGTGTGATAAATTATGTCTGTGCACAGTGGCAAAATAAACCTTTGGAATTAAACTAAAATTATGTAGGTTTTGTTCTGGGTAAATCTGAATCTCTATATCTGCGCAAGTTTCATTGTACAATTCCCTGGGGTTTCGTATGTCTCAGTACAAGATGCAAATACAAGTGCAGTCCCATGTCTGGATGATCTGAGTCATTTTAGACTCTGCAGTTGGGTGGTTGAGAGTTATGGGGAAAAAATAATCCCTGAAACTCTATATTTTTTTGAGCATTGTTTACATTTTGCTTCTCAAATCAGATTCTGTACTTCATCATTTCATATATTGCTTATAAAGCTTATATTGCATATAAAGCTTATATTGGGCTTTAGAATTAAAAATCCAGACATCAGTGACAGGCAAACTAGTAGTAGTAATCACTGTGTATAAGAATTATTGAATCTGGTGAGGCTTTTTTTTAGAAAGTTGTCACTTGTAATGGATGACTTGAGTTGCTAAAGCTCCACTTTCTGATGAGAAATTCAGTCAAATGACTATTTCTGCCACAAATGTATGCAAAACCTGAGATCTGAAATATGTATTAAAAAATTGAATTTCATACTTCAGGTTCTGAAGCCAATTTTCATTCCACAAAAATCTACTTTCTAGTGGGGGAAGATATGAGTAGTTCAGCCATATGGGACAATTTTCACATTCGGAGTAAAATGAAGGAAAAAAAAAAGTATCTGAAATTTGCTTTTTTCCCTTTGGCTGTTTTTATATACTTTTCTATACCGAAATAATGATATAAACTATTAAAGCTCCCGTAATCTCAAACAGCATGAAGAACAAACGTGAGTAAAGCATCTTTAGGAGATGCCTGCAGTCTTTTCCTTTCAACCTGACTCCAGAAAACAGAGTCTAAAAACTTGAACTATATAGACTCAAATTATGAAGCAGGTTTGTTAATGCAAATATTCAGTCTGTGAAAAAGATCGGGTTTGGGTGCATACTTAATTCTCTCTGCAAGTGATATTATTTGTCAGTGAGCCCTGTGAAAAGGTGAATTTCATGGCAAAAGCTTGGTATTTGGCTTCCTAATCAAGTTCTCACAGCTCAGTACGCAATCATGGATAACCCGAGTCACTACCACCCTTTTCCTTGTAGACTAAACTGTGTTAATCTTGCTTGTGCCGTGACTTGGGAGAAACAAAGGCAGTGGATGATCAGGCTCCTTCTTGAGATGTTCCTGCTAAAGCTGCACTACAGTTATATTATTTTAAACCTCAGGTTTAGATTTTAAAAAAGCATAGAAGAAAAGCTTCCAGGAGACTTTTATCCAGTGATTAGTGAAGTCAACAGAAGTCTCCTCCAGTGGTTTCAACTGTACAAAGGTACCCAAGAAAGGCGTGGTAAGTATAAAGGAGTTCTGAGCTTAGGAAACCCTGCACATTTTTATCTTCTTTAGACACTAAACTAATTACTTGAATTCTCAATCTGGGAAAACAATATAATTATTAATATGCTGAAGAAGCATTGACCTGATGCTTTTCTTCTGAGTTTGGGGGCAAGAGGTGGGTCAGTTGGTGGTCTGTTGGGTTTTTTAATTTAAGTGGGAGCACAGTTATTCCGGTTCATATGCCAGAGTACCAAGCATGAGACTGCTGGAGTTGCTGGTTGTTTTAAAATAACTCCCAAAAGGTAAAAAGCAAATTATAAATCTGTCAGACCCCTGAAACACAATACATTAAGAGCATGATCTTCTAAGGGTAGGAAATAACTTGTCTGCTGCTATGTAGGCTGCCTACGCAGAGACATTGATTTTTCTTTCATTTTCTGTTGTTTCCCTCAGTTAAAAAAATCAGTCAAGCTAAATGCAATGCTCACCTCTTTACATTTGTTCCACCTTTTGTTTCTGACTTACCCCACTCAATTATATAAATATTTTTACAGTTCAGATTTGAAAACAGGAAAACAATAGTTACTTAAGAAAAACAAACATGCCAAAGATTATAAAAATGATAAATACCATTTTCTCTAGAGGCTGACATTGTCAAAGATGAGCTCAAGAGGCAAGCAAATCCAAATTTCAAATGGTTTCATCCCTTTGAATTAAACTCCACAGACTATATCTATGCATGTGTATATATAGAGAGACTTCTATGTTATCCCATGGAAAAAGATCAGCTACTTTAATTGTTGTTCATAAAAGAAATTGGGCCATTTGGATATTATGCCAAGTTGTAAACTAGACTATGGTGGTGTTCAGATACTTGGCATTAACAGACTTAGCTAAAGTTAGCATGATCTTAGGCTTGGGAAAGCAGTCTAGCAAGGCTGTCTCCTTTTGGCCAGCCTTAGATTTTTCTTTTTCCAATTTTCTAAACTGCTAGGTGGAGACTACCATGTTAATATATGTTCGTATATAAATAAAATATATATTTATGTGTGTGCATGTATTATATATTGAAATACATAACTTTTTATATAGATAGTATATCTATAATTTACTTTCTTCAAAGGAAGAAGAATGCAGGTTTTCTAAATTCTGTGGAACTATATTTTGTTGAACAAATATGAGGTAACCAGCTAATGTAAGAAATTATATACTGCTTTAACACAACACCAGAATAAACCACAGTTAGACAATTTATATTCTGTCACTGACTGACTGAAGCTTTATCTTCCTAATTGATTCACTCACTGAGCTGTTACAGACTGGTGATCTGGACAACTAATAGTCAACAAGAGCTTTTCACGTGCTTGTTACACAGCACAGGGATCACCTTGACCCAAAGCTGGAGGAAATCCTTCTCGGCATAGCTCCAGTTCTGGACATCGATGCTAAAATAGTTGCCGACATGTAGTAAGAGAACCAATTTTCTTTCGTCAAATAGCCTTCAAGTGGAATTTATTAATAGAAACATTATCCTTAATGGTAACTTTTGGATTTTCTTTTGAGGCATAAGAGGAAAACATAAAAACTCTCTTTATCCAACTAGAGAACCAATCTGTATTGAAGTCCCCCAAGAAGCAGGATGCACCAACATCTCATCAGGGCTAAGCCAAATATACTCTCCAAGTTTCTAGTGAAACTCAGATGTATTTGGCACACCAGAAGCTCTCAGGTTTTTGGTAGAGAGGCCTCATTGCCACCCCCTTCCTTCCTTTCCCTCCTTGATCCCCACTTTTCGCCGCCACAGGCTGTGCTTTGCCTCCCAGGCTCCAGGATGAGACCTGCCAGCATGTCTGTAGAAGCAACATTTTCATCAACCGAGGAGTGGAAGGGTATTAAGAGGCAGAAAGGGAGGTCAGGTCTAAGGCGGATGAAAGGATGACAATGTGCAACCTATGGCCCTCTTGCAGACAGACGTTATTCACTATTAAACTTCATTTTTTTGTAGAATTTAGAGAGGGCATGAACACTGCAACCTCAAGGAAGGTGGAGGAGACTCTGAGTTTGTGACTGAGCAGCTACTGACAGATAAAATCCGTGTTTGAGAAATCATCCAAGTGGTTCAGACATTGCTGCAGTTGATTTAATGAGTATAAAACATATAGGAAGGTTTCTCAGGCATCACTCTGAGCTAATGATGAAAACGCTGCTTGCTTTGCAACTGTAATCAAAGAAAACTAAGGGCCAAAGGGATCGCTAAGGGCATCACAATAAAAATGTAACATTACGATCTGGTCCCCCTCTCTTAAAAGGGTCATAGGAGGATGCAGGTGATAATTATTTGAAGTTTTCTAATGGAAAATAAGAGTTAAAAATGTTAAGAAGAGATACATCTGAGGAAAACAATGCAAGAGAAAGGGGTGGCTTGTTTTTACAGTACATTACTCAGGACCTATTCAATGAGCAATTAAAAATAAATCTAAAACTAATAGAAAAAATTTAAAATGCATAACTAAATCTGTAGAATTCGTTGGCACAAATAAGAATTAATCAATTTTTATAGGATAAGTTATTTAAATTTATTATATTAAAATTTAAATTAGGCAAGAGAAATAAAAATGGAAAAGTCAATAGGAGATAAGAAATTTCTCTGAGGAGCTGAGTAGCCTATAATTGGTCATTAGATCATTATTTCACTTTCTTCTGAGATGTACAGTTAATTTATGGAGACAAGATGACACTCTATGTGGATCATTGCTCAGACACACTGTCATAATTTTTACAGGTGGCAGTGAGTACTATGAGCTGACCCAGAATACAACAGAAGTGGGGAAATACAAGTACTACCCAATCAATAAATAAATCAGACTCTAAGCCTTGCAATTGTTGGGAAAAAAAAAAAAAAAAAGCTTTCTCCATACAAGGGAGCATTTCAGATGGAAATCGGAACATTATACCTCATGATAATCATTGGGAAATTGTGTGCTGAGCTTTCTTTGCTCTTTTAAGAGCTTTGCTACATTTTATTAACTCCGTTTTGCAAAGCTATTGTATGGTACAAGTTTCAGCCTTTTCTGATTGCTCACAGCCTTGGCTAATAAGCATTAGAAATGAGTTTTATTAAGACAGGAAAAAATGGTAACAATTCAGCAATAGTAGGAGGAGAATAAGCATGTCTGGCAAGCATCTGTATTTTCTATGAACTAGGACACCTGGCTTGGATTATTTAAAATTTAAACATCCTAATAAATAGGGGTTTTTATATATTCTCAAACTATATTGCTAAATGAGGTCAGCCTTGTGGTCCAAACAAATGGTTTGAAGAGATGCAGTTCAAATGGAGTGGGTGATGTTGGCACGCATGATGTAGACGGTGCTGAAGAGATGATCGTTCTGGAATGCAAAATCATTCACAGCTCTAAGACATTTTTTTCTTTAAATTTAGAAGTGACAGAAAATCGTAACACATCATACATGCTTTCAATGTCATTAAGCTACTCAAGACTACTTCAAAAATATCATTTTGAAGGCAAAGACATTTTCTTTTAAATAAAAGATGTTGACAATGCTTTTGTCAATACACAATATTAGATCATGGATGCCTATTTGATGTCCACTTTTGATCAGTTATGCTATGAACAGCCCCACCAGGCCAACGGTCGAAAATTCTTTCCAGCCCCAGATGAAAACGTCTTTTAGGTTGCACCTACTTCATGGTCAAAACAAAACTGACAAAATAGCCAATTCGAAAAGCCATACAGCTCTGCAGTTCCAGCCTATAGTTCCTGGAGAGGTTCTACCATTAAATATTGTAGATGGAATCTGATGTAGGTAATGGTGGGCATTATCCTGAAGGCAGCTAATTGACATTTTACTTTTCCCTTCCACCTCAGGTCAGGATTTAACTCAAAACTTTAACACTGCATTGAATATTCATATAAGTGCTTGCAGCGCTGTGAAAGTGACTGATTACCAACGTAAATGAGGGCAAGTCAGAAGGTGAGAAATTTGCAGGACTGGGTCCTTGTTCCTCAAACAGCAGATATTAACTCTGTGGTCCTGTAGATTTATTATGGAGCTGACCAGAATACTACTACTATCACCTGAAAAGAGTAAAATTAAAACCACCTCTACAATTTGCTTTGTACTTTGAGAAACCGCTCTATAGGAATTAGTACAATGAACAGATTTGCCCTGGGCTTTTATACGTAATACTTCATCTGACCTACATACACACACGATCTGCCCTCCTTACAACTGATTGGGTTGGACCAAGTTCCTACGCATGGTCACTGCTGGCAGCAGATCTGACATCCAGTCCGTCTGCCTGGCAGGAGTGCTTGGTTTAGTCCTTTAGCAGTTACTTACAGGACAAAACCTTGCAATTTACTGAGAAGAAAAAGTTAGTTAAAGGACAAAAACCTTACAACATACGGAGAAGACACATCATAAAAGGTATAATCTGCTCTATGACCTTTTGTGCTTCATATTTTTGAATTTCAAGAGTTGATTCATATTGTATTTTTAATGGTCTCTTCATTTGTACATATGTCATTCATAGTAAAAGAACTCCAGCCCTTGCCTCTCTCTAACTTGCAGACACATGGGATATCAGATTCTCTTCTGTTATAAAACCAAAATATAACCTTGAATTTTATTTGTTTAATACCCTCATCAAGTAACATCATCACAACTCTTTTCGAAGTCTATGTTATTGTCAGCTGGATTTACCTGGGGGCTATAAAAGAACAAGGAAGAAGCAGCACAAGAACAATTGTTATAAAGGCCTGTGAAGGTGCTGAGGCTGGAAGAGTCCATTTTCCTCCAGCTGCCTCTGCCCTGGAAGGAGCCAGCTCCCCTCTCACCCACAGGACGGCTTTGGGGGACATGAAGCTTCTACCACGGGTCAGCAGCACCGCTCTACCTCACTGCACTTTGCTGATGTTTCCAACAGCTTCTCAATCTGTGAAGTGGACGTGAGAAGCAGAAATCACAGCTAAATGCCAAGCTCTGACCAGCCAGGCTCTGCCAGCTGACCCTCTGACCTAAGGTGCATCCTCAGCACATTAGATTTAACACATATCATAAACGTCCACAAACACGTCCAGCTCAAGGACGAATCACTATTTGGAAAAAAAAAAAGGTAAAGGTCAAAAGTTTGCTTACCTTCAGGTGTGGCAGTCCACTGACAATGACACTGCGATCATATGCCAGTTTGGGTAGGCTTCACTTCTGTTTGGTGGATCAAATACAGCTCTGTCACCGTAGTGACTAATGGCCCTGCATCAGATGTATCCCAATGAAAAACAGAAGGCAAAACATACATTAGACAGCAAGATACTCTAGTCAGTTATTCCTTATAACATTCAGGATACTATCAAGAATGCTCATGAATTTTAAATGCCTTCTGTTGTTATGACGGTAGTGAAAAGGGTTTGGTTTGGGTTTTTTTGTTTTTTTTAATAGACATTTTCAGATAACTGCCTTTTTTTTTTCAGGTGGGTCTTCTGCAATGTGCTCCAGTAATAGTCGCACACAGAGAAATGTGCACCTAAGAAGAGTCTTGCTCTTGGGTTAGTAGTGCAGCTATGTGATTCATTTCCAAAATTACAAGTGCAGAGAGATTTTATTCAAAGCAGAGTATATGTACAAAAATGGCTTGTCATTGCAGTAATTGAATTCCGTTACCAGATCCTTTCTCACAATAGTGGAAATCATATGCACACTAACGGAATAATTACATATGTGCAGAGTTCTTTATGTATATATGTTTATTTTAAAATATATTAAGATATAAAGTATGACTTTTTGTGCTTTACAAGATTTTAAAAAATAAATGTCCATATTCTAATATCAGTAATCCATAAATACAGTAAACTGTATCTCCTTGCATGTGTTGGATTAAATATGACTTCATTAAATTGCACAAACTGAAGCACTTCTCCACAACAGTTCACCAATTTTTAAATTACAATATTTATGAGTCTGTGAAGAGGTTGGTGATTTGCTTTCTTTAGTTAGAAAGAAGTTCTATAAATCATCACTGGAACAATTCTAGTCCTTGAAATATAAATGCAACTGTGCACAACTAGCAAAGAGAGATTGCAGTACCCTGACAGTTTGGATTTTTCTACATTCATTCCCAGTTACTGATGCAAAGTTTGTAATAAATATCAGTGCACTTCCATGTGAGCTGTCTATACAAATCCAGAGCCAAATAATAATAGGCTGCAAATCATAGCTCCTGCTGAAAAAAAAAAAAAAATAAGCCATTGAAAAAAGCTTTCATGAGCTATTTTCAGTCTAGTCCTATATAAAGCATATTCAGAAATTCTCAGCTTAACTAGCAGCTTTGAATGCCTCATGTATTTTTATGATCTTGTTAATAGTGAAATAGTGAAGTTCTTTCTGTATTGCCTAGTTTATACTGGCAGTAGAATGGGGAGTCATACGAATCAATTGATGCCTGCATCTTTTTATATACTCTAGCACAATGTTTATAGAAAAAAATGTGTGTGATAACATAGCTTCAGAGTGTTTGGGGTTTGACAGCTAAAGCCTAGGTTTACACATGACCAGGTCAAAATCCCTGCTTCTGAGGGATGTTTATAGGGGAACCACCAAGGATACGGAAGGGGAAATGACATTATTCAACCTACCTGTTGACTCCGTTTCAAAACACCAGCAACCCCTTGAGACCATCCATTTTCTTAGTTTCAGCATCTTATTTTAAGCATGATTCCTATGGAATCTTCACTCCTCACACAGTTCCAGCTGTCTCCTTGTACTACCCATCTATTACATTGTTTGCTGCTGTCAGCCTATGCAACATTGGAGTAGATGATGTTTTTCAGGACCATGGTCCTGCACGCTTTTAAAAATAATTGTGATTTACACATTTTCACTCACGCTTCAAGCCAATCCCACTTGTTTGAGCCACTACTCAGAGCTCACAAGGAGGTAAGTTCAGTTGTTACAGTGAACCATGGAACAATGCACTGACATGAAACAAACCCAGTATGAAGGTTTTGAGAAACAAGGTTTTGTGGTGCTGACAGACATCAGCCTCTGAGGAAAGAATGAAAGAACTGGGGCTTACATTAGAAAAACTACCACACTGAGAAAACCCATTACATATATGAGGCTGCTGCAGAAAGGGAGGCCATTAGCTGTGCTCTTGCTGGATGCAACAAGAGCTCATGGGGCTATGATGGCAATTCGAAATTTTTTCTAGCAGTACAGATAGCATGACACTGGAGCAGATGGCTGTGGGGGCTGAGGAAGGTTCCTCTCTGGGTTAGTCTATGGAACAAATTGTACAAAGGTGGTTTAGATGCAATTAATCCCTCTCTGACAAGGCACTAGATGGCTGACATGGGTCTCCCACGGCCTCGTGCAACACTGTTCTGGGGCTCTCAGGTTCAGACTTCTGGAGTAAATCATACAAGACAGAATAAAGCCAATAGTATCACAATGTGACTACGAACAGCCAGAATCCGTATAGTAAGCAGAAAAGTAATAACAATTTCTCTTACTTATTTGAAGCACCCTAGAATCCCCACGGCCCTGGCCGGGAGAGAGCTGCAAATGGGCAGCGCTCAAGCAACAGATCAGACACAGGTGTTTCTGACTCCATGTGGGATAACATGTGTTTCAGCTCCTTTAATCTTTCATTTTTTTATCTTTTTTCCATACCATAATTGAAGTCTTTCAGCTCAGTTTTCTTAACTGGCAGGATACAAGAGATAATTGTTGAATTTTTGAGTGACTTCACCCAGAAAAGCCTCTCTTCTGTTAATCCATATATTTCTGTCTCCAGCAGGAGCAGGCTGTAGGAATCATTATTTTTTACTTGCTCAGAACTTATTTTACCCTGAAATTGTTTTACAGTGCATCAAAGGAAAAGGTAGCCATAGCCATACTGATTCTATCACTTCTAGCTAACACTGCTTCAAACACGACCAGCTGCTCTCATCTGTACATTATGCACAGAGAGAGGGTTTAACAGCATTCCTCTGGGCTGTGATGGAAAAAGTTAAAAAAAAAAAAAAAGGAAATCAATGGAAATAGGAAAAGCATTTTAATTAGCATCTAAAATTTAAAATGCTGAACATATCGACCTGGAAAGTCTCTAATAATTACAGCTGAACCTTACAACAGAATAATGCCACAACACTCAACCACACTGTGGTTTACAGCCATGTGAAAAAAAAAGATGCAGCATAATTTTATAATTATTATAAGTTATATAAATAAATAATTTTATAATTATTAATAATTAATTTTATTCTCTTGGCTCAATTTTAGTGACAGCAGCAATTTGTGTTGATACTCTGCAGTGGGAGACCGCAATTTATGTCATTTGAATGGGACCAGTGAGTGCTGTAAATGAAATCTTCATTAAGGCAGTGGGGTTAAATGAAGGAGTAAGCTCTACCATCAGCCATTGAGAACTTTCAAGGCACCTTGCTGTGCACTAGGAATCCGGTAGTTGCAAGCTGAATCTTCCCAAATGAGTCACAATAATACAGACTCCAGCAACAAATACCATGCCGAAAATAAACAGAAAATAGAGTCTTCAATATATATTCCAAATCCCAGTGTCTATTCCACAATAAACATACTCTGCACAGCTGCAGAATAGTAGTCCTTTCATTAGTAATCAACTTGGAATAGCTGACTACCTACTTCCAGTAGTTACAGAATCACAGAATGTCAGGGATTGGAAGGAACCTCAAAAGATCATCCAGTCCAATCCCCCTGCCAGAGCAGGAACACCCATATGAGGTTACACAGGAAGGTGTCCAGGTGGGTTTTGAATACCTCCAGAGAAGGAGACTCCACAACCTCCCTGGGCAGCCTGTTCCAGTGTCTGTCACCCTCGCTATGAAGAAGTTTCTTCTCAAATTTAAATGGAACCTCCCGTGTTCCAGTTTGTACCCATTGCCCTTTGTCCTATCATTGATTGTCACCGAGAAGAGCCTGGCTCCATCCTCATGACAGTCACCCTTTATATATTTGTAAACATTAACGAGGTCACCCCTCAGCCTCCTCTCCTCTGAGCTAAAGAGACCCAGCTCCCTCAGCCTTTCCTCATAAGGGAGATGCTCCACTCCCTTAATCATATTAGTGGCTCTGCACTGGACTCTCTCCAGCCGTTCCCTGTCTTTCTGGAACTGAGGGGCCCAGAACTGGACACAATATTCCAGGTGTGGTCTCACCAGGGCAGAGTAGAGGGGAAGGAGAACCTCTCTCGATCTATTAACCACCCCCCTTCTAATACACCCCAGGATGCCATTGGCCTTCCTGGCCACAAGGGCACAGTGCTGGCTCCTGGTCATCCTGCTGTCCACCAGGACCCCCAGGTCCCTTTCCCCTACACAGCTCTCTAACAGGTTGTTCCCCAACTTATACTGGAACCTGGGGTTGTTCCTGCCCAGATGTAAGACTCTACACTTGTCCTTGTTATATTTAATTAAATTTTTCCCTGCCCAACTCTCCAGCCTGTCCAGGTCTCTGGATGGCAGCACAGCCTTCTGGCGAGTCAGCCACTCCTCCCAGCTTGGTGTCATCAGCAAACTTGCTGATAGAACACTCTATTCCCTTGTCCAAATCGTTGATGAATATATTGAATAATACTGGTCCCAGTACTGACCCGTGAGGCACTCCACTAGATACAGGCCTCCAACTAGACTCTGCCCCATTGACCACAACTCTCTGGCTTCTTTCCTTCAGCCAGTTCACAGTCCACCTCACTACCTGATCATCCAGACCACACTTCCTCAATTTAGCAGTGATGATGCTGTGGGAGACTGTGTCAAATGCTTTACTGAAATCAATACAGACCACATCCACTGCTTTGCCAGTTACATAGAGCTTTACCTTAGATACCTATCTTTTGGAAGAGACACACACTGTAAAGTATGTTTTAAAGATCACCTTTCAACAGCATGCTTACATCAACTCAGCAGTAGTTACAATGAATATATCAGGGACGAGTTATGGCCCCTGACCTCTTTCAGCATCTCAGTTGTCACTGTGGAGAAGTCAAGGACCATCTGCAGACCATGCTCATCCTCCTCTGGGGGCAGAGCAGCAGGACTCCTAAGGAGCTACTGTCACCTCTGCTTGTCATCTTCTCAATAATTTAATGATAACCTTCCTATTTTACAGGTTACACAAATTAGTTTTAAATAGAAAGAAATGATAGAGGGAGAAATGAACCTATGGATTATCTAAATTATTCTTTCCCTGTCCATCTTGACATTGCCTATTTTGTCAGAAACACAAGGGTTGCTGGAGCCACACTTTTAATCACTTTGTGCCAGGAATATCAGGCTGCATAGCTGAGAAATGTGTGCAGTTTGCAGGAAGACTGAGAAAAATAAGTAATACCTGCATAGCATAGGGATAAGTGAATGATAGCATTACATTGCTTCCCACTGAAAGTATTGCCTCAGCTGCAAGCAGGGCTGGATGCAGGGCTCTGTTTCCACAGTCAAATAATTACATTTTAGATCAATAAGCTAAAAAAATAGTATTTTCCTAAAGTGAAAATAATCCTCTAAATTCTGGTGAGACTCTGACTGCTATTGTGCCTATGTAACTTTGCATACGTTGGCCTTGGGTTTATGTCACTATAATGGTGATAAAATCCTAGTCCTTTACCCTCCCAAGAAGAAACGTGAACTTTATGCTAAGATGATATGTGAAATATTGAAACTCTCATGATGATAAAAGATGCTTATAGGAGGGAAAGAATCACAGCAAGGATGTCAAACTCAATTTCACCAGGGGCCACATCAGACTCGCAGTTGCTTTCAAAGGGTCAAATGTAATTTTAGGACTGTATGAATGTGGGAGACTTACAGGCTTACCAAGGCACTGAGGGACATCCACAGAGGCTGCCCTTAGTCCTGGGGCTGCCTGCCTGCTGTCTGATACTCAGTGTGCCCTGCGGTGTCCTTTGACTAAGGGGCAGCCAAGATGATGATACTCATTTTGTATTAAGTATAGGCAGCCACACAACTGAAGAGGCAGAGCTCTTTTCCAGGGATGTCTATTGAAATGCATATTGGTGTCAAAAATCAAACCTACGCAGACCAACTGATTATTGCATACTAGATCTTGCATAAGCCGCAGCAATTGATTGCTGTACGTGAACAGGCCCTGTAGGAGCTCCCCTGTGATCCCAATCCATGTCCTTCTCACTTTCCCCATGACCTGCCAGCTCCAGCGCAGACAGAGAGGGGCTGCCCGGCCCAGCCCGGGGCAGGTGTGAGCAGGGGATGGAGGTGGAGGCACAAGCGCTGCACAGGGCACAGCAAAAGATTTTAGCTGTCACAAACTGTCTGCAGTGCAGATTACCAGAAATGCCTTGCATAATTATTTCTGTATTATTTTATATTACATACATGAAGAGTCAAGATACTGTCACTTTAGCGTGTTGCCTAATGCTACTCAGGGCAGCTAGCCAAAGTTTTATTTTCAAGCATAGCTAGTAGTGTGAAAGGCTATGATGAAGAAAACAAGGCGACTACTGCATTTTTCCCCCTTTGCAATTTGCTTTGATTAGTACTTGTTTTACGGCTGGAGATGCTATGTAAATGTTATTACTGCTATTCACAGCATACAATAGAACTACATACATGGTTTCTTCTGACGGTAATGTACAAATAGCATGTCTCATTCTTTGAAAATCACTTAATTTGTACAATGTTTGCAGACCCGTTCAGTCAGAAAAGATAGTATAGATATAAATTAGTGTTTCCATGTGCTGTTTTCTGCAAATAAAAATAGACTCCATCTAGACTCATTTTTTTTTCCTTCCCAGATCTTTCTGTTTATTCTTAATCGTAATCAATCTCTGATGATTCTATCAAAAGGAGGTGCTAAAGTGTGTTGTTAATTATTTCCATTTCAAACATAGATGAACAGACTATTCAGTGCACAGGTTTTGTGCATTTTAGGAAAAAAAAAATCATCACTCCTACTTACGACATTTATTTAAATGTGCTTTTAAAACAATTTGGATAAGGAATAATTAGTATTGTTTTCACAACTAGCAAAATCCATTTTCTACTATTACTGCACTTTTCAGTAAGCACTAAAAAATAAATTTGAGTGTTGTAGGTTAGAATATGTGGGCATGTCTAGCTAAGAGTTGAAATTTGTGGGATCAGGCCCTGTAAGCCTGTGTTTGCTCAATTCCTTTTCCTTTCCTCTTCTATCTCTGCAGAAAATTGCTAGTAATTTTTTTCTAATAATCTCCTCAAAGTTAAAGAAACCAAATATCTTTGATCTATTTTTAGATTATAAGCTCAGAAGAAAAGCTGGCACTTTGTTGCAGAAGATTAATTTAGTCATTGCAGAACACTCTTATTTTCAAGTGGTTTCAGCCATTGTCTTGGGCTCCAGCTGCAGAGGACGGGATGCACTTTTCCTAAATATTTTATCTGGGAATAGAAGGAACAACAGAAGCTATTTGTTTTATTGGCATTCCTGAAAATAAGTCAGCCTAAGTCCTCACTCCTATTTATTTCCCCACAGCAGCACACCAAATGCTGAGACCCTGCTCCTGAACACTGGTTCCATGTTCCTGGAAAGCTGCCATTCAAGTATTTCAGGGCTAGAGCCTTTGTAAAAATTGAGATATGCACTGGGTTAATGTACACAAAGTCTCTGCACCACTTGGAATAAACTGACATCCCTCCACTGCCAAGCTACTTCAGATACAACAGCCAGATATCTGCAACTTATTTAATTGTAATATTACAGCTGTCAGAGGAAAACATACTTTTCTATCAGTTCATAAGACATTTTATAGCATATAATCAATGTGCATTAAGTTTCACAATTTCACACCTACAAAGGCCTGAATTCAGCTCCCAAAGCACACCCTGTTATATATACTGTGGCAAAAGTAATTTCTGGAATAACTTTCCTGTCCTTTAGGATTAAACTCAATGTTACTACATTCCTCACAAGTTTCAAAACAAAAACTGTGTAAATTATGATAAATGCTACAGTTTGACCCAAGACCACTATTAAATAATAAACCAAAGCAAAATTTATTGTGTATTGGAAACTGCCTTTCAGAGCGCTCTGGAGAGGATACGAGTCTGTTGTACCAGCAAAGGTGATAAATGTCTCTCTTACTGTATATGTCTCTGTTACTGTATATGTCTCTTTGCACTCCAGCAGAGTAGCAGGTTATATTTAAACTCTAGAGGACACCATCACCTTGCCCCTCTCATTTATAAGGACTTTAGCCACTAAATTTATTCTTAAACAAGTCAGTATTTATTAGGCTTTCATCCAAAGATCCAAATGTTCATTCATGAACTGCATGCAAGTCCTGTATGATATTCTGTCTATTTTTTTACCATTACTGAGGAGCCAGAATTTGTGTCTCAGCTGAAATTCTGTTGGTGATATTCACACCAGCTGCCTGGTCTCTAGTGGAAATTTCCTGCCATACATCACAGAAAACTGGCTGCTCCTCTACATGGTTTCACAGTGTATCTGTTGATGGGACCAAGAGAGCGACCAGAGCTGCTCCCTCTGCCTGTGCTCCTGGTCCATGGTGGGGAAGCCTCAAGGCAGCACAAGCCCCAACCACACATCCTGAGGCAACAGCCATGGGCCACTGGCAGAGATGCTCCCCCTGCAAATCACACACAGATCAGGGGCCAGAGGGGGCAACAGAGGTTCACAGAGAAACAACACCCATCATGGTGAGACCACATGGTCTGAAAACTAATAATATTCCTTATGATCTCTGATGGTTCAGTCTGAGCCTGTAAATCAGAAGGAAACTCACCTGGGCACTCTAAGCTTACAGTTGTCTATAGCATTAAATCACTAAAGAGGTCCTGGCTCAGTTTTGGCCCATGCTGACTGGCAGTTTCCCAAAACTTCCCAGGCAGAGTCTGGGAGTTGGGACAAGCCAAGGGCCATTCCTCATGGGCAATTTCTCATTTCTCTGTTAATTCTTACTACAGTGCACTGTCATGAGTTCATGCATCTTGGTAGTAAGTCAATTTTCCCTGTGTTTTGGAGACAGTGCTTGTGCATAGCATCATTATCTCTCAGTAAAATGTTATGCAGAATCTTCTGGTTATGTTTTGTTTTTTTTTGGTTTGTGCTTTTTTGTTGTTGTTTTGTTTTTTGTTGGGGGGTGGTGGTTTGTTGGTTTGTTTGTTTGTTTTCAAATATGGAGTAGGAAAACAGAAATAAAAGTTTCCAGGTTGACACGTCAATTTTTTTCTTTTTGCTGGCCCCTAAACAATTTCTGCTGCCTACACAGATTCCTGTATGAGGCAAAGCTTATTGACAAAGAATTAGTTTTCTTAGACACTTCCATGTACCTTCTGAAATAACAGCTAATGCCCCTTGGATCAGCCACAGGCCACAGCCATTTGTCCATGCACACGGATGCACTTTTGGGGTGAGGAGAGTCACCCTTCAGCTCACCATGTTTTTCATACTGTACTAGAGCTCCTTAAAAGCAAACGGCTGCCTTAATTCTTTGTGATCGCCACTGGCAGCAGGTGACTCATTTTGAACTAGCAAAAATCCAAGAGAGAAAGAAAATGCCAGAGTTCCCAAGTTCAGCACTCCACAAATGACTTTCAATTTGACAAGCATGAGTGGAAAGAGCTCTTCACCAGACTCTAAACTGCAGCTCCGCTTAGCTCAGGAGCTGCAAAGCACAGGTCAGGCCACTGAGATACGCAGTGGAGAGCGAAACAGAGAATACTGACAAGGCATTTGCCTTCCCAGAAGAAAAGGAGAGGAATCATTCTGACATAAACCTAAAAAGCCTGATGAGCATTTTGTTCTTAACCGTAATAAAAGACAGGGGCATGTAATTATTAAAAAAAAAAAAAAAAAAAAAGAAAGTGTGCAGATCCCTGTGAGGAACCTGGAAGACTCTTGGATGACCTGTACATGGAAACACAAAACACTAAATATTATTAGAGAAGTTCCCTGGGGGTTTCACAAGTATACAATTCAGATTGCTGGAATAAAGCTGTTGCCATTCTCCAGAGAATCTCCAATGGGGCATAAATCAAAAGCCTAAAAGCAAGAGATGATTCACCTCTCAGACAGGCATGCATCTTGACGAGAACAACACAGAGTAACCAGTTAGAGCCCTAGAGAAGGTGATGAGAGGAAGCAGATTTCTACGTAACCTATCACCAGCTAAAGATACTGCCTTGTGATAGTAAGGTTTTCCACAGCTTGTAAGATTCAGTTTATGCTCAAGCCCTTAAGCAAGTTATTACATCCACATATTTCTGAAAGCCATGATGCGGACGCCCCACACTTCTCGGTACTTTTGCCAATTTAATTCTAAGACCTTGTAAAGAAAAAGCAACTTTTCTAAAAAGGTCAGCCAGTTTGAACTGTTTGAGGTGGGGGAGGGGGTTGCAATACTACTGGGGTGCAGTAACAAAAAAAGCAGCCACATTTTGGGCAGAAGCAACCTCACCTTTAGAACAGAAATACAACACGGCAGCATTCAGGTTAGCTGCGTACAGCAGGAATGCACTGTCTGTACCACAGAAACCCAGATGAACAAGATGTGGAAGAATTTAGGGAGGTATCTGTAATAACTTAAAAGGAGCTAACAGCATGCAGGCAAAAAGCTGTAACTAGAATTATGTAACAAATATAGCTTACTTGCTCTCTGGGCATTTTCATCTTCACTTACTAATCTATCTCCTAATAGGATCATTACTAATATTTCAAATATATCTGCAGCTTTCAAAGAACCTTCATGTCTTTTAAAGTGAGTAGCCTCAAAAAATTATTTCTTCCCCAAATGTCATTAGTAATGTACTGTTATTGCAGTAGTTCTTGCTTCATGCTGATAAGGTGGAGACATTTTGAACTAGTGTATTTTTTTTTCTTTTAAATTAGAAGAACCACCTCAGGAAGGCTCACTGCAGATTAAGGATGGCTGTCCAGGCCAGCAAAGTCAACCTGAGGGACTTCCCTTCCTGCTGAAGCCATGGCAGTGAATAAGGAACCATGGCCAGATAATCTGCAGATAGCTTAATTAAAGCTAATGAAGGTTTTGCATGAAAGGAAACAGCTTCAGAGCAAATGAATGAATGGCGTGATGACAACTAGATACACAGATGTATTTTTTCCCAAATACCATCAAACCTCTGTATATAGGGAAAACCAGTAAAACATGCACAAACAGGAATCCAGTGAGCCCTCCTTTTAGCTTCTACCACAGTCCTGAGCTGGGAGTTCATGCAGTTGTACACCACCAAGTGGTCTTCTGCAAAACAGGGTGGAAAAAGGAGGCCTAGTATCCTCCTAGAGTATATGTGGCACATGGTTCCAGCTGGTGGCCTGTTATGGAGCTGGTAAGGTAATTCATGGACCTATGTTTTCCCCAGCCTTGGTAAAGCAGTCTGCAACTGCAGGGACACTGGCAAGTGCCCATCCTAGTCTGCAAGAGAACATGGGAGATTTGACCAAGGGCACTCAGGAGCATACAGGCAGGAGGCTCCTTTCAGCCTCTGTGCCCTTTCCAAGCAATGCCGGACTGCACCTCAGCAGCATATCCCGCACCTCTCAGTTGTGGTTTGCTTCATTCTGAGGATCAGACATCCCAAACAGCTCAAAAACTTTACATCGTATAGCCAATATTCTCTCTAAAAGTGTCTTCAATTAAAAGATTGTCCTAATGGCCAGCACCTGAGTATAAACTACCCAGGTTTGCTAGAAGTGAGCACCCAGGCAGGAGAGCCGCATCTGAGATGCTGTGGTCTAAGTACACTGAAGGACCTCAGTGCTCACAGGTAAGGAGGCACAGCCTGGCCTCCAGCCTGGGGTACAAAGGCACAGGCAGGTGTCCAGCTTCCATATTGTGCAAGGACTCCTCAAAAGGGTTACACAAAAATCCCCAGCACACTGTGGAGAACTGTCTAGAGCTGGTGTCAAACACCAGGTCTTGGAGTGAAGCTTGGGCCACAACACGGGGCTGTGAGATAGTTGGATGAGCTTTTAACCCTTGGGTCCAGAGACCAAGATCTGCTGGGAAGGTTTCAAAATGTTCTTCGAGCTTGTTCTTTTCTTTATTGCTCACCTGACATACAGTAGCCCAGTGGTTAAAGCACAGCAAGCAATAGACCTGGATTTATTGTTTTATTTCTGTCTGGGGTGGCATGTTCAAACTCCAGCTTCCCAGAACAGATTTAGCCAAAGGAGCTAAGCCTTTCTACAACGTTGCTTAGGCTTCTGGGGACATCTCCCCAGTGTCTTTGTGATTTTTTTCATCTTCAAATTAAAGGAAAAACTGTCTTTCTAGCCCTAACTAGGAACTGCTGTGTTGCCAGCTCTGCAGTTCAGATCATGACTCAAACCTGACAATCATGAGACAGAGGAATCACCTTTTAGTCTAGGGGGAACTGGGACGGGAAAAAAACAATCAAATTTCATCTCAAGTCTTTGTAGCTTTCTATAATATTAATACTTTGCCTCCCCTTCCCACATAGCTGCAATAACTGTTAGCATATTCCCTTGCCAGTTGCACAGAGGAAGAACTTACTTTTATTCTCTTCAAAAGAAAATAATACTAATTTTGGATTACTCACTTGATTAGTTTCTTTCTTAGTTTCTTACCTCCAGTTTGTAAACATCCTCTCCAGATATCCCCCCTTCTTCCTCTGTACTCCCCCTTGCCTGCAGTTCAGCCCCCTCTTGGTGCCAATCTACTGGTGGGTCCTTCAGCTGAGGGCCAAGCTCTGCCCCTCTCCCACTCCTCCCTCCTGCTCCCAACCCTCCCTGTCTATGGGTACATCACTAATTTACATTGAAGATACATTAGGGAAGAAGAATCACACAGACCAATGTTCAGGAGTGTTTGCAAACCTCAACTTTAGGGCAACATCCTGCAATCCTTTCCATTTTTCAGAAGTTACAGCCATGCAACAAGACCTTTTTTTTTTTTTTTCCTTTTCTGTAGAATGAGTTTTTCTATCGTGGCTCCTGCTTCTCAGTGCTTTATTGAGAACTGGGGTGGGATTTACCAGATATACATAAGATGTATCTAATCCACCCCCTGTTGCATTTCACTGCGATACTGCATGATTGCCCAGGGTGGCCAACCCTGCTCACACCAGGTCACCTCTGCCCCTGGCACTACAGAAAAACACATGAGCTTTACCTCATCTTTTGTCCTGTAAACCCACCCACAGTGATGGCTACAGAGCGACCAACAGGAAGGGAACAACAAGGGTATCATCAGGGGACCAGTAAAAAGAGAAAGATAAACATTACCTGGAAATTTATCTGCTTTTGCAAGCTTCTGTCATTTTTGGTTGAATTGAAAGGAAAAGTGTGGAAAGAACTTTTGGCTTGGATTGAAAATGGCTGTCTGAAAAATAGCTTCTAAGAAAGAACAAATGTAGCTTAATGGAGTAGTGAGTCAAATTGTTGGAAGAAAAATAGAAGAAATTACTTTGTATAGCAGTAATGATAATTCCAGTGGCATAAGTATCTCTCAATGCATGATTGAAGGTAATACTCAAACAGAAAAATGTCTGCATCATTAGAGACATAATAATCACTCATAAATTTGAGACATATTCAAAAATTGAATTTCATCAGATCATCTATGCAAACAGCAAATTCTTCAAATCAGTCTACCTTTATCTGCCACCTACCATCAGCTCTTCACCTTCTCATTTTTGCTCTCTTTATAAGGCAAGTTTCCAGGTTTGGCAGGCCCCGGGCTAGTGTTAGTAGTGCTGTGGTATAAGCAGGAAGGTGAGGAGGAGGAAGGGGGCAGGGGGCCATTATTGCCCATAAAGAACCAGCAGAGAACAAGTCCCAACAGCTTGTGGTAAGAGCCCTTGTGCATGCCCCTGCTCCGACTGCCAATGCCCAGGGACCATGTGTGGGGGTCCTGCAAGCCCTACTGATCTCACAGAGCTCCCTGGGGTTGAGACCTTCCCACCCAGCTGCAATTTAGACAAGATTCTTAGGGATATGGTTTAGTGCTTGAGTTAGGTTAGATTATGGTTGGACTCAATGATCCTGAGGGTTTCTTCCAACTAAAATGATTCTATGACTCTCATTGCAGCTCCAATCCAGCCCCAATGGATTTTCTTTCAGCTTTCTTCTTTGACTTACAACAGACGGTCTGTCAGCAAAGGCATGCTCCAACTAACTGCCTTCTAGTGCTGCTGCTTTCCTTGTAACTTTCTCAGTTTTGCAAGCAAGAACTTAATATTTTCCTCTGCTGGGGTAATTATTCCCTTGTAGTTAGAAGTGGCCACAATACAAAGGCTATGCTGGCCAGTGCAGTGAAGTAACAAGGTCCGTGAACGTGGTGTTGCTTTAGGTGAACTTACACTGAAGTGGATGAGGCACTGGGATGACTTTATACTAATAGGTCACACAATGATGGAGAAGCAGAAAGAAAACTACCCCCCAGTAGGACGGGGAAAGAGAAAAGGAAGAGTAACTGTGAGAAAACTTGTAGGTCAAGATTAAAATAGTCTAATAAGCAAAGGATAGAAGGAAGAAAAAGCAAGTGGCACAAAAGAAATCATTCACCTCTTCCCCCATGTAGATTGATGCTTCTGGCCAAAAGATGACTAACTGACCTAACCTCACTCCTCCATGTTTTATTTCTGAGCATAACATTATGTGGTATGGAGTATCTCTTTGGTTAGTTCAGGTCATCTGCATAGCTGCATCTCCTCCTGACCTGCTCACTGCAGGGGGGGGCGGGTGGGGAGCGGGGTGCACAGAGTGGGAAGCAGAGAAGACCTTGATGCTATGCCAACACTCTTCAGCAAAAGCTAAAGCACTGGTGTACTACCAGTATTATTCTGGTCACAAACCTACAACGCAGCACCATATGGGCTGCAATGATGAAAATTAACTCTGTCCCAGCCAGAGCCAGTACAAGAGAGCTGATTTTCAGCTGAGATGTACAGGTCTGGTTGTAAATAGCTACGTTAACAACACAGAATTAATAGCCAGAAGCTGATCATATTTCTGCTGTATTTATCAAAATTCCCTCTGCATTTTCAAAGGCAGATTTAACGTAGTTGGGTGATCTGGCCACTGAAAATCTTATGAACAAAATACTAAATTTGATGTTAGAATTGTTTATGTAGCACAAGTTGCAGTGTTTTAATATGGATGTTTGTGTGCTTTCTACAGAGAACATAATGATACTTCATTTAAATTGCACCTAGCAGCCTTGTCTTTAACTTACGTTTTTTTGTGGGGGAGTAAAAGAGCTAGGGCAAATAAAATATGGCTCATGGAATTTTCTAACAATTTGGCAATCAGTTGGGGAAATACAAATTACTTTAAATGCATCTGAGTGAAATATTTTGACTTGAATCCACACATTTCAATTTCTTCTTTGGAGTCTGAGTTATTATGTTTTACATAGGAAAGGGGGAGAATCAATCTGAGTGAACTTCTAGACTCATAAGATCTTGCACTGTCAGCTGCACCTCAAAAGCTGTTGATGTTCAACATGTTGTTATATGTCATCAGCTGTAAAATGGGATTCGTCCTGAGAAGGATATAAAAATGACGAATCCACTCAGTTACAAAACCACTCAGCTACTCCTACTGGTGCAGGATGCTGCAGTTATTCTTATGTTGTTGTAGTTACCTCCGAATTTTAACACTGAAATAGGCTTCCATATTTTAATTGGGGAAGGAAGATTGCATGCAGCCCCACTCCTTCACTCCTGCCATACACATATGGCTCCTGCCGTGGCTGCCACTCACACACCCACAAATGCAGGAATGGAGCCCCCATATGACACTGTCTACAACACATTCTGTCACTTAAAAGCTTTGATTTGCTTCCTCAGCCTAATATTTTTTTTCGCCTACTAAATCCTGCATATGAAAATAGCTATAATCCTCCAGGCAAGGAAAGAACACTGGCTAAGATTTTTTTCAATGTCATGTTATCTGCACAGTGCTGACTCAAATGGTTAATGATGTATGGGAATGTTAAGTAAAACTTGAATAACTTTCTTTTATCAGGTCTGACACTCTTTAGATGCATAATTAAAAAAAATAACTTAGATCTTTTCCCAGGTGTGCATAGGGCAAGATAGTTACTCTCAAAACTTTTCCATAAGATTGAAAATATATGGAAAGAAAAAGACTATTTGCTGTCAAATGCCTCTTTGAGTTACATCAGTGAGTCAAACTCTTCATCTGAACCACACTCCCTGCTTTGCAAAAAAAAAACCAACAATCCCTACCAATCTATTGCAAAGTTACACCCATGCTCTTACTGAGACAATGCATTAAGATGGTGTAAAAGTGCCATAATTCAGTTCTGAATCAGGCCTACAGTGGTTAAAAGATACTTTACATAAACTAGGGAGGCACAACTGTATTAGGGCAGAGGTTTTGCATAAGAACTACAAGGGTCATAAACAACTCTCCTGTAAAGTAAAACTGAAAAGTTTGGAGCTGTTTACCTTTAAAGTATAAAAGCTCACAAATAAACCAGACTGGGAATTTTTCTTCCCTTTGCCATGTGACACAAGAAATAAGGAGGTATTAGATGAAACAGGAGCAGCAAATCAAAAGCTGATCACAGGAACCAATTTTTCAAAAACTGTTTGACATTCTCCAATTTGAAAATGAAATGACAGTGAATTTCTAAGACCAAGATGAATATTTACAATCTTCAGCAATATCTGAAGTCAGTTAAAAACATAGAGGAATAACTGCTCATCAAAGCTACAAGGACAGTACTATTTGTAGCAAGTAGTACCATCTTTTATTATCCTCTATGACAAAGAGACTTTCGAGCACATGCACTTTGCTTCATCAGATATAGAGGCAAAACACTTCAGATCTGAAGAAGGGCTCTTGTTCCAAGAAGTCTGACTGCCTATTGTATCAGTTAAATACAAGATATTATAACTTTCTCAGGATTTATAATAGTCAATGACAACAAAAATCAGCAACAGCATCATGACTCAGACACCAGTATTTTAAGCACAATATAACAAGGAACAGCTACAGAAATGTCTTCATTTTGAGCTGCAGTGTTTGAAAAGGTTAGACAAACTGTGCACATGTCTTACCAGGTGCAACAGGTCCTTTCTTCTGGGACTTCAGTGCAAGGTCTTCCTGAAGACCTCAGCAAGCTCCCTTCCCGCTGCAGAAATGAGTTATATTGGCTCATTTTCAAATACCTTCAATACCAGACTGGTAAAGAGGACAGAAACTTTCTTAGCTGTGGAAGAAGTTAAATCTAACACTTTGCCATACCCACATAAGGGCGTATCAAAAGTTTGACAAGACACATTTAAGGCACTTTTCGGTACTCTTCCTTCACTTCTTCCTATGGGAAGAACTTCATTCTGTGGGAGAATGATAGTTTGTTTTGCATAGGTTGCTCAATAGTGACAGTTTATCTTGTGTAGGTCGCTCAATGGACTTTATAGATCCTATAATTACTAACCAGGTCTGGATTCCAAACAGAGGCCA
Source organism: Columba livia (assembly GCF_036013475.1). NCBI lineage: Eukaryota > Metazoa > Chordata > Aves > Columbiformes > Columbidae > Columba > Columba livia. Next base: position 14,379,623 of record NC_088605.1, on the reverse strand, counting down.
AATACAGAGATACTTTGTATAATCCATCTTCTGTGTACCTTCTGCTGCTGTATTCAATATTTGCTAAGAGGTGGGAGTGGGAGGAAGAAACTGAGACTGAAATGAAGCCAGAAAGCAATCCAATTACTGCTTGCTAACCCTAGAAGGTATTTTTATGCTTTTTTCCTATAACTTTTTAAGTGTAGGTTTGTCAGCCCGGACATCTTATCTTTCCTTCTAATCAAACCCAGTGTTTTACCAGTGGGGAGCAAATCAAGCCAGTGGTGTGGCAAAACAAGGGATACACAGCAGAAAAGCTAAGAGGGTAGAAAAGCATTTCTGACTTCGTGTTAGCTCTCGGTCCAAAACGAGTCGAAGCTATGGGATTGGAATACCAGTCAATTTTATCAAGGACTTTTGACCTGGACTGGGTTTTCAAACAGATGGGAACCATATCTGGGCTAAGCTTTCAAAGTCCATTATTTACACCAGGATCAGACCTTCTGAGCTCTGCCACTGGGGGAGGAGAACTGGACTGAGAAATGCTGCCAATGTGAGCCTGGGCCTCCAAGTCTGACCTTACTGGAGGAAGGAAACATACAGACATAGGCAGCTCATAAACAGCCAGCCTAGCATGGGATGCTGGGGCCATAAATTGTAAGTCTTAATGTAGGTATCCACTTTTTCTTGTACTTCATCCTTCTCCCTCTTTCCTATATTATCTTCTTGAGTATAGATATTCTAACTCACAAAATGGAGACTGGTCATAGTATGTAGCTCATCCTGTAGAGAAGGCAAACAGAAGGAGCATGAGAGTACTACATTCCCACTGTTTAAAGCCTCAATAGCTATTATGTCAACCCAAACTGCTGGCAGCCAAGGCTGGTGCAGGTCCCACCACCTTCAATTGAGTCAGAGGCTTAACTGAATAGTTAAGAGTAGCAGGAACTTCATAACCTGACACAAGCAACTAATGAGACCTCCAAGAACAATCCAAGACCATAGGAAAATTGACATCTCTCTTCTACAAGGATAATAGATTATTACAGGGAGGTAGCCTGGCTGCCAAATTGGAATAAAACTACTGTCAATCCACCTCCCTGATGGACCTTGAGTGGTCCATCCTCACTTCAGTCACAGTTGCAGATAAGCCAGAAGCTGAGTTGCGTCTGGCCTCAGACCATCACAGCTTGCTAACTAGGAAGAATACACAGAGGTATTTTCATGTCACCTGAAACCCAACTAGAACCAGAACCAACTAGAACACAGAATGAGACATGCAGGAATGAGTCTCTTCTGAATCTGGAGCTCTTTCATGGGAAAATGAAAAGAGAGGCTGTAGAGGATGATTTCTAGCATATATATATAATCCTTCCTAGCTATTGTAAGTGAAAGAAAGAACTTAAATTGTAACTGTTTAACAGGCTGCAGATAACTGGTATGGAGGAACAGGGGTCAGTATCTGAAATCAAACTTTTGAACCCTCATGCCGAAGCCAGCTACCACAACCAAAAAAGACAGGTAATTTTTTATAAAACCTGGACTGAAGTGATGCATCCTGGATCCTCCAGTAGTAAAGAGGTGTGAGACAGTCACCAGTTAGGTGTTTGATTATGCAATGTGCTTCTGCACGTAGACTGTGTGGTGCTTGGGGTCCTGAAAAGGAGAGGCGGTGCAGAAAAGCAGGAATCCCGAAATGAAGTAGTCATCTTGGAAAGAAGTGAGCCTGGAAAGAAGAAAGCTGGGATCTTGGCTACAAGAAAGATATGGAAAGTAAGTTTCCTCCAGCTATTGATTAGCAGCTCCCTAAGGAGACTATGAGACACTTTTAAGACTATTTATTATATCTAACCAAACAGAAAATAACTTTTCTTCCTGTACCAAACAATTTTCTTTAGTGGTCCAACTAATATGCTAGGAAATTAAGAAGTAGAGCAGAGACAACAAAAAAGACAATTTTAGAATGGCAAAGTCATCTCTTTTAAATAATCTTCACCACTGAATGATCTGTCCTAGTATATTAAAGTTATAAAGTTTGTACTGCTGCCATCACTGAATTCATTGCATTTGCTTTCATACACAGGGCACTGAAGCATACCATCTTTTTAAAAAGCAACTGAAAGACAACTATGCCTCTTCAGGTCACCAAATAAAGATCTCAGCCCAGAAACGTGGAATTAAGGGCATCTTTTAGCCTCTCTGAGGCTTCCTGAATGTGCAAAGAGGCACAGATGTAGCAGAAGCCATTCTCTGGCCAGACCGAGCTGGTGGGCATATCGCGTAGCGTGGTCCTCATTTTACATCCATTGGCCACAGTGCTGCAAAACCCCACTCCAGGGTGTTGTAATAGTCTGTGTACATGAATGGATGCAGTAGTATGTCGGGGCCATTGCTTTGCTTCAGCTCACAGTGAGAAAATATAAAGTGAATGCTGAATCAGATGATGCTCACAAGTGAGAAGGCGTGATCCTGCTTAATCTGTGCTTGCAAAGTAATTCAGTTTATACACTTTTATGTGGCATTTCAAATCCCACCTAGCTGGGATCCAGATTCATTTGCAACATGTACAGACATACTTGAGTGAATACATCTGTAACCTATAAGGTATTAAAATGCTTACATTTAAGTGAAATTTAGGTGCCTAAATTTAGGACAACAGTCTTGAAAAAAAATCCTGCTTCCCCAGACAGCTGCTTTACAAGGCAGTATTTTCTCCAAGTGCCTAAAACTGTGCCATCACATACACCCCATGTGCCTTCATTTTTGCTGACATCTTCCCACCAGCTATGGAGAGTTGGCACCTGGACATTAGGTATTCCTGCATTGTTGACACTTGATTTACCAAGCACACTCAGAGCCTACCATTTAGCTTGACTCAAACATAGCCAGGAAGGACAATATTTGCAACGTGTATCACAGTCTGGTGTTTAGAGACCCTGCAGAAAACACAGAGATTAAGCTCCTGCAGCCTCTAAGAAGAGATGCTGAGCTGTCTCCCCTTCCCAAACCTGGGGCACAACTGGGCCCAGACTGCGGTGTGCACAGATCCAGAGGGAGAACAGTTAAGAGATGTTCACTTTTACCTGATGCGGGTCTTTGTGCTAAGATGGTGAATACATTCAAGCAGAGGTACTGTCATTTTTCATCCAAAGAGTACATAAGGAACACATTAATATTTTGGAGTTACTCTGCAGATTTCTGCAGGCTGTTACCATCACCTGGGTATCCTGACAGAAACCGCTGAAAGGTGAAAGGAAAAAGGGAAAAAGAGAAGCATTCTGCAAAGGTGTAAACCAGCACAAGCCTTGTATAGAACTGAGTATTTCCTATTAGATCTTCCGTTATACATAACAATTTATTTATGAAGTTAAACCTTCTGCCTCTTAAGCTCATTTCCAACTGTCTGATCACTGTACAAATATCTGTACTCAGTAGGCAAACCGATAGTAGAAGTTGGTATCTTTGTATTTGAAAAACATATTGTTAATACCTGTATCTAACAGAAAGCAGCACTCCCACATCTTTTGTACTTGCATACTGGCAGATTTGGGCTTGAGTCACTAAAAGTCAACTCCATAACGTCATGTTACAAGTTATCACAGGAGATTTTCACAATGAATACATACATTCAATATATAGCAGCAAATTTTGACTATGTTCAATACTTTATTTGCACAGATTAAAGAAATCACAGTATTGAGAAACTGAGGGCCATTCTACCAGAGATTTCAAGTGGGACTAGGCACCTCCAGAAAGTTTCTGCAAGACAGACTTACTTCTGGCAATCCAGCAGAACTAGGACAAACCTCTAAAACGCCCTACCATCCCACAGTGAAAACAGCCGTATCCAGCACAGTGGGAAGATGATCTCAAAGCCCTCTTTGCTCACCACTCCTTGACTAATTACACCTTGCAGAATGATAGAGAGCGTTGCTGTGGAAGTTATTTTCCAAGATTTAACACAATGGCATAAATATGATAGTGGATCATCTGCTGCTCAGTAGATTGACAGTTGTGTTTTACCTGTTCAATGATAAAATGAAGAGGCAATATCAAAGTAAATCACAAGTGGTAGGCAAAGATTGCACATAGCAGGAGAGTCTGTGGATCCTGGGAGCAGAAATTTTTCTCACAGAAATCTCATGCGTCTACAGCCTTCCAGAGCCCCATGAGCCCCTAGGGATGCTCACTGCCCAGACACTATCCGGACCCCTTCACCCACTTGCTCCAAAACCTACTGACCTCTGTTATCACCCCTGATTCAGCTACCCGGGACCGTATCGATTCTTCCCTTGCCTTCTTCACCTGCCACCAGATTTCTGGCTTGTTGGACCCTCTACTGGTTTCTCTCATTCCTCCCCTAAAATTCTCTCCCTGCCTCCTACCCAGCTATTTTCTTCCATGTGCTCAGACACAGCTGTTATTGCCAGGACATTGAATCTTGCCTACTTTGTTCAGTGCTGCTGAACTGGTCCTCAAATTTGCACTTTTCCAACCTGTTTGACCTATGAAACCCTGACCCTTTGTAAGCATTATTTTTAAGAGAAGGGCATTATTTGAATCATCCAAGTAGTTGTTTAATATAGAAAATGCTTCTACCTAAGATGCCATTTAAATGTTGGACACTGTGTTACCTAAATTGGATGTTTTGAAAGGTTATACAATACATTTTATCTTCTGATGAAGAAGAAACTCGTTGCACACTGTCAAGAAGTTTGCACCTCTGTTTCACCAAATGGGAAAGACAGAAGCATTATTGAATATATGTTGTTGAGAGACATCCAAGAGCTACTTGTAAATCATTGCCTCTTTTTGCTATCTGTCTCAAAATGCTTGTACTAATAACTAAAAGATCAATTAGCAAATTATTATAAAAATTCTTTGAAATAAAATAGTTGAAAGAATTTTGTATGCTCCCTCTCACTGCACAATTCAAGTTTGGATTTTCAAAGATTCTCAACTCTAAACAGCCAAAACACCTTTTGAGCATCTGGGAATACTATGTACTTGTATTTTATTGTTGTGATGAAAGAATAATAGTAAAGCTTTAAGATCTGTATCACTTCCTTCTGGATGAATTTGCAAATTTTGTGAGAGAGAAAAATATGTATAAGTATGATGAAATATATCTGAGTGTGCACATATAAAATAACATCTGTATGTATGTGTTTAAAATGAAATGCATATATACTCTTCACAATGAAAACATCCAGCCTTTATTTCTATAAGAGGCTAAAAATTAAACCTCTTGTAGAAAAAAAACCTCTGTTTATCTCTGTGCCTAAAGCTGATCCATTCTCATTTTGTATAATCAAGTAAAATCCCTAGGAGCTTTAAAAAAGGCTATTTACACTTGTCCTCTAAATTATGTCTCTGGTGAACAATCATGTGTTGAGGAGAGAAATGTTGTCATTTGGGGAAAAAAAATCTGAAAGATTCCCATTTGGCTGGAGACTTAATGTAATTTAAGTGTAGCTTGAGGTCGTTCTGTATTTGGTGACGATGAAGTACCCAAGCAGTTAACTCCATGCCAGGAGCTTCTGTTCACAGAATGAGACTAATTATATGAAATTAAGAGAGAAAGCAAAGGTCAAGGCCAAAGGCTGGAAATGTAGATTTTTAATTTTGCTAAAAACCTTTCAGATTGGAAAAATTAGGCCAAAGGGTAAAAGGGGGCACAATTGGCTTCCCTGTTAGTATTTTACTCATGGGACATTTTCAAAACTGCAGCAGGTAAAGTTTAGACTGGATTTCTCCGATGTTCTTGGAAGCAACGAAGCTGCGGTCGAGGCTCATCTCTGCTCTGCAACCACCAGACTGTGATTTGCAGTGCTTCTCTGGGGCTCTGGAAAAACTGTATGAATTCAGGATTTCTTCCATTCAACATTAGGCCCCTCAACTATGACATACATGCAGTTCAGGTATCTAAACCCCAAGCAGCTGTCGTAGCCACATCCATTCAAGCACTAGCCAGGCAGCAGCTAAACCAGGGAGGCTGCACCAACGAGATGTCGTTTGCAACCACTTCAGAGTATAACCTCGAGAAAGAAAAGTGTGGTCTCACTTTAATGCAGTAAGCAGTCATTAAAAAGTTCAGGCTTCCAAAGCACTACATGCAGATTTTGAGCATCCCCTTGGGAGTAAGGGGTCTATCATGCAGCCCCGGTCCAGGGGGTTGGTGTTTGTGGCCAAGGCTGAGGTGCTTGTGCATCAGGAATGGCTCAGTGCCATGCAGTCCCTGCAAGGGCTGGCTGGCGCTAGACTGATTTCATGCAAACTGCACTTATCTGTACATGTCGCTGTCATTTCTCCTCTTATTTTTCAGACCCTCCTCCTAATGTGCATCAGTAGATTATTAGTAGCAGGTTCAGAACATTCCGGCTTCTTCTGGTAGCAATGATAGTGCAGTACAAGATACAAACAAATGTTTGTTGTCAGAAGTGGGGAGTAATTCATGGGACGACTTTTTTTCATGGACAGGAGTTTTAAATTTTTTTTTTTTATGATTACTGCATTGTATTTCACAAACCTCACAAATGTGACTGTGATGGCTGTGATATAAATAAGTCCATAAAAATGTTTAGCCTCCTTAAACAGCTATCTCTCTGCTATAAGTCTTACTGAATATTATTTCCAGTCACAAATGAGAATGGATTTAGACTATAACAAGATAAAATCATCTTGTAAATTTTCTATTAAACTAAACTATCCTGGGCAAGCCAGCAGACTTCTGAAAGAAACAATCCATCACCTGCTTCAGATTATAATATTACTTGTATTTTCACTCTTTACACCCTTAATCCCATTATAGCTCACTTCAATTTTACTACTGCTACAATAAACAAAAGGCTAAAGAAAGATGCACATCTTCGGTGCACCATTAATAATGGTGACCATGAGCCAGCACCGTGCCCTTGTGGGCAGGAAGGTCAATGGCATCCTGGGGTGTATTAGAAGGGGGTGGTTAGTAGGTCGAAAGAGGTCCTCCTTCCCCTCTTCTCTGCCCTGGTGAGACCACATCTGGAATATTGTGTCCAGTTCTGGGCCCCTCAGTTCCAGAAGGACAGGGAACTGCTGGAGAGAGTCCAGCGCAGAGCCACAAAGATGATAAAGGGAGTGGAGCATCTCCCTTATGAGGAAAGGCTGAGGGAGCGGGGGCTCTTTAGTTCGGAGGAGACTAAGGGGTGACCTTACTAATGTTTACAAATATGTAAAGGGTGAGTGTCATGAGGATGGAGCCAGGCTCTTCTCAGTGACAACCAATGGTAAGACAAGGGGTAATGGGTTCAAACTGGAACACAAGAGGTTCCACTTAAATATGAGAAGAAACTTCTTCTCAGTGAGGGTGACAGACACTGAACAGGCTGCCCAGGGGGGTTGTGGAGTCTCCTGCTCTGGAGACATTCAAAACCCGCCTGGACACCTTCCTGTGTAACCTCATCTGGGTGTTCTTGCTCCAGCAGGGGATTGGACTTGATGGTCTTTTGAGGTCCCTTCCAATCCCTGACATTCTGTGATTCTGTGAAATGTCCTCATCTGTGCTTTTAGATTAAAAGTATACCTTCACGTTTGAAAACACCAGCTGAAGCGTACAGAGGCAGAATTCTGTTCATAAAAGCACAACATACTGTCCTGGTTTTGTTAAAAACAAGTTTCTCTTTCAGTGAATTTTGCCTGTCAGCTAAAGCCTTCATATTAACTGCCAGGGTTTTATTGTCACCCCGCAATCCTAACCCTCGACACATACTATATAGCTACCAGGGCTCTAAAAATGCAACCAGTTCTTGCTGATTTGAGATACGATCGAAATGGAGATGCTTTGTGTGGACTTTGGAAGAGCAGGAGCTTCACAGAATTTGAAAACAAGTAAGTAAATCTGAATAAAAGAATTACTTCTGCATATCTTCTGGTGAAATGTTTTGTTCAGCACGGCAAGTTTAACATGTTGTCATCCACTAGCAGAAACTACATAAGAAAGCATGAGAAATAATTTCATTGCTCTGTGACCCAAGCCCACATCCATCACTGAGGTCTTCTACTGATTTAAATAGGCACTGAATAATTTTAAAGATCTGATGAATCCAATTAAACAGTAGCGAAGACGGCCTCAGAGGAACGAAAAAATCTCTGCATAATCATTAACACCAGCATAGGTGTATACCCTGCCTTCTGTGTGACAGCAATGAAAATGCTCTTCTTGTCAAGAGTGGCAATTTTGGCACATACAAACAGCTGAGGGACTTGTGACCTCTCAGACCTCCAGTCTGATGCATGCTCTGAACACTGCCTCCAGTCTTGTCAGTCTCTTGAATGCTGAATTCATACATGATTGACTCCTAAATGGTGTAAGATTGTGCTTAGTGTTATTTCTATAAGAAGCCCTCCTACTTTTGAAGCCTTTTTTTTGCTATATGTTACAAAACACCAGAGTACTCAGTAGGGAGCCTCCCTGCAGAGGCACATCAGATGTGGCTGGTAAAAGTAAAAAACGCAATGAAAGCAAAGGGATAAAGTACCAAACTTACCAGATTTATTGCAGTAATTTTTCTCCCTTTGAGAAGTGTTTTGTTTGTGTTCACCTCTGAGAAAGTCATCTACATGTCTTTAGATGGGGGGTGTGGATAACTAAAACCCACAACACTATACAACCCACCACTCCTTGTTAAAGCCAGTGTTGTTAAAAGGTCTCTGAGAATATGAATAGTGAAAGAGTCTTCATGGTGTCTGCAGTATTTTACATAAAACACTGTACTTTCATGTCCTCCATGTTCCAAATTCTTAAAAATGAACTAAAATACCTTTCCCTTTTCTGTTCTTCCACTAAAATGAACTCCTCTGTCACTACTGAACCCAAACAGAAAACATAGAGACTAATATACTGGTCCTCTTTTGGTATGGAGTTATCCAGAACTAACAGAATGAGCCATAACAAAGATTTGGCTGGCTCAGGTAATTTAACAGTGACACATATTGCAAGGTAAGATAATTAAACATTAACACAAAATAGAAGCCGAAAATAATCAGGGATTTTGAAGGTCAGCCATCACTCAGGACTAGACTAAGTAATGATGACTCAAAGCCAAACTGCACCATACATTCAGGTCATTAAAGTACAAAGGACAAAAAAAAAAGAACCCCCAAAAAACTACGCTAGCAATAAGTGATCAGGCTTAATTAGGAAGTAAAACGCATGACAGGAGAAAGGTGACTTTCATGGAAGAAAACATGTTGACAGGAGGCACGAAGCCAGTGACACACATGAGTTCCAGAGTGACACCACAAGGATATGAGGATTATAAAAACCTACTTCCACCTCCAGTGAACTCTGGTCTATGGCAAGGCAGATGCATTAGTCTTTAAGAGGGAAACCATTAAAAAAGTAGGGCAGCAGTTTCATCCATGTTTAAAAAAATCCAGTTAAAACAATCTTTTTTTGGGGAATATGTTAATTGAAACAGCCTGCCCCTTTTTATAGTTCAAGGCAAAATACACTTTTGTTTAAAATGTTTCTCTTACTAATTACGATTACTCTAGCTTTGTCAGTGATAAGTAATTAAGACACATTAAAAAGCAACAAATTGTCCCTATATTACAATGCAAGAAAAAGGTTTCCCTTCATATCCGTAAGGTCAATCTGTGCTTCCAGCAAAAAAAGTACTGTCTCTCTGTCTTTTGAAGCAGAAATGTTCTCTTTCTGATGCTCCTGGGCTCTGAAGGATGAAGGCCCCTGACAGGTACGTAGTCCAAGGAGAGAGATTACACCATAGAGCCACCATCAGAAATCATTTACCAGCTGAAGTCATAAGATAAATTAGTAATGGAAAGTGGCAGTTTGGCCGTTTTTCTGTATTGTCCTAATCATGCTCCCAAGTTCTGGGGGCAGGCTAAAAATTTGCCTTCTTTCAGACCTGAAATAAGACTGTTTCCAATATTCTGCACAAAGCTGCTGTATAAACCCACTGATGGAGATGTCATCTTGCACTCCCAGGGGCAGCCCACTCACTTATTCCAGAAACCCAGGCAGGTAAAGCCTCAACAAGAAGAAAGGCACCTGTCAGGGTGATGCACCAGCATCTTCTTGTACACACCTACCCTTCCACCACACCTGCAGGTAACTAGATCCAAGGGAACTGTCACACCACCAGCACAGGGATTATTTTGAAGAGGAAAAGCTGCTTGGGGAGGTGCAGGGACACCTTGAAACCCTCCCCACTGTTACTACTGAAACTGCTCCGCTGCTCCATGCTGCTGCTGGAGCAGGTGTAACACGCAGCATCAGGCTGCACAGCCTGGTGGCATGCAGGTGCTCAGGAAGAGATCGTGTTCTCTCTTCCGCACTTCCCTGGGCTGTTTCTGATTTAATATGGACAAAATTAGGTAAAATATAGGCAAATTAGGTAAAATATATTGCCCTGTGAGCTGGAATCATCACCAGGTTCCTGCACCTCTTGCATCTGGATATCATAGGCTTTTTGCACAGATCCAGAAAGTTCAGCATGCTGTACTAGCCTCAAAATTTGAGTAGTAACTAGAAAATGCAAAAATCTAAATTCTGGTTGAGATAATTCATCACTGCACCACCAGAAGCAGTTTCCCGCATTTTTATTTGGGATATGATTTTGTTCTGCGTAAGTTTATCTAACTTGGTAGAACTATGGTTAATTCATGGCAACATGTGATTGATTTAGTAGAGGAACAATAACGTACTCACCTTTGACGTCAAACCATTAGCAGGTATCATCTGGCATGAGACTTCTTTTTTACAAGCTTCCCTGAGCCACAGTCACAATACCCTTTTCTGAGGACAGCTGTAAAGCAACATTCCACTGAGATTTCGTATCAACAGCAAAGAAAACACTCAGGTAGATGTCAATCTTCAGCAACAAGAAGTTGAAATGATAATCCAAAGTGACAACATAACCAATTAATATCATAGATACACAATGTTGCTTGCAGACAAAACCAGATTGCAGCAGATGCAGCCACAAAGGGATTTTGATCACATACCTTCTGCACTTCTTCCACCCCATATCCCAAAGGTAATGTAAAACAAAGCCCTAATGAGTACTAGGGGTGTGACTTCCAAAGAAGCCCAATCCTAAATGAAAAACATCCACAAATCCCAGCATCTGCTTAAATGGCTTCTCCTGAGACACACTGACTAGTGGAGATCCTACCTTTTCCCCACACATCATATAGGGACCTTCAGTTCCCAGTTTGGGAGGCCCCAGGTGAGGCTGGTCAGGACCATGAGGAGGAGGAGTGCTAGTGAGTCCACACCTGCAATTTAATTTGAATCTGCTCAGCTCAGGGCATGGGTATTTTTATAGGATAAATGAATTTCAGTGTTGTTCATTTTGGGAGCTAAAACTTGAAACAAATACTGGTTTTGTTTTGCCTGCTTTTGATAATTTGTCTTGAAAATAAGATCACTTCTTATTTCTGAGCTGAACACTTACAAATGTTTCTAAAACAAATATTCTATTTGATATAAATGTTTTGATAGAAACACCTTAAAACATTCTTTTATTATTTTTAAAGACTGCTTTAAAATGTTTTGTAGACTCAAAGCACTTGAAGTATATTTAAATTCTATTTCATAAGTAAATAACTACAGAAATACATCAACACCATTTTTTTCTTCTCTTGGTTTGAATGAGTTTTCTAATGTCTACACTGGGAAATGCTGATTACAAACAGCATTTTCAAACGTAATTACTGTTTTCAGGCACATCCAGTTCCTAATTCTATCATGAAACTCTTCTCATTAATAGTATCTTTAAAAAGTATGTTCAAGTACAGAATTATGTGGAAAGTTTTAATAGCTTATAGGTATATAGACTCTATATTCTTAGCTGCAGAGGGATAGCATAATACTAAAGAAAAATATGGCTCTACTAACAGCTACATTTATGCCTATAAAAGATTTCATTTAAGTCAATTATTCCTATTAGATTTCCATTCATTCAAAAATTGTATTTTCTATACAGACTATTTTGCTCTTAAAATAATAAGGTTTAGCTGTTAGGCATTCTAACCATTCAAACAGAAATGTTAAAAGTTGGAATACTTGTAAATCTTTCAGGATGATAAATGAAAGATAATAACCCCTTGATCAATGTAACTTTTATTTATTTATCTGGGAACATGGCAAGGATATCATAGGCAACAATGCTGCCTAGAAGAACACAGATTTCACATAAGCTGTTTTGGCAGAAACACACATTTAAATAATCATCCAAATCACCACCTCGCTATTTCTATCTTAGGGGGAAAAAAAAAAAAAAAAAGAAGGCAGAACGAAAAACCAACAGAGAAAAAGAAACACAGCATCTGAACAAACAGCCTCAAATTTGTTTCTATTTGACGTCTATGCCAGCCACATCTGTCCCTGATTTTAGAAGTTGTAATACTTAGCACTGACAATGGCACCTTTCATTTGCAAACACATTATACAAACGAACTGACTGTAATTATACCACAACACCTCACCACAGCTAATCAATGTGACTGCCTGGTCCTCTCCCAGCCTGAGGAAGTGCTGAATTAGGTTTGTGCTGCCAGCTCCTGTATGACAGTGTCTACATCCTGCAAAGTGCTACACATAGAAGTGAGTTTAGCATGAAGTGACTGACCAAACTACAGCATAAAATCAAGCAGGTTTTTCCACTCAGTGCTAATATTTTTTTTTGTAAAATCCAAGAACAACTGACCAGGACAGGATGCAATTTAGTGTAAACCATTTGGAGTGAAAGGAGTTATTTTGCCTAGTGAAATCTCTCCCTCACAGTCCAGTTCACAGACAGAGTCAGTGGCAATCTCATGGTCAGGGGAGATCTGGGACATTCTATCAAAAGGGTCTTCGCGATTTTCCTCACAGTCAACCACATTTGGGATCATGTTAACATAAGCAGTCACTATCTCCTTATGAAAAAGGGTGTCCTGGTTGTAAGAGATAAGCTCATTGCTTATATTAACAGTCTCCACTGGAGTACTAGAGCAAAAATGACCACATCCCAGGAGGTTGGAGAAGACCTTTCTGAAGTCAGCATTGAAGGCATAGATGATGGGGTTGAGAGAGGAGTTGGCCCAACCAAACCAGACAAATATATTAAAGGTGGTCTCACTAACACAGGGAAGGCCAGCGTGGGGGTCACTGGGTGGGCTCTCACAGAAGGGAACCATGCAGTTCAAGATGAAGAACGGCAACCAGCAGCAGACAAAGACGCCCATGATGACGGACAGAGTCTTCAAGACCTTGGTCTCTTTCCTGATAGAGGACTTGAGGCTTGTGTGATGGTGGCAGTCAACATGGCTGCTCCGGCAGCTCTGCGCATGCTCAGCTGCCCTCTCCAGGGAAGAGATACGACGAATCTGCACCTGGGCAATACGGTAGATTCGAGTGTAGGTAACTATCATGATAGCCACCGGGATATAAAAACTGATCAAGGAGGATGAAATAGCATACGTCCTGTTGAGGCTGGAGTCACAGCTCTCTGATGGTCCAGTGAGAGTATCATTGCTGCCAGAGGTCCCACCAGAGTGTCTCATTGCTGCTAATGCCACCCATGTGGTGCTCATATCTTCTGCCCAAGTGGTGACAGCACCTGCTGCTGCCCAGCCAGTGCCAAATCCATCTCCAATATCACCAGCAGCAACAACATCCCCACTTTTGTGCCAGTTGAGCTGGACAGGGATGAAGGAGATGAGCACAGACAAAGCCCATGCCACACTGATCATCACCAAAGCCAACCGCTGGGTCATCTTCCTTTCATAGCGGAAAGGGCTGGAAATAGCCCAGTACCTGTCCACGCTGATTACACATAGGTTCAGGATGGAGGCCGTGGAACACATGATATCAAAGGCCACCCAAACGTTGCAGAAAGCCCCAAAGGGCCAGTACCCAGCCACCTCAGCCACCGCCTTCCAGGGCATGACTAGCAGAGCCACCAGCAGGTCCGAGACAGCCAAGGAAACGATGAAGATGTTGGTGACCTTGCTCCTCAGGTGCCGGTAGCGGACGATGGCCGCACACACCAGCACGTTCCCAAAGAGCGTCCAGAGGATGAGCAAAGCCAGCAGGCTGCCCGCCGCCACCTGCGCCGCCCCGGGGGCGCTCGCCGGTCCCTGAGCCCCGCCGAGGGGTCCCGTCGCCGGCGGCAGCGGGCTCCGGCCGCCCCGCAGCATGGCTGGCGGTTCCCGCTGGCGGCTCCCGGCGGCGGGGCGGCGGCGGCCGGGACGCGCCGAGCAGCCAGCGCCGCTCCGCCGCCCGGCCCCATGGGGCCGCTGCCCCCCCGCCACCCCTGCCGGATGCTCCCGGTCCTGCTCCGCGGCTCAGCGCGTATCAGGCTGCGGGCTCCGCATCCCGCCGCACAGCGCGCCCCCTGCTCGGGATTCCTGTCCCGCCTCCCTCGGCTCCCGCTTGGGGTCCCCGCCCCGCGGCTCAGTACTTCCCCCTGCTCGGGGTCTCTGCCCCGCCGCTCTCGGTTGGTGCACCCGCTCGGCTGCGTGGGGTCTGTGCTCCGCCCCCGCGGCTCCCGCTTGGGGCCCGTGGTGCGCAGTTTAGCGCGCTCCTCTGCGCGGAGTCTCTGCCCTGCGGCTCCCGGTTGGGGCGGCAACTCGGCGGCTCAGCGCGTCCCCCTGCGTGGGGTCTCTGTACCGCTCCGCGTCCCCCCGCTTGCGCTCCCTGCTCCGCGGCTCAGCGCGTCCTCCTGCTCGGGGTCTCCGCGGCTCAGCGCGCTCCTCTCCGCCGCGGGCTCACCGCTCCGCGGCTCGGCGCGCACCCTGCTCAGGGTACCCGCTCCTCGAGGTGGCCGCTCCGTGCCGCCAAGGCTCCAGGTGGCTCCGGACCGGGCTGGCCGCTCCGCCCGCCCCGCGCCCGCCGGGGCTCCCAGAGCGGCGGAGCGGCGCCCCCGCTGCCACCTCCCCGCTCCCCAAGCCGGTCTTCCTTCCACCCCCCCGTCGCCCTCTGAGCATGCTCCGCCTCCAGGGACGCGCCGTCCGGGCCGGGGGGTAGGGGCGCTTATGGAGGACGGGACGGCGCGGCAGAGGCGGCTGCCATAGGGCGCTCCTTTCCTCCTTCCCTCCCGAAATCGGGACATCCTAGCGGTTTTCTGCAGCCGTCACCGGCTTTGTGTGGTGAATTCCCGCAGCTGGAGGGAAGAGCGCGGTGCCCACCTCGGAAATGGTGAGAAACCCCCTGGACAGTATCCCAGTGGGAAGCGGCGCGGTTGGGGGCGGCCGCAGCCACATCTCGCTTGACCTTTCGCTGAGAGCGAACGGGGCAGAAAGTTACCGGGGAAGCGGAGCGGGAGGGTCTCGGTTTCTTCTATAGGGATGGGAAGTGTAGCCTTGTCGGTCATTGTTTCAAAAGGTTCTGCTGGACGACTGACATGCATTACAGGTAAGAAACCAAGCAAACGAAATCCAATTCTCACTCTTTTCAGCTCTTCAATGGGATCAGTCTCCCCCTCGGTAGGGCTCCAGTGCAACTAGAGAACGGAGCTATGACCCTAAGCAGTACAGGTGTGAATGCTGTGCAGTTGGACTCGCCATGCACTATGTCACATCTGTGTTTCAGAGAACATGCTTTAGTGATTTTTATTCAAAATACTACGTATTTAGTTTCTCCAAAACCTAATCCTTTTTAGAGATCAAACCTGTTACTGAATCAACAGCCTGGTTTGTCTCTAGAAGGGCTGAGAATGCCACTCTTCAGAGCCTTCCAGCTGCTTCTGCAGGCAGATGGGGAAGGACAAGACCCACAAAACTCACTATACCTTGCTGGATCTAGAGTGTCATGAAGGAAAATTAAGTGTTAGTTACTAAATAAAGAGTAAAAATAAAGAAATAAACTCTGCAACCTTCTAAACAATTTTCTAAAATCATCACAGGGAAAACTGGCGCTTCACTTTAGCTCTCACTTAAGAAATTGGCACTGCTTTTCCACATTTAAGCAGAGTTATATTTAATATTGGAGGGAGAATTTAGCTTTTGCCACCACTGAATTCTAAACAGCATGACTAAAGCTGTGATGCTGAGGCAATGTGTTGCTTGCACAAACTCTGCCTTCCTAAGCAATGCCTCATACAAGTTGTATAAAGACAGAATTGGACAGGTACTTGTGCAGGTGCCTGTTGAAGCTGCTAGTCCAGAAATGTGGGTATTTTCTGTAAAAAACGAATGCTCTGATTTGCTTATTTAGCTTGTATTCATTGCTTCACCACTGTAGAGGTGTGGGCGTTAACATGCAAATCCAACAACACAAATTATATATATAATACAGTATCTATATGCGTGTATGCATTTACATTCTTGCATTCAGCATGCATTAGCTATTTAAATAAACACGTGTAAGAATCTGTCTGCTTAATAGGAGCCCAATAACAACATAGCCTGCCCACAACTAGCTCAGCAGCAACATGCGCACACTGGTGGCTTGGAACCACCAGTTCAGCACCAGCATTGGAAGCAAAGGCTTTGGGGCTGTGGCTGGAAGCAGTGGCGGTGCGGGCGTGTTATCTCCTGCCAGCCCTGCTGCGGGTGGTGGTGTCAGGCAGAGAGGAGGTGAAAGTAGCTGGGAAGGACCCCTTAACCCATTGAAACAAAAACTGTCAGAGCTCACTTGTCAGACATCTAAAGAATTAAATTTTACTGTGCTTTCTACAGTACTGTCTGCAATAGGCAGACCAAAAGTATAGAGGAGTGTCCAAAGTGTCTCATCGTGGCTCCAAACCTGGCAGTATTCAAGAAGCAATTGGACAATGTCCTCAGACACATGGTGTGAACTTTGGGGTTATCCTCTGCAGGGACAGGAATTGGACTCGATCCTTGTGGGTTCCTTCCAACACAAGACATTCTGTGATTCTATAATTGCATTTGGCTGTCTGGCTCCCATGTAACTCAGAATGTAGAGGATATAATATCCTCTCTCACCTATTTTGTCTTTAGCAAATGTTCTTGAATTTCAGCTGATGGGAACTGAAGTTGCTCACCACAAACACCTATGGAAATAGACCTCTTATTGAGCTGCAGGAAGTTTCATCAGCCAAAGACACGCCTGTACCTGTAGGTGCACTTAGTGATACAGTCTTCAATGTTGATCCAACATACCATGCATACTCAAAACTTTCAAGTCACAGGAGTTTTCTAGGAGATCAGGAATATTTTCAATGGTAGTGGAAAATAATATTGGTTTGTGATAGGGTGACACGTGAGACTAACGTCACACACCCCCCCCCCACTAATAGGCTCCAGTGAGTTGGGAAGAGGTGGAGAAGGAGCAGGCAACAGCACAACTGCCTTGCTGCAGCCAAGTACCAGGTCATTCATTGTGGCAATAGACCAGAGAAGTGATCGTGAAATGGGGACATTTATGGTGTGTTATAATATTCATCCATTGCCATCAATATTTTTGAGCCAGAGATAAAAACCTTTAACATTTATAGGTTATTAACATCCTTTTTTAACTTTCTGTAGGCAGTTTGCATATAAATCTCATTTTAAGAATAGTCCATTAAAACCACAGCTGTCACTTGCTGAGAGATTTGGGGTGGCTTTTTTCATCCTGAAATCATCTTTGTAATGGCTTTTGTGCTCCTCCTTCAGAGCTTTTTCTCATTTTTCCTTTTTTATTCACCTGTTAAAATTGCACTTCTCTCTCACAGCTGGCAGATTGGTAGTAATGGAATTTAACTGCTATTGCAGTGGTTCTGAGTGAAAAAAAATCTTTGCAGTTCCTGATTTTAGAAATGTATGTTTTACTAGCTCTTTCCCTTCATTGCCACATGTTCTATTTCCATTTCAAAATACACAGATACACTGTTCTGCTGAATGATATTTATTTAAAAATAGACAACGCTCAAAAATGCACACATTCTCGCATGTAAGAAGTAGTCAGCATGAAGAGATAAAAAATAATGCCAAAAGGAAATAAAAATATAAAGGTACAGAGGTACTGCTGAGGATTATGCTATAAAAGCATCCCAGCAAAAAGCTCCCATTACGGTTAGGCTCTAAACCAGGCTAGAATAGATAGTGGTAGGGGTGGAGGAGGCTGGAAGTCACTGTACATTAGGCCAACTTAGTGAAGTAGCCGGATGTGTTCTTAACTGTGGAAGTATGCTCAAGTGGAGCTATATTTAGGAGCACAGTTGAATGTATGCTTAAGGTGCATCAGTTTTACCCACTGAAGCTGAAATGCTTTACTGCACAGGGATGGACAAAGGTGCAGCTGTATGAATATATTGAGGAAAGAAGGGAGAGAACTAGTACAATCAATTTATTCAGCACAGAAAAATCCTTGCAGGCTAGGTCAGGTTCTGCTGTTCACCTTTCAAATAAAAATAAATACAAGCAACTGGAAAATGATGAGAAACGTGTTTCAGGAATTATGTCTGGGAAACTTCCTTAGCGAGCAGAGGGCACCAGAAGGAAATTTCTTACAGAGGAAAAGTTTTCTGATAATTGATGACAATTTTTCAGGTAAGATTATAAAAACTGCAGTGACTAGAAAGTGAATCTATGAGAAATCAGGGTACAGATAAGATGCAGATTTTTAACAGTGAGGATGGTTAATGGCTTATGCAATTGATTTCAGGTTGTAATGGATTTTCTATCATTTGCAGGCTGAATGCAATTCCTAGAGACTGTGCCTCAGCTCACCCCCCAGCTCTGTCTTGGTTCAGATGGTACCAAACTGCATTCTGTAGTTTACTTTGTGGGAAAAATCATTTTAGACTGTTGGAGTTGTCCCAGCTGGCTTTAAAACCTGTTTAAGTTTTTGTTGACTTGGCACTGTGATGGATAGTATTAATTAACCATATATAACAGAATGAACTGTCCTCCCAGTATCTCTGTTGCTGCTTTTTTTCTGTAATGAGTGTGATACGGTTCCTGCATAAGCTGTTCATCACTCTCAGGGTGAAATCATGAAGTAATTGAAGCTACCAGAAGATTTCCAAAATTTTCCTTTTTTTTTATTCATACTGAACCTGACTTCATTTAAACCGATGGTAAAAGATGAGACATGTGCTAGCCAAGACCAAAAGCAAAGAGAATAGGACTGTAAATATGATTCCTGGTGGACCATCTTAGTTCATTTTGTCTTATAAAATATTATCTTGTATTTTTGGGTATTCATAATTATATACTAAAAATTAGTATGGTTATTTTTCAGGGGCAGCTAATACACCAAAAGCTCATGTGATGAACAACTGCTAAAGATCAGTGACATCTGAAGCAAGATAAAGAAAAAAGAAAATAAACTGATTTATACAATGGTACAATTTGGGAATGTTATTCATATTCTCTGGTCATGCATGGCTACATCCCAGGTGAACATCTATCCGGAGGAAACTACCAAGATAAAAAAGCGATTGTAATTTTCTAATACTGAACATTTCAAGATTTTATTTTGTCTTTTGTCAACTATATTACCAAACTTCAAATAAAAATCAGGTGGCTTAATTCCCAAAGAAGTCACTGTAATTTTGTCTCCGGCTTAAATAGTAAAACAATTTGCCCTATGGAGTAATTTGAAAACAGATTTCTTTTCAGTGTTCCAGTT
The DNA here is from genome assembly GCF_036013475.1 of Columba livia. Classification (NCBI taxonomy): domain Eukaryota; kingdom Metazoa; phylum Chordata; class Aves; order Columbiformes; family Columbidae; genus Columba; species Columba livia. The sequence goes on along the minus strand of NC_088605.1, from coordinate 14,360,077 downwards.
TCTATGTTTCTCTAACCCACTGTATATTAACAGAACCTATGAATTTCATATTGAATGTATAAATGACAGGCTTTTTTAGTTGATAATTTTTATTGGAACACTTGCAATCAGCATCTTTTTTCTTAGGATTTTACCCTGTCCTTTAGCTTAGTATGGGATTGTCTTCCACAGACTGAGTAAGAAAAGCAAATCCCTATGGAATCAAACAAACAGTAATTTCCATAATGAAAACAGACTCTATTTTGATGACTTTTAGCTCTGATAGAAAAAGGGGACTCAGAAGACAGAAGTCAGGAGCTGCGTCTCAGCCTCTCAAGCAAAGCAGGTGGTGTCTCATACAGTCGGCCAGTAACTCATCGCTGGGCATCCCTCCTCCCAAAAGGCTGCTGGATGGATGGGAATGGGGTTGGGAAGCGGGACCCCCAAACCTCAGTTGCTTCACTGGTGCTGTGGGACAGCTGTATCCTCACAGGAGAGCCTCTTGCAAGTGCTAAACAGAAAACTACAATGCAAGGTAATTCAAGTGTTGTCAGTGGTTAGACCTGATAGGGATTTTGATCTATATTTTTAAGAGTCATGTAGGACCAGGGCTAGATTTTGTAGCTTAGGATTTATTTGGAGGAAGAATTCCAGTTTCAAATTTTTAAGCACTAGTGGTAAGAATAAGCAACTTTGTCACTTTGAGAAAAACAGCAGTGAATTACTACTTTTACTTAGTTCTGCCTTTTTCCTTAAGTAAGACCTAAAAAAAAAAATACTCCTTTAGAATCAACAGGTCTCATTCATCTCCATAGCAGAATATCAGTGACAGGGATGAGAAGGTTCTTCATTAAATACTTACTGCAATAATCCTGAGGACTATTAGTTCTGTTACAGAACACAGAGGGAGTGCTGATGAAGACATCAGTCAGCCAATGTAAGACAGAGTTGTGCTGGGGCTGGCAAAGAAAAAACTGAAGTGTGTTATTCTGTCCATCCATGAGAAACCAATAGCTATTTATTCCAAACTGTAAGTAGCCTTCTGCATGCTGAGCAGCAGCATTTCATCCTTTGGTGTGTCTAGGTTTGCCATCCTATTGTTTTCTCCTGAAACTGAACTCAGCAAGATTTTCTGTATATTATTTTACCAGGGTTGGTCGATCAGAAGACTCTTCTATATACTAACCTTCAAGGTGTCTTAAAATACAGTTTTTGCCTTGAGGATTCAGCAGAGGTAACTGTACACAGGCCAGGCTTCATAAACATAAAATGTGTATTGATACAAGACAAAAAGAGTTGTCGTAGAGAGCAGTGGGTTCCCAAATGTCAGAAGCAGGAAACAAAACCAAGGACAGAAACTATCAACTGAAGTATTGTCTGTCTGCTTTCATCCAATAAAATATTGCAGATCAAATTATCTGGTATTTGTGAGCTGTTTGTTGCACATAGGCTGTACTGATGGCACTAATTGCCTGCGATAATGATACTTGGCTATAGATCTGGATTTCCATTTTAGAATAATTTGCAACTACTTACTTTTGCTGTCGTGGCCTTTCTAGCTAAAAATAACTAGCCAATGCAGTTCCTTTTAGTACTGTTGACCAAGATTTGTGGCCCACAGTGGGACAGGCTATTTTATTTTAGCTGTAGCTGAACATAAAAGATAAAAATGAGAGTTATAGTTGAACAAAAGTTTAACTTTCATTTCTACTTTGATGGAATATGAGGTGGTTTCCTTCCTTGGATTGTTAAGCATTTTCATTATGCCCCACTAATTTATGTTGTTGCAGTGTCAGGTCCCCACCTTGCTGCGTGTGGCCTGGCTGGGCTGTGTCAGGTCTCACCTGTACATACATGGTGGCCACATCTCACAGGTTCAGTGTCGGTGCTGCACCTGTGTGCAGAGATGATGTCAAATGCAGGCACAGTCATCTCTGCTTGATATAGTGAAGTTTGTGTTCTTCGCTCATATTGTACTGGCAAGATTTTCCAAAATGGTGGGCAAAGAAAAGAAAATTAAAGGTCTGGAGAGAAGAAAGTCATGCTGATGCCTGGAAAAGCACTCAAGAATGTTTTCAAAATATGTTTGACCGGTGTGTTGTCTTATTAAAATATGTCTTGGTAATGGAGCTATTTGATTCAAGCGGGCGGTGGTAGAAAATCCCACCGGGGGAGCACTGCAGAAGTGCTCCTCCTACCTGGGAAGGCAGCAACAGGAGCGACAAGGAAGAGAGTTCATGTAGCCAGCTATCATTAAGATCTTGTTACGAAGCTATTGCTTACTACCTTATAGCTGTTAGTTGCTGCCTTCCTACAAAGGTCATTGCCTGTTAGAAGCAAAATTACTAAATTCAGAAGATGATGGACTCAAGGATGAACCAAACACCAAGTGTAGATTTAGCCCTAGATATGTCATGAATTTTTTCCATGCATTTTTAAAAGCATTCTAATCTTCAGTTAAGCCTGGGAAATATTTGATTGCAGAATAAATTAGAATAAAGAAGTTACGGTATCCTTGATAATCCTGGCTGCATGGACAGGAGCTGTTCCTCACTCTGCTTTGATTAAAATGCTGATGCGGTTCCCTGGAATTAATGGATCTGTGTGCTTTTCACAAACTGGCTTTTAATTTCAGATATTTTTCAGTGACATTCAAGCAAAGATTTCTTGGAAAATAAACATGAAGCACCCACTGCTTGTTCAAGGTTTCGTAGAAAAAGATGTGTAAAGATGATAAATTGAGTTTGTTGCAAGTGAAGGAGATGACAACTGGTTTTCCTGCCATCTCTGTTCCTTTCACAAATTTCCACCTCTTAGATCTGTCTTTCTTTGAAACACATTCTTAGACCTGAATTGTGGTCCATTTGTTTCTGGTAAGAATTTGAAAATGTGTTGGTACAGGTTTTATCAAAGAATGTATTTATAGGAATGAAAGTCAGTTCTTTCTTAGCTGAAATATAGCAGCAGAAGACAGGAGACATCCCATAGAAAACTGCAAGTTTTGCTTTAAATCTCAGCCAAATTAATATTATGGGGAATAACACACCTCCTAATGAAGAGAAAAAAAAATTACTCTAACTATTGACTGTTAACATTAAAGTCAGATTTGACATCATCATCAACTTCAAGATCAAATTAATGCTTTAAAGCTAATAGAGATAACCCTGCTTTTTGAGGTTCCTATTAACAATTGCAGCTGCTTCAGTTCTGTTTAAATCCAGATCTAATTCTATTCATGCATGCACAGAATGAGGCCAAATCCTTGGGGACAAGAGTCCTGGGGAATAAGTGATCCACTGAACCAGCTGTTCCTACATCATCTCTAATCTGACAGAGCAAGGTAGGAAGATTTAAAAATGGATGTTTGTATTAAAATCTTGAAGTTCAGGGATCTTTTTTATTTCATCAATTTTAGGTGCAATTTATAGAGTGCATGTTTGGTTTTGATAATACTTCATGTAAGATATGGTCAATGGTATCCACATAGTTTTTTTTCAGGATCCAGAAATGATTCATTTAAGGGTATTTATATACCACTACGCGCAGATACTCATATCTCCAATCAACTCGCCTTTTATGTACTGTCAGGTCACATAGAGAATAAATAACATTCACATAGCACTCATTGGTTTTGCCAGGCTGCTTTCTGGCCTGCCTTGCTAAAACTTCAACAGGGCCATCACAGTCCTACTCAGGTACAAGTAAAGAAGTGGTGTTAACTGTTAAAATGAAAGCATCAACTGTAAATCCACTGTCTAGAAGTGTCCAGAAACGTGACCTTACAGAAAGTTCTGAAGAACTACACTTCTAAAAAACCTTTTTATTCTCTCAAATGTGATTTCTAAGCATTTCTTAATTAAATTAAAATTCATACTAGCTACACAAAACGTTGTCATCAAGTTTACAAGTAAATTACCCTGGTCACATTATTATGATGATTTAAATTTGCTCTTTATTTTCAGCTAGAAACAACTCCAGCAAACAGCAAAACTACTGTATCTTTAATTTCCTATTTAATCAAATCCTGCTTTGTTCAGAGCTGTTGCAGAAAAAGGAAGAATAACACAAGCAGGGTATACTATGTACCCCTACTTAGGAAAGAGTGATTAGATCTTGAAGGATTTATTACATGCTGCTCAATGGAAAAGATAGTCAGGTGAATTTTGGGTTTGTTTTTTTTTGTGGGTTTTTTTTTTGTTTGTTTGTTTGGTTTTGTTTTGGGGTGTTTTGTTTGTTTTGTTGTTGTTTTTTAATGAACTAATTATCCTCATAAGGACCTTGAATTCCCTGGCCAGTGGAAAGAAGGGTGTACTTAAACTATGTGGATAATTTCCCTCTCTGCTGTTCTCTGGAGCCATTTACTTCTCTGCACTGATACAGTTCACTCAAAGTCTATGGACCACAAATGGGCCATACAACACAGGAATATTTCCAAAATGATTGAAATGGTCATTGGAAAAAAAAAAAAAAAAAGCAAGTGATTAAACGAGGAAATTCAGAGTATTGAGACATACTAGTAAAGGGAATTCAATTATTTTAGAAAGACTCAACCATGACTCCTCCACTTTCTTTTATCTTAGAGTTACTGTTGCTGATGCTAAAAAACCACTTAGAAAAATCTACGGTTGTGCAAGTTTGACTATTCACACAAATGCTTGAGTATTGTAGGAACCTTTTTCCACCATAGCAGCTTTTATTCGTCTACATATATGAGTTTAAATGCTACCCAAGCATATATTATTGAATAAAATTATCTAGGGAGGGAGGGAGTGAAAGGGTCTAACAGGAGGATATAATGAACATAGAATCATTTTGGTTGGAGAAGACCTTTAAGATCAAGTCCAACTGTTAACCTAACAACATCAGAGAATAGGTTTCTGATTAAGATTATGCAACAAAATTTCAGAATGCTTTACATATCAAGTGCATTTTTGAGTTGACTAAAGAAATCCCCTTAAAACTAACCAAACAAAACCAAACCAAACAAAAAACCCCTCTTTTAAAAATAATGTTAAATCAGTCTCAAAGACATTCCCTAGAGGTATCAAAGTAGGCAAACTGTCCCCTGGAGGCACCTCAGGAACAAAACAATGAGCAGCTGTTGGACCCCTCTCCTGGGTGAGCCAGCCCTCCTGCCTTTTGTCACATGCTTGAGCAGATAGGTAGGCAGAAACAGGGAAACTTTGTGCTATTTCTTTTATTTTAAAAACTGTGCTAAATTCGTATTGTAGATATATGATAGCAAAAAAAAAAATATATATATATATATATATATATATACACATATATATATACATTTGAAAGCAGTTGTTTGAGAAAGTCCAGGAGCTAGATGTCACTACATTAAACAATCTGATCGTTGTTCCTGGTCCAAAACTCTATGTTTCTCGAAAATATATGTTTCTCAAAAATCTACATTTCTAAAATGTTCAGAATTTCATGACTCACCATTGCTTCAAGAGCAGTTAAATTAAGACCTACTTCCATAAAATATTCTGCATTTGGATGAAAAAATATTTTTTGAGACAAGTCCTGTTGTGAAAACCTCTTCAGCCTCTCAGACCAAAATCTGGTCTCCAGTTCTGTGAAACAGAACAATTTAATTCAGCGGGGTTTCATCAGTGCAACTCAGAATAGAATTTTCCCATTAGCATGTTTAAAGCATTTGCTCACTGCCAGAGTGCTGCCTTAATTCACTTCTCTGAATTAACTTCAATTTCAGCACTCAAAATCAATTTAATATTGTGGACAAATGAAATTACTTCAATAATAACATTAAGAAACCGAAAGGGCTAAGTAATTGTAGATAGAATGTAACTAAAAAAGGATGTTATTTATTTTTTAAACTTCCAAATATGTGCTATTTGTAATAGAGCATATGGCCCCTTCTTAGCTAGCTCTGCTTTGGTTGAACACAAATGCTGGGAATCAGCTAAAGAGCACCAGTTCTAGCTGAAAAATTATATGGGACCCTCCAGCCATCTTTATGAGCACTTAAAAGATGAAGTGGAATCTGTGGGCTTGCCTAGTGAAATTAATTTTTTCTGATACCAGAATTACCTGGAGACTTGGCCCAAGAGTCAATGTGGAAGGATGATTAAGGTTTTGTCTGATTATCTGGGTGGCCCTATTCACTTCTCTTAAAATGAAACCAGTCAGAGACACCCAAGCGATGTTGTTAGAGTTGGTATTTGCATGGAAGTAGGTGAGGTCAAGCTACTCTGTTCAAGGGGAAAGGTAGAAAAGGCTACTCTCTAGAACGAATGTAAGAACCAATAAAGATGGGGTAAAAAAGCATGACAAACAGCCCTAGAGACAGGCAGAGATTACAGTTGTGAGATTGGGTGGTGAAAATGAAAAAACACTCAAAATGAAACAACTGGAATTGCTTTGCTCAGCCTCACTGATGGTTCATCTAATTCAGACTTCACCTGAGACTTCAGATGAAAGTTGCTTTACCTGGTCTGGGTTTTGCAACAAGTAAAGCAGGTAGTGGCTGTGTGTACTGCAAAATAGAACTGAAGATTAATTATGATGTGAAGCAACTCCCAGAAGTAATCAGGTAATTTATCGAACGGTCTATGTTTGCCATCTAGTGGTACAAAGACAAAATTTTTGTTCTGATGTGGGAGAGCAGGCGAGACAGGTGAAATGTTGTGTCTCAGAAGCAGGCCTGTCCCATGCAGAAACACAACTGCTTCCAGGCAGGTGGCAACTATGGTTAAAAGTATAACTGGCCTTTGAGGAACGCGGAGCAGAAAGTTTTCAGCCCCTGACCCACCAGATTTAGGACTAGATGCTTAGTGAGTTAGCAAGGGTTATCCAATAACCCATCTGTCACTCCCTTCTAGTATTCTGGTCATTGCTCCAGTCTTTCAATCTTACAGGTTCAGATTCCAAGAATAATCAGGCACCCCACTTTTCACAGCTTTCTGTGAGAATTCAGGCAACTGTAATAAATATCCTAGGGATGTGAGATTATTTTCTAAAAGCTTGTAAACCACACTTGTTAAATCCTCAGCCAAGGGCCCTCCACATTTCTAGAGGCATCAGCTGTGCTTCACATCATCCCTGGATGAAGACTTATGATTATTTTTCAGGCAGGAGACTGAACTGGAACAAAGGAACAAAGAAATTAGGAACTCACAAAAAAAAATGTACAGGAAATACATATCATTCTGGCAATGGAACATATATGCTTAAAGCTATAAAATTAGTTTTATCTCTTGAAACATTTCAAGGATGTGTGAGTAAATAATCAGGTAAAAGGATCAACTTTATTTCTCAGTTCTGTCATATAGTAAATACAAGACAAGAGGGATGCACTAATAGAAATATATTTTATCAGGAGGAGTTATATACAGCGTGATATCTAACCATACATGTTATTTCCTTGTATTTCTTGCTATATAGTTAGGAAAATAATTATTATATATTGATTTTTAATCAGTATTCAGGAAGTTGAATATAATTCCCACATCCCAACTAAAAAGGAAATGTTTTCAGGTTTGACTGCAAAAACACAGCTGGGAATTAATAAAGAGTTGGAGTTTTCAGAGTGTCTCCTTGGTTCAGGAGCAGCACTCAGTTTAGGTGGCCCTGGGATTTTCCCTTCTAAGTCATACAGATATTGTTTTTAACCCCTTTCATAGACCACAATGACTGAAAACAAAGCAATGCAAATTGCATAGAGGACAAATCCTAGATGACTGAAACAAAGATTAATGAGATTGAATTAACTTTACTATGTCGTGTTAATCATATTAAAACTAATATGATTCTGAAAAGTCTACTTATACAATAACGCCACATATATAACAAAATATGTAGGAGAAAAAACAAAAATTACATGCTATTAGTTACGGTCCCTTCTTAAAAACAAAATCTCCTATTTATTCAGCAGCTGTTGCTATTTCGCTCATTCATCCATCCACTCATTCAACTGTTATTTATTTAATTAATTATTCAATCAATTGTTCACTGAGGGACCGTATATGAACTATGTTTTACAATTGACCTCAAAGAGTGAGGCAGCTGAATGCATCCGATAGAAAATAGAAAAAGGCATTGCAAGGTTCACAACAATTATCCAGGGTTCAAAGCCAAAAACTATTTCTTCTAGTCCATTGTCATATTCCGGACGGCACCCGAATGCCGGTGGTATCCACAGCTGCAAGGGAAGAACGCAAGGCCAATATTAATCACCAGTGATACGAGTCACTAGCCCTTAACAACTGTGACCCCACCAAACTGCAATTTGGTCTCAGAAATCTCTAAGGAACCCTCCCTGTTGCTACTCGGGCACACTGGTGGAACAGGGTTTCAGCTTCTGCTGCTGCTGCTGCTACAGGTTTTGTACTGTGACTAAAACAAGCCTAGGCTTCCCAATTCCATGTTTAAATAAACTTTGTTCCCCAAAGGCACATTCACTTAGTCTTCCAGAAGAAGTAAAATTTACTGGCTACAAACTACAGAACCATGTAATTTTAATATACTTATCAGGCTTGAAAGGTTGGGAAGCTTTTGGGTATTAACTTGTGAATTACGTTCAAAATGTCTTACCGAAAGGTTGCATAGGAATAAAAATGCAGCAATGTTCTTCAGAATTCTCCTCTTGTTGTTAGTACCCGAGTTGCTACTGTAAATGGAGAAATCTGAGGCTGAATGCATGACCGAACTATTTTCCTGACTCTTTTCTTCTTTGGCAGCAGCACCACCACCGTTTTCTCTCCTGCAGATGCTGCCCTTAAGCAGGCAGGGAGCCTCTCCGCTGTCACGAGCGGCTCTGCCATTGTAAATCTCTTTGTACGAGGGGGTAAGTGACAAAGTGCTCCCCCGAGATATAGTCACTATTCGAAGAGTTTTAATATCATCATTCGCCTTTTCCTGCTCACGATGTATGGATTCAATGATAAAGAGGTTCTGGATATATTTCTCAATAATAACCAGGACGGAGTAGGGCAGGTTATACCAGGTGTATTTTGGATGGGCCTGGGCACAGATAATGGCGAGGATCGAGCCCCAGGAGAGGAGCCAGGACCCTGCAGCTGTGCCCACCAGCAGCTCTGCATCAAGTTTTCGAGCAGGATTTTTTGAATTATCCAGCGATCTATCTTCCAGTCTGTAGATGAGAAGGGCAACGATTCCAGCTGTACACATGAGAGCCAACACAAAGATAGCATGCAAGTAAAACATAGTGAGCGCTAATTCACTTTTGATTTTTGAACCTCCAATCTGAATTAAATACACAACAACTATGGCTATTGTGCTAGTTAACACTATTAGTCCAAAAATCATTCCAACAGTTATGCCATGGAATTTGAATGGAGTTTTGTGTTGCTGGTGGTGCTCGACTTTGCGGCCAATGTTCTTCCACAGGACATAGAGCATCGTGGATGCTAGGATGTGGTACTCTATATTAAAGGGATATAGGTAGTATATTCCTTGAGAAAATATTGAACAGAGAGTTGTTGTTGTGCAATTGCATTGAGGTGCATGATCATCTAAAACTAAAGGAGAGGGAGACGTTAGTTATGTGCATTATAAAGATTTCTCATTTGAAGTGAATAAATAAAACACAACTAAAGTAATAAAACATAAACAACACATCATGCCACCATGTTAGCTACCTAAGAAAAGGTCTCTCCATTGAAGTTATTAGCGTAACAAAGCTTTTGTGTGTTCACTGAAGTCTGATCTCTGACTTTATTGCTCACCCACTGAGCAATAATCACATCATGAACAAATGCTGCACAAATCGTCAGCAGGGTCTTGGTAAAAATACTTCTTCATAAAATGAAAGTCCAGATCGCAAGGGCTTTGAGTCCTCAGTCCTTCAGCTTAGAAGGCCCAAGGATCTGTTGACTAAATCAAGAAAAAGCTTAACAAGAAAGGTCTCAGTTCTACTCTCATTTTTATCAGTTATTTACACCAGCATGGTTTCTTATACCAAACCCACTTTATTAAAAAGTTGTTTATGTCTAGGAAAGAGGTGAAGTAAATCACAGATACTTTCACTCAACGTCCCAATATAGTTTTAAGGATAACAAATAAATCTATCTCCTTTTGAGAGGAACCTATGAAATCATTCTCTCTCTGCTGTGCAGTTGCCTGCATTGTAAACCACTCAGGCATCTCAACAAACAATTGCTTCTATTTGTAAAATAAATGCATTTAATGTGCATTTATAACCTAATCAAATAATGTCATAAATCAGAAATTTTCACAGTAGCAAGGAAAACAGTTACTTATTTTCACAATCTATTTATTTATAAATATATAAACATACATGCTGAAGAGCACATTTTTAGGCAGTATTCTCAGATTTGTGCCTAGAAGCTTTTCTTTTGTTTTCTATAATTCTAGAAGATAAGAGGAGAGGAGAAACCTGGTGTTGTTTTGTCTCAAGCACACACTGTTAAGAGATGAAAAAAATTATAGCAGATTGTATGTTAATACCAAACGTGTCCTGTGAATCACTACTTCACTCTCCCTTGTTTCGGATGCTGTGTCTGACTGTTCATAATTGCATAACAGTTCTGGTCCCTGAATAATATGAAATAATATAAGGAAACGGCTTCTGTTTAACAAGCAAAAATATCAAGTAGAGCCACTAACTGGTGATTCGTCTGCTCCCTGTGAATGCTCCAAGGTTACAAAATCTCTGAACTATGAATTCAGCTATTTGATTATTCATGGAAACTAGATAGTTTCAATAGATACATATCAAGGGTAACAATTGCAAATAGATGTAAAATTGTGGGCATCATTTTAGATGCAGTTATACTGAAAATACTATTTTCCAGATTTTAAAATTAAGTTTTCGTGTTTATGTGTGGACTTTGGAAGTAATTTTTAAAAATTCCTAAAATTTGTCAATGTCTACAGACTATATAAATAACAAAAAAATAAATTAGTTTAGGATTTGGCTTTGTGCAGGCAAAATTAAGGATTTTTAGGGTATAGGCCCTATTGAATTCACTGGGTGGGAAAGCATACATTTTCCTCTCCAAAAGCTGTCTTTTCCTTTGTGAACACAATCAAAATTTATCAGCTGTACTGATCAATTTTCATGGGAATAAAATTACCTGTAGTTGCTGAGAAGGTTTATTTCCTCTTTAAAGTTAAGCGCACTAATTTTGCCATGCCTCAGTGGTGTTTGAAAGTTAAAGGCATCCCCAGCAGTCATACTCAGTGTTTGTTGACTACAACTTGCATCATCTTACCAATGGAGAAAATGGTTCATCATGAAAAAAGAACCACCCAAAGCAAAATCCTTGTTTTGTAAAGCAGCACTAATGGATAACTCCTGTCCCTCTGAGCCATCCCACTGAATTCTGTAGGACCACACAACATGTGTAAGGATTTCCAGGATTATCCATGCTTGTTTTTCTACAAATAACTTAGTACATAGTAAACTCTGGTTTTAAATCTCCTATGTGAAATTTACTTCTATGATTTTATAATAAAAGGGTTCCTCAGTTGTTATTCCTCAAAATAAATGTTTTGAAAAATCTGTTTGTTTGGAACTTAGAGTAAAACCATAGCCTGGATCACATGTATGGTAATGATCATATAACATTTTAGTTATGATCTGAACTGTGTATCAGCTCACTACCATTTGCCCAGGAATGACTATACTGACATAGTCATAAATGACCCAGCACCATATTACAGTGATGTGATATTTTGTATGAGAGTGTGTAAGAGCAGGAATTCCAAAATGTACCGAGACTTTCACTTACCTATTGTTATGTTCCCAAAACCAAGCGTGATTAGTCTTTCCTTATGTTCATTCAGCTGATGTTTTGACTCTGTCAGTACTCCATTTGTCCACAGGAGTAAATTTGTAAACACGGAATGGATAACCCCAAATCTACAAAATAAGGTAATTATTGAAGGAATTTGCACAGAGTGTATGTCCGTATATGTTAAATAAAATGGATTAACTTCCTGTAGACAAGCTTCATGGCACTATTTATTTGTGAGCGCAGGGGAAAAGAATATCAGAACTGATCTTTTTGAAGATGTTCCTCAGTGGAGCACAATGAGTGTTAGACTTCCAAAATTTTACAGAAACACAATAGTTTAATGTATTAAACCATTAATAAGATGCTGTTATTATTTGTTATGCTCTCTTATGTGATAGATTTTATTCTTTTGGATGGACAAGTTTCACATTAGTGACAGTGACTGAATAGTCTGAACATTGTTAATTGTTTTTCAGGCTGTATTTTACAGCTGCCTGCAGTGCTCCTTCATACTCACTGTGGCTGGTCTTTCTTCCTAGGTACCACCACCTTCTCTAACTTCTAGTCCATGCATTTTTGTCCCCTGGAGAGAGCTGCAGCTGGGAAAGGGCCCAGGGAGGGCATAGATGCCCCATCGCTGAAAACATTCAAGGCCAGGCTGGACGGTGCTCTGAGCAACCTGATCTAGTAGAAGATGTCCCTGCTCATTGCATGGGTCTGGACCAGACAACCTTTAAAGGTCCCTTCAAACCCAGACCGTTCTATGATTCTGTGATTCTATGATCTAGTTTCAAAAGGTACTTTCCATAAAAATCAATATAAAATACCTCAGATACATTGCACTGACTGCGGTTTGCTGATGCAGATTCCCTTTCAGAAGTCAAATACATAAAACATAGAACAGTGCACAGTCCTAAGACACACACATGATGCTTTCTTCCTTCAAAACAAAGCAAGTCACACTGGTATCATACATTGCGCATTTCCCTGTCTCATGAGAAAAATACATTTATTCTGTGACTGTTGTATATTATAAAATATAAGCACAGTTTAAATAAGGGTAAATGGAGTTGCTTTCTATTTAACTATTCTATTTATTTCTAATTTTTAAGTATTCTACTTCTTTCTACTTAACACAATCAAGAAGAGAATCAATCTCTGTAAATTTTCACTGTCCATCATACAGTAAAACCCTGAGTGTTAGAGCACTGTGCAGACCTGCACCTATTAGCATTCCAGATAAGGATCAGATCCACTTTACCTCTCAAGTGTTTTGAAAGACTGGATAATATCCTTTGCATGGCACCACAGAAAGTACACCTAAAGGAAAAGAATACGGAGAAATGTCACTACACCAATGAGCATGTGTGACACTCAAAAAGGAAAGTGCATCTGTAGACAGAAACACTGGGGTTTAAATCCTCTGATGACTTCAACTGAGGTAGCTCCATCTCCACACGTCAAATCACTCATCATTTCCTGTGATGTTCAGCCAGGACACCTCTGGCATGAAGAATCTGAGACTTCTTATATGTAAAGTCAGTGGCTCAACAGCAGAAAGTCTCAGTATGACTCATCAAAACATCAAACCTCTCTATTTGGAGAGGTTTTTATTTCAGTGACAAAGGAAATAAAGCTACCAGCTGTGGACAGCAGTATGATTACTGCAGGGTACAGTGAGTCTAAGTTTGAATAATTTATTAAATATATTATATTCTATGGATGGAGTGAGATAAGTGAAAGGATGGCAGACTTGATTAATAAAACCAATAATGGACACCCAGGAAGCAGGAAAAAATCTTGTGCTATTAGTCTGAGAGATAATCACATTAGTAATTTGGCAGTTGCACTCAAGGGTAGTGCAGAAAGCTCAACTGGAGAATAAAAGTGAGAGTGAGCAAGTAAAGAAGCGTAAAATCGGGAATCTCTCTGCGAGCATAATAGAGACCTGAGGACAGAGATTTTTGTTAATACAACAGCAACATACTTGTTCCAAGTGCTGATAAGTGCCAGAAGAATGATACCGATGTTCCTAAGGAGTGTTAGGGTGACATTGAGAGTTCCATTTACTCAGAATAGCTCCTAGGATACTGAACTTGACAGTAGGTGAACTATCAGGAGAGAAATAGTCCAAAAGATTTCTCTTAGAAACCTGCCTGGTTTGGTGTTCCAGATATGGTCTCAAAAAAAGTGCAAAGAACTTTGAGTTCTTCTTCAGTAATTAGAGTAACTGGAAGTCCATTTTAACATTGTGCCCATTAACGTAGGGTACCTCCACAGCTGGTCTTGTCTGAGATATTCAATATCTAATTTTTGAAAAAGCTAGGAAAGTGCACTTCTCTGAGGCTCACGTATGCTAACCAGAAATAACATGTTCATTCATTCCTCTAATTAAGCATTTATCAAAAGGAGGTGTGACGATGGCGAAACCCCAGATGTGAAGACTGCAAGATATCATAGAAATTTCAACTGAAATCAAATACATTGAAATTAGCACTTTTGTCTCATCTAATTCCAGGTTCAATTTCCCATTCTGGGATAGATGGAGTAAAATCTAACAGCAGATTTGAAAGCATTCTTCAAAACTTAAAAACACATTAAGTTTTGAAGACCTTTTCAGACATTGGAGTCAAGAAAGTGGAGGGAAATATGGGAAGTCAGTAAGGAAATAGCATAAAACCTCATTTTTGCTCACGGAATACTCATTGCCCCAAAGAAACTTTTGTTCGTGAAAGACCACATTGCACAGCCTGTCTTGGAAGGGCAGGTATATGTCGCTTTATTGCTTGCACACATGCAGTATGTATATATTTAGTAATTTAATGGCACACGGGGATGTCTCATCTAGAGTAAAATACAACAGAATCTGACACATTCTGTAGAAATCAAATCCTTCAGTTTTTAGATGACACATAATTAGAGATGTTCTCTGCTGTAATTTCATCCTGTGTTTCAAAGACATGAGAAGATTTGTCTTAGGTAAGAGGTATCTGGTAAATTACCTTTTAACTGTTTTTTTTATTGCTGAGGCTAACATTCAAGCTTTCATTATTTTAAGCTCAGTAGATTATAAATTCAGCAATATTACATGATGTAAAATATAAATTAGAATTCTTCTTCCCTTTGTTCGGCATTGTTATACACAATTTCTTCCACAAATCAGTTCATGGTAGCTGGAAACCTTGTCAGCTCAAGGTAACTGGGTGCAATGAAGAATGCTGTATGCAGATCAGCGGGCAAAAAAGCTTTAATTTCTTTGGTTTCTTTTTCAGAGGTAAAGCAAAGAAGTTGCAAGACATGGAGAGTCGATATTACAAGAATGTGAAATTAAGATTACTTCAACCAAATCAGAATTACACCCTCAGAGAAAAAAGATAGGAGAGGTCAGAGTTATTGCTTAAATTTCAATGCCTTTTTTGTTACAGAAAACAGAAAACTTTAGGTTGTTAAAGGCTCATGTACATGCAACCACAACTGCTAGGAAAAACTTTCTTTTCTTTCTGAATGACTTAATCATCTTGGAAAGTGCTGTAGATGACCTGGCTATAACAGAGTATCTTAGTTGAGTGGCTCTTTGTTTCCTTCTTTCCCACAAATCTGCTGACAGGCTCAGAGGAATTAATGTGATAAACAGTTGGCTGTCACCATCCAATATAGACCCAAAGCCTTACGACAAACAAGCAGCTGGAATATTTTACCGGGAATCACTGATTATGGTTGCTGCTGTGCAGTCACTGAGAAGCATAATAAAATTCTTCCAGAAGGAAAATCCATGTTCATGTGTTATAGGAGAGCTGTGCAAGAATTTTATAACCACCTAGGAAGGGTTTTGAACTATCAGGCTTCCACCCCTAACCACAATGGGACATCAGGATTGACAGATTGAACTGAACCTGTGTGGCAAGTCCTACAAACAGAAACAAGTGAATTGTCTTTAGCCAAGATGCTCATATCAGCCTGAAAATTCTGAAAGTTATAAATGTAACTTAACTAAAAAAAGAAAAAAAAAAAGCAACTTCAACTATAGGAGAGCATTTTTTTTAATTTTATGGCTGAGCAATTTCAAGTTGCAAAGCCTGCATTTACACATAGAAAGGATACATATGCACAAGAATTTAGCTTTCAAAAGTATCCTGCAATATGCTTAGAAATTACTGTAAAATCCACTGATAATGAGAAGATAATTTTTTTTTGCTAAGAAATTCAGATATAATATTAAATTGCAACCAGAGACTTTTACCTGTAAGATGGTGTGCACGGCATGTGTAATAGGAAAAATGCCTTCAGTTGGTGATAAACAGTTTGAAAAATCAATATAATATCCAATTTTAAAAGAATCCAGAATTAAAGTAATCACTGCAAATAATGTAATCCCACCTGCAAATGAAAAGGATATTAGAAAATATCAATGTACAGTTACAGTGTCTAGAGACAATATGCTAAAATCTGTTTAGGGAAATAAAAGTAGATTGATGTTCATGAAGATAATTGACTCAATGTAACAAGCCTCTCTAATTTGTGAAAATATCTGCCTAATATATGACAAAAGCACATCACTGTACACACCTTGCACAGCCAGTGCAGAGGAACCAGTCCAGCAATGGCCAGGACATGGAGCCGCCCAGCACCTCTCCAGTGACCGCCACGCTGAGGCAGCCATACAGCACATCCATTAATGCTCCATACAGCCACACACATATGCAGTTCCCAGGAGCTGAACAATCACGTTACAGTCTCCTGGCCCAGGAGCTCAGCAGTGGAAGTAACACAATCACCTGGTGTTCCTTCCCCTGCTTCGGGAGGTTACGCTTGGTATGGTTTGTTCTTTGAGAAATGAACCAAACATTTTATTTCAGTATCTATTCTTTCTCCCCCACCTCCTCCACAACCAACCCCCACACCTAATATGTTTCTCTAAATATGTGTTTTGTATCCTTAAGAACTTTCAAAATATGTTTTCAATTGTAGTTTTCCTTTCCTTTCCTTTCCTTTCCTTTCCTTTCCTTTCCTTTCCTTTCCTTTCCTTTCCTTTCCTTTCCTTTCCTTTCCTTTCCTTTCCTTTCCTTTCCTTTCCTTTCCTTTCCTTTCCTTTCCTTTCCTTTCCTTTCCTTTCCTTTCCTTTCCTTTCCTTTCCTTTCCTTTCCTTTTTCCTTCCCTTCCCTTCCCTTCCTAGAATGTAAATATTTGTTACAAACTTTTATTACTTTTTAAATTTATCCTTATTATGTCAGCTAATTTGTATTATTTGTAACACATGTAACACCTCTGGAGGCCACATTTAAATAGATGTGCTATTTTCATTATCTATAAAAATAAATGGCATAACAAAATGCAAAATTCTAGGCTACTCTTGAGATCAAATGATATGTTTCCTTCTCTATTTAAAGATTTAAATAATTCTAAAATAAAGGAGAACTGTTAATTCTTATGAAATAACTTTACCTGAGGTAATTGGACCTTCTCTAAGCAAGGTGTTGGACTAGATGACCTTCAGATGTCCCTTCCTACCTAAATTATTCTACAATTTATTCTGTGATTCACGGTTTATTTAGAAAGTATGAAGGAAATAGCCTGTGTCACTATTTGCCTGAAATATATCAATCTGAGGGACTTAATGTGTATTATAACTGCTTCAATAAGAAGGAAAATTATATCTTCTGAAGCAAAAAGATTATTAAAATCTTCCACAATTGCTCCGTAGTGAATGATTATGCCTATGTTGGCTTAACAGAGTATTTTAGAAAGGTATTCAATTCCCCAGTCATGACACTAGTAAGGTAATTTCCCAGTGAATTCATGGTGCAGGATCAAGCCCTGAGGAACCATTTTAGTGAAGTTGTAATGTTAGAGCAAAACAGGTGGAAAATGTGGTTTATAATGTAAAAGTTCTGCATCCTTGCTTCCGTTACTCATGAGAGTGGCTCAGCAGAGCAGGATCACAAGGGACTTGTTAACTAGAAAAAACTGGAAGAAGGAAGGCAGGGCAAGGGGCTCAGGCTGAAATTCACAGAAATAAAAAGCAAACACATCTTAGATTAGTGATCTGTCTCCTGCACCCTACTCCCATCTTGTCTTTACAAGGATGACCTGTATTGTGGTTCCACTCTGTTTTGCTTCCATTACACAAAGTCACTGTATCAGTTGTATAGTTTTACAGTTTGACATCAATGTCCAGCAGACCATTGGGAGGGAGGAAACAAAACAAAAGAAAACATGCAAAAAACCCCCAACAAAACAGCCAAACAAGCAAACAAACACGAAATGTCTTTCACATTGAGTATTTTGGTTTATGCCTTCGTATGTCTCTTCATGTTGCCTTTACATCCATCAGAAATTGGATGGGCTTCAATCTGTTACCATTGAAATAAATAGTTTTGGCATTGTCCTCCAGGTATTAGAGGACTTTATATGACTAATTTATTTTAATGTTTGATTATTTCATTTATTCAAACAATATCTAGATGTTTCTGTCAATCACTCAGGTGGCCACACTGTAAGCATATACTATCTGTTCAACATACATTTTCAAGGGCCTTCAGAAGAGAATGATTTTACCAATTTGCTTCTGTCAAAAATTAAAGTGCAATTATAATGACCATAAATATGGTATGCTAATGGTTTCAATGTTAAATTTTCCTGATGGAAACTTCAGTATTATGTAATAATAATAATAATAAATGTGAGATAAGTATTAGTAATTATAAATAACAAAGACAATTCCACTGTTTTGCTTTTTCTATTTTAAAGAAACATGAAATGCTTGTTATTGAGCACTGTATGACTTTTAAAAATGGGATTTTTTTTCAATTGTTTGTTGAAACTTGTATATTTTAAGGGATCAAGAACAGGATTTTCAGTATTGCTACATGCTGCCTTAATTCTTTCTATTAACCATCATGAAGAAAAAAACCCACAATGATGCAGTTGTAAAAATACCACTCTAAACTTAAAATATTGTTCGAATAAGAGACAATTCAATGCAAGTAGTAAAAAAGGTACAAGTTGAAATCTGCCAGGAGCTTTGTGAATTGACCAGCTGTCTATGCTTTAAAACAGAGGTTGTGCTGCTGGAGAACATGATAAAATAAAGCCATTTGTGAAGCAAATTGTTTTCATTTTGAGTTCTCTGGCTCACTTGGCTGAACTTCCAAATAATCCTCAGAGAGCCTTTCCTAACAGGAGAGTGTCCTCAGGGTAATAACATCTGGAATAAGTCAAGGAAAGGACTTCATAAGCTTCCTGGTGATTATTTGGGTCAGGATAACTGTACCTTACTAAAAGCAAAGCTCTCCCTGAAACTTTTCCCACATTCAGACCACAGGAGTGGTTCTTGGTCTACCATGCAAGCAGGAAGACAACTGTGCTCTAGGGTTCACATCATTGACATCTAGGTACAAAAAGGCCCAAGGAAATCTTTCTGTGAGCATTTATTGTAAAATGACCATTTGTCCTTCTAGTGGTGTTAACCATGTACAAGGATGCAGTTATAGGAGGTTTTTGTGAAATCACTGTTTTTCAACATTTGTTAAAGCAAAATGCCCTAAGTAGCTACCATCACTTCTACTAAAATGATGTTCACGGTTTGAAGGGAATCATGAAAACATACTAATTTTGTACTGCTTAATATAAGGACATTTGCTCTCACAATAAGAGTGAGGAGATATTCTTCAAAAGCAGCTGATAGGGCTAGTAAAACATCGCAGAGAGCATTCTGTGGAAAGAAATGATGAAAATTCGTCCCCTCCTCCTCCTCATTTTTGAACTTTTAGTCTTTCAGATAAAAAATTTCCATGACAAAATCTTTGATAAAGAGGAGGCCAAGGGGCATCTTGGCAGGGGAATTGCCACCTGAGTGTTTCCTTACCTCAAAGAAGTTTTCTTTTACCAACAGAGGATAAAAGAGTTGTACAGGCTTGTTGTAACTACAAGAAACTCCTAAGAATAGGAAAGTGCATGTCTTTCCCTAAGGGCGAATGTGTTGAATTGCAGCCTAGACATCCAAGAGTAGCCGTGGAAGCCACACCACTTCAGAAGCCAGGACAAAGAGCCATCCTGTGCCGGTAAATGAAATGGATAAGGTAACCTAGTAGTTCAATCCAGTATCTTATTTCTAAGTTTCTGTGACTCCTTATATCCTGTAGGACAAATGAAATGCTGTGAATGGTGTGCCAAAAGGAAAAGGGCAGGGGGTCCTGCTGTGCTTACCCATGTTAAGCAGTATTTATTCCATACTTAGGAGGGGAAAGCTATCCTCTGAGTAACAAAAGCATAGCTTGGTCCAAAACAGGATCAAATTAAGCCTTGCATTAATGAATTTCAGGAGGTTGTAAGCCACATAAGCTAATAAATGAAAAATGCCTGAGAGCTGAATATTGGTTTGGAGAACAGTGAATAATCAAGAGAACAATTCAACAGTAGGTACATGAACTGCATACATTTCAAGAAAGAGTCTATGACTGTATGTTAGATGTAAAACAAAAAAAAAAAAAAGGGAGAAAAAAAAAGTAAAAGAAAAAAAAGTCCCTGAGCCATTCATACAGCACAATTGTTAACAGTTGCAGAGGAAGTAAAAGAATGTAAGCACTGAGACTGAGAACAAACTAAGTTTCCACAAAACAATCTTACTTTTCAAAATAATCAGGTTTTAGGTGTTCTTGGGATTTTCAGTTAACTGTTACCTCATTGCTAGTAGGTAGGAAATTTTTATGGAAAAGCTGTCTTACAGCAATCCACTTAAAATGCTTCATTCCCAACCTATCATTTTCAGTGCTGAGACTGGAGAAGAGGTCAGTATAACTGGGCTTGCCTATTGCCCTACACAGTGTTGATACAGGTTGTTTCTTGGGACCCAGAAACACAGCTTTCCTGTCACTATGACTCTGTGGTGTTCTCCCTAGCTACCTTCTCTTGATATACCTTTAAGGTTCTTCACCCAGAGGGTGCTGGACACTGGAACAGGCTCCCCAGGGAGGTGTCACGGCCCCAAGCCTGACAGTGTTCAAGAAGAGACTGGACAACATCCTCAGACACACAGTGTGAACTGTGGGGTTGTCCTGTGCAGGGACAGGAGATGGACTCGATGATCCTTGTGGGTCCCTTCCAACTCAGGACATTCTGCAATTCTATATCCTCACTCTAGTATGCACCTGACTCTTCAGATAAGGACCATCACATCTCACTTGTATACATTTCTTGCTACCTAATGCTATGTTTAGATTCCTTGCTTAGATTTTTATGTACTAATTGACAAACTGATCTGGCCAGGGACTTTGTCTTCTTCTGTCTAAATCTGCATGTTTCTAAAGCATGATCATACACATATAAATGGGAATCTCTGATATACATTGGTATAGAGAGCACCTGAGGACCTTTCTGACTGGTACTAGCCTGAAGTATTATATTGTCTGGAAAAGATGATAATTCCTCCAGAAGAGCTGCATGACACCAACAAAACTGCCTCTTCCATTAGCTATATTTTATTTTTCAAGTGTCGCCAAACCAGCCTGGTCGGGAAAAAAAGTGCTGGAGCTTTCAGCACTGTAAACGGTAGGTTACAAAGTGAGGATGTTTATCAAACAGCTTTTCCGTGCAATCTCCTAGTATGTTCAGCTTATGCATATATTGACTTTACGCATGTGCATTAAGTTCATGAATACCAGGATGGCTCCTGGTAGGGATGGAGAGGGTAACAAACTGGTAGCAGAGATGGGCAATGTCACAGATGTCCCGTGCGCAGTACCACGCTCAACTACCTACCACCACGGGCTAGTACTTACACTTCAGCCAGCGGGCTCCAGCATGGGTGTCCTTGTCCCTGATCAGCCTCCTCTGCGTACAGCTCCTGCAGAGGTACCACAGCATCCACAGCAGCTGGATGAGCATCAGCGTGATGAGGTAGGAGAGCAGGTGGCTCTTGCTGATGCCCACGGCGTGCACAGCCCAGGCGAAGGTGAGCAGCAGCCCGGCCAGGAAGAGGTTGATGCCGTACTGGCTGCTGAGGATCTCGGCGTTTTTCTGCGGGTAGCTGCCGCCCACGGAGGGGGAACCGGTGGCTTTCTCCATCTCCCACGCCGCCAGCCAGGCGCTGCGCGCAGGTGGCCCCGCGTCCCCCGGGAAGACCCGAGGCCGTCGGCTGGTCCGTCCCCCATCGGCAGCGGGGGGCGGAGCGGGGCCGCCGCTCCTGCCGTGCCCCCCCGCAGCCCTGCCCGCCGGGAGGGGACCCGCGGGGGCTGCGGTGCCCGCTGCCAGGGGGGAAAGGCTGCCGAGGTTTTGCGGGGCAGGGGGCCATGCCTGAGGCTCAGCCAACAGCTTGGGTCGAGATGAGGGAAAGGGAGAGATTATTCAGCGGCAGATTGCCCAGGGGCGGTCATGTCTCGTGTTCCCTGCAGAGGGGCAGGGGAGCCCTGGGCGGCTGGCTGCGGTGAGGGACACGGAGCTTAGGTCCGTGTTGACAGAGACGTGTGCGGTGTAACATGTTCCCTAGATATGGAGATGGGAAAGATAGCAAGCGGTGAACAGAACACCCCTGAGCATTAATGGCTGGCTGGAAAGCCGAGGGATGGCCGGCGTGCGGGAGGTGTTGAGACAAAGCAAGGACAGGCCCACAGACCCTGCCCTGTGATGCGGCTCCTTCACACGGGGGTGGCAATGGACTCACCTGCCACGCTTCCATGCTCTCGGCCCCGCAGTCCACCGTCCTTTTTGGTAATTGGCACTTCCATTGGTAATAAAACCCCTTCCCTTTCAGGAATTTTCTATACCTTTCAAAATTAGCAATTTATCTCGTTTTTTATTAAGTCCTGTTCGGACAACAGAGTATGGTAATGATTGCCAGCTGGAGCAGCAACAACTGAGCTCAAAGTAGCAAAGACTTCTGCAGGATTTAGTCCATTTCTCATTTATTAATTTTCCTAATTTTTATGAACATTTTAAGTATTGACCTTCTCTCATTTAAACTGCTTAGTTGTAGCTGTGACCTGTGCTCATAAGATATTAATGCATTCAAACCTCAAGAGTCAGAGCACCAGTTAGAGGCTGACAAGAATTCAGCCCAGGGTAAAACATTACATATTTAAAATGGTATTTTGTTTGCATCCAATACAAATTCCCTTAATTCTAGTTATTTATGTACCTAGCCATAGCTTGGAGGCCAAATACCAAGATGGACCGGTCCTTGTTCTGGCCAAGCAGGTCTTACATTTTTACCCTCCATCTGTTGGTAGCATATCAAATATCCAGAGCATTGTTTTTTACATTGAGTGACCTATGTCTCACATGAAATTAAGCCACTAATTCAGCTACATAAATAAATAAAAAAATAAAAAAATAAAACACAGCATCTACTTTACTTCCACTGTCAAAACTTAAAGAGCTTTGAAGCTTTTTCTCTTCTGAAGCCAGAAATGAATAAGAAGGATTTTCTTGTTGAGAAACAAAGGACATTTCTGAACTTGTATGTAAATTTGAGGTTTACATTCCTCTTGAACAGGGAAGGAGAACAAAATGGCAGAAGGGTAAAAGCAGGGAATTCTGCTCAGTCCCCTTTGTAGGTAAGCACAAGGAAGTAGCAGCTGATGTCCTTTACTCATCTTGGCCTCTTCTCAAGAAACAAGTATTTTAAGTCACCTACAAAT
This sequence comes from Columba livia, assembly GCF_036013475.1. Taxonomy (NCBI): domain Eukaryota; kingdom Metazoa; phylum Chordata; class Aves; order Columbiformes; family Columbidae; genus Columba; species Columba livia. The sequence goes on along the minus strand of NC_088605.1, from coordinate 14,336,715 downwards.
TTTCCCTAAATGCACTTAATTGATAGCTAGCCCTGTGTTTCTGTCTGGCCCATATCAACAGTATAAATAAAAAGGGTAACTAGAGAAATTTAAGGCTTCAAGCACCTCTAGCTCAAAGCTACATCCATCACTATGTGAAGCTCATGAAAATGCCAAGTCCTACTTTTACCTTACCTAATGTAACCTTTGAAGAACAATGAAGGAAGATGCTTTTCTTTTACAGGGCTTCTATGGGTAACTGATAACTTTAGCTGTCTAGACTATTTTATTTGTATGTTATTTTAAGATTATTCTAGAGCATCTCTTGTCACTTGTGACGAAAAGCTCTTTGGTGCTGGCATACATACTTACGCTCAAATGAAATTAATGTAAATGGATATAGAAAATACCTACAGTGGCCTGTAGCCAGCTATTGTATTCCAACTTTGGTAGAGGTAGGGATTTTGACCATCTAATAATTATTTTCAATAAACTATTAAGAGACCTCTTTCTAATCTCTTGCCCTAAATTCTTTATTTGGTGAGAAGCAAAATAACAAAGGCAAGGAGCTCACAGAACTGGAAGCGGCAGGAACATTTTGTCAGGTTGCTGATTACAGCAAACATTGTTTTAAATTCTTTCTAGATTGGCCACTCCTGCCTTCTAAGCAAGTAAGTGACTAAGTATTGGACTACATACTCAAAACTTACTGGAAGACTGTGCAGGACTTTGTACAATGTGCATCTCTGCCTGGGATTTGAGTTTTCTAAAGGTGAACAGAATGGTATTACACCGTCAATAAACCCAGCTGAGAGGTCATGAAATACCTACTCCAAGTCAAGTACAGTATTTAAAATCTACATGAATATCTATTTTAAAGGCAAAATGATGGGCTGGCAGTCACCAAGAACAGTGGCGCTGGATGATTAAACAATTAAGTACTAACAATAATTGATCATTTTGTACAAAGTTTATTAAGATGTCCAGAAAAATAAATCTGAAAAAACATGTAGCAAATAGTAATCTTAAGTGTACAAAGCAACTGAAAACACCTAGAGCATTTATATAGTTGACAAATAAAAATACAGTGATAATTGCCATCCCTGAGCAACAGTGCATTTAAATACCATAATAAACAGAGTTACTCAAATGTACCTCTGTAAGCAGACTTAAAATTGTTAAAATTTGTTAAAGATGCAGGTCTGAAGATAAGCAACTCGCCCTTTAAAGATGTCAAATACAACTGGTTTTGGAAAACTTAAGTATTACATTTAAACAAATTGAGCTGTTAATTTACTCTACAAGCTACTTAATGGTAGTGCTAAACGTATTTTATTTTGGTTTCACTGATCCTTTGTTTTACATATCGACAGCAACATTTTTCCTTAATGAAACTGTAGCAGCTTAAGACAATGTCTGTATTTTTCATTACTAAACATTTCATGGATTGTGTATTCGGCATTGATGTGAGTTTGAAAGTCAGAATGAAGAACACGGTCTCCTCTAACAGTCAAGACTTCAAGCAACAGTCACGAGGAGAAAATTTTAAGAAGCTTCCATACTTAGTTTCTACATTCTCCTATTTTCCAAAAGGTCTGGGTGTCAAGGTATTTAACACAAGGATCTACATAAAATGGTCCAGCAGCTGAATGGCACACAGGTTTCCAGATACTTAGGTATCTCAGCCAAAGAGAACAGACAAAGTTACTTTATTTGCCCAGCTGTGTATGACTAATGGCATTAAAGTTAATATCAGTCTCTTCTGAGGAAGAAAAGTGGCAACTTCATTAACAGGCACTGCTGAGAATGAAAAAAAAGACTTTTCTTTGTGCTCTTAATTGCTTGTGTAGTGTTAATATTGTTCATACCATTGTTATTCATGGCTTGATCATCTATCTTTGGCTGTGGGCAAACTATATCAGCACAAGTAGAATTTATTTATTTCACTGATGGCACTATCAAATTAACAATGATGTACATGTCAACCAGCCTTCTAGGCCCTTACCCTGATCCCTATCTTTTTTCAAATACTAGCAGATCCAAAGTCAAGAGATTAGGTAATAAAATATTTCCTACATGATAACACACATAAGAAATTTAACAGATCAATAAATGTCTCCTGTGTCATCTATGAGTAAGTTTACAAGTACAAACACAGATTCCAGATAATGGTACTTTAGCTGTCAATTCAAATGGAATTAATATAGTATTAAAACCCCACACCACTTACAAAGTACCAATTAATCCTAAACCAACGAACCTGCTTTGAGCAGGAAATTGGACTAGGTGACCTCTGGAGTGCTCAAATAGGATTTAGGACTATGTAACTGACTTATTGCCCGTCTGGTTAATATTGAAATATATTAATAAATAAAAGCTTCAGAAAGCAGGGACGAAATGCTTTATGTTACTAAGAGAGGTAAAGCCTACCTGTCTTTCAATTATTCACTATTCAGTTGCTTTTTCCCAGCCACAGGCTGACCTATGGTTATGCCCAGGTACTCTAAGAATTACAGTGTCAGAGCAAACAAGCAGTATTAGAAATAACAGAAGCACTGGAATGTAACAAAAGTAACATCCATTTTGCAGGATAACAATTACTTGAGTCCTTCACACGAAGCTGAAAGAAAAACCAAATCCAGCTTTAATAAAAATGGTGTAAGGTTGCATATATTGCACAAGTTGTATCTTGTACTAGTTTGATATTGATCAGTTAATGATTTTGCATCACCAAGTAATAATTTGGCCCTAGTTATTATGCCAATAATTATCTAGCCTAATGCAAAATTAATAAATTCTGTAGAATAGAATTTACCTGTCTGTTCATATAGAAAACCATAACTTTTTTATAAGGTTCGGCTGTTCAGGATATCTGTAATTCACTTGTACTTCTTACTTTCTAAGTACAAATTAATGCAGAATTGTTGGTTTAATCTGCTATACAATCAGCTCTGAAGTATGTGCTTTCCCCACATTCTTCCAGTGCTCGGGCAGAACATAACTAAGGACAGAATGAACAAACACGATTTGAAGAATTTTGCATTATCAACTGTGACTAAAGCTCCTATAAACAGTTAAAATATTATGAAGTAAATATCCTATTTTTCAGAAGTCTATAGGTGTTGTCAGATTATGACCTAATTTAATTACCTCCTTACAAAAATCAGAAATCTAAAAAATAGGGAAAAAATCCAACACCAGTTTCAGTTTGTTGATGCAAACAAAAGCTGTGTTTCACTCTCCCAACCATTAAGTATTTTTTGCCTACAACTCCAGCACTACAAGAGGCTACACTCAAAATCCAGCATTGTCTCATTCTTTATACAGTCATAAAAATGCTGGGGGACTTCCTCACCAGAACTTATGATGGCAGCAAAACCAAACAGGCTTCCCCAGATTCCCTTGAGAAGTACAGCACAAGATCTGCTGAAGGAGACACTTGACTGGATGATGCAGACACTTGTGATGGAGGGGACAGCCCTAAACCTATTTACTGAGCAGTCTTTGATGTCTTCCTTAAGCTTTTTCAATTTCACGGGATTAATTTGAATAGTATATCCTAACAAAGGATGCAAGAACTCCTTTTCAGTGTGGCAGTTACTGAGAATAAATTTTTCAAGTCAACAAAATACCAGGTTTTGCCTGTGAAAGGTTGTTTTTTAGGAAGAACAAAGAACTTCTAATATTAGGCAGCTTTCCAGGAGGTTGATCTGGACTGTTCATCACAGAAAATGAAAACAGCATACCTAAAGACAAACATAAGACAAAGAATTTGAATTTTAAAAAAGTAAAAATAGATAAGACAGTTGCACATGGATGTTAATAGCTTCTCCCCTTTACTATCATGTCAAGCAACTTCACTAACATTTTTCCGGTTTGTGTAAAAGCTGCAGGTATTTGGCCTGCACTCCCCAAACCCATCCACTCACTAATTGCTTGTTTTCACTGTCTAGAACAGAATCTTAAAGAAAAGAAAAAGGATATTCTTCCCCTTAGGACACTTGCACATTCTCCAGTTAATCTGTATGCCACAAAATGTCAGTGTTCTAAAAGCGTATACAATTCATTGAGAGGGAATCCTTAAGTGGTCTTATAAACCTTAAATGTCAAAAAAGCAGTTCATGCAACAAGATCAATAATTTCACGTGCTTAAACAATTCAATTATTTACCTGAAGGACTTATCCCAAGAGTGACACAAGCATCACAACACCCATAAACTGAATGAAGAGCAGCAAAGGTGTCATAAATGACCAGACAGGCCACAAGGCAACATTGAAACTGGGAATAAAAGCAGGAAGTTTTTGGTAAGTTCAATTGTCATATTATGGAAATACCAGCCACACGAAGAAAACATGGCACAAGAGAAAAAGAGATTTAAATTACTTAATCTGGAAAAATACTTATTTCTTTACAACTTGAGAGAAAACCCCAGCACCCACTTATTGATAGTTTAGTTTACTGTTTATTTACTGACAACTCATCCTAGAACTTCTGTAGCTCTTGCAGATTTTACACTGAGTACTTACACTCAGTCCCATCAAGGGTAAAAATACCTTTTCCTTTCAAGATCTCTATATATCAAGTTCCTGAAAATACTCTGGATTTTTCCATGGGCATACATGGCAACTGAGAAAAGGCTTAATTTTTACTTCGGGCCAAGCAGATTGAGTTAACTACAGAGAGAGGACAGAGAGGGGGCAAACAATTTATTGTTCTTGTAAGTCAGTTGACTTACAAGAATTATAGATTTGACTAATACTAAACAACAGGGAACCTTTATCTTATTCAGTCTTCTTTTTTCCCCCCAGCATTGCAACAAATACTGACTGATATTACTCAGATACAACATCTACACTTAAAGGGAGAGAACCAGCTTTCATAGAGAGAGCAAATAAATATACTTGCACACACATTTGTATTTTTTTCATTCACATGCACATTTGCTCAATTCTGACTTCTATAATCTCATAAATGAAGTAGCTCTTACTAAAAGTACCATTCTCTAACAAAATATAAACCCTTAAAGCTCATATAACCTAATTGGAAGTATAAATTTCAGTATGTTTGCTATTATAGATTGCTTGATATTTTTCTCAGCTAGAGAATACACCTTTGTCTTCATTTGTAAACCTCACAAACAGCTGTCAGAGGTGAGCAGTTTATTCTAACAAAGCTAAGGACTCCCGTTTCCCCATAAATTTTCAAGACAGAAAAGATAAGGTACATCTACAAGTATACTTAACATACAGTTTTGACAGCTGTAACTCCTGCTTTGTGGGTGAATGTTGAAAGTGGAAGAAATTATGCTACATAGAACTGATATTGTCACCAACACACTTAATAGAATTAGAGAAACTATACTTTTTATAAAATAAGCCCTTTAACACAGTTAGACTTGCACAGGTTTAGCAGAAGTCTGTACAGTGTTCATACTTACCAAAGGGCCGCTGCAATAAAGGTAGCTGTTGTGATAGGTATCAGTGCTGGATACTGGGTGTCGTAGTCCTGAATTCCACGATACCACTCCAGATATAGTATGCAGTAAAAGGCAACAGATAAACATGCAGCCAATAAACAGCTGCCAGATAAAAACCACCAGCTGTGGGGGGGAAAGCACGTTAAGCACAGTCATATTGCAGTTAGCACATTAATCTTCATTCTAGTCTAGAGACAGAACAGACAATAGCTTTTAATTATACAGATGGGCCTAGAGGTCCTGTTGTGTTTTTCTTCAATTACTTTTACAAAATATTTTTGCCCTTCCAAAGCTGTCTAATATACATGACTGAGTTTAATTTTGCAATGCATCATTCCTGTCATTTATCTTTTCCCTCAAATATTTTGAAACTGCAATGCAACAGACCTTGTCAGACCTACTAAACCACCACACAAAAAATACCTTGTCAGTAATGAGCTGAAAAGGCTTCACTGCACTTTAGCTTCTCACTAGACTACTGATTTTTGTGCAACAGAAATCTTGCAGAAAGCGTTAATAAGGTTTAAAGTTTATTAACTCTGAAATTTAACAGAAAACAAGTATGAAGATATTTCTTTATTGCAGCTGAAGAAAAGCATAGAGAAAGCCAGGATTTCAAACTCAAAATCAAGAAAACACAGGGTATGTGATTATTTAGGAAGATGTACTTTTGAGTCTCTCTGAGGACATACTTCAGGAGTAAAAGATATGAGAGACAACTTGGGAGGCAGCCACACTTCAGTAAAATCTTATCTGAATGTATATTTAGCAAAAAAAAAATAAATAAAAAAAATAAAAGGAAATTCTTATTACCATAGTTTGATTACTAAATTACAAAGAGTAATCAACTACTCAGGTAACATTTGCTCTGGTATGGTACAGCAAATATCATATGCTATTTTGGTACCTCAGTATTACCAATTAAGAAATCTGCTTTAAGAGAGTAGTTGCCATAGTCTAGCTAAACAAGCAATGCAGGAAGACAAGTTCCTGCAGGCTGCAGATGGAGCCACCTAAAACCTTGATCACATCCTGGAGTCACTCACTTGGATCCACAGCCAAGTGGATGTAGGTGTGTCTACACCAGCCTGGAACAGCAGCTCCAGAGAACCTCAGAGCACAGAACACGGCCCTGTTCAGCTTCCATGTGCTGATACAACAATGACAATGAGATAGTTTTAAAAGCACTTCCAGGTGAAGCTATCTAAAAATATCAATCCCATTGAAAATAATTTAATAGAGAAGAAATAGAAATTATTTAATAGAAATTATTTCACTAAACTTTCACTGGTCTGCTCAAAGAATTCTAGAGAACTTCTAGAGAAAATAACTTCATTTTGACATTTAAAGATTAATTTCAGCTTTTTCTGAATAAAACACCAACAGTTTCCACAAAACAGGCAGCAATTTCTTGTACTTAGGTGTAAACTAGAAGTTACAGTATTAAAAGGCCTTGCTATTAGAACAAATTTTGCATTTAGACAAATGGCTCAGTAGATCCTGAAGAAAAAAATAATTATAGCAAAATTTTAAGTATTGCGTTTACTTAAAAATTAGTTTAAGAACAATGACTTCGGTGGTCATCTGGCCCAATCCCTCTGTTCCAGCAGGGTCAGCTACAGCTGGGTGCCCAGGACCATGTCCAGACAGGTTTTGAGTACCTCCAAGGATGGAGACTCCATGACCCCCTTGGGCAACCTGTGCCGGTGCTTGGTCACCCTCACAGTTTCCTGATGTTCAGAGGGAACCTCCTGTGTTTCAGTCTGTGCCCACTGCCTCTGGTCCTGTCACTGGGCACCACTGAAAACAGCCTGGCTCTGTATTCTTTACACCCTCCCACCAGGTATTTATATACATTGACGAGATCACCCTGAGCCTTCTCTTCTCCAGGCGGAACAGTCTCAGCTCCTGCTATTTCTATTGTAGATCTTCTCGATCCAAGATTTAAAACACAGTGTTCAGATCTAACAAACTCAATATGATTGTAAGATGAAAACACTATTTGCTTTGTAAGAAAAGGTACCTTACCTGTCTGCTTGAATAGTTTCTTTAATAGTTTTAAAAAAATCAAAGTAGTACGTGACAGCAATTGATGCCAATATCCAGAATGCAGAATGAGCATTCAGTCTGGTAAGAGGTTTCCTTTCCTTCTCTACAGCTGTAGACTCTTCTGTAAATAACAACATAATTATAGCAGTAAAGGCAGTTATTAAATTAAATATGCTTATACTTACGTAAAACACGATGCTTTATCCTTTTAATTCATTTATCTTTGGAGATTATTATACTCAGTATAATACACTTTGTATTATAGAGGAAGTATTCTAAAAAGCTCTGCACATTTCCTGAAATAAAACAGACTAAGCGAAGTACCCTTTGATAAAAAGATAAAGCAGTAACAAATTAACAGCTGACTAGATTATGAAAGGGTTATTTAACTAAACAAAAACCTCCCCATGTTATTAAAGCATTTTTATTAATCCAGCATATAAAAACACAGGTCAGTATTCCCAATTACTAATAAATTTGTATCCTTGCTAATTTTAATATTTGCAAACCAATCTCAGGCATAAATAATTTTCTTGTACAAAACTGCAGTTATTGCACAAGAGATTTTCCACTTCAGTTTCAAGAGCAGGCCTGACTCACGCTGTATACCTTCAGCAGGCAGACTAAAACTACTGTTATGCAGAAACGTGTATTTTCTTTTTTCCCCTCATCACCATATATTGCTTTAGAGAAAGCAAGACAACAGAGTGAGAGGACTTGAAAGCATATTTTTGTTCTTGACACTGACCAACTAACTCACTCAATACTTATACACACTGTCAAAAAAGGTGTCACAGGTGCCTTTGATGTTTTGTACTTTGAACTTTATCACTACAAGTTACTGGTGCCTGTGTGCCTCCAGCAGTGCTGGCTCCTCCACATGCATTATCACCAGCTGAGTGTACTAGCAGTTCTGCTGGAATTTAAAGGCACTTTTATTTTTTATTTCCTAGGTTCTTCCCCATCTACTAAACCTTGGGTCTGGAGCATTTAAGCACTTCGTCCCCATGAAGAAATCCCCGGCTGCAAGTCCGAGCCACATCCCCCTTTTCCCACCCAGCTCGCTGTTAGTACCAGACGCCGAGGGGAGCCGTGGGGCTGCCCGCAGGCAGCGCCCAGCGGCGGGACAGCGTCCAGTCACCGCGAAACCCTCCCTCCTGCCGCGGGCAGGGCCCGGCCCTTCCTGCGGTCCCGCCGGGGGCAGCGCTACGGCAGCCACCGCCTGGCACCGCTCCTGTCACACCGCCCACCAAGCACACCGGGGCTCCCCTCCCTGCAGCGTCTCCGCGACCTCAGCCCGCGCCCCCGGCACCACCCACCGGCCGTGCCACCGCCCCCCGAAGGCGGCTGCGGCAGCAGCGGGTCGCGGAGCTCTGGCCCTCGCCGCAAAGGGCGCCTGAGCCTCGGGAGCTGCGCCCGGGTACTGCCGCCCGTCTCCATCTTGGGCCGCTCCGGCAGTGACGCCAGGGCGGGGCGGGGAGCGCGGCGGCCGTTGGCGTGAGGGGCGGTGGCCCCGCGTGGGGCAGAGGCTGTCAGAGCGGCCCGTGTCAGTCACAGCTGCTGTGTGGTCACGGCCGGGCTGAGCCCACGGTCGGTCAGAACGCGAGTGTGAACGGCTGATCCCCGCGGATGGGCGCCGGGCCGCTCGGTAGCACCGCTGTAGCCAGTGATGACCCTGTTAATGGCCCAGGAATCTGTTATAAATAAACAGTATCAGTCGCACTAGTCCCCGTTGAAAACGCTAAACTCTGTGCTGTAAATCCAACTGCCAGACTGAGGATTTTTTATTTTTTCAAAATCATCACAAATACGAAAAAAACAGGTGCATATAAGTATTTTCCTCGTCACATTTTGCAAAACAGGTGCTTTCAAGTACGTGTTAGGAAGATTCCAATTGTGACACGGAGCAGTGGTTTAACTAGAAGTCAAATACAAAGCTCTGTAAGGTAAGAACTGCAGGAATGCTGTAACACTGTGAGAGCAATTGAAAATAACCACCACATTTAGGAGACAAACTAGGTGAAAGTTAAACTAATAAGATAGTAAAATACATTGCCTTTGTTTCAGCTGTAGCTGAATTCTGCATAACTAGGTGGGGAGTCACACTAAAATGTTTCTGCAAACAAAACCTTGAAGCTTATTAGTGTTGCTTTATTGCTTATTCCCATGGACAAACTCGAAACATAAATTGTATTGACAGATTAGATCAGGTCTGGTGTAATTTTTCTTGTTTTATAAGAACGCTGTAAATATGCATATTATGTCTTTTGGGATGTGTTCATTGAATAAATAACGTAGCTTTTAAAATTGAAATTTGTTTATAACAGTAATGATTTATTAGGCTAATTTGATTACATATGTGGTACATACAAACTCTGCTTTCTTAGGCAAAATCATGTGGCATAAAGTTCAAACTAAGGCAGGAGTCCCTCTGACTGCAGAATGGAATTACCTGTCTGGTATGGCACCTGTTCTGGAAAGCTTTTCTTTATGGTGTCATAAAATGTAAAAATATTTAATAAAAGCTTTGATTATTATAAGGTAGATTGAAGAAAAAATAATTCAGTCTGTGTGTTTTACTTACCAAAGTCAAATTTACAGTCCTAGCTATATATAAAGTTCAAAATACAGATGTTTAGTTACCTGATTTGATTTTTAGAAGGCAAATTGCGTATTTTGCATGAAAACAGTGACTATGAGAAATATGTTAAATTTTCACTTACCACGTGCAATCTTTGCATATTGTGTGGCATTTATAAATGTGAAAGCCTTGAAGATACTTCCTCTGTAGTTTCATGTTGAGAAAACAAGAAAAGCTGAAAGAGTGGGATATAGGCTGTGGATAAATAATTATTACATATTTTGTCAGAAAACCTTAAAAAATGTCAGGCTGTCCTAAAGGTAGTTAGTTAGTGTAGGGATGAACCCTACAAGTATGTAAGAATTATGTTTTTTCAATGCACTATCACAACTTTTTCTTACATTTGGTTTGAACTGCAGGTGCTGAAGTAATGGAAAATTTGACTTAGCCTCTGCATTCTATGGTTAGAAAAACAGCACTGGCTTTTCATTTGTCATGTAACCTGATGCATATGTACACTGAGTTGTATAGTCTACCTGGACATGTTCTTTTTTTCTGCAAAGGGGCTGCTAACAGTAACTTAACAGGAAAAAAATTACTACATTTTCCTAAATAGCGTATAGAAGAGTGAGGTTCTAGGGACAAGGGAAGCAAGGGTTCTGGTTATTCTGTATTAGTGTGCATTGAGTTTTGAGTAAATTCAGCCTAAAAGAAAAAAGGATGGTACATTTTTTTTAATTATTCATTTATTTTCCCACAGAAACCTGGACCTTCATTTACATCTGAATTTCATGTGAGCCATGTCATGGTGAGCAGAAATTGTTTTTCAAGCCTTACAACACGTCTCACATAAGGTAAACCACATCATAGTCCTTAGTGACTTCAGTGACTATTTTTTATTTAGTTCGGTTGAATATTTTGAAGTTAACAGCTCGTGGGAGCCTCTGAGCTCTGCTTTCTTAGCGACGAAATAGAGGTTTCTTTGTTTTATTTCCTTTGAGTGAAATGATTACCTCAGCCTTCACTGTCATGTTAGTGATTCAAATAAGAAACAAATGAAATCTTCATGTACTTTCTTTGAAAAATCTATTCATAGGAGATATTTTTTATTTAAATGTAGCAATTAAATAAATATGTATGCTTGAAAAGGTTAAGATCTGTTAGTGTTGTTAAACTGAAGACTCCTGTTTACCTACAGAGTAGGTATTGTGCAAAGAGCTGAAATAAGAGCCTCCCTTCCCTGACTCACTATTGACCTTAACCTGGACCTCTGATGTTCAGTGTTTGTAGAGCTCAGATGTTTTCTGTGATCTTTTCACAGAGCTTCTCTGATTCAGAAATTATTAATCTGTTAAAGAGTAGATAGCAATCAGGACCTGAGCTGAGCCTGTTACAAAATGAACAACATAATTAACAAGCATCTAAACAACAGGCCCATTATGAATAATTAATTATTGCAAGTAAAAATTTAAGAATCCCTGCAGAAATGTTAGGAAGTATTTTAAAATTTGGTGCTTGATCTGATAAATTTATTTAAGTCTGTGAAGGAAATTTTTGAGTTTGAAGGTTCTGTGAAAGAAATGTACTAAGGGTAGATTCTGCAACTTTTTTTTTTGTTACATGTATTCCTGGTCTCTCACATGACGTGAATTCTTCCCATGTTTTCAGAGTGAATTCAACAATTTCATGTTCTCTTCTTTTAAATAGAAAATAATGGTTTCTAAGTTTCTTAATGACAAGTGGTAGCTTTTTATGTTCCTTGACTGGGTAAATTTAAATTTTAGACTTAAACTCCCCAGTTAAATTCTCACTTTCAGAAAGTCATATTAGTTTTCTAGTATTCTAGCAAATGTGTGTAACGTTTTCCCCGTTACAGAAATCAATAGTTAAATAAGCCAAAATGTTGTTTGTTCACAAAAGACCTCACTGGAATTTTCTTCATTTCTTGTCGAAGTAGAGCTGGCTTCTCCCTCTGTGTATTCATTTTTAACTGAAGGAGGTGGCTATGGTGTATGCATATTCTTCATTTTGAGGAATAATTGTGCAATATATTCTGTGTTTTCTGTTAATAAACTAAGAAATGATAAAGTGAGTAATAATCTGCTGCTTATCTTCCACCATCAGGAGTAAAATGAGTGGGTGGGTAGAGATTCTCACTCCTTTCTGAACGTTGTTTTGGAGTAAAGCATTGCATATCCTCTCTTACACTGAGTGGGAAAGTACATGCACCGTCTAACCCATCCAGGTACAAAACCAGCCTTCAAATAGTACTACAGTTCTCTTGCTTTCATCTAGCATTCATTTATTTAAGTTCAATACAATGGAAAAAATCACCAAAGGACTGAAAACACTTATTGCAGTTCTCAAAACAACTGAAGGTTAAAACTCAATCAGATCTGCATGTTGTACACATACAAACTGTTGACCTCAAGTTGAATTCTCATGTGAGTATTAAATTACAGTGCAGCCCTGCGTTGACCCTTTAGGAAGGAAACAATACATATAATAGTGTGTTTGATATCAAGAATGTACTACTACCTATAAGCATGAAAGCTTCATGAAGGAAAACAAAGCAGAAAATGTAAAGGCTATTAGAAAGGTGAGGAGGGCATCTATGAGAACTGAAACATAACATGCCACATAATGCCATCTGATTTATCTATTATGTTCTTTTTCACCTTGAAAATTACAAATTACAAAAAAGTAGCTGATCCAGAACATTACTTTAGTCTGAAGTATCTGTTTGATGGAAGACGACTTCATTGCTTTCAGTTATTCTGAATAAAAATGTTACATAGCTTCAATGTTTGACTCTTGCCTTTTGCTATAGTCAGCATTAAGAATAGGAAATGAGAACATTGTTTATTCCAACTTGGAATGAACACTTTTACTCTTCAAACATGTAAAAAAACCCATGAAATAAATCTGAATAAACTATTGTCCCAGAAGTTGCTAAGTAAATCTTCCCACTCTCTCTCCTAAATAATTTATTGAGTTTAGTTTCGCTTAACTGTGCTTACTTTCTTAGGGAATACAATGGCTCTCAAAATGTTTTCCTGAGACTACAGTTTAATGATACAAAGCATTTGGCAGCAATGCTCCAGCTATAATTGTTCTTGACTACTCAATCCCCAGTAGTAGTACATAATACCTCTGAGTTTGAGGATTTGATCTCGTTTTAAAAGCCTGCAGAAATGCAGGGGGTCGCAGAGATGGCCAAGTGTGGGAGGGTGGGAAAGTGAATGCTTGGGAATTACCAAAGCTGATTTCCTCACTGAGGAAAACGTATGTCTGTGCAACTGTGCCTCTGTAACAATATGTCAAGAATTTCATATTGAGGGCATTTAGAAACTTCCTAAAGGTTTGTTGTTTGTTTGCTTGTGGTGGGTTTTTTTTGGTTTGATTTATTTTTCAGTAATTAAGATCATGGATCTAATTCACACAGGAAAGACTGTGTATCAATTGTGGGAATGGGCATTCAAGTTTATTATTCATCAAACATTTGCTCTACAGGAGTATTGCTCTCCTTAGGCATGACACTTTATTTCTGTATTGATAGATGTCAGCAGTTTTTTAGGCTGTGGTAGCATATTAACTGTTGTTTTGGAGATGGTCTAGTGTCTCCACTACCTGTGATCTGACTCCTTTAATGAAGAAGAAACAAAGCTTCTTGGGCACATGGACATAACTGTTATAAGACTGGAAAGTATAGATAATTTCCATAATGTGTTCAGCATATATAGTGTAGAACTCATGCTGTTTGACTTCGTAATTTTTCTGTGGAGTCCTGAAAAAATTAAACAAAACCCAAAGTTCTTACAAACTTCATTGATGTCTATAAGCAGGTTTTCTTTACCGTTATCCTTCACAGTCCTTTACCGCTTATATATCTTGCGGTGTCAATTTTTCATGTTTTTTCTGGTATTGTAATTGGACAAAAGCATTAGAGGGAACACTGAGTGTGTTATAGTGTCAGAGAGAGAAAGGAAGACAGAAAGGTGTTTGCTGGTATGAAAACTAAATTCAGCAATACCTCAATTTGAAATTTTAGCTGGAGGATGGTTGTGCAATTCCTGTCACTGTTTTGGGTAATCTGCTTAACATGATGTCAAGGTTTAAGGCAAGGCGGCAATAAACCGTGGCAGACGCTCCCTGTTATCCCCTCACCTCCCGCCACCCCCTTCCTGTAGATCGAAAAGTTGATAGGAAAGATAAGGAGGAAGGAAGGGAGACTTAGACTTCAAGTTGGAGAGTTTTAAAGGCTTTTACTAATGCTACTAATAAATAGAGAATACATACAAAATATACAAAACCAATCTCGAATGCTCGATGTGCAGTTGGCGTCACTCAGCAGCAGAGCTGGGTGTGCGGAGCTGGACTGCACAGCAAACCGGAACCTGGTTGCAGGATGCAGGGCCTGAGGCCTGTAGATCACAGGCAGACAGACAGGGGCCTCTATAGGTGCCGCCATGGTCGAAGAGAGAGTGGCCCTGATCACCCTCTTATATAGGCAGTATGACGATTATGGGATGGAATACTTCCGTTGGTCAGTTCTAGTCACCTGTTCCATCCACCCCTCCTCAAACACGGCCCTCTCACAACGGAACGTGGGAAAACTTACCAGTCTTTCTTGGCTGCCATAATAATAAATCTAAACATGAGCTTCTTCAGCATTCTGTTGGTCTCTTATCAGCACCGAGTACAGCATTTGAGGAAAAACAGGCATACTAAAACTCAGAAAAGTACAGCCACCTAGAAGAACTTAGCTGAAAGAAAAATCACTAAAAGATAACTGGTCTTGTTTTTAACAAAACCCGGACCCCAGTGCAGCAGTGCGGTGGAGGGCTGAGCACAACCAAGCAGCTGTCCTTTGAAGCTTTTTTCTTTTGGTGATTAAACTCCCTGCTTAAATGCTTATGCTATACTTATCAAGAAAGCCACCAGTTTTAAACAATTTTCTTATTTACAATACTTTTTCCTTCCCCTCCCCCAGACACTCTATTTCCAAGAGCAATGAGGCATATGTTATTATGGAGATGATACATTATGTTGTTTAGAAAATGAA
This sequence comes from Columba livia, assembly GCF_036013475.1. NCBI lineage: Eukaryota > Metazoa > Chordata > Aves > Columbiformes > Columbidae > Columba > Columba livia. Next base: position 14,321,564 of record NC_088605.1, on the reverse strand, counting down.
CAAAACAAACATTCTGGAATATTTTGTAATGCTTTTTACTATTATCAGATGGTTGCTCTTGAATTTATTGTGGCTGTTGAAATTAATGACTACTGAACACATAATTTGTGGAAAATAAAGTAGAAAAAAATCCACATGATTTGGTCAATTTGTATTAAATGGTAAGTTAAACTTTATATAATACAAGCATTCTCTTGTGGTAATTTTTCAGTACCCTGACATGTTAAAACGAAGAAATTTCCTGTGCTTACAGTACTGGGTGAATACTGGAAAACTGTAAATTGTTAGCATTAATTTTATCCGTTTTCATATCTCAGTTTGAAACAGAACAAGTGTAAAATATGTAGTTACAAAGTAAATATTTACTATTATGACTTTTTCATACTATAACACTTAAATACCCAGCTCTTGCTGCTAAAATTGGAACTCTATTTACATTCTCATTCATTGAGATCTGTACAAACTATATTGAAATACTAGCTTTTCTGCCTCTGCAAAAGTTTGGAAAGGCTCCCTCTCTTTTCCTCAGAATCTACAGTGGCAGCTGCAAAATGATGAGGTCCCTTTCTGAATATTACTGTTGGTTGATTGCAAGTCAAGAACAGAAGGTGCATATCCACCAGCCACATGATTCTGCCACACTGCAGAATCAACATTAAGCAATGCTCTGTTGTCCTGAAAGCACATTCAGAAAAACAGTGAGAAAGGTGATGATGCTCTAAAAATATCTAACAAACTTGAAGAGGTGCTGCTGGCCTTGAGGGGTTTTTTTGTTTGATATTGAAACACCTGATGCTTAAGTCTTGAGCTCTGTAATACTATCTGAAGCACACAGCAACTCCATGTACCAAAAGATAGGATCTGTTAGAATTGGAAAAATACGGAGTAAAAAGTGAAAATGTTGTACATCAGCAATTTTGATTTTGAGTGGTCTCTGGTTTGGCATTGGGTTTGTGGTTTGTGTGGGGTTTTTTTGGTTGTTGTTGTTTTTTTTTTTCTTTTAAATGATATTACTGTGATATATGCTGGATTTTGCTGAATCTCCACGTGTACAACTGAACTCATTACCAAGATGTGGTTTTGATGGCTTCATGACCAAATGCTATGAAATGAACTCAATGGTTCAGTACATAAACTCCTCTATGGCAACACAAATACAGCACACTGGCATGCTGTCCAAAGAAAGTCCAATACCACAGCTGTTCTGTCAGATAAAATATTAAAATAAATGGCTACTTAGTATTGTCATTGCATTCTCTTAAATATTCTGTACTATCTATATTTAAACAGATCAGTAGTGTGCTTGATGAAGGGCAATCACAATTTTTCTGTCCATGGAGAACCCTAATCAATTGACTTTGCTGCTGAGAATCTAGATCAAAGATGATGAACTTTCTGTTTCATTATGTGCCTGTTGTCAAATGTATTTAAAAATCAGTTGTGAATCAAGTCAGCTGAATTTCCATGGGCATCAAACTTGGCATCAATGGCTTGCAGTGTTCGATTGAGATGATCCAAGATAGTGCAAAAGGGCAGGATGGCAGTCACGCTGTCAGCACACACACAACACCCAGATTTGCTGCGATTACTGTGAGCGAGATCTTCCTTCAAACACAGGCACACACGGATGTCAGTCCTGTCATTTGTTCTTGAAGGCGACAGACCCCAAAGCCACTGAAATAATGACTTAAGATCTTTTAAAACTAATCACCTGATCTAGAAACTAGGATCAGATAATAACACTTAACAAACATATTTATTAAACTGCAAGGTGCTCAGCAAGTTTCCACGTTACCACTGTGGGTTGTGCCTTGCTGTTCTTATACTGTCTGGAATAATTTTGAAACATAACATACTTGCTGAACGCAATTGGAAATCTACAGTTGATACTGTTGCCCTCTTGCATTTGCTCAATCTTCAGGTTGTCCAACCCCACCTCCCCATCCCCCCTTAAAAACAAAAGAGCATCCAAGGTACATAACTTCATTGCAACATATCCATGGGATTAAAAAAACTTCTCAAAATTTCTCCATGTCTGTAAATAAATTTTATTCTATTTATCTCCAAAGTCATTTTAATGAATTAACCACAAACACTTTCTGAGAAGATCTTAAATTTATTAGATAGTTTGTTGCAACTTTTATAATAAACAAGGTACTCAGAGAAACTGGACCCAGTGTATCAGACTTTTTTTTTTCACGTTTATACTTTTAATATATTTGCTATTTCTACAAATTCAGATATTTGTATTATGGAGTTTTATAAAACCATATCTGCTTGAAATCACTATGCTACCTACTGAAAGACATGTTCACCGGCTTTCTACCACTGTTTTTAACAGATTGCTTCATGGTAGGAAACACCCTATCTGGCAGTATTTTGCATTCTGTCATTAAAGTCATATAAACTTCAAGTTAATTTTCCCCAGGCAACTCTGTCTCATACATATAAGTAATATTTGTTTTGGCAACTGCCATATAACAGCCTCTTCAAATTTTTTATCATTTGTGGATTTATTATACCATCATAAAGTGGCAAGATTTATCATACAATCATAAATTATATTTAAGGTGGTGTTTTAAGGTAATTTATTTAATCAGTCAATTTTTAGTCCATGTGTGCACTTAAGTTGAAGTCAGTTGCATTAATTCAAATATGCAGTAGTGATGCATATACAAGTAACTCAGTCTTTAGATTTTCAATGAATGCACAGTATTACATACACAAACTTGACAAACGCTTTAATTATTGTAATTTACAACACAGAATTAGTAGATTATTAAAGCCTGCATATACAGTGCATAAAGGGGATATCAGTCATACCATTTTGAATTTTAGCATAACAAAACATTCCATGGTAGGTTTTGGAATATGAAAATTCTGTTTGCTCTTAGAATAGTTTCTGCAAAAATCCACACAACCCAGGTCCTGATAAACATCAATGCCTCTAAATTATATCCATTACTGGAATAATTTTAATATAGTAGGCAGCAGTTATTTTCAATGCCTCTTAAAACTCGTACTAAAAATATACATTTTCCATAAAATAAAAAAATAAAGTATCTGAAAATGTTCTGTGATAAATCTAGAAAAAGAGGAGGAATCCAGCCTTAAAAGTGAAGTTCTGCTCTCAAATGTACCACTTAAATTGAGACCAAAGCACGATATTTGTACAGCTGTCAAGAATTTGACTCTGTCTGTAAGATTAAGATGCATAGGTTATAAAAGTATGCACACTCTTATTTCAGGAGTTTAACTTTGTCCTTCAAAACTTTAAATTTAGGATTGTTATTCACTTTCTTGTTAAATATGACTAGAATATCCTCTTCTGATTTGTGATGTTCACCAGCTACTGCGTAATATTGAGCTATAACCTGCACAAAGAAGAAAGGAACAGTTTGTGGTTAGTGATGATTTCACTTAAAGCAATAATACATTCATGTTACTGTATTAAAAGTAGCGTGGAATCTTATGCTATTATTCCTTTGCAGAACTAGCACTGAATTTCTACTGTAGTCCAGTAAGCAATAGAGCACGTCCTTCAGTTGACATTCTGTCAGTTGATACTCTGTTAAATATAAATTGTTTTGATAATTGATCAAAAAAGCTATCAAAAAAGTCAAAGCAAAATTTACTTTGTCAAACTTTTTTGCTGATGTGGGACAGGATTTATGAACTTAGGCATTACAGAATGAAATTCACAATACCAAAGGAGATTCAAAAAACTACGTGTACATTACCTTTTTTCTTAGTTTTTTAATTGAAATTTCATTGTCTGGAGCCTGTTTCAGAACAGCTTTGATAGTTCCCTTCCAGTTGAATTTACCTAGAAAATAATCAAGTGTACAACATAATTGGTAAAATCAGGTATTTGCAGGTTTTCTTCTCTAGTAGGAGCCAGCCTGCAATCTCCTAATTTTGGAACCAGTTCATCTACCACAACAGTTCATTGCTGTCTTACTGACTACAACAGCAGAGTGTCTTAAGCATGAAGTCAGGTAGGATGTTTTTGAAGATTATAATAGGACAGACACAAAGAACCAAGGCACTACTTGAACAACTAGGGTCAGGATCGCTTTTACTTAACTTCCGTGCTTCAGCTGTTAAGCAGCAACTCTTACATAATACAGGAATATTTACAAAGCTCCTGTCTCCTCACCCTTAGAGCACAGGGGTCATTAACTGGTATTTTCCAAATAAACCATCTGTATGTTCAAGTACCAACTTTCCCTGACAGTAACAGTGTGTTGGATGACAGGCTTAAGTAGGTTTTACCTACGTATAAACTAAGGTCAAACACAGCTAAAGTCTAATTTATGATGCACTGAACAAAAATGGTGACATAAGAGATACAAAGAGATACAAGAGAGCTGTTGCACTTTTTCTTCTACATTTGTTAAAGTTCCTGGCAGCAGGGAAGAGACCTGCTTCGGTGACACAAACCCCACATTCCTCACTGCCCAGGGAAACCAAACACAGCCAAAGGTTGCCAGCTCAGCAGAAGCAACAAATGAGTAAACTAATTCAGCATCAGGTGTTAAAGGTAGCACAGGCTATGTACTCTGGAACAGATATGTATACTGAATATACATATATATATCTGTTTACCGAGGCACAATTTATTTCATGGCTTGCTGCAAAAGCACCGTATTTATATTCTGCATGAAGTCTTTTGCAGAATAGTTTTTTAAGTCCCTCTTTAAGAATACCTTTATCTGTTCCCACATCTTCTTCATTGCCGTTGGTGTTTTCTGTTTCCATGTCTTCTGAAATGTTTTCAGTTTTCATTCTCTTTGTTCTGATACGAGGTTCCTCTAGAGATGGAATGAGATAAACACACACACAAAAATTATAAAACTAGAAGAAAAGTTCTGACATGATTTCAAGTTTATGTTCCTTTAACATGAGTTTATATTTGCTAAGAGGTTCACATTTTATAAAAGGACTGTGCAACCACGGCATTAAAAATAATCTAATTTGTATATGCAACTTACTACTTAAATTCTACTGGAAGTAGATTATTGAGCTTTAAGACATTGAGAAAAACCATACTGAAAACAAACAAGAATATAAAATTAGGATCAGTACCTTCTATATGTTTATGTTTGCGTTTCTTTACATTTGTTTCCTCTTCTGTTTCACTCTGATGGCCATTTCCATTTATTTCAAATTCATTCTCTGAGCTCTCCTTTCTTTTTTTGGACTTTTTACTCTTTTTTACTTCTGACTGGTTTTCCAATTTCAAGTCTTTTTTCTCCTTTTTGTTCTTTTGTCTCTCCTCTTTTCGTTCTCTCTTATTCTTTTTCCTCTCGATTTTATCATCTGTAATTCCATTTTCTTCTACCACTGTTTTTTTCCCAGTTTCTGCAGACTGCCCCTCTTCCTTCTGCTGTGGTTTGTCTTGTTCTTTTTCACTTGAAATCTTTGGTTGAAAGACAGATTATTACAATTTTTACAGGCCTTTTTTGAAATGGCAACCTTTTTCTACTCCGTCATTCACGAAGAACACTAATATTCTGAATTCAATAAAATTGCTTACACTGGTGACACCAGTCACCTGAGAAATAGCACTAAATACTGCAGCTGATTCTTCTTTTAACTTAACAGCATAAATGCTAATTACCTTAACATCACAGAAGAAATGTTAACTTACAACATATAGAGTTTCCATTTGAAATAACTATGTATTTTTTAAACATTTACTAAATGTAACTAAGTCAAGGGAGAGAGAATTCTCTGATTTACACAGACAAAAATATAGCATATTACAGCAAGATATAGAACCTATTCCTAAATATACAGCCCTTAAATAATAAGCTTAGCTCTGTCATCCCTGTCTTGGGATATGTCTGGCACACCAAACTATTATTGCATGATGTCAACAAATACAATGCTGTTTGTTTTAATTGTTTTTTTCTCACCTTAACATATTTTGTTTTCTTAAAGTTCCTGGGCTTATAATAGTTTATATTAATGAATATATTAATAGATTAACTAGGTGCTGTTAACATCCCGCTCCAATACGCGCTAATTTGAGGCCAATACAGTTCTGAAAAGACATTGGTTTATTACTTCTTAGTGTGTAGTAAAAGGCTGAAACCAAAGATAAAAGTAGTGGATTGCCCTTTCCTTATGTACTAATAGCATAAAGTTAAATTAGCCTTCTGATTATCGTGTCACAATTGTGTCACTATGTCCAAGTTTTTAATCACAATGTGCCCAGTATGCACAACCGCTTCAGCAAAAGTATATTCCACAAATTGGTAATTTAGTCTAGGAATGTTACATTATAACATAATTCATTTTAAGACTGGGAGCCATTTTTTATGCTAACATCTACAAAGGGAGTCTGAAAGGTTTTCCTTCCAGCATTTCTGACTGCATTCCTGTTGTACGATGTTGTACCTCTAACTTCACTTACATTTCTGGTTGCTTCAGAGAAAATATCCCACACCTGGTCTTGCAAAGTGCTGTCGGTAATTCTCAAACTGTTCTTCATCCAATTCTGTGCAGCAAAAAAACAAGAATAACTGAAAAAGTGCATATCTGATTGTTTTTCTCAATTGACATATATTTGGTTCTTGTTTTTATTTTTCTTTTAAGAATCTAATAACTTCTTCTGATTAAGATCTGGTTAGACGTTTACTCTCAAGGAAACTTTTAAACCTCCATGCTAAACTGTTTCACATAACGCCTGTGTACTGTTATGAGGCTATACCATACCTCTCAATTGCCTCACCAATAGGAATCCAGAAGATGTAAATCTATGTCCTACCAAACCTTCTGACTGTTCCCATGAGTTAAAACATTAAGGATCTGATCTTATTGATTCATTTGTGTACTGGGCAGATGGTCATGCTCCTAAATGGATACCGTAGTTTATTACAGAAAAGTAAAATTTAAACAAATATCTCAATGCAAACATTAGAAAGTTGCTGGGGCTATTGCAAACAAAGCAGTAAATTTCTACTTATAACATGCTTACACTAGCAGCAACAGATCAACCTTCAGGAATGCAGAATTCTAAGTAAAACCTAATGTAAAGATTTTTGCATTGCAATGAAAATCGCAGGAAAGCTGCATTTGTAAATTAGAACAAGGAACTAAAAAACTTTTGATCTTCCACTGCAACACATCTTACCAAAAAGAAACATTCTTCTTGGCAATATCACTTTCCCTCCTTAGAATATAAATTTTACAGAAAAGTATTCTAACCTTCAGCTCGCTAGCAGCAATTTCAGCGCAGCTCTATTAGGTTATTTTTGAATGCTTTGGAAGCAATCATGATCTTATCTCTGCCTCACAATCTCAGGCACAGAACAGAGGAGAAAAAAAAAAGGCCAGCTTGTCAGTAATTCTTTACTGATACAACACGAAACATTTAGAATTTGCTTGGGTGGTGATGCAAAGTGTAGTGAAGCCTGCAGTGCAGGAGATTTTGTCAGAACACCAAGCAACAGGAAAACTCTCAAAACAGTATCTTTACTTAGAAAAAAAAACAAAGCTACAGAAATCAGAATCCCTTTAAAGTACATCTAGGAATTTGGACATTCAATAGAAATTGCACAAAGAAAAAAAGAAAGGTATTAAAAAAGAACAAGTGTGCACATGGAGATGAAGCTTGGATGGTGAGTCTCTGTCTTAACACCTAAAGAAAATGGCATGCAGAGAGTAGCTCTAAGCAAAGAGATGTATTTAACAAACATTGCCTATTTGAAACTCAGCTATTACACCAGCTATTTACCATGCCCAAATAAGCAATTTGTCCTACCTTTGTTAAAAGAGGGCAGCACTCCCGAAGAAGGTCTATTTTAAACTCACTTCATGGGTTACTACAAGTCTCATACATACCTGAAACTTTACTTTTTTTCTTGGAATATTATCAAAGACACGCATTTGCTCCAGAACATTCCGCACTTTAGGGCTTATGTTTGGCTTCTTCATTACTTCATGAATTTTCTGAATGAAGAAATACAGAATTGAATCAGCAAAGACACATAATGACCAAATGATACATGCAGGTACGCAAGTTGGAAACATATTGGACAGAAATCACCTAGTACCCACACTGTATAGCCTGCTCAAAAGAACTGTTCAATATGCATGGGAAAAACATTAACCTTTGGTTTTATCATAGATCATAAGATGTGTCAAAGTTATCTATATAAATATTCAAACCTGTATAGTAAGCTGAGGCAAGCAGGACTGCTCACCAATGCTTTCTGATGTACAAGTCATAACCTATAATAAAAACATTTAGAAGTAAAGTAACTGTATCATGTATGGATTTTTGCCTTGTGAAAAAGACCTGCATTAAGAAAAGCAACTGTCAGCTGATTGGTTTTTGCAAACTTCTGGAGTTAGTTGTAAAAAATCAGGCTAACTTTGAGGTCACAGTTTGACACACATTTCTTTTGGCAGCAGTGCCAGCTTCAACAACCACTGGTCCCTATAAGACAGCTCAGGCACACTCCTGTGCTGCAGGTGGCAGCAGAAATGGTCAGGCCAGGGCCTTACGGCAGCTACATGAACCATGCTGCTGCTAGTGGGGGGGAAAAAAGGCTCTGAGCTTCTCATTACTTAAAGATGTAGCCACTGGACACTGGAGAGCCTTCCTGTGTGGAGGGGTTTTGATAGATAAAGATTTGTTGCTGAATTAGTCAGGCTCAAAGGAATCTCAAGGCCTCTTAGAGAAGCTGAGAACAGAATCTGCTGTGAGAGAGCGGGACGTTCCTCAATCACCGGGGTCCTGGCGTGGCGTGAATCATTGGACGTATCATCAGTGAGACTCCAGCGCATGGACAGCCCACGATACTCATTTAGCGAATCCATGCTTGGAGCGTGGACGCGTGATTAGAATATAGTTACGTATATAAGGAGACTTGTTTCTGTAATAAATGGCTTTAGCGTGATTCACATTGAATCGACTTGTTTTGCTGAGTCCTTATCTTGTTCCTACATTCCTGTACTTCTGAAAATCTGTTTACTGAAGGCTTTTGTGAATTGCTAAGACTACCAGATGCTCTGTAACACTCCCTCATCTTTTGGTGTAGAAAGTACTTGTTCTTGAGGAAACCTAATGATTTTCATAAGCAATAGCAGTCATATCATACTGTCTTTGAACAATTTACTCAAAACAATGGTCCATCTCAACAATGGCACTAATCTGTTGACTTCCAGTGGTATTATTCACATTCCTTGACTATGTGGGGATTAGTACTTTGTTAGATTGTGTTCTATATGAGATAGAAATCAACAAATCCATGGATAAAGGTGATCTAACTAATAATATCTAATGGGGTTTTAAAAACATGTCTGAGAGCTCCTTCCTAAAACCTTTAAAGGAAACTAACACCTGTAAGAGGGCAGGTTCTTGCACTACCTAAAGGATAGGACATTTTCCGTGACCCATGCTGCACCCTCTGCTGTTCAACATATTTACAAAATATCTGAGAAGAGGGCAGGAAAATTTTCCTGATTATATGATGCTATTCAGTATGAGGACTGTGAAGACTTCCAGAAAGATAGAAAGAAAATTAGTCAATAAGTAATAAAAAGGTGAATTAAATCCAACACAAATTCATGTAAAGCAGCATGCATAGGAAAACGAATACTAACTTTGCATCTAAAATAGCAGGCTTTAAGTTGACCACTGGAGCTTAGACACAAGATCTTGGGGTTAAAATAGCCAATTCCATGAAAATGCCAGCATAATGATCAGTAGCAGTCAAAAAAGTAGATCAACTGACAAAAATCAGTAACAAAGGAATAAAGAAGGACACAGGAAACATCATTATAACACAGAGTAAAATCTATGGTTCATCCATATCTTGAAGAGTGTATGCAGTTCTTGTAACCTCATTTCACAAGGATACTGTAGAACTGAGAAGACTTCAGAAGACCCAGGATGTAATTTACAAATGAAGATCAACTGAGCAGGATAGGTGTTTTTGGCCTGGAACAGAGATGATGAGGCGGGGAGAGATGCCTGACAGAAGTCTACAAAAGCATATGTGGCATGAAGAGGGCGGACAATGATCAAAGACACTTTGTATGCAAGAACTAGGAAACATTACATCAGATTAGTAAGAGATGGATTCAAAACAAACAAAAGGTGTGTTTCTTACCAAGAAATAGACCTACCAAGGAATTGCCAAAAGAAAGCTGTGGAAATTGGGAAAAACAGATGTCTGGTTTGACCCAGTATAGCTTCTCTTGTATCTTTAAAGGTTGTAAAAAACAGTTATTTATCATATCTGTATATAGTAAAAACCTTACCTGAATCCACTCCTGTTGTTTAGCATCTCCTTTGTTAGTTTTGGCTTCAAAATCTTTTCCACCATATTTCTGGTCTTCACTTACGCACTTCACATGTTCCTTATAATCGTCACCCCTGAACACAGGAGATTTTTAACTTTAGTTCACTGAAGTGTTTCAGTCCTTTGAACTATGCAAGACTTATATAAACAACAAACTGAACAGATGATAGTATCTATCATTTAAACCTTAATACTGCTAATGCTTATATGAGTAAAATTCATGTGCTTAAAGTACATGCTTATAAGACTACTGACATTTCTGTAATGCTACAGCCTTCAGAGAAAATTTCTGACTTGCAAAATCAGATCTGAGTCTTCAGTATACTGCTGCTTTTAATGCTCTATAACTTACGTACATTTGTACAGGTAGCATATGCACAGCTATTAATACATATCTGTGTTTTACTACTCACATGGACACATTTTACAATTATCAAAGCAGGTGAAAAATGCTTGCAAGAACCTAATTCCTAAACTGTGGTAGTGTAGTTCTAACCAATGCATAAGAGCTCCCCAAAAGGAATGACTAACATAGATTATAATCTTTTGTCAGTGACGTATTGAGCAATATAATAATTATTTGAGGACAACCTTATTTTCTTATGCAAATTTATATGTTTATACTTTGAAAGCAGATAGCAGCACTGCTTTCTTCTGAGTTCTGAGAAGTGAAAATCAAATTCAGAATTTCTGACGTGATTACCAACCTCTCTCTCTCAGCAGTAGCAGAATAATGATGATGATCAGAAGCCAAAAGCATTGTCACTTATAACTGTAGAAAAAGAAATTGCAACTCTCTTTGCTGGGTGGTTTAGTTTTCTTGCAGTTCAAACTTGGATGATTAAGCTTGAAATTATGTAAAAATGTGTATAATTTTAAAATACAAATACGAATTATTCAGAAGGTGCCCAATTTAATTCTAATATACCATAGGAAAATGTTGTACTTGTAGCAACCACTGCAGAGTGAGCAAGGCTATACCCATCCATTACGTACCAGAAATCCTTGCCACAATCCATGCAAGAAAGGCACTGACAGTTCCTGCAGATGTTCACATGTTTTTCAACTTGTGCTTTTTTCACAGATTCTCCACACGCGTTGCATGTGAAAACTACCATTCTGGTGACTGGTCAGTAGCCTCTACGAAATGGGGACAATCTTCTTCCTCCCCACACAAGCACAGCCCTAAAAACACAAAGAGGAGATCTGACACGTACAGCTTGAAAGAACCCTTGAATGGTGAAAGGAAATGTAACTCTGCATCCAGCAACAGAAAATCTGAGCAGTTTGATTTTTCACGTGGAAAAGTTCATAAGGAAAAACTCATTCTGCCTGATACCTCGAGCACAAGGGGAACCAGTAACCCTGGAACTAGCAGCCCCCAGGCCCAACCTCCCAGCCCACGCCGATCCGCCTCGCAGCTGGCGGCTTCCACTTCCCCTCCGCTTCCCGATGTGACTCCCCCGCCTTCCGAGCAGACCCGTCCCCGCCAGGCCCGGCCCAGCTGTGCCGCCTGAGGTGGGGACCGTATGGGCGGGAAGGCGGGAAGGCAGGCAGGCAGGCCGGCCGGCCGGCCGGCCCGCCCGCCGCCCCCGGCTCCTCAGCGGCAGCAGGTGCCACCTACCCCCCCTCCTTAACCGCCCCCGCCCCCGCTCCACGCACCTCAACCGCCGCTTTCCAACGGCCGCTCCGCGCGGCACGTGCAGCCGCCGCCTCGCCCTGCCCCTCCGGCTCTCTCGGTGCCGCCGCTCCGCGCCTGCGCGGCCCCCGCTCCGCCCCGCGCCCCCCGCGGAAGCGGAAGCGGCGGGGCCGAGGCTGGTGATGAGACCGGGGTTGCTGCAGGGCGGCCGCGCGGGGATGGAGTTGGGAGGTGGCCGGAGCCGGTAAGCGCCGGGTTCAGCAGGGCCGGCTCCTTCCCCTCGGCCGCCCTGCCCGCCTCTGCCAGTCGGTGCCGCCGCGTTGTCCCCGCTGAGGGCGGTGTGGCGGCCGCGTTCTCTCGCTGCGGCTATTGGCGCTTGGCCCGCCCTGAGCCCCGTCCCCCTATGGCAGCGGCTGCTCGGGCCCGGGTCCGCTCCATCTGCCGTGTCTTCGCACCTTCCCGGGCAGAGCCAGCCCTACCCTCGGCGTCCGCTCCTCTGAGGCGAACCCTCCGTGCTGCACCGCGCCTGAGCTTTAGGCTGAGGAGAGCCTGAAATGGCAGCTCAGCTGTAAATAGCGACCGTGTTGCTAGGGCTTCTCTTGCTCGGGAGCAGCTCGGACTGTTTGCCCTCTCTGCCGGGAGACTGGCACCTGCTGGCTGGGAGTCTGAGTTCACAGGTTGTAAAAGTACTTGCAAGATGCTGTGGTGGGAAAGATACACAAAGGAAGTGGTTGTCTGGCAAACAGATGTGACTTCTTTATTTTAAAGCCTAGTAACAGGCATGAAAAGAATAAATAGGAAAGTACAATATAATATTGCCGACCTTAAGACAACAGGAGGCTGCGGATCACAGAGTAACAGAATAAATTAAAATGTGGAGCCTTTAGCACTCAGGAGAATTGAGAATGCGGGCAACCACTTTCTTCTCATGTTTAATCCAAGGTAGTTTTTCTGCTTCATTCATTAGTTAGGAGACTAGAAGTTCTAATTGCCCTGTTAGTTGGAATTTTGCTTTCATATTTACAAGTGTGCAGGGGAGGAGTTCCATCTTTATTCCAAAAAAAAAGAAGTATGAAATTGAATGTAAACGTGTTGTGTGGGAATGTTATTTGTCTTTCCTTCAACCTGTTCAAGGAAGTGATTTCTTTTTTAAAGATATTGTGCTTTTTGTTGTTGTTCTGGAGTTCGGTTTATTGGCAGCACCATTAGCAAATTTTGCCGATGCCTTTTCTTGTAAGCAAAACATCATTAACATCAATATTCCTTAGGTATATTGCTGTATTTTTACTGTTGAGCAATATAGTGACTCATCTTTAATCAGGAAAATGTCATTAGATCTCACATTGCAGGTGTAAGCTGAATTCTGATTCCTTTGGGAGCTATAACAAACTGCAAAAATACTCTTTATATTCTAAATTCATTTTGCAATTTAATATTTAAAATTCTTATTAGCATTTTATTTCATTGTAGGTAACTTAAGTGATTTTCTAGCATGGACACTGTTGCTAGCCATAGTTGTCATCTTCTCCAGCAGCTACATGAACAGCGCATTCAGGGTCTTCTCTGTGACTGCATGCTGGTGGTAAAAGGTGTCTGCTTCAAAGCACACAAAAATGTATTAGCTGCTTTCAGTCAATATTTCAGGTATGTGAAAGAAAATTCTTCTATTAAAAAAGTGAACTGAGTGCTGTTGGTTGAGGTTTTCTCTGAGAAGGGTATTTTTTTCTGGTAGTTGCAGACTAAGTAACTATTGGAGTGTTTGGGGAAAAATTAAATTGTTTGTCCACGGATAAACCTGTATCAAATATTTAATCTGATTAAAGACTGTGACCATCCTAAGCTATTCGTTAGATATCAATAGTTAACTACTATGCTCTTTGAATTTGGCGTTTTCTTGATCCTTACTTGCTTACAGTGCCTCATATAATGGGTTCTGGCATGAACCAGCATTCATTATTTCAGTATGAAAAGATAACTATTTACAAAAGCATAGTGGAGTATGTGAACAGAGCCAGATAAAGGATGTAATTGATGAAACAATTAACGTTATCCATTTCCAGATAATGTGAATTGTTTCACTCATTATATATTCAAAATAAAATTTGACTATATAGGTTGTTGTAGAACAGATTCTCAGAGAGATAACATATGTGTTTTGAAGTATATAGGTGGCCCATGAAGCCTCATCATTGGTTTTATTCCCCTCTGCATAGACCTCATTGATCCTCCAAATTTTGGGGGATGCTGGATCACCCAACTTAGTGTTTTATGTTAGTTACGAGTAAGCTGTTAGATCTAGCAGTTTTTAGACCTTCTTGCAACATCTATAGCTCGACTACCAATTCTTATCTAAGAAAATTATTTTTATGTTATGACTGAGGGGAAAAAAGAAGACAGGTTGTTTTTCCTTTTCTCCTCTAGTGTTTTAATCCTGATGCTGAAGTGAAATTATGCTCAAAGACTGAAATTTTTGAAGTAGTTAAAAATAATTAAGTGATATATATTTATACATAGAGAGATATATATAATTTGGATTCTCAACCCAGATCTGTTCATTATAGTTCTGGTTTTAATTTAGATAGTATGGGCTGGATTTATTAAATAATTTGGATGTGAGCACTGGCTTCAGAGTAGCATGTAAGTGTGAGGATAGGACAACTTAAGTATGGAGATGCATCTGAAACTCTGCATTCCTAAAGTTTAAGCCTAGACTCTCCTATGCTTGAGATTCAGAGATCATTGATATTATACCCACTGTTAAACAAAACCTAATTTGAGAGTTAATCCACGGAGAGGAATCATCAAGTTCAGGGCGTTTCCTAGTGTAGGAAAACAGCTACGCAGGAGTGACCTGATGCCATTTATGTATCATTTACTGTGGGAGTAACCAGGTTAGAGACTGGGGGGTTTAATTGAAAGGTGTGAAGGTGCTGACTGAGGCAGAGCACTTAATCTAGAACTGATTATGGATGTGAAGAACTACAGCTCTGATGCTAAGAATGCTTTATATCAACTAGTAAGAAGTCTTGGGAATTATTTAGACACCTTAATGACAATTCAGTGGGTATTGGTTGCATGGCTGTTTTAAGCTCGTGTACCTGTACTCTTTGTTATTCTTTTACTTGGTTCTAATCCAGTACAAGTAAAAATATATTCTTTTGGATAAGAGAGAACAGATTGAAAATAATGCCATCCTCTTGTTTGCTATTACAATCTTCTCATATACTTGTGGAGAAAGAATTAATAATAATAACTTTAAAGTTTACTGATAAAGTTTGATGGACAAGCTCAGTTTCCAGTAGAGAACAGTTTAGCTGACTTTGAGGTCTGTCTGCTCCTTTTTACTAGAAAATTTCTCATGTCCTGTTTTAGTTGTCATGGTGGAATGAGAAACACCATTCTGAGTTAACATATTTTTGCAAATAGTCCATAAACACACCACTGCACCTAATATGTAAAGAACATTGGATAGAAAACTACAGGTATAGGGTGTGACTTCAAAACATGAAAAATATAGAAAATTAAAGTTATATAAAGGATCATTTGCTTTGATTTATACTTTAAGTATACTAGCGTAGAACTAATATGTAAGACAATTGAGCAGTTTTGAGATGTTTGTCTTCAAAAACACAGCAATCTAGATAAGACCTTATAGCATAAATTCTTGTTTCATGCCAGGCAGTCTGTCTGAGGTGTATATGTATATTTTTATAAAAGTGTTTGTGAATTACTCATGTGTGTTTGAATATTTGCCTTATTTTATCAGGACCCTATTCCAGAATTCTTCAGGCCAGAAGAATGATGTTTTTCATTTGGACATTAAAAATGTAGGTGGGATAGGCCAGATCTTGGACTTCATGTACACCTCTCACCTGGATCTTAGCCAGGACAATGTACAGGCTATGCTGGATATTGCGCAGTGTCTCCAAGTGCAAAATGTGCTGAACATTTGCCACACCTTTTTAAAATCTTCTACAGCTGTAGGGCAAACAGCCAGCATGCCTTGTAATAGCATATTTTCACTGCAGAATGCTTTGACTGCAGATACTGGCTGTGCCAGTGATGGTTATGGAACAAACCTGTTGCATGAATGCTCATCTGACACACAAGCTAATAAAGTCTTGGCTGACCACCATTCTCATGCATCACAGTCTGTTAATGTTCATGCGCCCTCAGGTGATGTACAGAAACAACCACAAGATTCCTTAGATGGCAACTGCACAGAGCTTCCATTTAAGCAACCAAACTACTATTATAAACTACGCAACTTTTACAGTAAACAGTTCTATAAGCAAAATGCTTGCTCTAATAATGAAAGAGTGGCAGAACAATCCTATTCGTACAACACATCGAAGGAAATAAACACAGTAGAGAGTAACTCATGTACTGTCAATCACTCGGAGTGTATTCTGGAAACCTCTGATCATTTACCACCAAACTTTCTGGTTCAGTCTGTTAATGAAGCCTCTGCAGACCAAGATGCAGAAAGCACGCTTATGCAGCCCACCAAGCAGATGCGGCTGAAGAAGGCAATACACCTCAAAAAGTTAAATTTTCTAAGATCTCAGAAATCTGCAGAGGAGCCACCTGAGCCTAAACGAGATGAGAGTAGAATAACAGGAGTAATTGAATCTGTAAATGAAAGTACCATGGACATGACCAATGTTAGAGTTACTGAAGAAAAAGAAGCTGAAGATGTTGTGAATTCTGAGAATTTTGAACAAACTGTTGGAATGGAAAGACCTCAAGGTCCTTTGGAACAAGAAGGGCAATCACAGACTCTTCAGTTGCAGAGGCAATATACTTGTGAATTATGTGGGAAGGCTTTCAAACATCCAAGCAATTTGGAGCTCCACAAAAGGTCTCATACAGGTACAGGTATCAATAACTTGGTCTGCAGACCAAATATTTCAGTTAAAGAGCATGTCTTGTTGTATCTCTTTATTCAGGGATGCTGGATAAGGGTCTACTTTCAACAGGTGGTGGTTTTGTGATGTGTTTGTTGTTTTTTGTTGTTGTTTTTTAAATTAATAATCGTACAGGAATAAAGACTGTAAAACTGAGTTTAGCTGCGAGTTGTATTAAGATTTTTCCTTCATATTTTTTTAGGGTTGCTTTTCAAAGAATGTTGCATGATATTTTAAAGAGATTTTTATTTTTTTCTTGCATTTAGAAGAGGCATTTCTAGTCAGTTTGTCAGAGTCAGAAGTCCGAGACAGATAGCAATGAAAAGCGTAAATGGATAGTGGGAGATACTACAGCTGTTTCAGACGACCTCATTTCTCTCTGGTCAATATATTCTTTGTAAGATGCAAGTGATTAGGGCTTGTTGGTCACTTCTTTTTAACCTGTAGAAGCATGCTCTGTAATTAATT
Organism: Columba livia; assembly: GCF_036013475.1. Classification (NCBI taxonomy): domain Eukaryota; kingdom Metazoa; phylum Chordata; class Aves; order Columbiformes; family Columbidae; genus Columba; species Columba livia. Next base: position 14,304,231 of record NC_088605.1, on the reverse strand, counting down.
TATATCTTTTTTTTCTAGTGTGAACAATTTTCATTGTGTTTTCCGATAAAGTAATGCTCTTGCAGACAAGTAGGCTGCAGACTGAATAGGAATTTTGAATTAATTTACTTTGTTTTAAAAACTCACAGGTAGTACTGTTTTTAAACCTAGTATAGATTTATTTCTAAGTATCTTTTTATTCTAGTGAAAAACAAGACCCAGTCTAACTTTGAATCAACTCATTTGTCTGTCCAGTTTAACGAGCATGTGCTGTTATATTTCCACAACTTTAGGTATGTTTTTTAAGAGTTTTTAAGAATTACCTGTCCTAGTTTTGTTAAAAACAAGTTTCTCTTTTAGCGAATTTGCTTGTCAGCTAAAGCCTTCATATTAGCTGCATTTTTCTGAAAAGCCAGATACATGTTTTGGTAGACATAGCAATGGTATACAAGGTCATTGATAAGAATGGATGAGAATGGATGCACATCTCGTGAAAGGGGCAACGAGAAACAGGTGACCAAAAAACAAGACCCAGTCTAATTTTGAATCAACTCATTTGTCTGTTCAGTTTAACCAGCATGTGCTATTTTATTTCCACAACTTTAGATATGTTTTTTTAAGAGTTTTTAAGAACTAACTTAGCTAGTCAAGTAACAGCATTGATTCCAGGTCCTTGAGACAGCTTTATTCCTGATTAAGCTGTTGAATATTTTTTGCCTTTTCTTTTTCCCTGTATTGTGTACAGATATACAATATACAAATGCATCTCTCTCAAAAAAGGGTTGCAGTAGCTTTGCAAGGTTATTTGTGTTTCCATTAATTTATTTCTTTTTATTTGAGGTCTGTGTATTTACACATGCTTCCACTCCGCTTAAGCTCTGGTAAATGTTGTTTCATGTTTCACAACACTGCTTGATATGAACTAGCTTTTTACATTGTGTAAGAAAAGTGATCCTAGACTTGGTTTTGTTGTTGCTGTTCTGCTGTACTAGTCTGCGTATACACTGGGTTTGGGAATTCTGTGTTGTTCCAGTAGTTTTTAAAAAATTCCAGACTTGAATACTGATTAATGTGGCATTGACATTCTTCTATAGGTGTGCTAAACTGATGAAGTTTTAAGTTTAACAAATAATATGCACATCAAAGAAGGATGAAAAAACCGAGGCAAGAATATGATTAAATATGCCTGTTATTTTAGGATCATGTTAATTTGTTTTTAAATATCCAACTAGTCTGAAAAGAGTACTCAGAAAAGTGCAGTGAACGGTGAATAGGATGTTAATAAAGGAAGGATCTGTAGCTGAAGGTACAAGGCACATTTATATCATCAATATTAGGTATACTGGTAGCTAAGTAATGCCAGTATATTCTAAAAGCCATTTCCATTCATCTGCCACTTCAGAAAGCACAGCAAATTGCTAGCTAACCAATTTTATTGAAAAACATTTATTTTCTAGAACTGAGCAAAAGGGTTATCACGTATTTAAGTATTACAGTGCTTACTGAAAGTCCTCCAAATCTGTTTTTGCTGAAGAGATGAAGGAAGCAAGTTACTGAAATGCACATTTCACAATGGCAAGCCAGTTTTTAACCCACAAATGACAACTCTCAACATAAGTGCTGTGGTAGCCTGATTGCCAAGGAAAATCACATGTGAAATTCTCTGTCCACAAACACTAGGAACTGCTAAAGAATTTACAGGTTAACATGATTGCATTGATGAGTTGTCTATGTGAAGGACAGGCATACTGTGTTCAACATGAGTTGTTGTGTTGGATTGTCTAGCTATTTTAATTGTATCACTAGCAGATATTTGAAGGAACCTCTAAACAGAGCTTATTGCATTGACTTGATTGATTTTGACTTGACTGTTTTGTCCATTTTTTTTTTTATTAAATTGACCAGTCTGGAAAAAAAAAAAAAAAAAAGGCAGCAAATATCTCTCTCTCTTAAACAGTCCTCACCTATCCAGGAATATCCAGTGTTTTCTTTTTTGGGTTTTTAAAACATGTCAACCCCACTCCCCAAGCCCGGTGGACAGGGCTTGGCAGGATGTGAAACAACAGGAGCAGAGTCACACTGTCATGCAATACACTGTTGTTCCTCAACCTTTTCCTTCTGAGCTTTGCTTGAGCAAGTTGCTGGTGTTCCGTGCTTTAGTGGGTCCTGTTCCTCACCTTTGTGGTCTCTTCAGGAACACTGCTGCTGCCTTCATGCCTTTCTCCACTGGAGCTGACACACCACTGCTTTGATCCCACTACCGTGTACTTCATCTCTTGCAGAATATTGAACAAGAAGGATGCAACAGAAGATAGGAAGCACAAGGCAGGCCCCTGGATGTTTGTTTAAGCATTGTCTTAATTGTAGTCCAATTATTAGTTTTCCCTAAGTTTTATCTGTTACTGTTGATCCAGCCATGGCCTTTGAGAAGATTAGTGTTTTCAGATAAGGTTTTTTTCATTTGGAATTTAATGACAGTCATAGAACCACAGAATAATTTAGATTAGGATGGACCTCTGGAGGTCATCCGGTCCAATCTTCTGCTCAAGGCAGGTCAAATTAGATTTGGTTGTTTTGCTCATGACCTTATGCGGTCAAATTTCTGATGTATTCAAGGACAAAGATTCCACAAGTTCTTCAGGAAACCAGTGCCAGTGTTTAGCCACCCTCATGGGGTAAAAGATTCTTTTCCTATGTATAATGGGAATTTCTCATGATCTAACTTGTGTCTGTCACCTCTTGTCCTGTCACTGGGTACCTTCAAGAACAACCTGGTTTCAACAACCTGGTTTCATCTGTCTTCTCATTAGATGTCGACAGCACAACCGTTTCCAGTTTGCCTTAAGGCTCTACATGTGGTCTCACCAGTGATAGGTAGAGAAGAATCATCTTCAGCTTGCTAGATACACTCTCACTGAAATGCCCTAGGAAGCAATTAGCCTCACCTTACCTGAGGGATGCTACAATGCTGTGAGTAATCTAGTATTTCTGCTAGAATTCATTCTTGGAATAGGCTGCTTGATATGCCCAGTGGTTTGGAGTTTCATGCAGGTGCAGAATTGTTCTCCAAAAACTAATCTGATGTTTCTTTTCAAACAAAACTTTTTAATTTTATCTTTATCATGGGGGAAAAGAAAACCTCCAGCTCTTTGTACATCAGTACAGTTATAATGAGGCTGCATGGAGCCTACAACAATAGTTTTGAGCAATTTGAGCCTCCAACTCCCTTCCTTTCCTTCTAGTTATTTCAGGGTGGATTTCTGTTCAGATAATTGTCTTTGTGTCAACAGTAACTTTTTTTTTTTTGTTGTAGGTAATTCCTGCAGAAATTGCTACTAGTGTTTTTTTATCCTCTATTTCAAATTACCTTGATGTTTTTACAGTTGCCGGAAGACTTCCCAATTGCCACAGATCTGGCTCCCTGTTGGTTTCAATTTTGTTTGTGTTGTCAGTACCAGAATTTTTAGTGTTTTGCAGATGTGAAGCCATAATGAAATCAAACCTCAGTGCTCTTTATAGATGAGTTATTGGGTTCTTAATTTTTATCTTTAATTGAATAAAAGCTTTCTTGAAGCTGCCATAGTATTTCCATTCTTTATTAAGTAGAAAAAGTACATTTAGCCTCAGGCTGTCAGAATACCTGCGAGATTACTGTCTGTGAAGCCACATAACTATATGTTTACTCTGTGCTTTAAAATGTAAGAGAATTGCATTTAGTCCTTGATCCTGAAATCTGTTGAAAGAACATGACCTGTATTTGGCAACAGGGAAGGAAAATGGAACCTCAGCACATAGATGTTGTAGGTGTTGCTCATAACACTTCCAAGGACAGAGGAAGAATACCGATGTAGAGAATACTGGCTGGAAGAAAAGGCTACAAATAGCCAAGAGGTATTCCATAAAATCAGGAAAATTATAATTAAAAAACTAAATAAAAATCTTTAGACAGATTTTGAATCAGCATTAAGATAAAACACAGTGTAAGATATCTTTTTCCTTCTGGAAATATCTGTATTCAAAATCATGAGGATTTACGTTAGCTCTTTTGCTTCCCTGAGCCTGGGGGCCGGATTATATATGTCCTTCAGAAGAACAGTTAGGCTCATGAAAATATCTTTAGAAGTCTGACTCTCATTGAATTCAGTGGTATGTGAGCATTATTATTGTTTGAAAAATTCTGGGATGCAAGAGATTTTTATCAGCAGCGTGAAATCTAGGAAACCAAGAAATACACAGGGGGAAAAATTGCCTTTATGAAAAGTTGTAGAGGAGAAAAAGTGATTAGAAAAAGATATTTGACTCAAATTAACAACCAGAGAATTGAAGTATTCTGCAGTCACATTCTAGATTGAGAGTCAAGTTATTTGGAAAAGCTGAAGTGGACCACACTAGTTTTTTACTAAAGCTGCTCATGTGTTTTTGGATATGCAAGAACACCAGTTTTGCAAGTATAAACTCAGAATTTTGGAGCAAAATACTTGTGTTAATTATCACATACTCTTATATACGATGGGTATTTAAAGACATATATATTTGCTGGAAGTGAATGCCTACGTGCTGATCAGAAATGTATGGTACACGTTGAACAGAGAAAACAATCCTTCCAAATTAGCTTCTCTGTGTTTCGTATTCTTTTTACTAGTGGACCTTTGTGTGTGGAAAAACTGGTGCGTTTCCTAGAGCTTTTGTTGTTGTTTTCTTAGGACCTTGTCATCTGTTCTGTTCCTCCTGGAGGTATGGTACCCCTTTCATTTGGAAAAAAACAGTATTTGTTAAAAAATTATGAAATATTCCTGTATGTATCAAAATTCTTCTACCTACTTGATTTGAAAGATAAATTCTCTTTCTGAGCAAATCTGCCTTATGAGCTAATGACAAATGCTGTACTTCCCTCTGGAATTCCCCTTGTATACATGGGTAAGTGTCCTTTTGGGGATATTTTTACTCTTACATTACATGTTTTAAAAGGAAGTGTAGCAATTTAAAACGTTGTATTTTATTGCAACTACTAGAAGTTCTATGTTCTGTTTCTTCTTTTAGGTGAGAAACCTTTTGAATGTAACATTTGTGGGAAACACTTCTCACAGGTGGGAATATTTTATATTATGGTACTTGCATTTGAAAATGAAATGCATCTGTGTTGATTCTAAAAATAAACTTGGTTTAAAGTCTATAAATTAGATTTTTTTTTTTGTTCAAAGACAGACTTGATTTCAGGGATAAAGAATTGAAATGTCTTATTTGAAGATAACATGTTAAATGGTTTAGATTTCTTTGATACGTTTTGTACCTTTGATCCTGTCTGCTCTCAGTGGATTTGTTATGTATTTTACCTTCAAATGAGTGTTTTAACTATACAGACCCACTACTGTATTTGCAATACAGAGAACATTCGCCTGCAGATTGTGCTTTTGCATTATGCTTAGGGATATGTTTGGAATAGCATTTTTACCATAACTGAGAAGAAATACAGGTTAGAATTGTATGTAATGTTGTGTTTACAATACAGTTCCATCTTCCTGAATGGCTTCAATTATTAAACAGATTTTTTTGAGTCAGTTTCCTTCTGCAGAGAAGAACAGCACAGTCTGTCTGAAGTGACAAAACTCAGCTATGATTAAAAAAAACTCTTGTGAAATTCCCTAATTACATATGGGGCCTAAGCTTCAGCTGTCTTCATTTGCCCTCCAGTGCTTGTTTGCTGTTCTGGGTACAACAATTCATTTGTATTTCTACAAATTTGGTGCCTAGCTGTCTCACGTTTCCAAAAATGTCTGTTTCTTTTCTTGGTTGGAATATGTGCACTTAAGCACAGGAGACAATGGACAGGTGTCTAATTTTATGCTAAGATTAAATAATAATTGTTGGGTTTGGTTTTTGTATGGTTTAAGGATTAGAATTATTTGGTCTTTGTCCACCCACCCCCCCACCAGTGCCTGCACTTCTCTTGCTCCAGTTTTGTAATCCACCAGTGGTACTTCTTTGGCCCCTGAATCTGATGCAGTTCCATCTGTTACTAAATATGAATGTAACACTGCATCAAGTGTGCGATACTGTTTCATCATGCTTATCAAGCATTTGAGTAAAACTGGATCTGCTTATTAGGCAAAGAACATATGTTTTCCTTCATTTTGATGGCTCATCTTCTAGTTATTAAAAGAAAAAAGTGAATATTTCCAAATTTCATTAGGAATACTTTTGGCAAATAGAGTGGTATTCTGTACCATTACTGTGGGGGAAGCGGGAATAAAGAAGCTTCAGACACTCCTAGTGTATGACAGGCATGAGAGCTGCTCTCCTCTCACCATCACCTCATTTGCCTGAAGGTACGGGTAGATAAATACTGATGGATAAATGCCTGCACATCCAGAGTATGAGCCGTAGCATTCAGCTTGCGTGCTGCGGTTCTCACTGCTCATAAAAGGGGACTTGCATTCTTCTGAGGTACTTGCTTTGGAGTAGTACAAATAAATAGGACTCTACCTACCAGAAAGTAAGATGCAAGGGTAATTACTATCTACTTTTTGCTTAAAAGACCATTTTTGATCTTGTTCTTGATCTTCTCAGTCTGCAAGGACAGAAATAGTAATGCTTTTCTTATTTAAGCCTTATGTTCTCTGCTTTTGAGACTGTGCACTGGTGGTGCCTGGTAGTATGTCTGCTCCTGCTGAATGTGGCTGATGTGTGTTGGAATGTGACACAGAAAATGAAGAAGGTAGTGAAAACTGACATAGGAACTCATAATCTTGAACAAATAACCATAAATGTGTTTGATTTCTGGAGGAAAACGTTCCTTTTCTACTTCCAAGCCTGCATCTTTGCTTACTACTAGTAGACAGCTTGTTGCTATTTGGTCCTTCTCTGGTTGGTGACTCAGGGTATTGTGTTTTAGCTCCTGCCTCCTTCTGCAGAGCTTCTTTTGGGGGATCATATGCATTAGTTCCTTCACTTTAAAGGTACTCTAGTTACAAACAGGGTAAGTCTAGCGTACCTCTCTAGTCTCCACATTGGTGAGGAGTGGTCTGCAATCAGTATCAGTAAGAGGATCCTTCTGAGCATTTTTTTGCTTTCACTGAAATGGCGGCAAAAGTTCTCTTACACTTTTTCATTAGGATGGCATATTATGCCTTAAACAATGCTGGGTACCACCTGAAATATTAGGAAGAATACAAGTTACTGATGTTTTTAACTATTTTTTTTTGTGTGTGTCAGTATAGTTAATAACTTTTGCCCTTATTAGGAGGGAGTGACAGAGACTTGTAATAAGGAAATGGATCCTCTACTACCTGCTACTCTGACTGAAAAATACCTATATGGGAACTATTTCAGAATAATTGTTGCACTTCAAATTCACCCTCTTGTCTTTACCCAGAATAACTTTCAAATGCCTATGATACGGTTTGTTTTGTGACATGGATAGAGGTAAAGGTTCTGTCTTCTCTATGCTTCTCTCAAATGCACCTGTGCATAAAATCCTGTCGTCTTTGCAAAGCACAAACTACTCCACGGAGAAGTTGGTTTAGTCTTCTCTTTCCTCAGAAATAGGAGCCTAATGCCTGTCTTTGGATGGATTTCAGCATTATAAAGTTTGGCCTGAGAGAACAGCAGTTCAGTCAAACTGTTGTCTGAAAAACTTCACAAGGGTTAAAGGAAGCTCTCTCGGGGTTCAAAAGGCAATCCATTGGATGTTGTCCTCTGTGGCTGTTTGTGTGTCTGCATTACTTTAGTGCTGGTATATTATAAGCTGTGATTACAGTGATTGGTCATCACAGGTAATTTATTACCTAAAGGAGTCGGAAGAAATTACTGGTGGGTCTTATTTTTGTTGTCTTACTGTGATGAAGGAGGACAAGATAATCTTTGCATCCCCAGTTTTCTTTCCTGATTGAAAGGACTTAATGTTTCTTTAGTGTACTTAGATAAAACCAGGCAGTTATACATCAAAGAGAACAGACGGGTTAAAAACTGACTGTGGAAATATGCACAATATATGGAACATCTGCAGCTCTTCTATGCAGACTCGCTGTCTTGCGGTTTGAGAACTGGAGTCTCAGTGGATTAGCCATGCAGAAGAACCATTAAAACAAAAAAGAAGTTGGAATGAGTAAGATGGTTTTGTGTAGTCATTATCTGGTTTGCCTGCTAGACTGGCATGATTTTTACAGGATTGAGAAAGGAAAGATATGTAATTAAAATTAGTTACCAGGAATCCCATTTGTTCATTTCTGTACTGCTTCTGTTTTGTTTTGATATCAGTAAATATTTATAGGTTTGGAGCACTTGGCTCTAACTCTTTTATGGATTGAAAAATGTTTACCCTATTCTTTTCTTTTTAGCCTCCTGATAGGTGAATTCAGACATCCTGATGTAGCAACATTTTATTTGTAGAACAGGGAAAATGAGACTAACATGAATTGTATTACTAGTAAGTTTTCTTCTTCACTGCAATCTGGATGGTGTAATTTTCATTTATGATTGGATCTATTTTCAGCTATAGGTCTTTTTCCTTGCATTTGATTCCACGCTTTTTTTGTTGTTGTTCTTGTTGATGTATAATTGCATACATAAGCAGTTTGATCTTGAAGTATGTAGCAGTCTGCCTTTACTAGATAAGAATGCTTGAGTTCCTACATGTTTTGAAGTATTCACTACCTTAGAATTAGGAATAAAAAGCCAATCTCATAGTTCCCATCATTGTCTTTTTATTTGTATACAGCAACAGACTAGCTGAATTTAAATGTTTAAATTATTGTCCCTTCAGGCTGGTAATCTCCAGACACATTTACGTCGACATTCTGGTGAAAAGCCATACATTTGTGAAATCTGTGGGAAGAGGTGAGTAGAATTGTTCATCTTGGTAAAGTTAACATGATTAAATTTGTTCTTGATAAGCTAAGGGCCAAAAGCTAAGGCAGCATGCTGTTAATTTTGTTTAAAAGACTGATGGGATTAAAATGCAAGTGTCTTGTTGCAAGCCTCAACAATAAGATAAACATGTTACCACATATATAGTCTGTGGTCTTAATTTTATGTGTATTGGTATCTTCAATTAAGGATATACATATACTCTTGTGTGTATTTTGAACAGTGTGAGTCACAATAAGTCATGCTGGTTTGTACATTTCCCTCACATTTTTTTTCATTATTTGGTCACATAATTTTTGTTACAGTTTATGGAAATTATAAAGTATGCAAAATTTGACAAATTTATGCAAAGCATTAAATGTTTCTGCCTTCTGCTAAAAGATGACAGAGAATGCACTAATTTAGGAGTAGCGTTTGTATTTACACTAAGTTAAATGCAGAATAAATTAGCAGCATTAATGGTGAAAGGGGTTTCTTTTGTGTTTGTTTGTTTTTATAAATGTAGTTGGACATTGCCAGCTTCAAAATGTTTTTCTTAAATGCATCCATTTATTTGTCTTTTAGAATCTAATCTTTGTTCAGCACATCAGGCATTCATTATAGTTGGTTTGCCCATGATACTCAGTTTAGGAGAGTAACGGACTTATAAAGACAGTAATTGGGTTTCTGTATTCTGTTACAGATTTGCTGCTTCTGGTGATGTTCAACGCCATATTATTATTCATTCTGGAGAAAAGCCTCATCTGTGTGATATCTGTGGCAGAGGTATGCAAGAACCAAAGTTTCTGCCTCTGAGGTTTTTTGATTGAAATTAGAGGATTCATTTTGATCTCAGTATCTGTCTTTTTCTTTCTAGGGTTCAGTAACTTCAGTAATTTAAAGGAGCACAAAAAGACCCATACCGCAGACAAAGTGTTCACCTGTGATGAATGCGGGAAGTCATTCAACATGCAACGAAAATTAGTAAAGCACAGAATTAGGCATACTGGAGAGAGACCATACAGCTGTTCCGCATGCGGTAAGGTTTACTCTGCGTAGCTTGATAGTGTCTTTGCTTTTAAAATTATAACTAACAGTTCCTATGTCAGCAGAATAGCAATTAACTGAAATTATTTCAAATTGAAATACCATGTTGTGGAAGTTTTTCACAAAATCTTCTGTCTTGCGTACTTAATAGTCTTTCATTTGACATACTAAACTCCTTTAGCTGCTGTAAATAAGTTAAAAAGTGAATTTCAGTTGAAGAATAGAGAAGGGAAAGAAGAGGAATCAGCATTGTTTGCGTACATGGTTGCTAGAGAAGTACTGATACTAGCTGCTTCAAAAATTGATTTATTTTCAATATAGTCCTTCCTGATGGAAAACTAGGTTTGGCATCACCTGGCTATCCATAGATTTTCTTTTTTCCCTCTTTTTCCTTTCCCCCCAGTTGAATACTGTTCAGATTTAACTGCATTCAACCATAGTGTTGACTATAACAACCTTTTGCTACCTTGTTCTACCTTGTTTCAACCTCTGGAATAAAATCAAAACTTGATCAATGCTTCATGCCAGAGAACGCCCGTTTTCAAAATCTGCTTGGTAGGTCATACTTCTGGGCGGTCTGAAAATTGCTCTTAGGTCAATGATTCATCCTTGTATAACGTCGTTCTCAGAAATAGCGTTGTCTGTCCTTACCTCGCATGTTATTTAGCATCCTGCGTACTACTTACTTTTCTGCCCTTAGGTGCTTTTTTTGGTATTATTTCATTCATGTTCTCAGGAATCAGCTTTTGAGGAGGGTAGCTCCATATGATAATGTCCAGCTGCAGTATGTTTTATTTATAGTGTCTTGAGGCACAAGAAGAGCTAAAATTATCTGAAGGTCTTGCATCAGAAGGAGGAAATATAGACATGCATGACATGAAAGAATAAACAAACAGTTGTTTTGCTGTCATGAAAACAGGCTTATTTTCATCTTCTAGTGGCCTTTTGATTATTTTTCATTTTACCCAGGTCAGTTTGTACTGAGAAGGCAAAAAATGTGCAAAAAGGATCTGATCAGGCTTTAAGAAATCATTCATATTATGCAAAAAATCCACATGTTGTTCCAGCAATTTGTGATCTTACTGTTAATGGCTTTTCTGAAGAGAAATCTGGGTAGTAGAATGAAATGTATGATGCCAAAAATCGAGCCTGCTGTTTTATTGGGCTTTCAGATAACACAGTTCCTTTTACTTGTTATTATTCCGCACAAAATAATCTTTAACCTAAGTAAAATGAGATAAAATCACAAATAGGTACCAGCTTATTTCTGCTGTCCTAAAGAACGTGAACTGTCTGAATCATGTAGCAGTTCTGGAAATTAATGCTCTCTTGTTCTGCTTGTTGTTCTACACTTTGCCCTGGTTCAGCATCAGACCCTTTTTTCTTTGCAGTGTGGTAATTGAGCTTATTTGAGCCTGTAGTTCTGAAAATAGGCAAACAGTTGAACATTTTATTGTATTCTAATATTTACAGTAATAAAAAATTGTAGTTTTGATGTATTCTATGTCTAGAATATAAAAAAAAATGGACTGCTGCATCATGTTAGTTCAAAGTTAACAAAAAAAGTGAATTTTGTCAGCACTTTAAGAATAGCTCCTTGGTAATGAACAAACTGTTAGATTCTGTGATGCAGTTCTCACTGGAGGAATATACTTAGAAGCTTATCAGCACACTTTTTCCAGACAGATGAATTAAATAGTTTATTTTTTTTTTTTCCTCCATGAAGATTGATACGAACTGTAAGCACTCAAAGCTTTCAAATAATAATGGATATTCCTGTCTCTGGAGACAAAAACTACAGCCCTGGGAAACACAAGTTAGAAAATCAGATCAAGACGAAGAAACAAGTCATTGAATTGTAAAAATAGATGGAACTTGTCTGAACCTGTTTTAGATAAACAAAGTAGCACAGCTGGGACATACCATACATTATCACTTGATATTTTCTCTAATGAAAACACGCTTATGCACTTGTATTAAGAACAAAATCTAAATAAATCTCTTCTGTCTTGTAGGGAAATGCTTTGCAGGCTCTGGTGACCTGCGTAGACATGTAAGGACTCACACAGGAGAAAAACCCTATACCTGCGAAACTTGTAACAAGTGCTTCACTCGCTCTGCTGTTCTACGACGGCACAAGAAAATGCATTGTAAAGCCACTGATGAAGGTCCAAACACGCTGGATGAATTTACCCAAGGGATTGATTCTTCTGATCTTGACAAATCTCAGAGTTCTGACTCTTTTGGCCAAGAAATGTCTCTTACATTGTTACCAGTGTCTGTTAAATTTCCCATTCGTCCAACTGCAAATTCAACGGAATTTGATCGTTCTGCGGATTCTTACTGTAAATTGCGATCAATGATTCAGCACCATGACTCAGCAAACCATCAGAAACTGAATGCGGGTTCTGCTAAACTCTCAAAAGCTCCGACACAACAAACTCCACCACCACCACCATATGCTTATGCAGAAGTAGATGTATCTTCTGCAGAAGAACCCTTACAGTCTGATGATATTCCCGCAATTCGTTCTTCTGTGGTTAGCTTGGACAGTCATTGTAATGATCCCCTGAGCAGTCGAACATCATCTGCTGCGTACAAGAATAATGAAGGACCATTCTTCTCCAGCATGACCCTCTGGGGTTTAGCTATGAAGACCTTGCAGAATGAGAGCGAATTAGAACAATGAGGGCTCAGGTGACTGTATCAAAACTTCTTAGAGGCATTTCATGCTGAAGCGATTGTGATTGCACTGCAGCATAGAGAGGTCAGAGCCAGGTTTTAAGCCAACTAGTTTGGGTGCTGGTAGAAATCAAGATACGCAAGCCCAGAAGCCACTGTAGACTGCATTTACACTGCTGCTCAGCAAAGTTCAAATCTAGTTTCAAGGACCTTTGTTGTTCTGTGACTGCACTGTGTAGCTTGTGTGTTGTCAGGATTTACTAAAATTTACCATTTACTAAATTTACCATTTAACTTGGTGTTTTTTACCTGATAATGGAGGAAAGGATGGCCCAATGTCTAACTTCATGATATAGGTGCAATTCAAGTATGCGTTATCAGAGTTGTATAAGGGTGTAGATATGTAAAGAGGAAAATATTTAACAAATCCTTAGTGAACCTGAGTTTCAGTAGTGGCTTTCTTACCAGTAGCATCATTGGTTTACATGGCTGGAGTATTGTGATATTAAATTTAAATGTTAAATACTGGACAATATTTGTGATAGTGCAAAGTAACTGTTATATCTAGAAACTTTATTTTTTTACAATAAAAGCTTTTTTTAGTATTTTATAAACTATTTTGCACAGCAGATTATTTGTACAATGAAAACCAAGATCAGGAAATGTGAATAAAGGGAAGTTGTTTTACATTATATCTTAATTGCTTAATGTGTTTCATGTTTTTATAGAAGATTTTCAGTAACGTAATTCCATCTGTTCCAGGTATCTTTACAATGCTAATGGGGATACCACCACAAGAAGAGCTGCACTATAAAGATATGCAATCAATACACCAGTAGATTGTCTGGATTTTCAGTGATTAATGTAAAACATTGGCTAATTAATGAAACTATTAGACTCTTACAGGATAGAAACTTTGCTTAGAGGCCTTTTTCTGCTTTGGTGCTTTGAATAATTGTGTTCATTTTCAGTATAGATCCGTTGCTGCATTTCAAACTGCTCGCTACAGTCACAGGTGTTTTACTGGCCTAACATTTTCCAGCCTATCAAAATGTCTTAGCAGTGTGTTGTGAAGCTTTATGCTAAAACATTCCTTAGATACTGTAGCTCCTGAAAAGAAAATAGCTCTGTGCTAACCTTTTCTGAAATTCATTCACAGGCTGGAAAGTATGTTTGAAGTACATACTTTGTATTTCCTATAAGGAATCTCAGTGTTCACCACTAGCAGGACAGCTGTGAGTACCGATATCTCTAGTCTTATAGGATAAGACTGCAAGACTTCAGGGTCGCACTGGCATGAAAAATAGTCCATTTATTTGACACTATCACATAAAACCCCCAAGCATCTGATTATATAAAAATTGTAGTTGTGTGAAGAAGCAGTTTTGTAGGCTGAGAAGTAGATGTCAGTGATTTGCAACAGCTAACAAGACCTGGTATCACTGCTATTTTAATGACACTGCAGTTCCTCTCCTGAAAAAAATAGTGTTTGTGTGAAACTAGTAGCTGGAACTCTTGTAATTTATATGTCATGTCACATTTTCCTGGTATTAGAAAGTATATTTTCACTTGTATCCCACTATAAAGCACAAAAAATCAAATATATTATAACTGGCTAGTTCTTGGTAGAACAAGACTTAGTTTTGCCAGAACAGAAGTGTAGACCACAGGTGACTTACAGTCCAGCGCTTGCATTCTGTGGAAGTTCAGAGACTGGAAAATGTAGTATTTTTCACATTTTTAAAGTGCTCACCACTACCCTCCCGCCCCAGAATTCAAAACTAGCTGTTCAGTTTCTTATTGTGTCAACACAATACACTGCAATTTGTGGCTTCCATTCCTTTACTTGGGCACTGTACTTCCCTTCCTTTAATCTGTGTCAACCCAAAATGAGAAAGATAAATTGCTGGCCAGATCATAGCACTCCTTAAAGCAAAAGGGGCAGAACATTACACCGTCTATGTAGGTCTTGAAAGATAAACATTTTCCTCAATTCTCATTTAATGTTATGAAAACTTTTTTTCACTACATTGATGGAGCAGTTGAAAAAATCCAGATGCACGGAAGAGCAAATTGGGAGGTTTTTTTATGTTCTTTTGTTGTACAAGGAAACTAAAATGTCTATATTTTTCCAGCCAATTAAGTCAAAACAAGCTTTTGCTTTGCCTAATTCTAAGAGTAGCAGGTAGGCCAGCAGAACACAGTCTCGGATAGGATTAAGCAGGGAACACTTTGTATATTTGAACCATTAGCTCTTCTCTCGTTAATTTTCTTTTACATTATTTGCTGCTGAGCGCTGCAGAATTTTGTGGAAATCGTCCACATGCTATTCAACAATCCACGTATCACGGTTCTGTCCCTAACCATGTGTGCTCACGCTTGCACTCACCTCTGCTTTCCTTGCACTAGTGCCTAAGGCAAAATGTGTCTGGCAGTCACTAGCTCTGCAGCTTTCCCCTTGTCAAATGCTATTTTTAGATTTAGTTATCCCAAGAGAAAATAGAAATTTGATTCTGTTTCCACGAGGATTCTGTTGTTTGCAAAGATCAAAACTGCAATTTGTGAACCTCCTCACTTGTTAGTTGTGCCTGTTTCTGCAATGGTTTTGGTTTCTCTGTTGTATTTTGGTGGAGTCAGTACAGGATAAGTTTAAAACAGACCATGTTGCAACCTTTGTTCTCTTCTGGCAGAATACTGGAGGTCTGTACACTTTGTTTTGGAGGAATGTGCTGTTGCTGAGGTCTGCCTTAAAGTGAAAATGGCATTTTGAGGTGTTTGTAAGCATACAGGTGTGATTGCTGGGTATCAAGTGCTTTGTGCTGAGAGGACAGCCACGTTGCACGAAGGATAATTTCTCTTGCTTGGCAGTATTTCTTTCTGTGTGAATGTTTCACACCAAAAACGTGATGGTTCTCAAACCTGCTACCAGATTATGAATATTGTTTGCCATCTGGGGAGCTTGATAAAACACCATGTTGCAATATGGCATCTTTGAGAAGGAAGTAGAAAAAACGCTGACAGGACAAAGCCGGCTCCATCTGAGCTTATGCAGCTGGAACCAGAAAAAGCAAGAGTGGCAGCATTGGGCAGGAGCACTGGAGCACTGTTATTTCAATCTGACTTGAGGGAAAAGCTGAGCAAGAGAGAAAATTCAAAAGATAAGTAGATGTGTGGAGTCAGATGGAAGAGAATGAGTTTTTATGTATGGAGTAAGAAGTTTTGCATTAAGAAGCCCCATCCCTCCAGCCACTTTGCAGCGAGAATATGACTGCCTGACTCCGAGAAGATGTAGCTTGCTTTTGTTTTCAAAATCAGATTGAGTATGTCATGTCAACTTAGTATTGTCTGAGCTTTTCTCAGTGAGACCTCTGTAGAAAATTACTTTGAAAGAGGATCATTTTCTGTGTCCTAAGAATTTCCAATGGCAACCAGTAGCTCCATAATGAAGAGGATGTTTGAGTGGGAATAACAAATACGGTTGAATAGTCCTAATGCTGCTATAAAGCTGGCACAGATAACAGCAGCTACCCTGTGACTCTGAAGAACAGGTGGAAACCGTGACATAATTATTGAACCAATAGTATTTAACGAGCAGCAGATGCCCAGCCATAGCTATTGCTCAGTGTGCTGAGGGGTGTGAATAAGCATCAGTCAATTGGTGAGTGGCAGGCAATGCTGAAGTGCTGTTATAACCCATGTAGGTGTCATGCTATTTAAAATGAAAACTTATTAACCAACCTGGCGTAGCAAAATTGAAGGACTGCTAGTTGTGATTTATTAACTATCCTGCAGTTCAGTGGTGCTGTTCAGTTTGTCTTGCAAACCTGAATCACTCTTGTTTACAGAAGATGCAGGTAGCTGCTTGGGGCTTAGTTTGGGTTTGTTCAGTGCAGAGACATCTCTGTCATTGACTCTAGGACCATATGAAAAAAATGAAACAATAGTAGTGTTTAAACTTTTGAAGGCATTACTTTGTGGTTTTGGGGATGATTTAAGTGCACTAAACCTATAAAAATTTTAACCAGCCATTTTTATGTGAGTAGGTTTTCTGTAAGTACATAGGAAAATGTCATATATCATTGAGTCTAAGTTCAAATAACTCTCCCTCCAAAAAAAAGTCCTCTGCTTATCTTGAGACTTACTATCTAGTTTAGTTAGAACTAAAAAAGTTATGTAAGGAAGAACTTCACCAGGAAGGACTTACCACTTGTTTATTAGCTGTTGCCTTTGAGCACGTACAGCTTTCTCGAGGTCTGAGACTTTATCTGCGTTCTCATACTCTTTTCAAACCTGGTCTACTCAATGTTTTGCAGTTTCTTGAATTCAGATTGGGCTTTAGAACAGAGCCCTTGTGCTTTGTTTCCAAGGCTTCTTCAGCAAGTCCAAACAGGCTTAAGCTCCTGTCGATAATTTTATAGGGAAGTAATTGCTACACATGAAGTCTTCCCAAAACATCTAAGTGGCATATACAAGAGCAAGCCAAATTTAAGACAAAATCAGCGTGAAGCAAGTGGAACTGGCCCCATAGGCCATTTGCTTCTGGAATCCACTTTTTTCTTTCCTTCCATTGTCTTCCCCGCCGTGGGTAGTTCCATTCATATGTGGACAGCTGCATTCAGTTCTTGCTGCTCACTTCATGCCACTTACCCACCCCTCGTAATCCAGACCAGAGGTTAACATATTCAGGCTTCATGAGGAAAAATGTAGAGGCACATAGGTAAACAGAGTCCCTCGTAGCTGTAAATCTCCATAAAAATCTCCAGTCCCCATGTTTTGGAGTATGTACTTTCTTTAGCTGCTTTGCTAAACTTGTTTGAGAAGCGATACATAAACAGGACAAGAAATGTAGATGGTCCTGCTTGTACAGAAGACTTAATATTTAGCAAGCAAGTGTGAGCTTTATCAGCAGATTTGAAGGAGGAAAATGTGATGGCCTGGGAAATGTTTTCTAGCAACAACGGAAGGGCCTTAGATGCAGCTGTTTTGTAATTCAGTATGCTAATGACTTCGAAGTGACCTGTGCTCCACTGTGCTGCAAATAGATTTCTTTGTATTTGTACACACAGGCTTGTGCTTTCTGGTCCCTAGCCTTATTCATTAATCCTTACTGACGTCTATTATTGAATTTTCCTTCTCTAAACAGTTGACTTCCATCTCTGTTATTAAATCTCCATCCTAGCAAATAGATGAAAATTCGCTTTATAACACAGGCTGGTGAAGACACACACTAGTGACTCAGGCATTCTTGTTTTCTAAAGACAGTACCCCTACCGTTTAAATATATATATATATATTTTTTTTTTTTAGTTGATATTCACATGTGTGTTTAGATCTGACAACAGTTTTGTTCTCTTGGTGAGGGAATTTTTCCTGGAAGGTTACAAAAGCCCATTAATACAAGCACACAATACAGGGCTGAGGAGCGTGCATGCATGAACTACAAGTCTGCCAGCTTTTTGTGAAGCTCTGCAGGGGACAGTATGCTGAAAAAAAGCCTTTCAGGCCCTTTTAATGTAGTTCTGACCTTCCACTCTATATTAAACAGATGACTGGAACCAGAAAGATAGGTCATTGTGATTGCAGTTAATATTTGTAAGGACCAAAGCAGCTCTCAGCCTTTGAGGTAGAAAGGAATCATCTTAAGTGTGAAAATGTATCCTCACAAGAATGGAGAGGATCAAAGGAAGGCCAGCTGGTGCTCGGACATCTTTTCATAACCTTTATTGCAATGCTAGAATACACTAACCTCAATGGGAAGTCCATTCAGTTTGTGTATTTCAAATAGGTAATCTGTATTCTAGTGAAACAAAGGAAGCTAAAAAAGCCCCTTCTCAAAAGGGGGTGGTCGACACAAATTTGCCTATGATTTAATCATATTGGTTTTCTAAAATCAGCTTAGCTTTTTCAATGCAAATATATGAATGTATGACATGCTTATTTTAGAAGTGGCTGAAAAATTGTAAAGTTAGGTACAGAGAGTTCTAGCTGATTCTACTGTGTTTTACTTTCATTTCAGAATAAAGGCCTCTCTGCATTTTAACTTGCCATACACAAAAAGCAGGACACAATATTTCAGGGAAAAAATACACAGAACAATCATAAGCATGAAATCATCCAGGAGGCATGCACATGTGGAGTGATGAAAATGTGATGAAAAGGCCAAGATTAACGTTGACTAGTTTTGAAAACCACCAAAACTTATGCTTGGGTTTCCAGGGAACATCATATCACTGTAAGTATATACCAAATTAGCAACATCAAGGTACAAGATCAATGAAGATGGCTGTTTAGAGGTAGGCTGTTACAGTAAAGTCCCGTGTCCACAGGCTGAGGGCTGTGCTGCCAGATCCAGGCTAAGCGGACAGGGAGAAGCAGAGGGACTATAGGTATAGACCAGAGGTGAGCCCTTCTGCCATGATAGTTTTTTAGATGGGGTCGCGAAGTTCAAACTCAAATGGTTTAGCCATTACTTTAAGATTTGGGTTTCAATCAATCACTTTCTTAATTTGTTCCATGGATCCAGAATGGGGAAATTATCCCTTTACTTGTTGAACAGGAACTTCCAACCAACATTTTGTCTAAAGATTGACACCTATGTAAGAACTGCATTATTTATGGAGATAGGCCTGACAGGAAATTCGGCAGTCAGTCTCTTAATATTGCAAAACACCAAATGGACAAAAGAATACTGCCTTTTCCTACCCAGAAAGTGACGGTAGATGTCATCACATCAGCTGAGTGGTGACTGCAGCCTGTGAAACAGGTCTGAGGGGCACTGAAGTTCTGACAGCTTCAGGAGCTGCAACAACTTCGTTTCAATTCAAAAGTCATTAAAATAATTCCTAAATTCTAAAGCTCAGAAGAAAAGGTATTTAATTTCTTTTTTCTCCAAGTAATTTGCATGTCAAATCTCTCTCCCTCTCTCACACGCACTCTCTCCCTCTCTCTCTTGTCAGTGATGTCTCTCTCAGCAGCTGTCTAGTCATGAATCACTCCTGTCATCTGAAGCATATTTTTAACACTTCTGGACGTGCTCTAAAAGCAAATGCTGTTAAGCAAATAATTTGCACTCTTTTTCCATATACTCTCTTCACTTCCCAGAACCTTTCATAATCGTGATTTTAAAAGCTGGGTCACAGGGGAACCAGGTACTGGAAAATACAACATTTTGTATTTGTGAAAGTATCATAATGTTACATCAAGTTCTCATGTAATGCAGATCTTCTGTCTGACTCGCAAAAGACTTGAAGTTGCCTGAGCCTTGAGAATTTAGCTTCATTAAGATTCATATGAATGTTGCCTTTGGTTTCACTCATTGTAGTCTGCACCCTCTCGAGCTCAAACTTCAGTCTGAGTTTAGGAATTGAGCATACAAAAAGAAAATCACTGTCAAAGCTTAGTTCAGCTGCTGTTACGGTAAAGTAGATTAGATCACAACATGTTTGCTTCAGAGCAGTTGTTTTACGGCCTGAAACGGAGAACATAATCATGGAGCCTGATGAATTATTTGTCTTGTAATGATGAGTTTCGGAGCTACACAAAAAAGGACATTGACCAAAAAGGTTTTGATCTTAAAAGCTTTTCTGCTTTTTTCATCTCTTCTATGGCAGAAGGATGCTCACTGGGGCTTTGGGACCCAAGAATCTCCACTCGGTGCCTGCAAGGCCTTTGGAATCATCCAGTAACAAGTCAAATAGGAAGAAAAGTGTATTTTTTTTTTTTCTTCTCCCACTGGCTAAGTAAGCAACATTTCTGCTAATTTGAATATTTCTCAGGAATACAAATAGTTGAGCTCCATATCCAAATTATTACACTGGTACATGTGGAAACAGAATCTTGATTGTGCCCATCTGGAAAGAACCTTCTGTTTCCACACAAATTGTGGTTTTTAAACACCTAGGACCAAGTCAGTTTTGATTTTTCCAAAGCCTAGGAGTGATAACCCTAACAGATGCTTTTGATGGAAGTCCTAATGCAAGTGTTATGCAAAGAGTATTTGTGAGCCACACACTTACGCTTTGTGTTTGCATCTGGAACTTGTGCTTTTCCTCCTCATTGCTTTGGTGTCACATGCCTTTGTATTTTTTAAGTGCTTAGAAGAGCCCTAGTGTGACAAAATACTAGATAACAATCAAAGTTGGAGATAAAATGACATTGTTTAATGTATTTCTGATAAGGCGTGCTCTCATACATAGACTGCAATATAGATGAGCATCTTGAGGTCTCTGTCCTGCATATATCACTTGTCTTTGTTAGTAACCTAGCTGCACTGGAATCATCAAATATTTATCACCTCTAAAAGTTTTGTTTTCAAAAAGGAACCACCACCAATACTGCCACTATTCAGCAGCTTAATAATAAGATTTGTGCCATTTTCCGTGTCAGAAGTTCTTTCCTCTGAAGGCGTGGTTAGGTAAAACCTACCATTTGAAGAGGCTCGCTCTTGGTACTGCAAGAAAAGCCTGACGTACTGCAAGTGCCTAGAAATCGGAAGTCAAAAAGTATTTCAAAATACTTGTAGCCATTATGTGTAAGTCACATTTGTGATGCTTTGGGTATACCCACATGGTTTTTGAATGTGTGGTTTGTATCAAGTAATAGTTCCTTTATCTTTCCCTTATTCCTCTATGAATTTAGGTTAAGAAATGTATTTCCCCTATGGATCCACTGATTGAAGTGTCTCTCTGACGGAGCATCACCGGTAGGTTGGAGGCAGCGTAACTCCGCGGTGTAAAGCCGTTTGCCCACCGGGTGGCAGTGAGAGCCCGGGTTACACAGGGGATGCTCCGGGCGGCTCCTGCGGGGCGGCCGCTCAGCGCAGAGCATCTTCCCGCTGCACAGCCCGGCCGGCAACCGCGGCGCCAGCGGCGTGACAAACCTCGCTCCTTTATGCTGGGAAGCGATACTGTGATAACTGGTTTGCTGTAGACATCTTTAACAAACTGTAAGGAAATAATTTCTTACCATTAGGCGTATGTTCCAAACAGAGCTGGAGACAGCGCTGCCAACAACAGCCACAATGTCTGTGCTTCAGTCTTGTGGGTGTTGTGATGTGTGATAGACATATCATTAGTTTTATAAGGTGCTTTATAGCCGTGTATTTCATGAACATGTGCTCCTACCTTATGCCTTAATACTTTACAACTGTTCCTCTTGCTGCACATTGTCACACAAAGTAAGGCAGTTCCCTGGCACTGGTGCAGTGGTGCTTTGGGAAAACCTCTGACCCCACAGCAAAGCTCCATGGGCTTCAGGTACCTCATCTTTTCCTGATGCTATTTCACAGAATCACAGAATGGTTGGGGTTGGAACGGACCTCTGGAGATCATCTAGTCCAACCCACCTGCTAAAGCAGGTTCACCAGAGCAGATCAGACAGGAATGTGTCCAGGCGGGGTTTGAATGTCTCCAGAGAAGGAGACTCCACAATCAGTCTGGGTAGCCTGTTCCAGTGCTCTGGCACCTCAAAGTAAAGAAGTTTCTCATATTCAGATAGAACCTCCTGTGCTTCAGTCTGTGCCTGTTGCCCCTCATCCTACCATTGGGCACCACAGTTTTCTTTACTAAAGAAACCCTTGGTTACTTCTTTCACTTAACCTGAAAGGATGCTCAGCACACTAAGTAGTTTTAGCACTATTTTGAACTTACTGGGAACCACCTTTTGCCATCCTTTGGTTATGTGATGCCCACCTGCCAACTCACCTGCTAACTTAGGAAGTCATTCCTCATGCAGAACAAAAGCCTTGGCTTCCACTTCAGGCAAGGATCTGAAAAGTATTGCACAGCTACATGTATTCAGACTGAAAGGGCAGGGATCAGAGAAACCAGTCGAAACATAAACATTGAGAAAGTGTCTGTTAGAACAATTAAAGTATCAGAAAAGTTAAAGTAAGAGTGTTTGGAAGTTGCGGGATCGAAGTTGCTTAGATGTACCTTCCTCAAAATGGGAGGAAAATAGGTCAATAATCAAGAAAAAAGAATCTGAAAGTGGTTCCTTTAAGAGTAAGCAAATATCCTCTTAAAAAAAATGTACAAACCCTAAAATCTAAAAATTAAATGAAAAGTATGGATTTTGGTCCTTATATGTAATTTCCAAGGATGTCCTGATATGAAGCTGCAATATTTGGCTCTGCGGCTTTGGCTGTACAGGTAGATGCGGATCAAACACTGTGATTGATTTTAAACACTTTACAGGTCTGGCAGCAATAAGGGCATCTATAAAGTGTTATGAGTCAAAGAGGATGACTTTGTCAGTACTTTAGCTTTACTACCCAAATATATTTCATTGCTTTACCATTTGTGGTGAGGGTTGTTATCACTATAACTGGTGTTGCCTCGGTGTTACTACTTGTGCCACTGCTGGAAAACAGCAGATTGCCTCATCTGAACCAGGAGGTGCACCCCCCTCTTGCTTTAACAGGCATGATGCTGCTATAGCATTTTCAACTCTTTTCAGCAGTAGTTTTACAAGAAAATCTTAACTAAGTGTAAATGTGTTTATTTTTGTGGCAGTTACTTTTTGAAAGCGTATTGCTTTCCGTGCTTCCTAAGTGCACAGCAGCTGATAACCACAACTACTATGCTTGTTTACCGTAAATATTTTCAATACTCAGCTCTACCTGAACTGTTAATTGCTTTACTAATAGGCAGTTTTGTAATAGAGATCTGTTAAAACACTGTTCCCCGAAAACATTCCAAAACAACTTGAATCAATTATTTTGTAGAAAACAATTACTTTCCAAATATTTTTAATATTTTGGTACTAGTAGTGTCTTGGTAACTGGGTTTTCTTTAAGTAATCTTACTGAGTTATGTACACTGGAGACAGATGTTAAGGATATTCAGGCTCTTTGTTAGATTTGTAAAAGCTCTTAGATGTCTCAAAAATACACCCTTCTGTACCTACCTATGTACAGGTATCCATAGACATATGGAAAAACGTCTTTAAAGGTTGTCTTTCAGCTTCCAGCAGAGAAACACTGACGTTCTCTAGAGTTTGTGTATATAGTATGTTGAGTTGGTTAGAGTACTGAAGGAAAATTTGAAGCATATTTGTCATATATCTGTAGTTCATATCATTATTTATGCTTGACATATGTGTAAGTTTTCCCAAATAAGAGGAAGAGCAAGCTTGATCAGGATGAGATGTCTTTATACAACTGGAATTGCCATTGCACTGTGGTGTTCTGTGGCCATGATGATGCTGGTTTTAAAAAAAAGTCACGTTTGAAACTGATGTAGTTGTAGCCTTAGCAAAAACCGTGTTTTGAACAGGCTTAAACTTTCTCTGAAATTCCATGAGTTTAATACATGGATCCTCTAGAAAATTGTATTGAGTAAGAAAGTAAGTAAAAGCCTCTACAAGTGAAGATCACAACTTTTCCTGAAAAGCAAACATTAAAGACTTAGACTTACTGTCTAATGTCTATACAGATTAAAAGTTATGCCCTGCAGTGGGGAGAAGGCAACCAGTCCCTGCTGCTGCTGCTCCTAGGGTGTTTACCAATTTAACTTCTTTCTATAACAAGTTTACCCACCTTGTTGACCAAGCCTTTGTTGGACTCGAAGATCCTTGTGGGTCCTTTCCAACTCAGGATATTCTATGATTCTAAGAACAGACTACTGGGAAATGACAAAAATATCCATCTGCTCCTCTCTGTGTCCAGTGAGCTGTTGCTTTATGATCTCATGACTTTCTGCACATTCTTTTTTTGTGTTAAGAGGCAGCTGGTTTAAGTTCAGCTGAGCAAAATACAGTTAGGCAGTTGGGAAGGTGCTAAACTGCACCACTCCGGACTTCTGTGTCAGGATTATAACCTGGAGAATGTCACTAACCTACTACTGTGAATTAGCTTGGCCATCCTAACACTCTTGAAAAATGGTGCTTTTCTGTCTCTCAAGCCTCAGGCCTGATTTGCTTTTCTTTTGGAATTCAGCTTTGTCTATAATGGGAAATGGAACAGTGCTTTCAGGATGTGAAGTATTTTTGGAAGCTGCTTGGTACAGTTGTTTGTATCCTCCTCAGGCAAGGAATCTAACATTTGCTGTCCACAGCCTACCCTTAGCCAAGCACGCAAGGAGCTCTCGTCCTCTTCTCTTCCCACAAGGCAGACTTTGCTGCCAGTTCTGATTGAAGACACTGATTCAAGAACCCGATTTATGGAGAGGCCTGAATGTGTTTGGCAGATTTCCTCAGCTGCTGTATGTTAATGCTCAGTGGGAACCCTATCTTTCTGGAATTGCTCCTTGCTCGTCATTTTTATTTTCCATTTTTCACTGAATTTTCATTTTGACTAATTATTTTTCAAATGTGTACGTTCAGAGATTTGATTGATTTAAAATTTGTAAGTACTGGGTTTAGATTTCCTAGCATCCAGAGTGCTTAATGCTCTCAGCTGTAGTTTCCTAAAGTAAATAAGTAATTCAAATATAGTGGTGGCAATCTTTTACAGAATACAAGTAGGTTTTTTTAAGTTCTTAGATCTCTTGCTGTGATGTATCAGTAATCCTGTGCTAATCAACATCTGTGCTGTCTGGATGTAGCTTATCTGGGGTTGCTTTTTTTCAGCTAGCAGAGAAGGAATTATTCCTGTGGCAACCAGACCCTGCAGGGTTAATACTATTTCTTTGAAGTTCCTACTGATATTGCTTGCTACAGCTTTTTGTCATCATTTTTCAAAGTATATTCTCTTGCATGGATTGTCAGTTTAAAGCAACGCAAAACGGGTTACCAGGATAGGAAAAACTCTGCTTTTTTAAAGCTGTGATAAAGCTCTAATCTTACAAATGAGTGTTGATATGCAGAGTGCATAAGCTGTGAATGAATGAAATTTTGCTTTTACAGTTCTTAATAACATGCAACACTTGCATGTGTAAAACCCTTTCCATTCAGGATATAAGACTAATAATATTATTATGTTAATAGCAATACATTTTTAAGCCAAGGGTACCCTTCTGCTATTAGTTAATTAGTTACATGGTTTTACTGCATTCATTGAGTTATACTAGTTCATGTGGGAATGGTCCAAAGCTGTGCCAGGGGAGGTTCAGACTGGACATTAAGAAGCATTTCTCTACCAAGAGGGTGGTCAGACCCTGGAACAGGCTTCCCAGAGAAGGTGATCGGTGGCCAAAGCCTGTCAGTGTTTCAGATGCATTTGGACAATACCCTTAATAACATGCTGTAACTTTTGCTCAGCCCTGAAGTGGTCAGACAGTTGGACTGGATGATCGTTGTAGGTCCCTTCCATCTGAAAATATTAATTTCCTTGCTCCACCCCCCCTGAAAAATAGGAATATAATAGTAAGCACAGCACCTTGCTGTTTGCAGTTCTCTGTTTTTCAGTGTATTGTATTTAAAGCTTTATTAAAACAACAACAACAACAAAACAGTGGAGAGCTGCTGCAGTCTAGGCACCAAATTCGAATAACTTGTTAGTTCCTAAAAGGAAAAATTCATCCTTTTGGTAAATGTAGCTGAATCACCCATGACTTGCTTTGCAGACTCCCTCTTAATTTTCACTTGTTAGTCATCTGGAGCGAGCAGATGTTTTTCACATCCCTCTCTCTTTGTCTTTCAACATTTAGATATCTTTGTAAATAAGAAGCATACTTAGGAGCCATAAAACAACATGTATGAAAACTGCCACAAATGAAATTCCTACAGATTTAGACTCCTCTGTCATTTGGCGGTTTCAGAAAACTTTTCCTATTATGCTGCATCCCTTTCCATTCATTTCAGCTTTTCTTCTCATCATATATTTAAATATTGAAAAACTTTTTAAAGTGCTGACCTAATTTATCGAAAGTGATCATTAATTTCCCATGCCTCAGATTTTAAATGCTCAAATTAAGAGTGGATGTTGACTAGCTGGCTCCCTTCACTTGGCTTTCTTGAAGCCTCTGTTTCCCCACTGAAGACTGGGATATCCTAAAATCACTTGCTGCTTTTGGCAATTTTGATCCAATATCAATTGGATATTGGAGTGAAAGTGAAGTCTTCTTAGAATTCTATCACAAGTACAAATTGAATGAAAAAGCATAGACACAAAGATACAGAGGTTTGCATTTACGTGTATATTAGAAGATGCCTGATTGCGGTTTTTTTGTCCTCTGGACAAGTTCTGTTTGCAGACTGAAATACAGCAAGATCAATGCCATGTGCAAAAACTTAAATGGCAGCTTTTGAAAAATTGTCCCATTAACCTGATGAGTTTCTAATTACAGTAAGATGTAAAAGCTTTTTTCCCCCTTGTTATGTAGGATTTTGTTCTAACAGTTTTTTTTGTAAAGCTTACCCTGCTGTTAAAATAATTTAACTGCAGTGTTTGAGTATAATTTGTCCTACATTTCTTTTGCTTTCTCTGAGGAGTTACATAACTTTTTCATTTCTAATGAGTTTTCCTAAATATAAATTGTGATGTTATATTATGCACCTCTTTTGGCTCCAAACCAATTAATGTGAAGTGGTTCAAGGCCAAAGAGAAGTCTAGGATCTCATCCTATCATTCCTGGTGAAAGGTTTGTTTATGCACTTTTTGTTTTAAATAAATGGCTCAGGGGTTAAGTCAATCTTCTGTTGAAATTGATCTTATCCTTTAAATTCATGTAGTGCTCTAAATTAATAGAGAATCGTTTGGATATCTGCATGACCTTGTGTTACTTAGATGCTGTTTAAAATCCATTTGTCTAATAGCCAAAACATTATTGTGCTTTCCAAAATCAGATAACTTTAGCCTTTCAAATGACTGTTTAAATCATCAGCAGTATTAACCTGGGGAGAGATGAGTAAATGATCAACCTCACTTTACCCCCAAAGCAGTGCCTCCTTGCTGTAGAGTGTATCACATCACTGCTGTCTCGCCCAGTCCGTCTGCCAGAGCTCTGCCTCCTCCTCCTCAGGGCTGGCACCTTTCTGCCCAGCTTAGGAAGCGGTGGTTCTGGTTCCAGGACTAGCAAGAGGCCTGGAGCACAACTCCTCTGTCAGCACTGCCTCTCCCCTCCTCCCCCCAGGCCCTCTTATCTCCCTGGCTCTAGTTTGGCACCTTATCTTCAAGAGATGAACCTGCAGGTCTACAGCTGGTGTGAGGAGGAAAGGTACATAACCTGCCTTGCAGCACAATTTCTCCCTCCTGCTACACCTGCGAGCCCAGAGCGCTGACTGTTGGAGGGAGCAATCCTCCTGGCTTTTGCTGTGCTGTGTTTTATGTGGGTATATCATGGATGTTTGCTTCACCGTTTGAGAAATGTTCCTCTTGAGAATCTGAGTGCCTAGAACTTCCTCTGTCTTGGTCTTATTCCAATGTGTGGACTGTTTTCCTTCTGAAAAATCTTACTTAGATGTCTACATATGAATTCATGATGATTAACATTAGGAACCCAGGCTTGAATAATTGTTTGATGTTTTAAAGAATTTCAGAGCTTTCCAGTGAACATATCTCAACTTTCCCCTGACAAAGAAGAATTAAATCTCCTCCTTTTCAGTGATTTTGAAATAAGATATGCATTCTTCAGTATTAATACCTTTATTTCCATTCAGCAATCCTACAAATCTGACAGTAACTAAAAATCACTGTTTTTTTCATATCGCTGTTCTCTGTCATCAACAAGGTATCTGTTTTGTTTGTGCACAGGTTCACTATCCATTTATCCGTTATCCATTTCATCATGAATTCTGGAGTTGTTCCCACATAAGCCTATCACATATTCAAATCAGAGAATAGAATCCTAGAGGAAGTTCAGTTTTAGCTTACTTGCTGTGGATTTACTGGGTCAGGGAGAGGGACTAAAGGGGCATCATAAACCTTTACGATGTCTGGTGAGGTGAACTCGTGGTTTTATCCTGCGCTAGTAGCCACGCAGCTGTCTCCACCTGTCTGACTTTGCCGTGCATTTTTTGCATCTCCTTTGGTACATCCCTTAATCTGTGTTTCCCTGTTGCTGACTAAGATTATTGGCTTGTTAAAATGGACTAGTGGTTCATGAGCATTTATATAGAATAGAATAATAGAATCATTTCAGTTAGAAGACACCCTCAGGATCATCGAGTCCAACCATAACCTAGCTCTAGTACTAAACCATGTGCCTAAGAACCTCATCTAAACGACTTCTACACACCCCCAGGGATGGTGACTCCACCACTTCCCTGAGCAGCCTGTTCCAATGCCTGACAACCCTTTCCGTGAAGAATTTTTTCCTAATATCCAATCTAAACCTCCCCTGGCACAACTTGAGGACATTTCCTCTTGTCCTACCAGTTGCTACTCGGGAGAAGAGACCAACACCCCCCATGCTCCAACCTCCTTTCAGGCAGTTGCAGACAGCAATAAGGTCTCCCCTCAGCCTCCTTTTCTCCAGGCCAAACAGCCTCAGTTCCCTCAGCTGCTCCTCATCACATCGTGATCCAGGCCCCTCACCAGCTTAATCGCCTCCTCTGCACTCTCTCTAGTGCCTCAGTGTCCTTCTTATGATGAGGGTCCCAAAGCTGAACAAGGTGGTGCCTCTCCAGTGTCAAGTACAGTAGCACATTCTCTTCCCTAGTCCTGCTGGCCACACTATTCCTGATACAAGCCTGGATGCTGTTGGCCTTTTTGGCCACGTGGACACACTGCTGGCTCATGTTCAGCCGGCTGAGAGAATGCTGTTCTTTCTTTGGTATTTGTAAGTAACCTCAGACACCAAAGAGATGGACCGCTCGATGCTTTAGGGTAAATAAACTGCTGGGACACCTGACAAGCAACAACAGGTAGTGCTGCTTTACTTCAGCCAAGTTTGTCCCTTTTCATGAATGCTTATGTTGCACAAGCAATTGCTGCGTTGCACTGCATCAGCACTGTTCCTAATCCTGATTTGGAAACATCAACTGTTAACTTGACAAAGCATGACACATGGTATGTTCAAGTGTTTTCAGCTGCACCAACACAACAAATTGTAATGGCTCCAGAAGAGCCATTTCAGTTGATTGTGTCAATAAACTACAACCCACAAAGAAAAAGGCATGTGGCCAACCTGAACAAAGCATCCTCAAATCACAAATAATAGGTTAATGGTCACAATTTTTGTCCTTCTTTTTAGAAAAAGTATTTTTACAGGAAAAAAAAAAAACCTGTAATATCTAGAGCTTTTGCCTGTGAATGAATCAGAAGCCCAGCCCAATGGCACTTAACCGTTTACAGTATTTCCTTCATTTCCATGTGTAGAACATGTGTGACTTTATTCTTCATACTTCCACTTCAAAATGAGGACTTGGCATGTATTATCAGTTCAGGTCAAAAAACAGGCTGTCCCATGCAATTGGTCTTTCTCCAGCTTCTGTGAGACATAGGCCTACTGTTATTTAAGGAAGATTTCTGCATCATTTCCCGGACCAAGTGCCAGCAGACACAAGCTTAGCATTGCTTCCTATTTTTTCTCCATTAGTTAGTTCATTAGGAAGATCTACATCTGCTTGATGGAAGTGCAGATTTTCTGCTTTCACAGTTAGGCTGATGGTACACACAGTGAATTCTAACCTCACTGGGACCATTAAGGTTTTGGAGTAAGGAAATCAGGGTACAATCTGACTTAATGAGACTAGCTGCTAGGTCAGAAATTCTGTGCACTGCCTGCTTTTCCTGTTGCCCACATACCAGTCAAAACCCATGAGGAGCCATTGTGTTACCTCAGAGATCACTAACATTACATAAAGATTGCTGGCCATGACACTTAAGTGCCTCAGCAAGGATATGCATTATTTGTTAAGCACCTGGAACCTGCTGAGTTAGTCTGTAGAAGGTACAGAGGAGGATGGTCCTTCCCAAAATTTACAATGCCCTGAATAACCAAAGCAAAGTGACCTACAGCAGGAGGCCTGGAGGAAAGAGGTGTGCTAGTCCTGAAGACACATGTCTTTTAAAATATTTTTTACATTGATATATACCTTTTTGCATCCTCAAGGTAGCAACACGTGACTAGGAAGCACGCCAGTTTCCTTAGTCGGTTACTTCATTCTTGCTTCTAAAACCATCAGCAGCAAACTATAGTTGGTTATTTGATATCAGAAATTAAATCCTCTTAGCTGCTCATTTCACATACCTGGCAAATGGACACACGTTACTCACAGGTATTTGTGTGTGCGTATGTGTATGCACATGCACACACACAAGTGTTTTCTGTTATAGTATGTGAGGTGAAACGCACTTAAAATGAAACACACTAAGCCAAGTATTTGTAGTAGTACAGAGTGGCAACAGTGCTTGACAAAATGCCACGTAAGGATTTTTCTGTAAAACCAGAGAACTGGATAAGACTATGCCAGTTTGCCCGTGTTCGTAAAACGCAGATTACAATTAAAGCAATGCACAGTGACAAAGAGAAGAATAACCTACACCATTGAAAGGCTATCCAAAATTCTCCTTTTGTCTACAAGGGACATTAAAACAGAGTACCCTGTGAATATGCTCAAATAACTGAAAAAATAAAAGCCTCACCAGTCAGCTGGGGAATTCACCTCCATGCATCTTAATCTGATACTTCCTTAGGCACACACTTAATACACAATTGCCCATTGCTTTTGACCATCTTCAGCCAACAAAAGGACTCAAATGTAAAATCACAGAAGCTGTAGATGAAAGGACCTAGTCAGTCAATTTGTTAAACCATGTGCTGTGTTATTTTGGCTCCCTATAGTATACTGTCAAATATACTTCTGATCATCACTTGGACTTTTGATGTCATTCGGATTCTGAGTGACTTTGGCTTCACACACAAATGAATGGATTACACTCATCCATCCGTGCGTTATTCATCTGTTCAGTTCAAGAACACTTGCTTGCAAGACAAGAATATTGCCAAAATTAAATAATTAAAGTGCTTCTTGTGTTTTTGAGAAACCCCTTCATTTCCACTTACGGGTCCAATTTTCTGTAGAAAATGAATAACATTTTTTCTACTTAACACACCCAAGTATGATTTATGAAATACTACTCAAGGAAGACAAGCTTATTTTACACTTTATTTACTTGGAACAGAACAGTGACAGGAGAAATAAATGAGACAGACAAGATGATCCATAGTCAGAGACATGACTTGCTTCATGCCACAGCCAGGAAGGGATTCTGGGCCTCTTGCACCACAGACCACTGACCTCAGGAAAAGAGGTGGAATGCATTTTGGATTGGACAACACATACAAAATCAGTATGTATGGGGAGCTAATGACTGAGTGCCAGCCCTATCTGCCAGACACGGGGGTCAAATGCTCTGAAGATGTAAGGCTGCAAAAATAAGGCATTGGGAGATATAAAAATGCTGCTGCCCTTACAATACTCAGAGGTAAATTCACTGTTTCACAGTCCACCTCTTCTCTATTAGTTAAGATCTTCAACAACAAAACCAGAACTGCTTGCTCAGTAATTGAGAGGCACATCAATGAATTTCTACCTTGAAAATGTTTTGTGTTGATTTGGGAGTATTCTATATTTGAAGTAAGCTATTCCATTGTGAGAATGTTTTAAAAATAAGTATTAGCTCACCATTTTCATCTTCCCGTATGTTTACTTACAGCCCATCACTCTCATCTTCCAGTATGTTTACTTGGCTGCCGCACAGGTAGTTATCTGGCCAGCAGTTCAACTAATTGAAGGCGTATGTCCCAGAACTGTGCTGATGACACTAGCATTATCAATGATGTTTATGACAAAAAAACAAAGCCAATGAAGGAAAATCCATTGTTCTGTGCCCTCTGAGAAAGGAGGGGGGAGGGGGGAAATCAATTTTTTGCCAAAGACAAAAACAGAAAAGAGATGACAGGAACCAGAGCATCTTTCTTAAAGAGACCAACCAAAAAATCAAATTATAATTTTAACCTGTGAGATTAAGATTTATTTTTATAGCCACAGGATGTTAAAGAGTCTTGAGTACATTTTTTTCATTAACTCTGCACCAGATTTGCTGAGATTCTCCTATGTGAAGTGGGTGAAATCATGACTCCTATGAAGTCAACAGGAGTTTCTCTAGTGACTGTAATTGAACTCAGGTTTTATTTGCACTCTTAACACCCATTGAAGGGCTTGCACAAGAGCAAAAAAAAAGTAGATGGCTAACATTTTCAGATAAAATAAAATTCTTAGATTAAAAACAGTATTCACAAAAATAATGGGTTGAGATTTGAAAAAAACAAAACAAAACAATCCCACCTTAGTTTTGCTATGCTCTGCATAGAAAAGACTAAATTTCCATTAAAGACACAAACTTCTGACTTGTAGGTGGAAGGACTCACTGCTGAAATCTCTCTGGTATTCTCTATCTACAGACATTATCACAGAATCAGAGAATCGACTGGGTTGGAAAAGACCTCAGAGATCAGAGTCCAACCCTTGGTCCAACTCTAGTCCGTTTACTAGATCATGGCCCTAAGTGCCATGTCCAATCTCAGTTTAAAAACCTCCAGGGACGGCGAGTCCACCACCTCCCTGGGCAGCCATTCCAATGCCTGACCACTCTCTCTGTAAAGAATTTCTTTCTAATATCCAGCCTAAATTTCCCCTGGCAGAATTTAAGCCCATGCCCCCTTGTCCTATTGCTGACTGCCTGGGAGAAGAGACCAATCCCCACCTGGCTAGAACTTCCCTTCAGGTAGTTATAGAGAATGATGATCTTGCCCATTTTAGAATTAGCACAAATTCAGCCACCGATTACCAGTGTCTGGTGGTTTTAAACGCAAAGCAGGAAAGCCAAGTCTGTAACATAGCGGTTCCTAGAATAAGAGCAGCTGTGATCAGGATGGTTTGACTTTTATCTGCAGTTCACATTTGCATCAGGACGGTTAAATATTTCTGTGGACTGACAGGTGAATCCAGAGCACGAGCAAACCTTTAGTCCCTGCCCCTCGTGGAACCAAGAAAAATCTTGTCAGAATGGCAGAATAAACTAACCTGATCTGAGAGCAAGATAATTCGAAATAAGAATTGCAGTCGCTTTCAAGTTCTTTATTCTAATTGTTAATACTTTACACCATTTTGCCAGTAATTTGTGCTCACTCAGAGCACAGACTGGAAAAGAGGGGCTGCTCATGCTGCCATCCGTGAGGAGGCTGGTTGGTGCTGAAGCACAGAACCGGCACAAGGCTGAGCACCCCTCTCCTCTCCCTCTCCTCTCCTCGTCTGCCTGCCATCCAAGTCACTTGTTGCATCGCCCACAGCGGTTCTCCCTCCACACGCTGGAAAGCGATGCACCTGCAGATTACAAAAAAGCATGTTGGTCGCCTTGGGTTATAGGAGACAGCCCTGTGAATATGAATCATTCTTTATTTTTCCCCAAGACAGAGATCATAAGATGTCCTCTCCCACTCGGGCTGCAAAGCCCTGCAATACGCATTTACCTTGAAGTGACGCGAGCACCGGCTCCAATATTCGCTTCCCCCCACCCCGTTTTACAGAGAGGAGACTCGGTCTCGCTGTCCTGACGAGCACGCTCGTTCTCTCCCTGCAGGAACGACTGAGGGAAACAAGGAGACGCGCTAAGGACGAAGCCAAACGACCGGTACTGAACCCCCGGCTACCCGTCGGCCAGGGGGGTGAGGCCGGGGCCGGCTCTCCATCGCGGTTTTCCCGCCTGAGGTACCGAGACTGACTCCGCCGGGGCTCCCCTGGGGCGCGGGCAGCCCGGCCGGGAAGCCCTACCTCAGGGAGAAGGGGCTGCCGTGCGCGGCAGGGCGGCGGCCCCTCGCCGGTAGCGCAGGGCACGGACAGCCGCCGGCACCGTACCCGGCCTCCGCCAGGGGAGGGGCGCGGAGGGCGGTGCGTCCCGTCCCCCCGCCGCCTCCTCCTCCACCACCTGCTGCCGCTGCGCCAGTAGCCGGCTGGGGGGAGCCGCCCGCCTCATCCCCGCGGGGCCCCTTTGTGCCGCTGCTCCAGAGCTGCCCTCAGCCAGGCGGCGGCTGCGTCACGGCCCAGGCGCTGCGGCCGCCCAGAGTCACCCCGCGGAGGCAGAGCCGCCACCTCGCTCCCCGCTCCGCCATTGCTGCGCGGGCCGCGGCCGAACGACGCCTCACCGCCCCCTGAGGAAGGGCCGGGAGCCGCGGCGGTGAGTGGTGGGGCCGCTGCCTCACACCTCGCCGGCCCTTGCGGAACGGCTGCGAGCCGTGGCGGCGGCGGCCGCCGGCCGCGGGGGCATTTGCCCCTGTGAGGGGAGAGCCACGGTGGGGCGCGACGGGAGGGGGGCGCGGAGGGTCCCCCGGCCACGACCCTGCTGCGGGGGCGGCGGGGCTGGGCTGGGCGGCGAGGGGTCGGGGCGGGGAGCGGCACCGGAGCTCTCCCGCTGCGGGGCTGAGGGGCGATGGCGCACCGGGGCCGTGCGGGAAGCCATCGCGCGGATCAGGCTAACGTGTCGGAATTTGGGGTGCTTTAGGTTTATTGGTGGTTTGTGTGCTTTTTTCTTTTTCTCTTGCCTTTTTTTTTTTTTTTTTAACTTTGATAATAAAAGCTCTGGCCATCGTTCTTATTCCCAAAACGCCAAAATGTAACCGAATCACAGAGACAAATGCCTTTTTTTTTTTTTTTTCCCGTTTCATAAGATATTTCGGGTTTCTCGGGTGGTGGGGACAGGTCTGGTGCATCCCGAGTTTCTGACGTTTTGCATTTCTGTGCGTGTGTGGCTGTGCGTGCCTGCAGAAAATCCCTCTATCCTGGAAGAATGGTGAAACTGGGGAATAATTTCAGCGAGAAGAGCACAAAGCAGCCCCTTTTGGAGGATGGATTTGACACCATCCCCCTGATCACACCCTTGGATGTCAATCAGCTCCAATTCCCACCTCCTGATAAGGTACAGTAGGCTTTAGTTTCCACCCTGGAGAATCACACCCAAATCTCAGGCAAACAACAAAAGAATAGGTTATGTGTAACGAGCGGCTTAGAAATGGGAAGAAATATGGGGTGTTTCAGGGCATGCTGGTTCCCTCTGGGGAAAAAATTAACAGTTAAGCTGATGAAAACCCAGTAGTAGTGATTTGCATTATAAAGTAGTGGGAAACGTTAGCAATAAGCTACATTGCATATAAGCATATATAGATTTCATTGCTGCTGTATGAAATATATAAAGATACAGATGCAAGCAAGAGGCTTCTCTAGGCTCTATTGTCATAGCCCTTCCTATTCGGTATCTTTCTTTTTTTGTATCTGGAAGGTACTGTGTATTTTCCATGAATTTTCCTTGTCCAGCAAATGCATCCCTAATGGGGGAATAAAGCACTGCTTTACTTCTCTGCAAGATGTACGTGTGCGGACTGGCCACAGAGAGAAAGAACTTCCATGTTTTCTGTGTGCTTCAGTAGGAAATAAATGCTAGCCCCAGACAAGCTGAAATAATGAGATTAAAACAGGCCACTGAGTTTTCTCCTTGGCAATTTACTTGGTTCAAAACCCAGCAAATAGATGATTCAAATGCTCTGTAGCTGGAAGGGGACAGTTCAACGTGCTGCTTACAGGTTGGAAGGGAAATGTGCATCCTGCATTCTTCGTTACGTGGCTTGATTACTAAGGATTTACTTTTAAGGATTTAGGAAGGTGATGTGATAGCCTGTAAATATGTTTATTCTCACAATATAGAATTCAGTAAGTGATATTACAGGTAAGGATACAGGTAAGGTAGTAGGATATTTTTTCAGATATTTCAATACCCTGTTTTTTCAGTATCCTATTGTAGTAGGATGTTTACTTGCACATTTCTCACATACACATCTGGCAAACAAGCTTTGCAGTCTTTGGAACACACAAAATTTAACTGGAAAATGGTCAGTAGTATCTTCATGTTGATTTTTATTTTTGGCATTGTGTCTCTCATGAGCTCAATTCTACTTCTAGATAAACTGACAGCTCAAAATAATTTGCATAATCTTATCTTGGGGTAAAGAATTTTAGCTTGTTAAATTTGCCTCAGTAGAGTGTTGCTTGTAGGCAACGCAAGTGAATTTGTGACCTCCATTTTAATTGCTATCAACATCATTCTGTGCTGTGTGTGGTGACCAGTTGGCAGGCATAAATGCAATAAGCCATAACAGCTGTTAGAGAGCCTGAGGGTCCATTTTCTGCCCTTGGTTACATGGGTGTAAATGTTGTAACTGAGGGCAAAATTGCACCCAAAGGCTTTCAAACAAAGTCTTACTGTGTCTGATATGCCTGCCAACTGGTGGCTGGATATAACAGTTTACCAAGGCCTAAGGTCCAAAGGAATTTGTTACTGCACTGCTGAGCAAAAGTCTGAACAAGGGAGCTGTGTAGTAATGGGTTTAATTGGAGCAGAGCCTCTGTAGTGAACCCAGGAGGTTCTGTGCCAGCCTGATTGCTCCTGCTGGAGTGGGGCAGAACTCCTCCCACCTTCACAACATTTGCTTCGAACAGAAGTTCAACCAGAATGAAAGTACAACTAGACGAGAAGCTTAAATGAAAGAATATTTGCTTGGCTCTTCTACTCTTTCCACTGTCTGTTTTTATATTAGCTTTCATTTCCTTTTGCAGACATAGAGGGGAAAAGAACCATCATGTTTTTATTGGTCCTATCGGCTTCTTTCTGTGACTGCCTGGTTAGTCGTGTCAGTGTGTCTTCACTGGTTGCTGCAGACTCAAAGGCAATAGTAGAGCAACTGATGTGAGGAAAAGAAACAGTATAAAGTCAGGACTGACACACAGATCAAATTGTGAAGTAGGAAGACACTCATGTATAATGAATAAGGAGTACATACTTCATATATCTATGCTTATTATTCACTTACAAGGCGCCAGCATGGCAGTGAAGCATAACTTCTTGAACAGTAGTGACTGCAGCACTGAGAATTTGATGATTTTGACAGCTTCTAAATTAAAGGGATGAACTGATTTAAATTCCCATTTAGGTATGTTAAACAAAAGAAGACATTACATAACCAAGCAGTTAGAACTGTATGTTCAGTGTCAGCTGAATGTGATTTGAGATTATGCAACATAAAGGGGGAAGAGGGGAAGTAAAATATTAAAAACCATTCCAGAATCTTCAGACAGCTTATTTCCATGCTGATGTTTAGCAAGCATGAAGTTTTATAGATATAATTGTTACCTTATTAATTCTAGCTGAAATAAGTTTAGAGACTATGTCCTGCATGTATGTGTATAATGCTGTAAAAGTGTCTAATAAGCTTTGTTGAGTCTAGGTACAGTTACACATTCTAGATACCCCTTCACAGGGAAGTGAGGGGAACCCAAAGCTTTAATTTCAGTACCTGGCTACCTGTGAATATCACAATCTTAATTTCAGAATAATGTAGTTGCTATTGATACCATGGGTTGCTCTAAAGATAGAATCTGTTTCTAAAAATTTAAAAAGGTCTAGATATTTATTCTTTGGAACAACAGAGAAATTTGCTCAAATCTTAATAGCACTGTCAGTACGATAAACTGCACCCTGCCTTGAGAGTGATACTTTGATAAACATGATGAAAAAATGTAGAAGACAAAAATGAGGCAAATAGGTTAGGTATGTGAAAATGTTGTGCAGTTAGAATGCCTAGGAGACCACTAGCAATATGATTGACATCATGAATATTTTAGGAATACAGGTAAGATGCTAAATAGTGTAGCTGGGGGCAATAGCTCATAGCAAGGAATAAAATCAAGTTAAAGAGCCTTCGGTGTTTCAAGAAATCTCATTAACACAAGCATTTGTCTGCGTCTTGCTGTTTGCAGCTGATAATTCGTAAGTTAGATGTTAAAAATAAGAGTGCCAAGAGCTTTAGTCTAGCACATAGTGCATAGCACCTGGGCGCGTCATTTGACTTTTAAACTCAAAATCCTGCTGTCAGAGAACATGGCTGCTGGTGGCATCACCATCTGCTAGATTTCTATGGACACTCTTTGATAGCAGTCTCATCCTATTGGTCTCCAGTTGGAAATCCCATTAGTGGGATCTGCTGAAGCAAATGGAGGTGGCTATTTTCAAACAAAGTGGGAAGCTTCATGGTTTGGATTTGAACTAAGTAGATGCTTGCTTAGCATAGCAGCACAGGACCACCGCAGCTGAAAAAAATGAACAAGTATTCCTGTAGTTCCATCAAAACCACTTTGAGGGATAATTTTGTTGATGATTACTGTGCAGGAAAAACAACTAACAGCTTACAGCTTCCAAAGAAGGATTAGACAGAGTGGGGGAAAAAGAATACTGTGCTAGATGCACTTGTAAGCAGGTAAAATAAGAGTTATTGAATAAATAAGATTCCTGTGGTTAGTTTCAGCTGACAGCTTTATTTTTTTTTTTTTAATTTTTTTAAAGGTTGTGGTCAAAACGAAAACAGAATATGAACCTGATCGCAAGAAAGGAAAGTTCCGTACTCCTAAAATAGCTGAATTCACAATCAGCATCACTGAAGGGGTTTCAGAAAGATTTAAGGTAAGCAGTGCTATCTGAAGACATTAATGACTTGGTTGTGCTCACAGAAGTGCTTAAAATCAGTTGCTGATGGGAGTCAAAAGTGGCTATAACTAACAGTGGCTGTTGGGGATATATATAGACATGAAAAAAAATTCATCTTGCAGTAGTTCAGTATTTGGCAATTAGAAGCAAAAGCAAATATCGCAGATATATTGCTGTAACCTCTCACTGGCAGATCAATTCAGAAGGCGCTTCTGTCAGTGTGTGGGTTTCAGAATGTGGCTGGCCAGGGTCTGTGGGCTGCACACAGGTAGCTCTCAGGGCATGGATAAAGCTCCTGTTAGGGTTTTAAGGACTCAAACCACAGGAGTATTTGTTTTCTTTTTG
The DNA here is from genome assembly GCF_036013475.1 of Columba livia. NCBI lineage: Eukaryota > Metazoa > Chordata > Aves > Columbiformes > Columbidae > Columba > Columba livia. Next base: position 14,264,921 of record NC_088605.1, on the reverse strand, counting down.
GCTTTTTATTTTTCCTCATGGCCAAACCATTCTCTTAAAAGCACTGTCATTGTTGATTATATATTTTTTTATAGTTAAATGTATGACTTGGCAGCTCAGGAATGTATACCAGAGCTTTTTGCTGTCAGTGTTCATGGTCCAGTTGTATCTTATGGCTTGGTGACGACTGTTAATGGCAGATGGCAGTTCAGCAAGAATCTGACTTACATTTACTCTTTAATTTCTAGACCCCTGTTACTCCCTTCAGTAGTCCCAGAGGAAAGCTGGGAGCTTAACTGGTCCAAGGATTTAATTCCTTTACCCCTTCTCACTGAAGGGTGGGTTTTCTTGCTCTGTAAGTAAAGCAAAGCAGGGACGTTGATACTTCAGCTCATGCTTTCCTACCTGTTCTCCTAACAAAGGAAGACTACAGCTCTTCAGTGCAGCTAATGTGGCATCTTACCTAAGGATGCCAAAGCATTTTTAAACAGCAGGAAACCACACTGTTCAGTGCACAGGTACAAAAACATTTGGAAAGCCTAACGTTTGGCATGAGGGAAAAATACAGAGTTACAGTAAATATGGGGAGTCTCTTTATATTGCGCACTTATAACCTCTGCTTTGTGGTAGGAGTTTTAGGGCATACCCAAAGTTTCTAGTTCTGTTGTACGTGTTCTAAAAGCTGCCCAGGCCCAAGGCTACCTTTGGAAGTCTGTGTACAGCCCTCTGTGAAATTGAAGCATGCTGAACAAACAATGTGAAGGCTCTAGGATGGTTAGATGCCTTAGGCTACATTTGCAAAGGAACTTTTCAGGACAAATGTTTTAAGTGCGGGTCACCTGGTGGAGTCTTCAGCCATACAGTGGAGCATGTGGGTCCCTAGTAAGCTGTGTGGTGAAGCACCCCAGATGCTAGTAAGGGATGTTATGGAGTCTGGCAGGGTTTACTAAGGAGGTAAGAAAGCCAGTTCCAGTTTTTCTGTTCCCGTTTTGGAGCAAGGACATCCCATCCTTGGATGCTACATTCCCACTGATGTTCTGTCTTTCTCCTCCTGGCACCATGGTACCAGTCCTTGAGAGTAATCCCCTTCTTCTCAGGTGAGGCTTGTGCATGTTATAGTGTTGTGTAAGGTGCAGATGGACAGCTCAGAAAAAGGAGGTCTTAGCTCTGTCTTTTATGTGTGTCCTGGCCACACTAAGGTGATCCATAAATGCTATTACATAGTAGAACAGCAAAGGGAGAAAGTGGTTAGTTTGAGTATCCTGCTAGGACTTCAGTTCCAAGCAACTGAGCAGAACCTATACCTGAACAATTCTGCATTTATCCACCAGCTGTAGGTACTAAGGGATTTCATTGCTTGAACATCAAATTGTAGATGAGGAAGGGTTTTGAACACGCATCTGAATGTTTTGCACATCTCTTTGTAGATCTGGGTTCCTTCTGTCTTTTTTGGAAGAGCTGAGCAAATGAGACCTTGCTGAACAACAGATAGACAGCTCGTGCTGTTGGGTACTCTTTTCTAATTTGTGTAGCTGAACAGTTAGAAGCCTGAGCATTTTTGCGTTGCGTTTTTATGTACCTTTGGATGGCATACTTAAATAAAATGTCTTTTAGATATTACTTTATGATGATCGCTCTGGGATTAATCTCATACTACAGGGTTGCTAGGTTTTGCTGCTAGGTAACTACTGCATCAGAGAGAGGTTTCAGTAAGATTTGGTATCTCTTGGGAATTGCAGGGTGATTCATGCTGGCTTTAAGTCTAGGCTTCTGAAGAAGAGTGTGGGGGTTGATCAATCAGGGAAATTGTGGTTCAGTTAATTGAAAACAATAGTTTAATGCAGAACATCCAGGTCCTAAAAATGTCCCTTAATCTCTATATAACAGTTTTAGAATTGAATTATGCTGCTTGCAACATTTTAAAGAGAACTGACTGGTTTTCCAGAAGGGATGATTGTCGTATTCACCACTTCCAGTAGTAAATATTGCATTAATAATTGATGAAATTTCATAAATATGTAGATGAAAAGTACTGATAGTGTGAGGTTTTTCTCCTGGGTCCTTATTAATTGTGAACCATCATGTTAACTGCTGCTGTTGATTCTGAGAGAGTAATAGGATATTTGTTTGAAAATTAAATATTTGCTGTAATTATGAAATGCATTATTTAACTGGTGAGATATTGACTTTGGCTTGTGTTCATGAAAAAAGCTTCAGATGCCATTTTAATGACTTTAATAATGTACATCACCGATGCATAAGCTTGCCACAAGACACAGCCCAAATGTTGTGCTAAAAATAAAAAAAGTCAGTCAGTCATATTTACAAATAATTCACATGTGTATTCTAAGATGTGCTTCTTAAGTAAGGACAAAGCAGATTGCATTTTTGGGATTCAGCAGTGCAGATCATCTAAAGCTGTTCTTCCTGAGAAATTATACATTATAACAAATGAAGCAGCTCCAGCATGTGCGTATGTCATGTAGATCATTTGGTGTTTTAGCAGCTGGCTGAATAAGAAATTATAAAACATATTTTCTGCATTCAATCCACATTACCACAGTTATTACAACAGAGCTGAGTATGTTTACAAAGAAAACTGCAAGTATAATTTTCCTGTATGAAGCTACATTCTGAATTCAAATCAGAATATGTCAGAAGAACGTGAAGACTTCCAGATTCTGAGAACCCTGTTGTCTTAATTAATTTGTATAGCACTAACCACACCAAAGAAGATGTGATTTTTTCACTGAAGATTATTTTTCCTTGAGAAAAGGAAGTCGTGCTTTTGTTCTTTGACCAGTATAAGCTAATGGGTGGAGTTGGTCCTTCACATCTGGAAAGCAACTTTGAACGAGGCAGCTTTGTTTCTCCTTCTGTCCACTGTACAGAACAACACAACGTGGCTGGACGTGTCATTTCAAAGCAGTCTAATGAATCAGGACATAGGAAGCTATTGTGGGAGAAAATTGATGGTATCAGTTACCCAAGGCCAAACCTTTGCCTCCACCATTGGCAGAGCAGTGGGATTTTGTAGTGGATGTCTGTTCTGACACCCGTTGAACTGGGCTACGGTTGACAGTTGTGCACAAACACAGCTGTTTAAAAAATGTTTGCAGTATCAAAGCATGAGATATTTTTCTGTCTTTGGGGAAACCGGAATGAAGAACATTCAGAAGTATTTTGAAAACAAACACCTGTGTTTCCAAATAAATTTCAAGCCCTTAAATAAACCGAGGCTGTGGTATGCCTTAAACCCTTTGGTTCTATTCAAAGGCAATTCAGTTCTTCAGACTTTATCCTTGACATTTCTATGTATGTTGAAGTTCAGTGCCAAAGCCTCAAGCTTATTTCTGTGGTAAGACCATATGGTGCAAGCCATGTGCTATCAAAGTAGCAAGCAGTTGTTGAAATGTCTCCATGAGGTTATGGAAAAGGAAGTGAGACTTCCTTTCAAAATCAGTTCTTGCAGTTTTACCTGGCCATTTTAAGGCTGAAAAAAAAATGTATGCAGCTTACATTTAAACATTCCATTTTTGGTCTGTCTTAAAGAGGTATTCTTTAAAACGTGTTTCTGCCTCAAGACTTGTTTGCCTGTTGTTCTTGGTAATGTCAATGATTATTATTGCTGTAAAAATAATCAGAGACAAGGAAAATACTTCTCAGGTTCTATGTGATTACTCTGTGTGTTGAGTACCTCTTTGCTCCCCCTTACAGAGTCTGTTAGGTGCGTGAGATGTCAGCTGATTCCTGCGCAGGATATGGCTTCTTTCAGTATATTCTGTGCCTGTCACATAGTGCTGACAGGTACTTACTGCCATGAGTAGTTCTGTTTTCTTCAGTAGAACTACTCACAGGGTTAAAGTTGCTCACAAGTATAAGCGTTTGCCTGGCTTTGATTTCTTCCTTTATTACTTCAAGAAAAAATAAAAGAGATTCTTCTTTCAATATAACTGCTATTTTAAAACAGTTGATGTAAGTGAAAGCTCTGCATGGCAACTGTCGTTTTTCCATTTTTAAAAAAAGTTTGATAATTCCCTGATACGACATTGTCAGTCCTCCTGCTAAATTTTTGGCTAAAAGGAATTATTTTACAGTTGGAGCTGGAAGATTTAAGTAAAGTAGATGGCTGACAGCACCTCCCCTGCTCTGCTTTAGGTGTCCTCTGCCATTGTATCCAACCAAAATCCTTTTCTTTGAGCAGAACCAGGGACACTAGTGACACGGAACATATTTTGGGTCTCTCCAGATGTAACACATAGCCTTTCCTCTTCTGTAGTAACCTTTCCAGCCTTTCTCTTGGCCTCAGTAATATCGTCTGGGTTGGTATGGGAAGGTAACAATTTCTTAGGGCCACAGGGTTTCTTGAACTTCTTCCTTACATCTCTGTAGTTAAAAAAACTAATATATGGTGCTGTGTGGTGGAAGATGGGAACACTGTTGTGAACAGCTGTGTTAAGTCACAGTGCTAGACTCTCAAGGCCACTGCCTTGTTAACCTGTTTTTGTCTAACAGTATCTCCCTCAGGTTTCATTAATCGACTCCCTTGCAGGCTGGTTCTTTTCTCTTGCACTGTTGCTGTTAATAAGCACTGGGTCTGTAGCTTCTTTTTACTTACTGTCTTTCATGAATCTGTCTGCCTTTCTAGCTGCTCCTGCCAGTCATCTCCAGGTAAGCATCCAAGCCAGTTCTCCTCTTCTCTTTGTTATCTCTGAGAAGGACAGTCTTCTGATTTCTGCTGTTTTTTCTGTACAGTCTACCCCAAAACTATCATCATTGAGCACAGAGGTTTGATGGGAATGTCCTGATGAAGAAGATGAGTTTAATAGATAGATACCAGTCATATAGCTAAACCTGGCATGTAATGCTAGAAATACTGTCCTGAAATGAGGCACCTGGTTGTCTTTTGAGTCACTCATCATCTTGTATATGTATGTATGTTCCCATAGTGTGTGTGGGAAATTTACCACGTTGTTCTGTGCAATTCGGATTGCTCTGTGAATGAATGAGTCAAACGTTGCATCTATAGATGGGAATGTTCCTTTCTTTCATGTTGCCATTTACTTCAAATCAAACGTTTCATGTTCCTTCAGTGCACCGTTTCACATGTATCTTTCATGTAAACTTCTAGGGACAGGCCCAGAAATAATTTTTGAAAAGCAGGAATGTTAGGGGAAGTGGAGAGCTGATTTGAGTGTTCTCTAACACACTGGCAGAGGGCATTGTGTACCTGGAGATGCAGGATTTTAGTGGAGAGAGGTGAAATGGAGGTCACGGCCATTTGCAGGGAAGTCAGTGTGATGTTTTACAAATTGTAGTCTGTGAGATGTAGCCAGACTCAATCTATTGTAATTACAGTCTGCTTGCCTAAAATTCTCTTGGAGTTTAAACTGGATCGCAATAATCTTAATTTCCTGTCCTAAATGGTTGTGCAGAGTTGCTGTATTTCATCCCAGAGGGCTTTGCATTTCATACTGGTGAGCAAAGCATAAATTGGTTGTAAATCACTTCAGATGAAAGGTGCTCTGTAAATGTATGTCTTTGCTCTTTTTGTTTGGTGCTAGCACCAAGTCTGTGCCCAGCACTTCACAGGCAAATCAGAAATGAAAGTTGTGTTCCCAAGAAGCTGCAATTCAAATAGATAATGCACAGATGTAGAGTAGAGATGAGATGTGACCAAGTGTCAGTGATTGAGTAGTGAAAATTACTGCATGTCTTGTTAGTTCCACTTTAGTTCCACTTCTCATCATAACAGGAATGTTCCTTGGTGGGTTTGTGTGCTGAAAGGTGCGTGATGGAAGGAAAAGCATGAAGGCAGGCGGTGCAAACCAGCACACTGAGAGTGGGCTAATAAAATAATTTCCATCAAGAGGAGGAGGCAGGATGGGAAAGGTGGAGATTGAAGGCAGAGAGAAAACAGATGGCATCTGGGCTTTAGTGGGACAGTGGGATACAGGCAAAATGGAAGAAGATGGAGCCAAGAGGAGCAAAATGGGAAGACTTGTGGATGCCTTGAAAAACAGGGCTTGTAATTTGCTCAGAAAGGGACTGGAGCCAGAAAGGGATTTGAAGAGAAGTAGGCGTGGTTGGTGCAATTGATAATTCTGCTGTAATACTCTGGCTTGATTAAAAGGGGAGCATAATAAATGTTAACAGAGTGAGGAGGGAGGAGACTGCAGTAGCAAGGCAGAGGAAAAACAGCTTGCAGTGTTCTGCAGCTGTAGCAAAGTGGGATGGAGAGATTGGGAAGATGTAACAGGTTGTGATGGTAAGGCTTTATCACGAGCTGTTTACATGTTAGTGTAGTTGTCAGATCTGGTGAGTTTCGGCTAAATGCTTACCGTCTGAAGACAGGTGTTTTTGCTGTGAGTACACTTAGTTCATTCATTAGTCATCTCTCATTTTGATTACTGCAATGGCTTCTGGCTAGACATTGTCCTTCTTCTGCTCTTCACTTTCAATCTATTAAAAGATCTGCCACATACATAATATCTTGTCATCTTTTCTGTTCATATAGTTTTGTTGCCAGATCCCCTTAAAACCAGCTTGAAAGGACACTCTCAAGATGAAAACAAAGCTAGACTTTGACTTCCTAGTTAAAAGAAACGGTTGTTTGTGCTATCTTGTAGTTAGATCATAACAAATATTTTAAAAGCCCATCACTCCTGCGGTGTGACAGGCACCTTGGAATTCTGCAGGATGCAGATGGCTGTGAGTGATCATAGTAATTCAGAAGACTCCTGCTCCCCCTTTGTGTGGTCCTACGCTCAGCCAGCTGGCTGACACGAGAAGACATTCAAGATTTTCTTCTAGAAGGATGGAGAGTGCTGCTTGTGTGTGCATTGCATCCTCTCCTACCTGAATAAGGAGGGCAAGCTGCTGCCAGTGCCCCGGTACAGAGAAGAGAAGAACTTCTGTTTATAGTGAGTGTGCATAGTTGCCCTCAAAGAAAGCAATAAAGTAACAACATGGTAGCGCTTGTGGTCTAGAGCAGCTTGTTGCTCTCTCTCTTGCCGTGGTTTTATTTCTGAAAGGCATCGGGGAGGAGAGGGTTCAAGGTGAGGCAGGGAGGTAGGGCTGTGCTGTGTTGCTGGCAGGGGAATCTGACTGCTGCAAGGTCAAGAGTCAACCTGGGGATCTGACAATTGTGGACCATCAGTGGGTTATTATGAGAGTGGAGGAAAAAGGCTGTTAGAAGGAAGAGAAGGATTTTGAGCTTATAAAGGAGAAGTGGGTCGAATTAACAGGTGATTGGGATCACACTGGAATCCAGTGATGGATTTATTTCCTCTGTGTCATTTTCATGTGCAACTGTCCTTTATCTGAATTGAAGTTACTTGTATCCTGAAGTGTGGTAAGAAAAGGGAGCTTTTCTTCTAATAGGAAGGAGACAAGAGCTTACTTGATGAGGGATTTGCAAATGGAGTGTGATTGCAAATTATTGGAGATAATGAGAATAAAAATGTACATGTTAATACTGAATAACATTAGGAAATACAGTGAGAAAAAAAGATTCCATGAGAACGATGAACAAGGAGCCCTGACAGCATTTCCCAGTGTTTTACTGTGTGGCAACGGAAGAACCATGCTGGACGTGACTTGAACGAGCAGTGAGAAGTCACAGCTCCATGCAGGTCACTGAAACAGGTAAATGCTCAGTGTCGCAGCATGTCTGCCCTGAGGCTATGGCTCTGCAACTTGCCAGGCTCCAGCAATCTGTACAACACTGGGCTTTTGACCTCTTTAAGAAAATAATTACTTTCCAAAACAGTTTCAGAGCCTTGGAGGGAGTGATCCTGCAGTGATTGTGGAAATGCAAATATTTTTCTATCGTCTAATTGGCCTCAGCTACAAAATAGCTTGTTAGCTTTGCAGTATGTTCCTGAGGCCCCATTTGTATGTCAAAATGGTTATGACTGGGAAATAATGTTATAATTCTACTATTCCCTGCTAGTGTGATGGCCAGGGAATATGGTTGAAAAATATTCTCAAGTCTCAAAGCATTTTAAAGCATTTTAAACTGCTACACCTATCTGTGGAGGAGACAGATGTGAGCTGAGTCGATCTGTGCCATAGCAATTGTTTGCTTGGTGTCTGTGTCCCATGTCACAAGCCTGTACTCCTAGAGAGAGCAGCTCTTCTGCAAGGCTGTGTAGAATATATCTTGTAGGGTGTGGGAAGCCTCAACAATAATTCCATCTGGATTTTATCTTTTTCTGTCCCCACTTCCTAGTCTCTCTTGTCTGTTTCTTCTCTCGGGGAGAGAACAGTGATTGCCAGAGCAGAAGGAACGGGATAACATACACTATGAGTCTGTTAGAAGCGAATGACCCAAAACCTGCAACTCGGACAGGGCCGTGTGTGTGTTGCAGAGCTGCTGGGCAGGCTGAGGAGTGCTCCTTCCTCATGCTCCACCATTGCTCAGCGCAGCTGGAGCTCTGTTGGAGGAAAAGGCCTCGGGCCCATGGCCCCCCAGGCCCGCAGGGCTGTGTCCTGCTCAGGCGCACGGGCATGATCCGTGGGGCAGGTGGACCCTGGGCACCTGCACATGGGTGCAGGGTGAGACTGGCAGTGTGTGGACTTGCCAGGAAGGGGTTAGGGAGGTGGGACAAGGAGCCCCAAGGGGGAACTGCAGACTTTGGGAGAAAGGTCAGTTTTTCTAGAGCCTGGTGTTCAAGGAGAATTTTGGTGGGAGAAGAGAGAATGAGGCTTGTTACAATTATGGGAAGGGGAAAACACTGGAAGATGGGATGTGAGGTGTGTGCCAAGCCAGAGAGGATGAAGGGCCTTGTATGTGTGTGGGGGTGGGGTAGCTGAGGAAACATGGGAAGGGGCTCCAAAGAACCGCAGAAAAGGGAGAAGCCTCATTGAAAACATGTGAGAAGGGTTGAGCTGGGGCATGGCTTGGCCAGGATGGGAGGGGGTTATGTTGTTCATTATTAAACTGGGCCACAGAGAGTGACCAGAAAGGAAAATGTGCTTTATCTCTTGGATTCATGGGGGATATACTGAGACACGGGACATGTGAGCACAAAATATGAGGTTAGCAAGACAAGAGCAATCTATTCCTGTTAACCTTTGTGTATGCAAATGAGTAATAAATGTGGGAAAAGACTAATTGGATTTGAAAATTGATGTCAGTGTGAGGTTTTTGGAGGGCGATTATTATTTTTTTGTTGTAATCCAGTGACTGTTCTGAGAAACCGAAGATGTTGCTGTTAACCAGAAAGGTCCTTTGCTTCATGTCTCATTTGTATTGGCATTTTTACTGTAATATCTACATTTCTTCTGCTAAATTATGTTCTGATCTGCAGTTCTCCCTGCGTCTCTTCCATCCCTCCTTTTTTTTTCTTATTTTCCATCTAACAAAAATCCTTATAAATCCTTGGTTTCAGCAGCACCTGATACTCGCCAGCCTTGTTTCAGCCAGGAAATTCAGCACTCACTGTTGTCTGCCCATGGACAAGTTTGCTTCCCCGGTATAAGTCCCTACAAGTTCATTTCAGTCCTCAGTGTATTCACTGCTGCACATAGTTTGCAGTGTTGCAAATCCTGTTAGTTCTGGGGTTTATGATAAAGGGGGAGTGTGTGGTGGTGGTTTTTTACCAAGAGGCAAAGCTACAATTTTTTTTTTTCTTGCTTTCTCAAATACAATTATTCTTGTTTGCATAATTGACACTGATGTGCCTGAGTTCTTTTTTTAGGAGGTGTATATAGCTGGCTTAGTCATCTCCCTTCAAAATTTTCATCATATTGTACTTTGTTTAAATTAATTAATTGCATTATCATGTTTGCTTCTGTTTATTACTGTTTCTTATGCTGTAGCACACGCTGGCTTCTTTCTAACTGGCCAAAAAAAAAAACCTCAACCACTCTTACTCTGTAATCTCCTTGAACTACTTATTTATCTATCAGTAGAAGCTTTAGAATAATAAAAACACACATCTGACACACTCCCCCAAGTAGCGAATGCTATTTGCTCAGCTCACACCTTCCACAAAAATGGGTCTGAATTAGGGAGCTTTGCAGTGTAACTGCTAGGCCTAAATTCTGTGTTTCCTCATGTGAATGGGTGAGGTCATTCTAGAGGTACTTGTCTCCTGTCTCACCTGAAAGGCTGCTGGTCTGCAGCTGCTCAGGGTTTATTCCTGGGACAGGTTAGCTTGATCCTGACAGTAATTTCAGATCAAGCTGAAAGTGTGTCTTGGGTTTTCCTCCAGCCCAAATTCAGGACCAGAGAGGTACCTCAGGGCACGGTGAAAAGTCACTGCCCTGTCATGCATCTGTAACAGCTTCTCTGTGGCTGCTGTGGGAGGAGTTGGAACAGAACTCCTTGCGGCTCGCCCTCTGGTGAACATGCTGTATTCCCTCGTGGGCTGGCCAGTGAGCTGCTCCTGTACAGCCTCTGTGTGATGATGAACTGTTCCAACCTATAAATTAAGGAGCATTGAGCAACCAAGCGTGCAGGCTGCTGGTTTAACTATCCATACATTTATAGCAGGTGCAATGAACTTTCATCCTGATGAGCAGGCAGACATTAGTTTCTCCTTGCCTTTGTAGAGTCACCTTGGTATAATCTGGATGCCACCTGTGCTAACTTACTGTCACCTGGCTCCATTCCTGGACAGGCGCAGGGAGAACAAGTGTGCTTATCAGCTGACACAAGCTGGACTTATATCGTCCAAATACTGAGAAAGCAGGGGACCCAAACTACCTCAGCGTGTCCTTCTGGCTTCACACGTGCACTGAACAGGAGCGCAACCAAAGCCAGCCTTGCAGGGCAGAGGCAACGGGCCGCTGACCAGATAGATCATCTGCCGCCTTCTCCGAGGAACAGGAGGCAGGAGTACTGACGTGCTGCTTCTCTATTCTTCCTCAATAACTAAGGAGCTGGTTTTATCCTTTGCCTCACTTTACTGTGGAATGCATTCATAGCTGGCTTCTGCTGCCTACAGTAACAAACAGCAATACAATAAGCAGTGCATTACTAACATGAGCATGTTTTATTTTTCCTTACAGGTAACTGTGCTGGTCCTTTTTGCCCTTGCGTTCTTAACATGTGTTGTATTTCTGGTAGTCTACAAGGTTTACAAGTATGATCATACCTGTCCAGAAGGATTTGTTTTCAAGGTAAACTGCATACATATTCTAGAAAAATAGAAGACTCTGTAATATTCTCTGTGTTTTTTTCTGCATAACCTTGATTAAGTCATGCTGTATTGCATAGAAATTTGTATTTGCTTTCATAGGTTAGTGTGCTTCCTGCTATGTTTCTTTCTGCTTAATTTATAATTGAGGTTGTACTATAACACAGTTTTCATAATGTTGTTATTTTGCTAATGCTTTTTAAACATTGAAAATGTAGCAGAAGTCCCAGCACCAGTGTCCTTCAAACCTACTGCATCTGCAGTTGTCTGGACAAAGCCCTCCTTTATTGGGTTTAATGTTGCTTGTTCCTCTAAATTCATGTCTCTTAGGAAAGAAGGGAATGATAAAACCTGGAGGAAAGAAAAAAACCTCTTGAATATGTGTCAGAGAAACAGTAGAGTGATGTTCTCATTAAGAGTAGCAGAGTTACCTTAGGGTTATTTTTGTAGAAAGAACTTTGTGTTCTAGAACAGTGATCTCCAAGCCCTACTGCCACAGGCCAAAAGTGATGCCAGAAAGGGTAAAACGCATTTATTGGAAAGAACGCTGGTGCTCACCGAAAGGGAGGCTGGGGCTCACTTGGTTCGTGCGAGATGGTCCTGCTGGCTCCCCAGCCATGACCTGGGCTGACAGTCAGGAAGGTAACATTGATTTCTCAGTTGTAAATTTAGCAGAGTTGAACTTGGCTGTAATTAGATAAGAAAAGTAGCAGTGATGATGGCATTCTTCCCTCTAATTTTTAAAGAATACTCAGTTGTGTAATGAATCAAATGAGTACCTGGTATGATCTTCAAAAGGACTGAAGATGGAGTGGCTGCCTCAGCACTTCTTAATGATCCTGTTCTGGACTCTTGACTCTGTCACTTCAGGCACATAAATATCTCACGAGAATCTAGTCCAAAGTTACAATCAGTGCTGCGCTGCTGGATTCTCTTAGCTCCAAGCATTCAGTTTAGGTTACTGCTTTCCCTTGGGTCAAGGGCAAAAGATGCTGTGGTTAGAACATTTGGCTGCAACTGGGGAGATGCAGCTTTTGGTTCTGCTGTTTGTTTTTTTTGTGTTAGACAAGCACTGAACCCCCGTGCTCATGGCTCATGGGACAGTAGTCTTTTTTTTTACTAAGCTCTCTCTTGGCTTTGAGCAATTTGGGATATGGACGGGGCAGTTAACGTGCTTCTGTCTTTAGTCTAGTGACAGTCTGCTGCTTCTGCTTCCTTTCATACCATGTAGTCCCCTCCTTTGAGTTGCAGCCTTCTGGATTATTTTATCCTTTCTTCCCAGTGTCACAAACACGTAAAGGGAGGACAGTTTCTTACCTGTATTTAAGTTTCACTGTGAACAGGATCAGGTTGCGTTTTTCTCCTTAGGGCCCCGTGTTTGAAAAAGAAGTCAGGCAGTGTCCTGTCACTTCGTTTTTAAGGTGCAGCAACACACAACTCCTGTTACTCTCTCCCTGTGCTGGGTTTTCTGGAGGCTGTTTCCAAACTGCTTGATGGCATAATGCCAGGAGGCACAGCATCTTTGGTCATGTCACTCTTGAGAGTTTTACAGGATATGTTAGCAAATGACACAAGGCCTGAAACTAGCAGGGCTGACATGAATTTCTATTTGTTGCCTTTACATCTCTTTTTTTTCACGGGGGGAGAATCTGTAATACGTCATGGCATAGCTTGGCACAGATGTCTCTAGAGATGAAGTCTGTCACCTTGTGACCAGTCTCAGTGGACTGGCTTCATGCCATGTTCTGTGGCCTGGATGTCCCCTGGCTTTGGATGCTGATGTGATTTCCTGGTGTAGGGCAGAGGTGTCCCCTGCCCCAGGAGCCCTGGTGCCATCAGAATCGCTGCACACAGGCTGAGCTCCCGCAGCTGTGTCTCACACTCACTCTCCTCTCCTTTGATCCTCTCATACATGGAGCAGTTCTAAAGGTTTCGGTGTTCTCAGCCTTTTCTGCTGTCTTGTGCATCCAGAGCTTGAAGGTGTGCTTAAAAAGGTGCTTATTTGCCTTTGGATAGCAATCTTAAACTGCTCAAGCCTCAATTATGTGCTTGCTCAGGCTTTCTGACACAGCCCCGGTGCTGGAGTTTCCTCAAAGACCAGAGTGCACTTAGATCCTGGAGGAGTTTCTCCAGGGCTTCAATGTGCTCCATGCTGCATCTCTTACTCTTCAGCTTTCGTTGCCAAAGCACCTGCGCTCTGTCAGACTCGTGGACAGTGCAACAAAGTGATTTGATGCATTAAAGACAACACTGTCATCTATTAAGTTTGGAATTCCTGACCCAGCAAAGTTAATGTGACTGAAGATACTATTTGTAAGTAAATACCACTGGGGTCTTTATGTCAAAGGAACTGGCAGTTCCTTTGCCTAGACTGGCAACCAGGATTTTCTCTGGCATCCAAAGCCTTAACCTATAACTAATTTCTGGAACAGAATGGTTGTGAAGGAAACAAGAGACTGGCAACTCACTCAGGAGCTTCCTCGTGACCTTCCTTATGACTTCTCTCACCTGGGAACCACGGGAACAAATAAAAAGGATGGAGAGGAATGTTCTGTGTAAGCTGAAGGTCTCAGGCAAGTGGCAGGATGAGGGTTGGCTCCAGTTTCCATTGCTCGGTCGCTCCCAAGTGCTGCATGGCTTGCCTTGGGTGGGGGCTGAGCAAAGGGGCTCTCCTCGGGCAGCACACCGGGAGCAGCGAGTCAAAGGGGAGGTTTCTCCCGTGTTTTCTAGAAGGATGAAACCCCAGGAGCAAAAATGCAGTCAAGATGGGAACTCTGCTGTGTGTTTCTTGAGGCTCTTCTGTCAGATGTTGCGCATGTTTGCGACTACAAAAAATAACATTACTGAGTCATTTTGCCTGTTACAAAGCAAACTGCTTTGAAAACCAACACAAGATTCTGTGGCATTTTTTTTGGACTGGCAGTAATCTTGGCTTGTCTTCAGCACTAATAATTACATTTGCTTGAATTTCCTTGGCAGATTTCATAAGATCAATGGATAGTGTTCTTTTCTCCATTTAAAATATTTAGAATTGTGACTATATCCCGTGACTGGGTGAGGTAATCACTAGGAAGATGGCTGTGTCTGCGTATTTCTTAGTCATTTTACCACGTCAGAAGTGGTGTCAGTTATCCTAGATAAAGCACAGATAACACTTCCAGAAGATAGCATGGTTGGCGTAGTTGAACATGCATATCAAATAACTCTATCCCATATTCCCGGATTATTTTTTTTAAATCTAGGTCCCAGTCTTGCAGCCGGCATGTACGATGATTATGACCACAGGGAAACCTCCATTGACTTAAACAGGCACTTAAATAGGCACGAGTGTTGGCTTAGCTGGGGTTAAATCCCATCTGCTCTGTAGTGCTGCTTCAAGCAAAACTGCGAGGGAGGATTTGTCCTGGCTGCTGAGTTCACAAAACATAATGAACTGAACCTGGCTGGGGGTGGTAACTTTGGGCGCTGTTGTGAGTCTGACACACGTGGAGGCCTCTGTCACACAACAGGGGGACCGATGGGCTGGGAACTCCGTGGGAGGATGGTTGGTCTTGTGACAGCGACTCTTCCTTCATTGAACTGCCACGAGATCACATTTGTCAGGGGCAGGCGGGTTCATCAGGCTACCTGTAGGCCTGTTGCTTTGACAAGTCTTCTTTTCTTTCGTACCTTTGGGTGATTTGGTTTTTTTCACTCCAACATTTTTAGGATGCAAAATTTGTATTAAGTCAGGACTGCCTGTTGGATCTTCACCCAGTCATTTTTTGCCTCATTATTTAAACCATTTGAAACTATTGTTACTGGTGCTTATTTATGCCACTTTTTTTTCCTCCTTCCTTTTTTCCTCTTTTTTTTTTTTTTTTTTTTTTTTTTGTTTTTGTTTTTGTTTTTGTTTTTTGACAAAGACAAGCCAACTGAAAACTAAATGTGAGATAAGATTGAGATAAATGAGAGAGAGCCTCTGGTCCTAAACAGCATGATGTTTTTACTTGTGTTTCTGTGCTCAGAAATTTCCAATATTAAATTTCATTTCCCAAGTTCGATGAGAACAGTGGCAGTTCAAAGTTGCTGTGCTGTAATATTATAAATTGTAGTCTTCCTGTGCTGGAAGCAGGAAGGCCGAACAGCCTATTGCTTTCTTAGAGTAGAAATGACTAAACTTACTTTTCTTCAAGCTGCTCATATTTTAGAGGGTCAATCCGGTTGCCCTGATGACTGTCCCAGCACTCTGAGGGATCTGCCCGGAGTGGCAGATGTGGCAGAGACACTGACCTTCTGCAACAAAACCCGTGGGGGGGGGTCACAGATTTGTCTACACCATTTTTCCTTCAGCGTGGCCAGCTGCCCCATAGGCTGCGCTGCATCGGCACCCAGCGGGTGCCACAGCCTGCCTGCTGGGTAATGCACTGCACAGACGTGTTCATGTTGGTTTTTAAGATGACAGCAAAATTGGGATCTTTCTTGGTGTTTGACTCTGTAAATCAGGTAATTCTCTTCGAAAAGCTCTGAGCATCCAGCATTTTCTACATAGTGCTCTTAAACTTGTGGGAAATTAAATAATGTAGTCCCACAGCTAAAGATAGGTTTTTAAAAGCCTGCTGTTTGCTACACCTCTCTGACAAACAGGAGTGAAGTATTTTGCATGTGTGTGCACACTGATGCACAAGCTTGGCCACCCACGTTTTCCCTGTGTGTCTCATTTACTGGGCTATAAAACTGTTTGTACCTTGGCACCAGTAGATCAGTATTAGTTTGTTTCTCAGATGGAAAACACTGTATTGAAGGGCCTGGAGCTCTCATGGTAGAACGCAGAAATCTGTAATTGTAGCCCAAACAGTCAGAACTAGGTGGGGAGGAAAAAGCAGCAAAATGTGGCTTGAACTAGAGACTGAGGACTTGTAAAAATTATTTTTGGCAAGCGTGTTTCTTGTATGTTAATTATTCTGGCACGTGAACCCAGATTGGCCTTCCTGGCAAATACATGAATAGTTTAAGGCTTGCAGGGAAGAACATTTGGAACACAGTAGGACAATGCTGTGGTTAATTGCTGTGTGTTGCATCTTGACTCAAAGTGAATATTGGCTTAGGCTAAAGGGAAAAAAACTAACCCACTTTTGGTGTGTGTGGGACCGTATCTGTAATCTATGTGATGGATTTTCTTTTCAGAATAATCAATGCATTCCAGCTGGGTTGGAAAACTACTACTCTGAACAAGACTCCAGCGCTCGAGGGAAATTTTACACGGTCATAAACCACTACAACCTGGCCAAACAAACCATCACGCGCTCAGTGTCCCCGTGGATGACGGTACTGTCAGAGGAGAAACTGTCTGAACAGGAGACTGAAGCCGCTGAGAAATCAGCTTAGTATGATAAGCTAATTATTAACACTATGTCATTTGAGGGTAACTAAGGGACTTTAAGGAAATTTTCATTCAATATAATTCTGGATAATTTAGAGGTTACTCATGTTTATGGTGCAATTGCTTCTGTTTGCTGATACTGCTTTGCAAACAAACAAAAAAACCAAAAAGACCAAAACAAAAAATTGCTGCAGAACATTCATGGGCATAAAACAAGGTGCATATCAGCATTGCTTTAGAGCTTTGACACCATTTTCAATGTTAAAAAAAAAAATCTGATGTTAGGTATGTTCTTGCAGTTTATTGGATACTGACAGATTTCTTCGCTGGATATTCAGGGCTTGGACCTTAGACCAAGTGTTCTGTTGTCTGAACTGAAACTTCATTTATTAATTTTTTTTTAATTTTTGTCATTTTGCAAACTGAAACACCCCAGCCATAACTAGAGTGATCTCTTGTTTAGCTGAAAGCTGTATTTAATACTTACTTTTGGCTCAAGCAAGAATGCTAGTCAGCATTGATGTCAGGGGCATGATGTAATAATGACTTGTGTGGAGAAAGAAACTGTCAGGTAGCATTTTTCTTACATTTTCTTTACTGTTGTTTATTTGTAAGTGATAACGAAGTTCTCTGCAACAAGGCATGCTCAATGTTTAATTATTGCTGTCAACAGGATTTAACTGCATTTCCACCGTGGCTTTAGCATCTTGGTAAGGATGTGCACTGAAACACGAACTAGGTAGACATTATGGAAAAAACACAGACAGTTTTAGTGATGGATGGTGAGGGTAGTGTGCAAAATACACGGTTCAGGATGTTCTAGTGAGAAATGACATCTCTTGATCATATTTAAGAGGCAGAAAGTATATTCACAGTAGATGTTGTCCACTGTGTAATTTGTTGGATATGGCAGAGGGAGTAATATGTCTGAATTTTCTCTTTTACTACATTAGCACTTTCCCTTTTTATTAAATAGAAAGAGCTTTCAGTTTATGTATGGTTTGCAGTTTAATACTTTTTAAAACACAGAGCATCACAAGTGAAACAATAGGGTATTAGATAACACAACGGGCTGTTTCAAAGCTACATGTGAAACTGAATGAAGAGTAGAACTGTTCATGTACGGCGTGGGAGGGGAAAAGATGTAGAAGAGCATAGTATTGTGGATGCACGTTAACGTTCCATTGTAATTACAGACTTCTCTATGTGTGAAACCATGTTTTCATTTTTATTATAAATCTTAAATATATTACAAAACAGACATCTTATTAATTTAACAGTTAGACAAAATAAGTGTGTGAAGCATCTGGGCAAGCAAGTCACCTTTTTTCTTCATGGAACTTGAGTGGGGCAAAGTGGAGTGGACATGTCAAAAGTGCCATTTTTTTGTACAGTCGCTACCAGAAAAATGAAGGGAGAACAGCCGTAGGGGCTGTTTCTCAAGATCTATCGTAGAACAAACATGGTCAGCTCTACTTTTATTTTCTTGTCTAGTAGAGTTGCTTTATCAAGGATACAGTAAAAATAACCATCCTTAAGTCTCTAGGTTTGATACAAAATATGCACTACACAGTAGTACCTGTAAAAGGCTTTTCTTAAGTCATTATGGTATGTGGAATGCATAAAAAGCAATAAATTACGTGCCAAATTTTCTTTAAATTTTTAAACATCAAGCTTACGTTAAGATACTCAACACACACCATGTTTGCGTTTTCTGATGGGCAGATGCTTTATTGAGTAATTAATTCACATGTAACTTTTGACATCTTCACTCTGTGCACAGTGATGACTAAGGATGATGCTGCTTGTTGCGTATAATGTATAGAAATACATATTTCAGAAGAGAGGTAGCAAACCACACATTTCATACCAACACATTTACAGAGGACATTCAGATTTTACAAGATGGAAAGATCTGTTCCCAAGACTGTCCTACATCGTAATGACTCATGATACATCTCCTGCCCTTAAATTTAGGACAATAACAACTTTAATGCACAAGTAAATACTGATGAGAAACAACTTATTTCTCTGTCTCATAACAACAAGCATTAAAAAATACAAAGCTTTACAACCTAGGAGAAAGAGATTGCTTATGCTCTTGAAGTCAAAACCATTTTTTCCTCTGATTTAACAGAAGGAAGTTTATTGATTCTTACTTATAGTTGGTTTTGAGACTTTTTTCTTTTTAGTTAACAAATTGCTCCTAATTTTAGTACGTTTAAGAGTTTGGCTTTAATATTTTCTATCCTTTGGTTTTGTTCTGATATCCCAGAACACCCGTTTCAATGCACAATTCTCTTTTCACCTAGAAGTAAAGCTCTTCAGTTGACTTTTTATCATAATCATCATTACTACTGTTAAAGCAACCTGATCTGACTCGAATTAAAGATTAGAAGTAGAGCTCATACATGTGCAAAGTGATCACCGTGTACTGAAGTGGTTTGATTAAATAAAAGCCTGAGACAGTGTAGATGCTTCTGCATAGTCGCAGTTTCCTCTTGATCTGGACTTAACTACCACAGGTGTGTGGGTGACTCAGAAAACCTTCATTCCTCTTGGGTTTTTCTGACACTGTGCTCCAGCTTGGGCCTTTCTTACCTGCTCTTCCAAAGGTTTCTGTGTTCTTTGCAGGATTAAGCGTGGTTTTGTGTTTGATAAAGGGATTTAAAATCAATGCTGACATCTGCCTCTGCGCTCATGCGTATATACACATACTTGTTTATTGGAAAATATTTCCATCACAGCAGTATGAAAAAAATGCATGAAATATATAGGTATGTCATATACCCTGCTCCATAGAAAAAAAAATGTCAGAAGTTTTACAAAGAAAGCGTGTAGACAACATTATATTTTTAATTAATTATCATACCAGTCCAGAAAAAGCAAGGAAAATGAACACATCACAAGGAAGAACAGGATCCATACTCTAAATCCAGCATTGTTTTTGATGGCCTGTGAGGAAAAGGTTACTGCCATTACCATCACCGGTAAAGATACAGGAGAACTTCAACAATGGCAACCCAGGGTAACTGTGAGTCTCCCACGGGAGAAAAACCAAAACTTGCCCTTAAGTTCAGGTGAATAAAAGTCAGATTTGCTGTAGCTCTTTATCGCATTAAAGTTTCTCTCAGAAATCTTAAAATTGGGCGTTAAAAAACCCACACATAGACTTTTTTATGTGATACAAACATTAATGTGAGTCTCAAAGTTTTGTGTTTATCACCTTTTTACTGTTTCTCAGTGTGGTTCAGGAAACTGAGTTCTACCTTCAAATGTGAAAAAATGAAGCAAAAATAACTTCAGTTCGTGCCATGTTGAACACGGATCTCCAGCTACCGACACAGGGACAATCAGCTGACAGCTCTGCACCCTCTAAAGTGCTTAAGAATACCTATTTAAAGGCCTAGTAACCGCATGCTAAATAGTACTTAACCTATTGATTTAAGCCTAAAAATACCAAAAATCTTCCCCAGCGTGTGCCCTGCCACCGTGCCTGCTGGAGAGCTACTGAAGACATTCCCGCTATTCTACTCTATTTGAAGAAATGTGGAAATAAGTTCCAAATCAGAAATGTTAAGGCCGTAAATTACGCTTGCTAATGTACGTTTGATGCGCATTTCAGGAGAGTTGAGCAGTAAATAACTCATCCTTGAGTTACATACTCTGCATGCTTTGAGGAAGGACAAAAAAATAAAGAAGCCATTTACTGAGCAGCCTAATTCAGGAACTCTGTTTTTATTGAAATCTCAGTTCCTGAGAGAAAACAACATTTCACTCTAATTAGTAAGACAGTGGGATAGATTCATGTCCTAGGAGCACGTGAGATGTGTTCAGCATAGTAAGGAGACTTTTCTGCTAACGTTCAGCATTTAATTCCAGTTTCAACAATTTCAGCACTGTCTTTTAGTCTTAGTCTGCAATTTCTCCTCCTCTTTTTTTATTGATTTATTTTTTAAAAACAAACTTCACAGGCCATTAAATGCATGCCAGGTGACCTTCAGGTTTAAAAAATAGGTGAGGCCAAGCGGATTTCTACCGACCTGTATAGCTGTTCCAGTTCTCGTTAGCAAGACAAGCAAAGTGATGATTGTGAACATGTGCTGTGTAAAGCTACACCTGGGCAGAACAAAGAGAAACGGGTTTAAAACACAACTTGGAGACATTACCTCTCTTATGTCTTCATTGCCTTCTTTGATATTCTCTGTTGCACCCACAACTAATTGATGGATATTGTCAATATCAGTTTCCTATTAAAAAAACAAACAGATGAATTTTAGGAAAAGACACTTGTAAGGATTTGGGGAACAAGCAGAACCCAAATATAAAATAAAATATGGTATTATTAACATCTTAGTTTCAATGATGCAAAGATACAGAGGCAATTAAGCTGTAACTTCCTGATGTGTGATTTTATGAGCCTTACTGGAGACCACCAGGATCAACAGAAGTCTCTCAGTTATCTAGAATCAAGCCTAACCTGTCTAGTTTTTGCCAGCTCTTTTGGAAGAGGTGCCTCCCTTGTCAGAAAGGATGCTATTAAATAACACATTTAGCAGGATGCCAACTGACACAGAGGGATCATTCTAACACGTTACATTTTCCATTCCCAGTATGTGCTGCTAAGTAACAGCAGTAAATGCCGTGATTTTGCATTTGAAAAACAAATATATTTTCCTTCACGTTTGTGTCAAAGACTAATTAATCTTACATTTACAACTTGCATGCAACCAAGACCAAAATACCCCCAAGAAATTCTTCAAGCTGTATTTGCTGCTGTAGTATTACATTATACTAACCTGTTGCAGGACTTTTTCAGTGAATATCTCTTGTAGTCTGGAGATTTCCACCACTTTTCCTTCAATTTGTCTTGGCAAAGAACAGAAACACTGGGTTAGAAATGAGTTGAGCCATTTCCGGCTCCTGCAGGCGCGGTTCCCGGCGCGGTGTGCGGGCTGTGCCAGGCGCGGGGCTGGTTTGTCACCATCTGGGTGCCGGCACAGCCGGGATGTGAGGACAGTGCTGGCAAGACGAGCAGCTCACAGTGAAGCTCCGGGAAAGACACCGCCCAAAATTCAGGCTTCACTGTGAGGGCTTCACGCATCTTCCTTCTTCCATCTCATATATTAAAAAAAAGATCCCTTGTAGGCCCTAAGTAGTCAGTTTTGACCGATCTTTTTGATGTGCTGCTCTGAAGTGTGGAATCCACCTTGCCCAGCACTGATAACCCAAAAGTCACGTTCTAGCTGGAGTTGGCCTTTCGGGTTTTCTGCACAGCAGGCGGAGAGCAAGCGGCACCGCTGCTCTGCCCTCAAAACGGGTCCCTGCTCGGGGGTCGGTGGCTGCACCCCCCGCTGCTGCCTGTGAACGAGCTGACAGCGCGGTGTGAATGGAAAACTTCATCTTTTAAAACTTTAAATAAGCGACATAGAACACAAACCCTCCAAATCTAACCAATACTATTTTCCATAGTTCCTGTGTCACTCAGACCCATTCTTTACACAACCACACAATGTGTAAACTCATACAGTTTGTTTGCTGGGTGCTCCTGTTTTGTCCCTCCTCTGTCCCCCCGCTACAGTTCACACAGCCGGGTGTCCTGCAGCAAATGCACTGAGTGGGTGTTGGGGTTACGGGACCGGCACATGCAGCGGTTTGTCAAGTAACAGGAGATTGTACCTGACTTCATCAAAGAGATTATTCATTTCACCAACAAGCCTCTGGTTCTCCTGTTCAAACTGGAAGAACAGAAGAAAGAAAACACACATGAGTTCACATGCTTGGACTCAGGGAACTTTCTTCAGCCCCCACCCCAATCAAGCAACTTCCACCCTTCCCTGCAATCTATTCACCAGGTGTCTCAACTAAAAAGACCTTCAAAATTACCAATACTGTCCTAAACAAGCACTATGAATTTGCTTATTTGTTCCAGTCACTGTAGCACTTGTCATTTTCATCCCGTTAATGAAATAACTTGAAGATTTTGCTCAAGTTACTTTGCAGTAAGGAAAAATAGAGTAGATGAAATCTGTCCTTTTTTATTATTTTTGAAATTTGAGTGGAGAAAGCTTTCACACTTGAGAAGGCAGGCGATTCTCTTCATGGTATCTTTGCACTGTCATCCCCATTATTCATGTACTGCCCATGGCATGAAGTTAAGAGCTTTTAGATTTTGCTACAATATGAAATATTTTGACATCTAGTGTAATACTTCATACTTCAGAAATGCATTGGCTTCACTTATTCCAGCAGAGCTCTTCCATTTATAACTCGTGAGCCATCAATGAAACATTTACATATACTTTTAGCACTACATTTGTCAAACACAAGCATAAATGGGAGAGTTTATACAGTACAACAGGCTTTGACATTTTAGATGTACTTGACTGTTGGATCATGAGATTCGTTACAGAGCAAGTGATCCTGATGATTTCTGGCTGTTAATGCTACATGGCCAAAGCCTCGGTAAGAGCTGGACCTTTGTGGTAGGCACACAACTGACTGGATCTTGGCGCTTTCTCACAAATCTGTGAAAGACCCCGGTCTAACGCGGTTATACAGAAATAGCACACAGGACATCCATTTCTGCTGAAAACCACCTGCTACGCGCCTCTGATAGACCTGAGCGAAACAAGCAGCGGCGTGGATACCAGAAAACAGTATTCAGAATGCAAAGAATTTGACACCGGAGCTGCGCAAGACACCAAGCCCTGTTCTAGTTCAGTTGATCTCCTCATTTTGAACCAGCCCACATAATACACTGTGATTCTGGCATAATTCAATCACGTTACAATTTAATTATCAGTAAAAGCGCAGCATTACTCTTGGCCACCTCGCAAGGTCTTGTTATCCTCTTTAAGACGGAGCAGTGTGTTGTCGAAGATGAAAGGCTCTGCTTACAGGTCAGGCTTGATTTTCAGCCGGTGCAACAGGAATTGCTCGCTACCTGAGCAAATGCCCAGTGCTATAGTTTGCAAGAAAAGGAGGTGCTGCCCAGAGAAGACAGTATTTGAAAACAACTATCATCTTGTGCAAAAAGCAAAAGGAGGAAGGAGGAGGAAAGGTCCGAATCAGAGAATTACGATAACAGCAGGGGCTTTGCATCAGTGAAAGGCAAATTGGCATTTTGTTTTTAGAGCTGTGCCACTGGAATAGCTGAAAATGAAGCACTTAATATTTCTAAGCAGTTTAAACAACAGCACAGTTCATCATTAAGATGCAACATGAAAATCAGTGGCTGTAATATGGCATACAGTTAATCCGTCCCGTAACTCCTTTCACGGAGCTGGTCTACGGGAGCGTGTACATTTAACACTATTATACTGCTGCGCTCGGTGATGATCTTTGCCAGCAGTGGGACTCCCGCCCTGCCCCAATCACGCCACCAGCATCTCTGTGCCAGGTCTCTTAAGATCTTCCTTACACAGCTTGTGCAACTTCCCAGGAGCGTTGCTTCAGCTGCTGACGTGTGTGCGTCCCTTGAAGCGATCCACAACATTCCCATGGAAACCTCTGCCATATCAAGCGCTTTCATAATCCAAACACAAAGAATAAAGTGTGCATGCTATGCAGGCTGCAGTAAAAAAGATCCAGTGCAGCCACTGAGGAATTTGTCCTGCACTTCTCCACATGCACAGGCCTGAGCAGGTGCCGCTCCCCTGGTTTCATGGGATGACACTGTAGCTCACTAACCACTTTTTCCCCCCTGAGTTTTCTGGTAGGTTAGTAAACTGAATCCCACCACAGGACCAGATGATAGGTCTGGCCTAAGGGAGAGTGGATAGCAGAACCTGAGAAAGACTTCTGCACTGCTACAGACCTACACAGGAAGGCAAGAAAACAAGTGAAGTCAAGCTGCCTTCCATACCCTCGGCCTTCACTCCCTCCTTCTCACACCCCAGCCATCGCCACTGTCCCCCACGCTTTGTGCTCTAACGGTTTTCATCTTGCTTCATGCCCACCAGGACCTCAGAGAACCAGTACCTGACTCTGCCGACAGCACATTAAATGTCAACCCGGATGACTTTGGGGAAAATGTTTACTGTGATAAAAATCAGGAATTTGTAGGTTTAGTTTGGCAGAAGTCAGTGTGAAATGACAGGTATGTTTAACGAAGGGTAACAGTGAATCTCAGAAAAAGGTTCAGTCTTCAGACATATCTCATGAAGAATAATGAAAAATGATTTTTTATTTCTTTTCAAATACAAATTTACTTTTGTACTAGATGTTCACTATCTACCTGACTGGCAAGAACAGCTTTCTCTTCTTGGGTAAAGGACTCCAGAGAGTCCAAGATCACAGAGGAGCCGGCGGGCTGTGGGGCAGTGCCCTCAGGGAAGCAGCCCAGCCCCATGGCCTGAGGGGGAACAGGGGAATATTCTGCACAAGCTCCCTGAGGTCGCACTGATTTCCACACTAAAGATCCCATGGTTTTGTTAAACACAAGAGTACGAGTGTTGCAACATCTTCACCTGTCATTGCCACTGCTGTCTGTAGTGTCTCCTGCAGAGCTGAATACACTGTACACTGTACAGTGCATCACTGTACCACTGCAGTGCGGTATTTCCTTCCCAGCCCTGCACCCCTGACCTTCGCTCCACTGCGCCTCCCTGGTTCCAGTGGAGTCACCCCAGAACAAAGCCGAGGAACAGAGCAATGCAACAGCCACGACGTTTAGCACCAAGTCAGCTGGATGGTCCTGACGTGGCTGAGGCCACCAAGCTGCAATTGTTTCTTCTGACTTCTGTAACTATTTCCGCACAAACATTCAACATGAAAAACCCGTTTTGCTGCCTTAGTAAAACTGAGATGATAACTAATTTAGAAAGTGAATTTTCAATAAAGTAACAGTGAATGATTTTAATCCCTTACAAAGAGCACAAATCCACTTGAGAAAGTATTCTTCAAAAAGTCCCTTTGATATTTAAAACCCTCTGCTGGCACGGATTGCCTTTTAAACTGCTAAATGATCTTTGCAATTTGAAATCATGGCTGATGGACCACTTGGCACACACAGCAGTGCTATGCTACGCCAGTCAAATGAACAAAAGGTTAGAGAGCAGAACACATCCTATACCAGTGTGTCACAAGGGGATTTACACGATGGGAACATACACCGAACTATAGCCATCAGTACAGCTCAATGATTTATGGATTGCTAAAGTAGCCTCTTTTATGACAGTGAAATATTCTGTTACCAGAGTACGGCATAAAGTGACAAGCTGCTTAAGGTATGTCTAAAAAATCTAATGCATGGAAGAAATAATCACAGCTCTCGTTTTGTTACCCCATGAGTCACTATATGTACCGTACCTGAATTTAAGATAAAACCAAACAAAAAAGATCAAGTCAGGGACAATTAGATATTTTCACAACTCAAACAGCAGAGCCAGATTTTTTCCCACTCAATGCAACCACGAGACATCTGCTCACAATAACTATAAAAACATTAACAAACCTGTACTCAGAGTTATAAACTGAAATTTATTGTCCGACTCATACAAAAGCCTGCAACCATTTCCAACAATGTAAAGCTCTCTCCTGTGGGTAAAATAATGATAGAAATTGCTGCTGTAGCAATATGATAGGCCTTTAATTCATTATTTTACCCAGTGGAAGGATCTTGGAATCATGACTGAGAATTGTTAAGTATGATTTGACACAGCACAGGAGTTTCTACACGGTATCCTACCCTCTGCTGGGACCTGCTGGATTTTCTGAGTAACTTCAATGCTGTGAGGGGTTGTTAACGTGTTCATAAAGACCCTTCCTATGTTAAAAGCACAATGAAGTCATTAAATATTGCCAAGTTAGTACGAAGGTTTTATGCGAGCAATGAAAAAAGCAAAGCACATTCAAACACTTGTATTATTTCCAAGTTACACCTTGGACCTAAATTTACCTGACAATTAGAATATTGGATCCAGTGACTAAAGTCTGTTAGGAATGAAATCACACAGTATCCAGCGTTTAGTAATAAAGACCAATGCTTAGCTATACATTCCTCAAAAATGAGCTGAAAGAGGAGTTCTGCTGTGCAATAGTCACCCCATACATCCCCAGCCTTTGTAACTTATCTAATTATAATGTTCACAAAAAGGAAAAAAGACCCAAATTCTAAGCAAAAGACCAATCAACCTCCCCCCATGTTAGGTCCACAAAACAGCGATGGCTTGCTCAGCTCTGAGCATCAACATATTAGTGGCAAAATTTGTGTTTGAAACCCTGCTGTAAACGTATGATGTATTACACAAATATACAAATCTCTGTTTACAGTTTGACAATGGCAATATTATGCAATGCAATGGTAAAAACATTACCTGACAACAAGTGACCCTCATGGCGGGAGGCGGGGGGGGGGGTTGCATTAACTAGAAATAATCGGCTCGCTTTCTACTTAACAACTTTAAGTCTGTATTAACACTGTCATGAATGCTGACTCACTTTTCTTTAAAATCATAATAAATGTAGACTCCTTCCACAGAATAATGTGGAAGTAACTGATGCTCGTTAGTTTTAGAGCAAGTAGCCAGCAGGCCAGTGTTTCTCCACAGCAGGGCCAGAAGCACAGAGGTTCAGCAGCCCAGCCCAGCCCAGCCCAGCCCAGCCCAGCCCAAGCCCAGCCCAAGCCCAGGCCACAGCAGCTCTGGAACCCCCACGACACTCACACACGCAGCTCACAAACAGCTTTCTGCAAAACTCAGGATAGACTGTAAGCACAGAGGAGGCTGCTCTAGCCGTAACTTCCCTTTGTGTGCTTTTTTCAATAGTAGCTTCCTAGTATCAGTACAAAACCACAAGTACCGAGAGTACATAACAAATTTCAAATGTAAATTCATACATGGAAATTTAAGAATGAACTACGGCACAAGAGCGGTAATAACATTTCAGTGTGTTAGAGTATGTCATGTTTATTTTGGTAGCGTTTTGATCTTCTGCTTCTCTAAACAGACTAGTAAATTTGTCTCTCTTTTCCCACTGAGCAGAAGGATAAACTTAAATCTGAGATCTAAAGTTTCTGGCACAAGTCATTTTTCTAGGCTTAATCATGGCACTGACATCAAGGCACCGTTAAATACTATAAATTTTCTTGCAAACTACAGGCAGAATGGTGTAAACTAATAAGGACATACTACAGTCTGTCTGAGCTATAAATTTATTTTATTTGGAGTATCAGTGGTTTTTTTATATCCCTTTTCACATGAAGCACAACTCCTCAAACCACAACAGAAGTAAATTGCTGTGAAACAACCAGTAGAAGTTTAAAAAATGTATAATAATTTAAAAACGCACAGCACAGGAGAGCTCTGAATGGGCAAAGAATAGTAATGGATTTTTAAAAGAAATCTAATGGTTCTCCCTTAGAAAGAGCTGCCCGAATGCCTAAGAAGCAGCTCTTAAACTATGCACATAGATTTTTCTCTGACTTAGACCTGGAATCACTCCCCCTCACAAAAGTCATTAAAGAAAACTTATTCCAGGGAAAAATTAAAATCCTCAGTGGGCAAAAATGAGCATTTTAAGATGTTTATCTTTCTTCACTCCTGATAAGAGAAACAGAACAAAACTCACAGACTTGGGCAACTCATCTAAGTCATGAGGTATCTGGGGGCCTTAATCTAAAAAGTATAAAAGGATTTCATGAAAAATAAATGTATTCATTCCAAAAGTACCATGGCGAGTGGCATGTTTAAAACTTAATACAGTGTGAAGCCTACAAAAGGCAATTCAACATTTAGTGGTCAATTTTTAGTAAGCCCTGTCAGAGCCATCACCTCTGCAACTTGTTTTCTCCTGATTCTCTGGAAGCTTACACACAGGGGAATAATAATATTGTGCCTAAACACAGAATGAAAATATGTAAAGAATTCTCTTCGAAAAGAAAACAGGAAGCAGGAGTAAGACTTCAGATGTCAGACGGGCACTCAACAACACCACGAGAGCATCACGAGCAGCCCCTCAAGAACCTCTTCTCTCTGACAAACTGAATTTTAGGAACATCCAAAAAGTCTAACAGACAGGTTGCAATCATTCCTACGTTAGAATTTTTGTAGTGTATCAGTTCAACTGTAAGCAGAATTGGATCAAACAATACATAAATGTGCTGATAATGGGGAAATGCAGAAAGGTAAAATGAATGAGATTCTGCTGTAACAGTGAGCTTGTAGCTAGTCCTTCTAGTAATCCAATCTGATCTATCAATCCAAAAAAGGAATAAAATTAAGTATAATGCCATAGTTATACTTAAGTAGTATAACTATTTAAGGTGTGTTCTAGAAATAGTCCAAGTAAAAAACGGCCAAGACTTTATTCTTTCAGAAGTTTCACAATGCTGCTTCTGATGCTGCCTTCGCTTCTATTGCTTCCTGACTAAAAAAAACCAATTCATAATTAAAAAAATAATCAACTGTTGAAATATGTTGTTACTAATTTCATGGCTCCTTGTAAGTATTTCGTGGCAATTTAAATATTAGCTGCTACCAGAAGAACCAGCAAACCATGTGCAAAAGGTATATCTTGTTATGGCATTATTCTGCATAACGTGAAAGTTGAAAGTGAATTTGCCTGAGTCTGTACTTTCTTAATAAATATGAATACAGCAGAAAATGTAATAAAATGGAAAATAAAATGCAAGATATACTTACCATTTGTATTTCTTCAGGTGACAGCTCATCTTCACCTTTACCGTCCCCCCACAATCCCAGGTTACTTTGGGCATCAGGCAGATTCCTGTCTGTGAAAGAACCACCAAACACCTCAGACAACGCAGGACACCAAGTAGTAAACTGAAAAGCATTTTTCGTCCATTTCAGAACCCCGAACTCGTTATATCTCATTTGTTGTTAACCAAGATTCACCCTAAAGCACAAAATTACACCAGTAACATTTAACTTCTAAACTAGGACAAAAGTCTATGCGTATTTGTAATTTTGTGAACTGTAAGGAGCTGCAATAATATCTTGACAGTGAAGGACGTAAATCAACTCACAATGCACTGGGACTTATTATGGCACAAAATACTGCAGCATTTGTCTTTTAACAGAAGAAAACACACATTTTTCAAAATGACAGTCTATATGCAAAGCTATTATCTTCCAATGAGACTCGACAGAACCACCAGCTCCTCATTCCAAAAAATAAAAACAGAATCTCAAAGACATTTTAAGCAAAGTTCACAGGACAAACTTGATTTCCTCACGCTGTGCAAACTGCGTGTTACAGTGCAAATCCCACAGCAGGCGGTGCAAGGGGCGTTCTGCGTGTGGCAGGATCAGACCCCATCCCACAACTAACTCTCACACATCACAGCTGCCTCATGGATTCCAATAGTCCTTCCCCTTCAATTAAAGCTAATCAGCTGCACGAATCTTAACAGGACTTGGGCACTAAAGATAGTGGATGGCTATTTCTGGGATATTTCCTTCTGGAAGATTTATTTTTAGGCTAAATTATATATTTCTGATTTATAGGCAAAGTTAGAATAGGAGAGAAAAGAAACTATGCTACAGGAACCCACTGTTATTGCAGCTGTTGTAGCAGCAGTGTTTAAAATCACCCAACAAGAGCACATTAAAATACAGAAAGAGTTAGTTTTCATTTTTTCATAGATTTCAGACTTCCTGTTTATCCCAGTGATCTTTTTCAGGCATTTATAAGTATTTTCATTTGTTTTGTTATAACCTTCAAGCCTTTTTTCCAGTTGCATAAGCAGCACCACTGCATCATCATTCAGATACTGACTTCTCTTGGGAAGCCTCTGAAAGGCATAGCCCTATTTATAAACATATATATGAAAAGGATTTAAAGCAGAAATTTTCCCTTTTATCCTCCATTATAATGTTTGTGAAAACTCTTGAAAAATAAATATTATGAAAGCGTATTGTTCTGTACGTCTGCTTTGTAACTGTATATTTTGCTTCCCAACAACCAAACCAGGATGTACAATGACAATGTTACAAATGAGAGATGTGGATAAGGAATATAGTAAATTAAAAAACCCCAAACCAAACACCCCACCCCCAAAAAAATCTGTTCTTTCTTACAAGTAGTAAGAAATAAAAACAAGAATATCTTAAAGATTGCTTAGAAAAATTTCAATGCTATGTTTTCCACGGGGTACCATCAGTATGTCTAATATCTTCCACAGAAACACAAAACTGATTTGTTTAGGTAATCAACGTATTTACATTACATCAAAACTATAATGAATTATTTACTAAATTCAAAGAAAATAAGATAATTAGTTTATGGAGCCAAGAAAAAAAAAAATAAAAGATATATTCTGATTTCAGCCCAGAGGAACCAATTATTTTCAGGGCCTGTCAGCGATGTTAAACAACCAGCACCTGTATCCAATGTGATTGTTAATAAGCAAATACGGTGAGCGGTAAGTGAGAAACACATCTCCCCAGGGTTCCTCCTGTCACTGCAGAACATCCGTGGCCACTGGGAGAGTTGTGCTGCAGCTTTCCTGGAGCTGACAGGATCACTTTCCTACACATCACCCAGCGAAAGCCAAGCCACGCTTCTTTTGCAGGAAGAAGCAGTTAACACATGACAGGGAAACAAAATAGTGATCAAGTCCTCTGAACCCTTTTCCACGCTGAAAGGACATAGCTGCTAAGCTTGTGGAGCCGTCCAAAAGCTACTCATTATTTACATTTATTGCCATAAACAAATGCTCAAATTTGTAGTACGCAAATAAACAGTCAGCACATAAAAGCAATCTTCAAAGAGGCTGTTTTCCTACCATGAGGCATGTATAATGTATAATTCTAATGTAAACAGGTGCTTTGCCTCAAAACAAAGGTAGGCACGTTTTGCTTTGGTTCCTGCCAAAAAGAACAGACAAAACCCAAGTTGTGCTTCAGCACGTCGAGCAGGACATAACGTTCAAATCAAGGACAGGGCCACAAACTCCCTTCAGAAAAACTGTCTTTACAGCTGAGATATTTACACAAGGGCGCCAGGCACGCTGATGATGGGTAAATCATAAACACAAGTGATCACCATTCTCTAAACCACTTAAGCTGAGGATAAAACAGTTTATTCCTAAACACAGTAAGTTCTCCAATGTCTTAAAAATTTGAAGTCACTTCTAAATT
Source organism: Columba livia (assembly GCF_036013475.1). Taxonomy (NCBI): domain Eukaryota; kingdom Metazoa; phylum Chordata; class Aves; order Columbiformes; family Columbidae; genus Columba; species Columba livia. The sequence goes on along the minus strand of NC_088605.1, from coordinate 14,233,329 downwards.
AAAAAAAAAAGAAATACCGAACACTGTAAAATTTAAACTGAGCCTATTTCCTCGTCATCTTGTTCACACCATTTCCATGCTTTGACAACCACCTACTAGCGAAGTCACGAGGCTGATTTCTATAAGCAGCAGCAACCAACACTTACACTTATGTGAGGAATCACAGGCTATCTGCACTTAGACAGTTTCAGACAGATTTATTTTGATATACAAGTTTCATAGTCTTCTCCAAGCCTAGTCAGCAATCGCTCATAAAGAAATACTGCATCAGCATCTCTTATGCGACAGCACCCCTACTTTCTTATAAAAAACTAAAGCATAAACTAATAAAAGTGAAAACTGGAGTAATCAAAGCTCCTGTACAAGAAACAAAGCTTCATTTCTGTTTATTACGGTGGTTTGCTGTGTCCAAGGCAACCAAAGAACAGCATTTTCCACAGCGTGGCACAGATTTTTGGAGCAAAATTTTGAATGCTGCTGTGGGGAGGGAGTGCACAATTTCAGAGATTGTGGAGACATTCAGCAACAAGGAAAGAGCAGAGGGCAGAGATGCTGCTGCGCTGCCGCTTCTCTGCCAGCACCAGCTCACACCTGCCAGACACTGATAACGTGTTACAGCGAAACTCATCCATGTGCCTGTGTGCTGATCACTTCAGACATGCTACAAAAATGTAGTAAGCACTAGAAATGACACATGATCAAAAACTTCACTTCTTACAATAAATTCAGTGTGGGGGCACAGGGAGGGAGGGAAGCATACTGATAGGGCTGCGGAAGTACAGACTGGTTAGGAAGATAAGCAATGCTGTATCAGAAAATGAAGCTGTTTGCACAGTGTGTGGTAATTCAGTAAAAGAGCCTTCATCCAGAAATGAAGTAGCCACTCCATATGAATCCACCCTTTGTACAGCCCTGAAGTCACCAACCAGAGGAACATTACTCTTTCAATAAAAATCACCAAAGAAACAATACCTGTTTATTAGAATAATATGGCCATTGAGTGCATTTCCTCTATCTCGATGAAGTATTACCCTCTACGTAATGGCACATTTCATACAGTTTCTGTTTCTTTCCAAAAATAACTTTCACACTGTAAATCACAGGGTACCTTGGACTCCTCTGCACAGCACAAGCAGGAGAACTCAAGCCAGGAAAAGTAACTCCAGAATCACAGAAACAAGATTTCTCTTCAGGTGTGAAATCTAAAGTTATCTGCATAGCGAAGCTACTCCAAAAGGCATTCTGCAATGAACATCTGCCCAGTGTACACGTCCCAGGACAGACAAAAACGGCTGAGAGAAGGGATTTACATCCCCTGGCCTCAGAAGCAGGCCACCAAAATATCAGAAGCAATGTTCACAAGCCCTGTCAAGAACAGCACCAGCCGAAATGACCCTGGGGTCAGAGATACTGCTTTGGATTTCAGGCTATCTCCTGCCCACTGACAGGTGAGATGTCATCTTTCCAGCAAGGAAATTCTTTGTTGTGGAGAAGAACATCCCCAAAACTACTGCACCTGATCAGACAGTAACCTTCCCACTATGAACATATTCCATCTTTGAGTTCCTACTGTAGAGGTGTCCACCCCAAGGTCTGTGTGCTCAGGAAGGCACTGAGCTACTTTCCAATTCCTTGCCATCAGTGAAAGGAAAGTGGAAAAATCGGACAGATCTCAGAAGATACGTAAGTAGATGGGTATTGATGAAAAGAAATAAAAAGGAAAGAGTTCACACAGAGTTTATTGAGAGGATGAGGAACCCAGCAAAGCATAAGACTTTCTTTAGCTGCTCGGAAAAAGGTTGTCAAAAAGTTTAAGATTTTGCTTCTTCGTGTCTCACAATGTGTGTCACAAAACCCTGATCAACTCAGCGGAGATGAAAATAGAAAAGGTTGGAGTCATTGGAACAGGCCCTTGTCATGTGAAGAAAGTATTAGCGAACTGACAGGCCTGACCACAAAAAGCGAAATGTAAGTATGTTTTATCCTTACCTTTGCTTTCCTCCGCAGAAAGCTTTTCTTCAGGATCATCTAAAGGATTCTGTGAAGATTTCTCAGGGGAAAGAGGTGATTTGGACACATTGCTCTGCTCAGGTTCGAGTCTGGACCTAGAAGCACATGAGTCTGTAACTTAACTGATATTACACAGTTGAATTTCTCTAAACAGAGAACAACCGCAGATTAGTAAATTTGACACTTCTTGACAACTTCACATTAAACATTTCCCAGTCAAGATACAAAATGTACTCAGCAACTTTCACTGAAATATTATTACAAAAGCAAAGAAAACATGAATAGTATTCCTGAACTAAATACATTACATGTTAAGAGCTGAAGAGAATTTTGAAGGCTATAGCATAAAAACACAGGCATATTCTTCAACTTCCTTTCAAAAATCCACTGTATTAAAATATACATATTTTAAAAACAAACAAACAACATTTTAGCCAAACTGAAAGTTTTTTGTAGCAACAGCCAACACCACTACTTTGTTTTCTTTCAAGTAATAATTACAATTTTATATTGTGAATTATCATAAAGGAAAAGTGAGAAAATGAAACAGAATTAGCTTTTTCCCAAAACAAATATTTTTATTCAAGTAGCTTTAAAGAGCAGTTTAACCGGGATGAAAGTGATCCTTACCTTGTTTGCCAAAAGAAACAAAAGACCACTTAGAAGCAAGGCGAAGAAAACCCGTATGGAGTGGAGAGTTATATACTACATCTATGTCCCTGCTATGTAATTTTAATATAAAGGCAATGCAAAAACCAAGAAGTGTATTCAGTGATTATAGAGGGTGTTTCAAAAAGATGGATCCAATTTGATGACATCCCTCAGAAGAAACTGGGTCCATATTTTGAAACACCCCATATATTGCGTACTTGTCAAGTACGTTTCACTATGACACCAGAAAAAAATATTAAAATTAGTGGCAACCCATTTTTTACAGTAAAAATCTGCGGTTTATTCTAACTAGAATGAATTCTGCAACTGCTACATAGTAGACAGTTGAAGGTTCAGCAACTATGCTGTTAGAGACCATAAAGAATAAAAAACCCAAGAGCAATGGGCTGAATCACCTGCTGTGGCACCTTCATCACTTCCTCCCCTCCCAAATACCATCAACAGTTAATCTCATTATGCTCTGTTAAGCAGCAGGGGAAGATTGCAGAAGGTGTTGCACTGTATGTTCCTTTCCTTTTTTCTGTTCTGTCTCAATTCTAACCCACAATTAGAAAATTCTAAGAAAAACTGATTATAATGCATTAGCCTTTATTTAGTGACTATATTATTTAAACAAGAAAAAACAGTAACAGGGAACTTTTCTAAAAATTCTGCAAGTACTTGGCTTTTGGTAATTTTACAAGAACAAACTCCTCTCATCTCCTCCTTCTCAAGTCCCAAATTTGCTTAATAGTGAGGAAAAAAAAAGACTCTGACACTAATAAAATACCAGTTCTCCAGCTTGATTTGAATAACTGTATACATAATTCACAAGATATTCGAATGGAAAAATAAGTTTAAAAATGAAATGAAATATAATTTTGAATACCAATAAACATGAACACTGAAAATCACAACCAACTATCTTTACAGAATGAGCTGCTTGTGTTTTTATTTATCAGCTTTTCATTTTGGGAACTAGTCGCATGTAATTGGCAGAACTTTTGAATGAAAAAATTATGAGCTAATACATAAAGGCAACTTATGTAAGTAAATTATAACACTCAGGCAATTTGTTGAAGAGCTTAGGATGTTTATCAATATAAAAGGAAACACGAAGTGTAATTCTACTGCAAACCTCCAGTACTGTCTGATACGCACATATTTTATGTTGACTAAATTGCAGGAAAGAAGATCAGCGCTAAGATTAATTTACTTTTAAAGAAATGTATTCCTTTATTGTGTGTTGCCCTTACTTTGCACAGTACGCTAATGTGCAAAGATTTTAAATTAAAAAAGAAAAAATGCCTGGGATGCACTATTTAGAGCATGCATAGTTCTTTTAAGTGATGGAACAGGTTCTTATCACATCTACTGAAATTCTTAGGGAAATTACAAAGTCAAATAGTTAAAGGTATACAAAAAAAGCCAATTTTTCTTCAAGTCATCATAAAAATTGGCTTATGCTCTCTGATTTATTTAAATTGAATTTTATCTTAACTGACAATTTAGCCATTGCATCCTGTCTACAATGCATACAGGCTCTACCTGGTCAACATCTGTTTTCTATCACAGTTCTTACATCTGTAGACAGAGGCAGAAAGGCATCCTCTACTATCGCATACCAGGACTGCATCTCCTGGGTTATTTTTAAACGCCTTATGCTCTCTAATTAAGTGGTATTCTAACTTCTGAGATAGCTTTTTCATTGCCCCATGTTTAGCATCCATCAAATTGAGTTCTTTTCTTTGTTTAGTCCTCTAAGACATCTTGAACCTGGGATTTGACATGGAAACAGTAACACTGGAGTACAACAAAGAGAAGAGCTGGTATTTGTGAGGCAATGCTGTAACTGCAGGGACCATGCTGTCTGTCTTTGCAGTGTGAAAAATATTTATAAGGTTACCTATTTTTTACAAACTAAAAATATCACACAGTTTGTTTCTGTTTGTGTTTTCTGAAAAGTTACAGGAATTACAAAAATACCAATGCCTTATTTTTCTCTCATTACTTCTGAACCAACTTCAGAACTGGTTCGGGTATTTTGTTTACTTGGTTTCTACCTGTACTGCTATTTGTGTCTCAGGTGGGTATATCTGAGTGAATTCAGTTGTGCTTAATCATGCTGAATCACTGAATAAAAAGTACTTATGGACTTCTGAAAACACGTCTCTAGTTTCAATGTAAACAGCTGATTGAGCCAAACACCAAACTGATAAAGCAGCATCAAATCTTGGAAAAAACACTCGATTTATGTATTGATGTGTATGTTCTAGAATTTGTTATTTTAAAATTAAGATTCACAACAAAATCACTTGCTTTATCAGAAAGCTTGTGTCTTAAATATGTGTGTGTATATATATGTGTGTGTGTAAAAGAAAAAAGGAGAACTAGAGAGAGACAGTATCCTTAATGGTATCTTTGAGACATATTACCAATGTGCAGGATTTCATTCAAAATTATTTTATGCACAATATTACTTAATGGGACACACAAAAATATTTTTTTTGCATTTGTAGAAGTCCAGTACATTTATTAACCCACATTTTACCAGTTTGGTGCTTTAATCATTTGCATAAATGTAAAGTACAACACTGTACTGGCACTCTGCCATCTATAAACTTAACTTCTCATTCCAGCAGTGCGAAGGAGCCCTGGAATGCATCTGCTGACAGCAGAACTTAAAACAATCTCCTTAGAATCTAAACATGAATAATAGTTTTGTTGAATATCCTACAAACGAAAGGCACAGTTAAACTATTTTTTGACACTACTCACAGTCTCTTCTTATCTATCACTCGCTTAACTCGGATGGCTCTTTGCTCGGAATACAACTTACACACTCCTGTTCAAGACAGCAGTAAACAAAACCTGAGGTTAGAAGAGCATGATTTCTTTCTTGGAAAATACAATAGTTCATTTTTAACCACTCAAAATACTAAGTACTTTTTAAGTAATCTTCAATGAAGTCCAAGACAGCTGTTCTGTGCTCCTTTACCTGAGAAGACTGGACACCCTTGTGTGCTGAAATACAAAAGAAAGACATAACACAGCCTTTTAAATTTGTACTGGATTACACAGAGTTTGCATTTTCAGTTGATACGCAGTTATATAAAATGTTAATAGGCACTTGAATATGTTATATATTAATATTTATTTGAAACAGCTATATTTAAATATAGGTTCCATAAAACAGCAAATCACTACAACAAAGCAAAAGCTGAAAACAACTAAGGTCTTAAAATATTTATGTTATTGATTTGTTATATACGCCACTGAGTCATATTATGTCAATTAAATTTCTAAACAAGAATAGATGTCCCCAAGCCAAGCCTGGCAAAACAGATCTAAGGACTTAACTTGCTTAAAATATTCATCTAACATTTTAAATTCTCCAGTGTATACGCTACATGGAAAACACACAGAGCAAGTCAACTCAAAAATGCCAAAGCAGAAGTTCTCTCTACAACTTCCATAAGACGGCATTGTAAAGGCATGATACCATACTCCGACTGTCAAAATCACTGTTACTTTACCAGTACTCTGTGAAAGTTATTGAATTATCTCAAACTTGGAAATGTTATACTTGTAATACAATATGGGTGAACAGGCTAGAAAGAGACAACCATTGAATTTACTAAGCTTTGGTTCAGGCCTCTGTGTCACAGTGCTAAATTACTATTCAAGTAGTAATTATTTAAGACCTTTTTTACACTTGCTAATTAGTGTACTTGAACACATAAATAGAATTCTATGCTCTGGCTTCTCCTTCCACTAACGTTAAAGAAAATAAAGTACTAAACAGTCCATGGGATTACACAGATGCAAACAAAAGGCAATGAGACTTCACCAATCTCTCTCCAAAAGCATTTCAGGTTCACCATCCAATAGTCAGCATTATATTGGCCCTTACCTATAAGTAAGAACAAACATTTAGGAGTTGCTCAGTTTACCTTCTGTTCTCAGCTGATGGATGGCATCGGCACACGTCCTCATGAAGATCTGAGCATCTTGATCTATCTGATCCCGCTCTGTATCTGTCATCCTCACATACTCAGACATAATATGGCTGAGAAACAAGACAAATGGTCACTTAAGAAATCCCCAACATAATATCTACAAGTACATGCTTTAGACCTTCTTCCCACTCATCATCTCCACAGAAGCTTTTCTGCGACACTGATTTTCACAGAAAAAGTAAAAAGTACAACAACCATCACTGATAAAAATGCCACTTCTATAAAGCTGAGAGGTTTTTAAAACCATTTTTCACTAGTCAAAGATGTAGAAAAAGCAATAAATCCTATCATCTTGTACATAATCAAATACTGAGCAGATAAGGAGCAAATACAACCGGAAAACACATCATTACCACCAGCACTTACTCCAATGAAGTATATTTCAATTCTAAAAACATGAAAACAAGCATGATAAAGAAAAAGGTCAAATGTTGAAAGAAGTACAAGAAATTGGAACTTATTTTACCTAAATATACGCTCATTATCCTGATTACTGAGCTTCATTTTTAAAGTAGTTATACTATGAAATCTGTGAATTCTAACGAGAATAAAGAATAATATTGGAAAATAATGCACATTTTTAATATGAAATTGATTGTAAGGTTTATTAAAAACTGTTCCCATTGTTTATTTCTATCTTAGATAATACATTATGTATTTAATATAGTCCAATAGGATTCATATATATTTTTGTTACTAAATTAATAAAAATGGAGGCCTGTCTGTAAAATGTTAACACACTGTAGGATAAGCACCAGAAAAGCATACTGGTATTTAACAGTGTTTCCACAGCCATGGATGATCAGATGATAAAACTTTACTACAGCATCTTATCCTGTGATCATCTAGGGTTTCCTGATGATGCAGTAATCACAGCCTATTATATCTGCCTTTAAAAACAGGAAAGGAAAACCATAACCCATTCCCTCATTTTTATTTACATTTTTATTCATATGTGAAAATTTGCCCACTTGTTTAAGGTATGTATAATGCAACCATATTAATGAAGGAATACAACTAAAGTTTTAAGTGTCCTCTAATGTCCCTGAGTATGATATAAAAATGTTGTCATTCTTATCCCGTGTGACTGGTTGCACATGAAAAAAAACAGCGCATGGTTCATCAGGCTTGAAAATTAATTTCTGCTTACTGTCCAGCTATTATACAAGCACAAATTAGCCAGCAAAGAGTAAGGCAAACTAAGTAGAAGTAATACTCTATATTTTACTTGTTTGTTTCCAACACTGTCATCTAACTGACATCTAAATATCACGGCTTTCTTTCCCCTCTTGTTAAAACTATTCTAAATGTTATAAAATTATTAGTTACAATTTACAGAAAAGCAGCCAGCTATGGTGTTTTCATTTATATTTCACTAGCTGAGTTGCGCTCCTTTAGTCAGGACAGACGGGTTTCATAAACTTGTGACAAAATCCGCATCACTACTGTAATCAGTGGTCTACGCCGTAAGTGCAATTTGCTCTCTCTGAGAAAGCAGCTTCTGAATGACGAGAGATTTGAAAGTGTCTGATTTTAGAGACATACAATAGAAAAGCTTTCCACAGCTTGATTAAGATGACATACTGATAGTTACACATGCAATACAAGATAACTCACTGTGAAGTGTATTAGGACAGACCTCTCCCTCACTCCCTTTGCACAGCTTATATAGTTAGGGCTTTTTATTACCACTCTGTGGCCTCAGTACGTTCTCAGCAAACATAAAGCCAGAAAATCCATTCTTATATGCAGCTCTGCAGAGGCCCAAGAGAAAGGGACCATTAAGGATAATGCATAACGTTGTTCAGCAAACCCCGTCTAGAGAGTGACTTGAGCACATTAGGGTATGCAGATCCAGACAGAAAATGAGGACGTAGGAACAGCTTCACGATGGTCCCTTGATGAAGCAAAAAAATCTCTACTGTTCTATTTCAGATTACAATAATAAGTTCTGGCTGTTCTACTGCTGAACAGAGTATGAAGTTCTTGTCTTTATACATCTAGGTTCTGGTACCCCGTGCAGCTTTGTGGTATTTGTAGAGTTCTATACTTTCCACACACTTTTTAACATTACGAGGTAAAATAAAGATTACGAAATGCAAACCAGAATTTCTTTTAAATCACACTTAGAAATACATATGAAAAAAATTCCCTCGGGTATTCTTTATTTGTTACTAACACTGTAGCTAGTAGTAATATAGTGATATTCTGAGGATAATTGTAAGAGCTTGAACATTGTGAAACAACTTGTTTGGATACTTTTCATAGTCGCTAAAACAAAAGTATGGTAGATCAAATTCCTAAAAAGCAGTTTCACAGCCTCAAAGGTAGCAAAATGCAGCTTGATCCAGTAAAAAAGAAACAGAATACTTTTCCTTACATAACTGCTTGCAGCTTACACAGTGTCTGGTACCAGTGCTTTTGACCAAGAGCTGGTCAGGCCATTGGGAAGCAAGGACACCTAAACCCAGCCTCCTTGGGGAGGCAAGAATGGGTCATGCAATCACATCCCATCCTGTCAAAACACATATGGCATCCACCACTATTAACAGGGTACTGAAGTCCCCATTGCTCTCCCCAGTAAAGCTACACATGTAGATTATACTGAAAAAAAGTCCATCTAATCACCATCCTCTAGCCTTACGGTAAAAAGAAACAATCATTTAAAAACAACAGGCCAAGGAAAAGCAAACACACACACATACACACACAAAACCCAACTGAACCAAGAATCCAGCTGTGTTCTGTATGTCAGAAATACAAATACTTGCTCAGAAGTGCAGTGGCAATACCACAGCAATGGGCTGATACACCATTAAATCAAGAGCAGTCAAATGAACCAGGTTTTTGAGAAGCAATCAGAAGAATGAGCCAAGACACGCACTGGCTAATGCGTACAGATAAAGAAGGCAGGAAAGGGGAAAAGAAATTCTTCTAGATTCTTATCCTAATCAATAGGAAATACCTTCCTGAGAAACTTGGGCTGGAAGACAACTTGGTTATTTGTGATTTTTAAAAATGTGAGTGAAGTGTAAGATAAAGACAGGGGGCATCAAGTAGGCAGACTTCAACAGTCTAGGAAGATTAGTAGGTTAAATTGCACAGAAAACGGGTAACCTAAACAGGAACAGAAAAGAATTCCTGTTATTCTAAGTGAATGTATAGAAATGACATTATGATAGTTTGCAATTCTGCCCTTGATGAAAGGTAAGAACAGGCAATGCAGTAAGGGATCAACTCAGCTACTCCACAAGCTCTTACTGAGCTCAAACACAAAAAGCAGAATATAGAAAGTGCAAATTAGGTTTGATTGCTACTGATGAGTCTAAAGGAACACAGCATGTAGGGACACGATCAGAAAAAAGGTTGAGTGCAAAAAAGGTCGAGTGCAGGATGAGACACAATTGACAAGGGATGCCAATGACAACAAGAGATTAGTCTGCAAGTATTAGTACGAGAAACACCTAAAAAAGGAAATGCATCACATGAAAAGATGTATCCTCAGTGCCAAGAACTAGGAGAGAATAAGAGAGTGCTAGGTTGATGAAAAGATGAAGTGTAGCAATTAACTTTAAAAAACAGCCTTAAGGAAAATAAAAAAGCAGAGGACTCAGCCTAGGAAAATATAGAATCAAACAGTCATACAAGTTTTAGGCACTTAGGAAAGAACAAAAAGACAACCAGTAACGAAGATGTATCAAGAGTAAGTCATATGCAGTGTAATTTACTTCTGGGACGCAGTAACAGGTCTTATGGATGGACGAAAAGCAACCCTGGCTATTTATCTTCTCTTTAGTGTGGCTTTTGTTACCATCTCACACAACATTCTCATAAGCTACCAGCAAATAAATGAGTTAGAAGAAACAGACATCATATGGATGTGAAACTGTTTGAAAAGCTGAATTTGGAGTAGTTATATACCAAAACAGAGGGACACACCAAGCTGTGTTCCACAGGGGTTTGTCCTGCATCTGCTGCAATGTAATACTTTTATTAACAACTCAGACAGCAGAATGGACTATATACTTATTAAATTTGCAGAGGCATAAAGCTAAGCAAATTAAAACTGTACCAAGAGAACAAGACTTCAATTCAAAACAATCCTGCCAACTTGGAGAAACGACATGAAGAATTTGAATAAGGAATGGACAGAGGCTCCTTGTTACAGCAGGAACAATTATCTGAACCCACAGAGAATGGGGAACAACTGATTAGGGAACAGTTCTTCAGAAAGTCATCTGGGATCATACTGGATCATAAACCAAACATAACAACAACATGTTGTTGCATAAAAAGTCATCATTAAAATGGGATGCATAAATGCAGTATAATATTACAAATGAAAGGTAATCTCGCTGCTACCCTTAGTTTAGGTCAAGGCTTCAGCCGGAGTTCTGTTTCATTTTGACACTTAACCGCAACACCAAGTGGGGCGGTGTCAAAGGTGATGGAAACATACAATCAAAGCTCAAAGAAAACAGGTATGAAAACCCAAATATATTGTAATTTTTGATTCTTGAAGAGACTGAGAAGAAACCAAAATATGATAGTGCAAAAAAAAAAAAAAAAAGAATGTAGCATGGATAAGGAAATAGGAAAAAGCAGAGGGAGGATGTGGAATCGCCACTGAAATACATATTTAAAAGCAAGGAAAACAGGGTGGTCGAATGACCCTGTCATTTCCATGATCCCATTTTGCTGGCAAAGCACAAAGAACCAGAGCTGATGGAGGTGTTACACCAGCTTTTGGAATCAGTAACTCTTTCTGTGGGTGTATAAAATATTTTCTGCTTACTGATTCAATAAAGGCATCAAATCAAGCAGAAAAACTTGATTTTCCTCCAGCAATGTATTACAAAAGAGAGAGAAGTAAGAAGCTAAAATAAACCAGTTCCAAAATACTGACACATTCTGTTTTAGTAGAAATATGCCCAATTTACCATGTGTAGATATTGCTTTACAAATACATGCATAGAAGATCACACACGCGTGTGTAGGCATACACACATATGTACACGTATGTATAACCTTAGTTGTACATACAGAAGACATTTTTAAACTTCTTCCCCTTGGGCATCCAGTATGTTTTACATTGTTTTCTTTCTTATTCAACTACTAAACTTAAACATTACTTATTATGTTTTGTGTATTTTAATTCATTTTTTTTCCCATCCAAATGCTGCCTGACATAAATCAAAGGTAAAAACCTGTCTGCTCAATCGACAAAACATTCCACAACATATTTAAAACTTTTTTTAAAAAACAACCAACCAACCTCTGTGCGGAAGCTTCAGCTATTAGAACAGGCAGCAGAGACATATGTGACTTAACATTTTCAGTTTTGTAAAATATTGCTGAGAAATTCCAGAATACTGCTACGAAGAATTACTATTTCTAAAATGGAAATGGTACAGAATATAGTACAAACAAACAAACAAACAAAAAAAAAAAAAAAACCAAGAGAAATAATTTAAAAGTAATTCCCTGGAGAACTGGCAAATACTATATACTCCTCCATGAACAAAGTCCTTACAGATAATCTTCATGTTTCACTACCTTAGTATAACAAACCAAGCCCTGCTACTTGTAAAAACACAATTAAGACAAGAAAGCAGTCTGGCACTGTGTGGGAGCCAGTAAGACTCTATTTTTGGAGTTCTTTAATGGCTACTTCTTTTGTTTTATTGGTTAACCCAATGGAACACTCTCCACAAAACACAGGGTGAGCATTCAATGATCTTCTAGTGGGCAGCAAACATGTAACTGATTTATTGCTTCTGTTTGTTTCAGCTTTACCAGGGAGATAAATGCTTGGGCAAGAGGCATAATTACTGGGCACAAACATAATTTTTAAAGAGAGAAAGATACTTTATGACAATTACAATTAATCTTCTTTTTAGAGGTTCCTGGAGAGAGACTGCAGTTACCAACATCACAGGTGACAGCTCGGAGACAGCTACTGTCAGCATGAACAGGGATGGCACAACATCCCTTGACTTAGCTACACATTTCTTATACAATACCCTGCCACTGAATGTGTTCACTGATCATGAGTACGATACCCAAAGGGTTTTGTTAGGTTTGAAATGTGTATATGAAGCCAACGAGAAAATACTTCAAATGATTCATTACTTTTCTTCAAGACGAGGCTCTAATGTTATATAAAAGCAATGGCACATATGAAGTTACTGGTCCTTCCCTTAGGAGGTGTAGCCAATAATAACATGAGTCACTCCTAGTCTTTGCTACTCATTCAGTGTTTTCATTAGTAATCATTTTTCCTATAACTGTGTGTTGTAGAGAAAGCCCAAGCTTTCAAAATTGTTGCCACAGATTTTAAGATTAATACAACCCCATTTTTAAGCCAAATGACAAAAAATATCCATACATGCGGAGAGAAGTTTGAATGAGCTTCTATACGCGTCTCTCTGTAAATCAGAGCCTTCCAACAGGCCAGTCTGAAGTTTCCTTCCCCTCTAAGACACAGCTCAGATTCCACTAAAACTCTCAGAAGTTCTATACAGGAGGGAATCACAGCAGATGGGATAAGAAACAGGCAAGAGGTGAAAACAGAAAAGTTCCTTCTCAGAAAAAGCTGAAAACCAAGATGTAAGGGAAAGCAGACGAATCCTGACAAACAGGAAAGGATAAAACCACAACGGCTTCTAAGTCAGCAAACTTAGGTCACTGCATCACTAGTTTCATGTGTTTTGCCATTTACATATTTTATAGCTAACAGTCAAATCAAGAAAAAAAATAAAGTGAATAAGCAGTTACTAATTTTTGAGCTTTTTGGACTCAATTTAGGTATTTCAGTTAAATATTCAAAGTTTGACAAAATAGATCAGGGCTTTAGTTTCAATTAACTCTTCTTCTCGTTGTCTTCCTCATGGCTAAAACCCGTTCTCTAAAAATGAATTAAAGACATTCCCTCTATAGCAAGATATTTTACGAATGCTAAAAATAAAAACTCCCTTACTAAAGAAGGTATGATCTACAAATGCAAGGTCAAAAAAGCAACCAAGAACCTGGATATAACACATTAGGAAGAGGTTTTACAGCGCATACAATAATTCAACTTGGTAAATCAGAAGCTGAATTTCACCAACACACTGTGCTATAGCTGAAAGCTAATAGGATTAACAAACTACACGGTAGTCAAATTTCATTAATAAAATCAGACCTCCCACATAAATTCTGTCACAGTCTTTTAGTATTAAATTGTTTAAAAATTTTCTCTATAGCTTAAGTATTGAGAACTGCTGTCTTGAATGAGTGAGGCATTTGCTAGGACTGTGGCACTGGCAGCATGGAGTCTACAGTCCGCTTTGCATCCACAATGCAGCATAAGCAACCTAGGATGGAATTTGACAGTACTGTCTATATTAAGTTGACTGTTAAGGACAGGGTCAACTGCAATCACAGAAGAGATCTGGAGGATTATTTTATGGTTTCATAAAGGAAATTACACTTCTTTTTCCTCTTCTTAGTTAATACCTGAGGTGAGGTGAAAATCACTGAGAATTATCATGATAAGTGGTTAAAAGCGAGTTTACAAAAAGAACATTAAAAACTGTTAGAAATCAAAATAACTTGGACAAACTTTTACTCCTCTTACCACTGCAATTTTATGCAGACTACAGTTAATAAAATACAAATAGTACCCAAAACTTAACCACTACTGACTGACTGCTCTTGCTGCATTTAATTGCAGTTTCTCAGCTTATGCATTCACAGAGTTTTCACACAGTAAACTCAGTTATTTCAGTATTAAATTGGTAGCTCCACCTAGTGTTGTTCAGGACCTATTCCAACAGGAATTGAACAGCAGAGCACTAGTCAGAGCACGTAGCTGTGTGCTACTTCTGCCTGGAAAAGCAGTTACTCACACACCTTGCACAAAGAACTGACATCCGCAACCCCAAAGCTGCTTTTTCACTGGCACAGACTACGAATAACTCTCATGGCCTTACACTTGCAAAACATGCCATTTTTTTCCCCTTTTTGTTCATTTTTGAAACAATTGAATACTGCTTTTAAAATCTCAGGGGGAGAACAAATGGTGCCAGATATCTTCTGGGACTTTATTTAGGGACACCTTTTGATACCATTGATTGTATAGTACTGCTATTGCTGCAAAAGACTCTTTCAGGCCTCGACGTTGTTCCTCAGCCTGTTCCTCCAGGATGGACAGAGCCTGAGGAGGAGCAGCAGACAGCTCAGCCGTTCCTGTTGTCATCTCCTGCAGGACAGATAGCTCTCTGGATAATGCTCCTATTGGTACCCACAAAGCCTTTTTGAGAAAAGTATTAAATTGACTTGGGATGCAGTATCTTCAACCCCAGATGACTTCAGATTGTATTTTTCTCTACTTCGTTTGCAGCAACAGCCGGGTTGGGTTGTAGCTGGGGCTGTGGCAGAAGCAAAATGCAGACAGGGCTGGCTCACCCCTTGCAATACTGTGGTTATCTTGAGGGACCACAGAAATACAACACAGGAAACGGTGAAGTTTCAGAAGATCCTTTAAAAGGGCAAGCTCACCTACACTGTTTCATTTGGATATGCCCACTCCCAAAAAAACTCCAACCAACTAGGCTGTGCGCAACTCAGATGGCCATGAAAAAAAGAACACATTTACTAGTTTTAAGTGACACTTCCCCTGCCAAGAAGGGCATTGCCTCATTGATCCACTTTGTCACCTCAAGAACAGCTTGCTGACACTCTCTTTAAAGAGCTTGCACCCTACAATGTGGAAACTGCACTTGGTAGAAATTTATTAGTTTCTTTATAGAAGGTGCATGCCAGTTCTTTAAGGCATCCCAATTTGGAGGTGTTAATTCTGTATTGCAGGGACAGTACATTCTTCCAACTTCACATCTGGTTGGAATGTTAAAAGTTTTGGATTTGAACCACAAATCTCTAAGTAAAGTGGAGTCCCAGAAGCATGGAGAACATCTCTTCCCTATGCATAACCAGGGTGGCAGATGATCCTGATTTAAACAATGATGTGACAAAGGCATTGCAATTTTGGTGAGCATTTTTCCACAGACAAATTTATTTCCCCCAAAACCAGCAATGACTGTATGTTACGATGCATTTTTATATCTTAGCCATAGCTATAGACTGAGAAGGAAGGAAATTCATCAGCTGTTGTGGGATCTGCTCTACAAGACATGCACAGGATACTTTATTTTTCAAATAAATATTTACAGCAGTCCTAAGCGTGTCACAAACCCACATCTACAACACAAAATAAAGGAGCAGTTGGTTCAACTGGAACTGTTTAACTTCGTTTTACAACGGCAAAGTTAGTTAAATTGAGATATCTATTAAGTATTTTCTATTTCTAGAATGAAATGTTGTGGAACCTATAATACAACTATTAATGAAACAAGAATTTCATTTGAAAAAAAAAAAGTTTTCCATTTCTCAAATGATATGATTATTTGTACTCAGTTCACCAAAATACCAGTTGCAGTAAGATTTAAATCTTAGGATAACTTGATTTAGTAATTCATTAAGAATGTTACAGCCACAGACCACAAGATACTCTTCTGCTTTTTTCTTACTAACAAACATCAACCCGTAAACTTGTTTTTTACTCTTCTAAAAATCCTCCTCCTGAAGCTATCAGCAAGTAAGCAGATACAGCAGTTCTGAATGTTCCCTAACAACTGAAAAGAATCTGAAATTTCTCCATGCAAAAATAAATACCAGAACTGAAACCTAAAGTTTTTGTCACAGAAAAGCTGCTGTCCCCTGCCACCATGAGCTCAATGGTGTCTTTCTCACTTGGGATTCATATTCCAAGTCTGAAGAGTTCACACCATTCTCCTCCAGCACCTGCTGATGCTACTGACCGTATCCTTCCTGAGAGTTTAGTGTCACAGAGTGAAAGGGACAACCCGGATCACTAAATCTTGTCTGTCCTGATGTCTCCGAACCACTTCGGAAATCTACTCTGCAGGTCCTTAAAAGACAATGGACTTGGTTGTTCTGTTTCAGAGCTCAATCCTAAGAACCTGTCCTGGTTTTGTTAAAAAACAAGTTTCTCTTTTAGTGAATTTTGCCTGTCAGCTAAAGCCTTCATATTAGCTGCATTCTCCTAGAGAACCAGATACATGTTTTGGTAAACATAGCAATGGAACGCTAACTTATTGATACGGACAGATTCACATCTCATGAGAGGGGCAAAGAGAAACAAGTGACCAAGAAACTGACCAACTGGGTATAACATTCCATTCACGTGAACACTTCATATAAAAGTGGGAGATCACAAGGATCTCCTTCTCTTTGCCCTTCTTCGTCCCTTCTGCTTATGGCCGACATTAGGAGAGGACCTTGCTAGTCCTCCCTGTGAACTGAGGCCTAGTGAGAGACTGAATCCAGCTCCGGTTGGCTGCAGAGTCAAATCCAGGACTTCAGGTGCCAGCTCTGCAGTTGCTGGGACTTTCAAGTTGGGTTTTGTATATTTTGTATTATTTTCTCTATTCTTATCAGTAGCATTAGTAAAACATTTTTAATTTTTCCAACTCTCTTCTCTCTGTCCTTCTTTCCCTCCTGATCACCTGTCCTGAGTGGAAAGGGAGGAGAGGGAGGGGCAAAAGGGGGAAGTGGGGGGGAGAGGAGGTTAACAATACATCTGCCAGGATTTTATTGTCATCCCGCAATCTAAACCCTCGACAGAGCCAAAAGTCTCCCACAATTCTGAGTCTCATTTTCTTCTTGTGATAGCACTATTATTTGTCTTAAGTAGCTTACAGTAAGCCAATAAATAAGGAACCTACATTTTTATTTTTAGTCATTATGCCTATAGATTTTTAGACAGTTCATTTTACAAAACCTGAAAATAAATGAATCTATTTAACCACAATGCACACTTACCTGTAAGCATTAATGTAATCCTTTCTGTGTTGAAGAAGAAAATCTTTCAGCTTTCCAATATGGGAAATCTAAATGAACAGAAATCATAATTGAATTTCAGTCAGTAACTGATTACTTTAAACATAACAGTTCAGTATTTCACACTTCAAACATAAACTAGTAAAATTATTTATTCTGTAATTAAATAGAACCATAAAATTTACTCTTTTATAGTAGAATTTTCACATTTTGCAAGCAGTTGATACCTAAAATCACCTAAAAAAGATCTCTTTTATGAAAGCAGAACTCACAGACTAGTAGTAAAAATACATTTTCTGTCCCAAACACAGAAACTAAGTACTAAACATTACTAAACACTAAATATAACTACAATATTAAACACTGAAAATATCAAACGTGAAAATATTGACATGAAACATTATCTAAATGAGCAATCGAGACCTTAATGTACGTTTCAGAACACATACTTTGTGCCTGAACTGAAGTAGTATCCCTGTCATCTGACAATCATCAGTAAGATCTGCCAGAGGATACATCCCTATCAGATTTCTATTTCTGGATTTCCACTTAACCACGGATACATCTTGTTATAAATCTCCTTGATTTTCTTTATTAAAAGACTTGACAAAAATCCATTGAAAAGACGAAAAAAATGCCAAAAAATCTGAAAGAACTTTTACAAACTTTATTCTGATTTTAAAGTTTTGGTGTAGCATAAGATACTGTCTATTTTAGAGATCAGAGCAACTACGGAAATCTAGTTTAATTGGTCATAGAAATGAGATGACAACCAATATGAATTCTTTCATAGGTCTTGAAGGAGACATGATGTGGGGAGGGAGAGGGAGCAGAATTATATACATTAGTGGTATATATTTTCAAGGGGGATGCAGGGGGACCGTTCTAAAGCATATTATCAAATGTTCATTAATAATTCAGTGTAAAAAATCATGCAAGGAATTTTACAAAACAATAGCTGTTTCAGTTTACAAAGACAATAAGTGTAGTTTACTCGTTTATCTGGGAAAAAAAGCATCAGAAGCTGTTCAGGTCTCAAAATCCTATTGTCATGCAAATATTCCTTGTAATTAAACAAACAAAAAAACCCACAGAGAAAGAGCACAGAATAGTTTGGATAAATAGAAGATTAATTTCCCCAATTATTTTTTTTTCCAAAATATCAGCAGCTCTTTGAAAAAAGAGGGAAAAAAATTACTTATTAAGATCACAGTGATTTGTAAAACTAAAAGTAAGTGTTTCCTTGTGCAAATAAATATGCATACACTTCTCTATTATTATTTGCTACATTTCTTTTTTACTACAACTCATCGCGCATTGGAAAAGAATTTTCCCAGTTTTCACGTTTTAAGTTTTCCATGTGTTTAACAGCACCAGAAATTTCACCCCATTCACAGCAAACTGAGTTCTGTTAGTACCTCTGGTAGCTCTGAAGTTTCCTAAAGTGTGTTAGCCCCATCGTAAGCAATAAGAAGGGAAATTCTGAAATCACTACAAGATCAACGAAGGACAAAGAACTCGAGCTGAGCCATTCTACAGATGTTCCTTCTCATCGCCACTGGAACTTATTTTTTGAATACCAGTCTCTTTCTCAGCTCAGACTTGGTATTGTCATGAAATTTGCTGAATAGGTAAATTAAGCTTGACTATGAAAGCAAAACATTTTAAACAGCCTTATAGTGTTTCAGTAGAACAATAATACTTAATAGGCAGAAAGAAAGAACTACAGAGGACAAAGAGCAGAAATGTAAAATAAGAAAGAGATTTCCAAACATTTACATTAATATGCGAACAAACACTAAAGTAGAAAAGAGATTAGCAAAATTTTATAAGTAATAAATCTTAATATTATTGCAATAGCTACAATTAGGGGTGATTAACAAGCAGAAAGAATCGGAATGACAAGCAAGAACACTGTCTTACAGTAATTAATTCATCTAGTCACAAAGAGCATTCTATTTAGGTTAAAATTGTCATCGTGTGTTTGAATTGCACTGACCCCACTTTGCCTCTCCTTCATTTGTATAGCTATTTTCATGAATTTAGAATGACACTATTATGCTCATACTCGCATCAAGTTCTTAGTTCCCAAGATTTGCATCAGAAGTGAGTCTTCTTGTTCTGCTTTCCCTCAAATTCTAACAGCATCTTCTGGGATCCTGCACTGCTGCTGTTTCTCTTTTGCCTTTTCTTACCATGTACTACTGGCAGAGTTTTTAATTCCTTATTGCCATATCAAGAAAATTAAACAATTTTACGAAAAAGGTCTCACTGGCATTAAAGGGAATGTGAGTTTTATCCAAAAACTTTTTTTTTTTTTATTTTTTTTTGTAATGGAGGGTACAATGCTTAATCATCTGCAGACACAAAATATCCCTGATTATACACATATAAATCTTGACAATATCTCCAGTGTTATCAGCCTACAATTAACCTGGGGTTATCAGACACAAACCATACACTCTTCACAAAGTTATCAAATTCCAGCCTAAAAGTAATAAAGCATCTTCCTATTTCAACCGAATGGCTTTATTAGAGTCCTACTGCTCTTATTATGAATAAGAACCATCAAATTTCCAGGTTTAATGATTATCAGCTTCTATCCATCTGTTCTTGCTTCAAAACAGTCTTTTCCCTTAAAAGCTCTGCTTCCTTGCCCATGTGTTTGAGTTTACTGTCAATAATCCAATCTCCCTCCAACCTCTGTAGCCCCAGACAAACAACCCCAAACTTTCAGATTCCTCTCACAGGGCAGTTTTGAAGCTGCCCATAACTTTCCTCTGCATTTGCTCCGGTTTGTATCCATCCTCTTCCAATGCAGGTGACTAGATGGGCATTCCCTAGTGTTAGTGACTTTGTAACTCAGCTAGATATATATTTTCTTCCATTGTTTTCATTGATTAATTTCTAGCTTATTCTTTTTTTCTGTCTCTAAATGCATATTCTACTGCTGAACTTCTTTCTTCTCCCCACAACTCCAGACCCCAGAGCAATTCATCACTTGCTGCAACATATTGTGCTCCTCCCCTCCTCCCTCTCATCATTCCCTCATCAGTAAATTTTACTTATTCATCTTATTTTTTGCATTCCTCCAAAATAAGAACAGTGCTAAACAAGAAGACTTTTAAAATCAATCCCAGAGTAATTCTGCTGTTAATCTCTCTTCAGCCTAATACTTCTTTCAACACAGAAGCATTGCTTCTGATCATTCATCTTATTCAGTCACTATTTTCTCTGCTAATTTCCTCTAAGCTTCCTATTAGCCCTTTATCAGACACTTCACCATCAGACACCAGCTTTTCCTAATGAAGGAAAAGAAGGTTTTCTTAAAGCATCGAGTTGGTTGGTGACATCCTACTTTTAGTAAGATAGCAAATATACCGCATTGTATCTTACCTTCTATATATCTTTTTCCCCTTAAAATATTTTCTGAAGCCTGGACCACTTCTGGATCAGGCTCTGCTGATGCCATTATTAATTTCCTTCTGCTGACTTAATTATAGGCATTAAATTTGTTGTCTTCTGATCAAATAGTACCATCTTCAATGCATTGTCATTAAAATTAGCTGCCTTCAGAACCTGGGATTTCTCAAATTCACTGTGTCTGAACTCAAGCCAGAGATATTCTGATAATCACAATCTGACTGCATTAAAGCTCTCAGATTCTGTACAATTTCCAATTCCATGTTCTGGTTCCCAGTATATATCTTGCTTTTACCCTGCTGGTCCATGGCTTTCTTCTTATTAATGCAGCCTGTATACCATGCCTAAACTATTATTAATCTTCAATCCAGCTGCATGACAAATCCACTTGTTTGCTAACTTCCTTTTTATTTACATAGCTAAAGAATGTTTTAACTTTGAGGGGTTTTAATACCATTAGTTAACTCATAGATTTTGCCTAACATGACCTTATTTCTATTAATAAAAAGCAACAGTTTTCTTGGCCAGTCTGTCTCTCTTTGTCTCTTCTCCCCTGCTTCATATTGTCCCTGCGCTAATTTTTTGTATCTTTTCTAATTAATCCTTCAAGTAGATCTAGAACAATTTAAAATCCCACTTGCATTTCAGCATATCCATTTTTTTCCACTCCATTTACCCATTCATCCTAACTGCAACTTCCTATTCGCTGTATATGCCCATTTAAAAACCATTATACCACCAGTCGACACAGCCGTCAAAAGGATAGATGAAAGCAATTTGAAGACGAAGCACAAACACATCCAAGTATTGGCCTCCTGTCATGGTTCCCAATCTTTTTCTCTGGAAATTAGCTTTCTTCTTCTCTGAAAGTCTGGAGCAGAGAAATAAGCCTTTCCTTCAACCCCGAAATAATGAAATTATTTCCTTTTTTCCCCTGAAGAGAAAAGAGGGCTCAGAGAAATGCTCTTCATATTTGCAGCACTCTTGCACTATGTTAATACTAAACTTACTTTATGGGGAAGAGCACTACTGAATTTCCAGATATAACTGACATTGTTATGAGAATCATGGGAAAAAAAGCCCATTTTCTCCCAATATTACCAACATCAGTTACATCACTCACGAGCTTCTGTTCAGCACCAGGACACAGAGGGTTCTGTTCTTCCTGACAATGAAGACTACTTATCAAACTCCACGCTCTCCCTCTTCCCATTCCCACTGGCACTTCCTTGAGGGTCAACACCACACATAAAAACAATGAAATTACCTCTTTTTTAAATTATTCTTCTGGAAATAGAGGTAATAATGCTTAAGACCAAATATAAAGAATGGGTTTATCTCACTTGAGCTCCACAAATACCTGTATCACAAGGGAGAGCAGTAGCGAGAGAGCACCAGTCGGGAACTTCCTAAAAGACACATCTGCCATATTTAGTAACAACTTAAGAATCTTAAAATTATAACCTCCTAAGCTCAGGTACCGAAGCTGGAGACTCCCCGTGTTATTTAAAAACTCCCAAGTGTAGTTCTGATCATGAAAAACCAATTGATTCTCTACAGTGAAGCAGCAGCAGTTTTCCACTGGTTGGCAACAAAAGCATCAGCATCATGCAAGTAAAAACCACTGTAAATACACACTAAAGCCTGCAACATAACTTTTTTAAACTTACTTTAGGTTTCAGTTTGCACTTTAAAAAAATATAACTTCATTGTAAACCACCTCCTTCATGCATGTGTCTGTGTTTCGTTGCCACTGTAGATTGTTTTAACCAACTCTTATTAAAGCATAAAAGCAAATATTGCACATGACGCATGTCCAACACAAAAGGAAGCTGTGAGTGGTTGCCATCTGCTACCACAGGTGGCATGCACAGCTCTGTGTAATTTGGGGCCTTCACTAGAAATGGTAGATGTTCTTCTATTTTCATGTTTTTCTTATAATTTTAGAGCAGGCTACATTTTTAAATAACAAGAGAAACAGGAAAGCGTTCCCTCCACAGCAGCATCCCCAAAAGGTGCAGATACTTCAGAACCAGGACTCTGGTTGTACTTCCTTCAGTATCTTAGCGATACATACAGCATTTCTTTCCACTCCCAACAAAGAACTGATCACTCATGAAGCAGTGGGTTCCAATTTGCATACGTTTAACCCACTGCACGAAGCAGCAGCATTGTTTACAATTAAAATCATTGGAGTAGGTTCCCGTGACGTGCGGTAGAGAGAACTCGACAGCGGTGAACTGTCATTTTCGTTGAACAAACGTAGCATTTTATCAAGGTTACTCTTCCATCAGAACAATAAGCATCTATTTACTACCATATAAAATGGACTTTTACACTTCGTATTATACTGCCGCTCTGATTTTTTTGAAGGATGTACTTTGTTAACGGAAACAAAAAATATTTAAACCCCAAACATAATAGAAAGACTCTTAGCAAAAGTCAAGAGACACAACATTTATTGGTGATTAAGCAGCACTGACAAGCATTGCTGATGTGTCTTTTAAGTCATAAAAATTTAAAAAATAAAAAAGAAAAAGGTTTTACACTGAATTTTTCAGTAAGTCCAAAAAGCCTGATCTTCAAATCTCTTACTTAAATATATCCCATCTATAGGTTCATGAAAGGGTAACTACATTCCACAATCCCCTCTGCAAAGAGCAGAAAATTTAAGATTGTTATAATATTAGTATCTAGAGATTAATCATATTTTCAATTGTAAACATACAGTCGACCCAAACATAACCATTTCCTATCTCAGAAGAAATTAAGAATTTCAATAAGCTATTAGGTGATGTACAGGGACTGCATGTTTCCAGAAAACATATTACAGTCTCAGTACTAGGAGATATAGTAATTGGTGTAAGAATATAAACTTGTTTTTATTACCAAAAAAAAAAAAAAAAAAGGTTTCATACATTTAAACCATATTAAAGACAAAAAAGAGCGTATTTTCCATAGTTAGTGCATATAAGGCAGGCAAGCATTTTCAGAAATCTGGAATAGAACCCAACCAGACTAGGTATGATAAACGGAAACCAAATTTATACTAAATAGATTTTAAAATTAAGAGCTTCAGCTCTTACCTAAACTATTGCAGTTTGAAAAGTCTTGTTTGAAAAGTTTTCATAAAGAAAGTACTCCTATGGAGAAGTTTTCCACTACAAACTACCTTTGATTAGATAGAGTTATGAACTTTTGGAAAATACAACACATGAAAGTCCAAGTCCGACCAGCTTCCTTCTATGTTATATTTTAAGCACTGTGAGCCCGTGGAATTCACACAGGCTCCTGCAGGATGCTGCCTAGGAACAGACAAGATTTTGTTTTTCAAATACCGTTACCCGGATCCTACATTTCAGACGCTGGAACGTTCAAAAGACAGAATTATATCATTCCCTGATACAGTGACATGCAACAAAAATTAAACTAATTCAGTTAAAACAGAGATGAAATTCAGAGCGGAGGCTTCAGCTCCGAATTTAATAGTGTGAAATCGTTATTTGAAGGGGTTTGCGTGGTGATTTATTAGGAGGCCATGAGGTGGTGCTGTCCCCCCACAGTTGATGGCGGAGGAGCCTGGCTGCCGGTTTTCAGCTGCCGTGTCTCTGGAGGGGACACATTTGGTTTAGGTTTCCCCAGCAAACGTGGAAGTTTCTCAAACAGGTCACGCAGATCAATTGCTCTCGTAATCTGAAACCCAAAAGAGCAAATAATATCTAAACTGGCGTGGGGGTGGCCCGGTGATGGACACGGGCGGCAGGAGGCTTTGGTCGGTTCCAGCGTACATGGTACAGCAGCAGCGATGGGCAGGGAAACATTTTAATTGCATTTTATTAGCAGCCTTGAATTTGGAGCAAAGGAATTAACAGAACCAAGAATGGGAGCATTGTATTAATAAAATGTGTGGTACCTGGGGTAAGAACGTTCATGATTGAATTAAAGGCATGAAAATTAAGACTGAGGCATTTTCACTCTTCAAGGTGAAGGCGGTAAAAAACCTTGGAAAATATCTAAAAAATAAAGTGTGCAATATTATCAGTATTTTAATTCAAAACAACACTATTTTTTGGTAAAACCAAAGCGAAATTTCAAGGAATCACTGCAAACATTTGCATTAGCCATTGTGGGTTATTGGAAGATAAAATCTTGCAGAGGCAGAACTCAGTTATCATTAATAGCCCGATTAAAAAACCTCTAAACTGCAGTAAGAAGTAAAGCCCAATTCCTAACATCTGGGCTGGAGCAAAACATGCTTCCTTTTGCTTAATACCAAACTGGCAAAAAGGAAACACTAAAAAAGCACTGTCTTGCACATTAAAGAAAAAAACAGCTTGCTTTTAAAGAATTTAAAAAAAAATTCCTGCTCTACTTAGCATATATTTATAAACACTGCCTATGGTTCAAAAATTTTCTCTAATTGATTTTTGCTACTCTCAGTTCAGATTTGAAGTATTTACCCTCTAAAATGCACTTTTGATCTGCACTTGGTTGTTTTGATTTTTTTATCAACTGTTTATTATACAAAGTGGAAAATGTTTTAGTAAATAACTCACTATCAGCCTAAGGGCCCCACATTTCATCTTACCATGCTTTCCATAAAAGTGATCCAGAGTTGGTATAAAATTTGGTCATGTCCACGATGAATAGATTATGTTTGGAACTTTGTGACACAATTGCAAACTATTCTTCATTCAAGACTCTTTTCTAATAAGAGTAAAGCAAAACGAAGACCAAAGAGCTCAAAAGCTGCAGTTCCCCACTGACCACAATAAAGACAGAAAGTACCCAGTATTATCACTAGATTTAGGTTTACTGGGGTGTTCTTTGGAGGTGGGGTTGCTGTATGTTTTTAAAATGTGTATGGTATTTACAGCAAACTCCAACTGTACAGAAAACTTATTTTGAAGCCACCGAATATTTTTCCATAATGGTAATTATCCAAAAGAATACTCTATTTTCTTAAAATAATTTTAATGCTTTGTATTTCAGTCATTTACAAATACAGGGGGGGGAAAAAAAATCTCATTTAAAGGATAATTACTTATAAACACCGAATTTCAATCTGGAAGCAGAAAACTGCTATAAATGTAGAATTTAAGATAAAGATGTCTGTGTTAATTTTGTCACTGTTTTCTTAGGTCTTGTGGGAACGCACTGGTTTGATACCTGCACATACAGAAACACACCCAAATATTCTGAAAATGGTCTGTAGAGGGTCAACTGGAATATGAGGAGACCTCCAGAAAAAATTAACAGTAGGCTTTCTAAAATATAACATCATGCTAAATGTTTTTAGTAAGCAGTCTTCATTTACTCTCTGTGGCAGCAAATACTTTCAATTTAAAAAAAAAAAAATAAAAAAAAGCAACATCTGATTTGAATAAAACTTACTATTTCCCTTTTTCTTGTTTATTGTCCAACTCTAATCAGTACTTTCTTTAACGTTTATATTTTTACACAATCATCCAAAACCTCATTGACTAAAATATAAACCCCACAACAATTGTGGTGAGTGTTTTGGTTGAGAGATGAAAGTAAATTGGTCAAAATACATATTTGCAATAATTGGCCTTTACCATTGCTGTTCAAAATGCTCCATTTACAGCCTTTCAGTAACTG
Organism: Columba livia; assembly: GCF_036013475.1. Lineage (NCBI taxonomy): Eukaryota > Metazoa > Chordata > Aves > Columbiformes > Columbidae > Columba > Columba livia. Next base: position 14,206,702 of record NC_088605.1, on the reverse strand, counting down.
TTCAACTTTGCTTGTGAAAGATATTTTTTCTTGTCCCTTGTTCTCACAGTCTGAACTCATTTAGTGCTATGTCTTCTTGACTCAAAGATGCTTTACGACGTAAAAAGATTTCCAGTCTCATTTAACAGACATACGGTAACATAATGTTACTCTGCCTGATCACGATTATGAAATGGAGAATCCCAGTTTTTGCAGTGTGATTCAGAGAGAGTTGCGTGTGCGTCACTTGGGGACTAAACGGATCCGCTTCAGAGGCCGCCGTCCCCAGCCGCTCTGTGCCGGGCCAGGGCCTCCCTCGCAGCCCCACGCTCCCTGAGCCCGTTTCCATCCAGGGTTCTACAGCTGTGGTGTGTTCACAGTAAATACACCTATACACTGACACAGCACCATCTGACACAGCGCTCAGCCTGTCTCAAGATCCTACTGCTCTGTCAAATACAATTCAGGAAGACAAGCATCACTTTGTTTCAGCGTTCAAGTATTTTTTTTGGATTTTCATCTTCAGTACAATAGTGTTCTTAGTGCAAAAATCATTATGTTTCAACACCTTCATTTGTATTGATGAAACACGGATGCTCTACTGTTTATGCCAAATAACAAGCTTCCCCCCCCCCCCCATTAAAAAGATTGGACTTGACAAAGGAAACGCCCTGCCAGAAATAAGAAGCTTATGATTTCATATCTAAAGAACACATATAGATCAAGCACAAAAGCAAATAAATAAATATACTGGAAAGAAGATAATTCTGTACATGTTAAGATTTTTATCCAAATGTTTTACGGTATCAGCAGAAAAATTAAGACAAAGGGCCCTTTCTTTTCTCCTTCCTCATGTAACAAGAAAACTGAAGATGTGGATCATCTGCCCTAAAACCATAGGAACTCACTGGGCCACCTGGTCCCTCTAAGTCCTTACGTGGCTGATGCGGAATGACGCATTAATAGAGGCTATTCACATCTTTGGTAAATGTAGACAAAGTTTCTCAATCGAGCACACAGATGTCTTCTGTGCTGCCCCACTTCAGATGCGCTGCTTTGCTGCATTTTTTGAGGGAGCTACTATTGCTGTTATAACACCTAGGAAGAAGAACCAACCAACCCCAAAAAACCGTCCTCCATCCCTTGGGAAAATAACTCCCCTCCACTAGTCCTTATAACAGAAAAAAAAATTGGTTAAACTGAGGTGAGGAAAACAACAGTATCCAAAAATAGAAGGACAATCCTTTTAATAACTCTTGAACCAAACATGAATACTGAGTCAATCTGAAATACAGTCTGCTAGTATTATCCTATTCCCTCCACCCTGCCCCTTTCTAAGAAACAAAAGTGTCATATAAAACAGTAATTAAGGCAAACCATGACAGGTTCTCAACTCTACAGCAAGGGCTAGAAAACTATCCAAGCACAAGCTGGCCTATAAGTATCACTGAGAATGAAGGCACCTTACTTTGTCCCTGCTCGAGAATCTTCTGACATGACCGAAGTCCAGCTGTAATGCCTGAGAAAAATCCCTCCCCTTAGAGTGCATCGCTCTGACATATAAATTAACTACCAAACGACCTTTAGCTTTCCAAAGTAACCTGTAATGTGGCATGAAATAGCATCCCTGGATCCCTGCATCTGTTCACCACAAAATGCTATTCATGTTGGGTTTGACCTACCTAAGGTTATTTGCCAACTGGTTTGGCCCATGAAAAAATAGTTCCCCCACTCCCACCATGGGAGAGAATAATTTTTACTTGAAAACATTCCAGTAGATTGTCACCTAGAAATTTCTCCCAGGAAAGCGTTTGCAGAATTTGACAGCAGTAATCCTTAGCTGTAATTAAAAGGGAAATCAATGCTGTTCTCTTGCATCTCAGTAATGCCGACAATTCAAAAGTGTATTTTTAATCACTGAAAGCAGAAACTACTGATAAGAATTCAAGTTGTGAAGTAAGACACTCTTCCTTTCTCACTTGTTCTCAGCCATGAATCTCAGTAAGATTTTTTTCTTTTAAATGTCCATTTCCTGTAATTTTAGAGTATAATTATTTTTATTTTTTTTTATGATACCTTTGGGGTATCATTACAAATATTTTTTAAGCATTTAAACTTAGAAAAATAAAATTAAGTAATAGCTTCTCTTAAGGAGAGAATGTCAGCCCTGCTCTGAATAAACAATCCCTTTTAAAAGCAATCTAGAGATTTATATCCCCTGTAACCATAGAAATTAATCTTGAGTTTAAACAAAATAGAGTAAAACATAATTTATTTAATGAAAATCAGAACACTGCTATTACGAATGAAAGTTAGGTTTCTCGTTTTTTAATTCAGACAGCTTTGTATGCAGTCAGAAGATTTTACTTGATGGGCTACTTCTTATAACTTAATCATATTCAACCGATTTGAACAAAGCATTCAGATTTCTGAGCATTTTAATTTTACATGAGATAGATATCAATCAGTAAAAAAAAAGTTGAAGACTTTTCAGATTAGAGAAGCTAAAATTAAGTGTAAGAAACACATTTAAATGTAAGAGCAGTCATAAGAAACTGCTATGACATTATGATGCCATCAAGAAGACAGCACAAAGACTTCTATGAGTTTTTCATATAAAAAGTTTGGGAATAGCAGAGAAGAAGAAAAAAAAAGCACAAACTGGGAAACATTTTGATATGTCAGGATAGCTTAAAAAAAATGATGTGCTCAGAAAAAACAGTGTATCCTATAGCCTAAGAGTACTTTAAAAGTTGCATAAAACATTCCAGCACACAGACCCTCAAAAACAATGACAATGCATAAAGAACTTAAATATTGAATAATAATAAATATTAATAATACATTTTAATAATAATAAATAATATTAAATACTTATAGCCCCACTAAGTAAGAGGTAAAAGAGCATTAGTATTTGCTGTATTTTCAAAAAGCAAGGAAATTAACTTGGAGTTAACATGATACACTTCACAATGTAACATCAAAACATGAAATTATAGCCCCAAACCCAGAGAGTTTTTCACATCACAATAGATTGAAATAGTTTCATGTGGGAATACCCATAACAGCCACATAAATCTAACAGAAGTTGCAAAAAATATACAAGTATACAGTACAAAGAATCTTTATCTGAAGAAATACAACCTAACAGATCATTCCTCTAATTCCTATATGGATTATGACAAACTATTATGCACACTTCTAGTTGTTACATTACCTGTATATAAAGCCTTCTTCTAAGCCTCTCTCAAATCATATCAACAGAAAATTATCAGGAAAAAAACAGCCTTATGTACAACTAGAAAGCTAAACTCTAAATCTTAAACCAAATTATTCTATCTATTAGGGGAAGGGGAAGGGGAAGGGGAAGGGGAAGGGGAAGGGGAAGGGGAAGGGGAAGGGGAAGGGGAAGGGGAAGGGGAAGGGGAAGGGGAAGGGGAAGGGAAGTTTTTTAAAAGCCCAAAGTTTCTGCAATGACAATAACTGTTCACAAGCCACAGTAACAACTCTGAAGTCCCCAAAAGCTCCCTACATGGGGCAACTCAATGTGTAGCTTTGCAATTTGAAAACCAGCAAGCTGTTACAATACTTGCAGCTGAAAAGCATAGCGTTTACCATAATTTAAAACTTTATTCTAACTTTATTTTTTTTGTCTCACTGCCTGTGATAAAAAGATGAGTTTCTAGAATGGCATCACCCTTACCTCAACTGAGAGTCTTTTAAAGAAGGAAGTCAAGAGCTGAACATGAAAGTGCCATTACAAAGCACTGATTTCAAAGAGCAGGTTTTCATTGTCAATACATAAAATAACAACATTCTTTAGTCCAATGTATGACAGTTCTAGGATGCCCCATCAATCTAACCAGACTGCAATCTGCAGTGTCACTGGTTTACTCCAAATATTTTGTCTGTAGATCTGACTGTAAAACCTTATTTGAGCAAAACCTGAACCGGGCTCTTCATTCACAGGCAGAAACTGAAGATTTACTCACAACAGCTTCAGTGTTTACCATTGAGAAAACAAAGGTAACGGAATGGCATGCGGACAGCATTTTAACATGGGCTCCTTCCAAACACACGTCTCAAACAGACAACATAGGCGACTTTTGCCAGCAAAGAAACTGCCTGTCTTGCAGAAAATGTAAATCATATGCTCCCATCACCCTTCCCTGAATCCCTCCTTCACACTCATGCACCCACCCAGAAAAAATTTCTATTCCTTCCAGCTGCATCCAAAGCCTGACAACACTGAACGTACCATATGTTCCTCTTACCAGCACCTCAAACAGAGATTTATGAAAACCTCTGTATTCAGCAATGTTCTGTAGCAGTAATGGCAAAAATATGTCAAAATTGCACACATTCAGGGCCTGGAGCATACTGGCCCAAATTGATGCTTGCTCTTGCAAGGTCACTAGTATTAAGCAGCAGAAAAGAAACTTCAATGTGACTGAGGTGAGCTAAGCAACATAAAACACATGAATATGCATCATCTTAACTAATGATAACATGGTTCTGGTCTCCTTATCTTACTCCAGTCTGTACTGGAAAATGATATATGAGACTCAGGCAAACTCAAGTTTCACATGGACATACAAATGGATTGTAATACAAAGGGGAAAGAACGGACTCAATGAAGTGAACTTTGCAAGGCCATACAAGACACCTGAAAATACAGCAATCCATTCCTGTCTCCTAGCTAACTCACCTGTTACTGTAACAGGCAACCTCTCCTTGCAATGTGTTACTCAATTCAGAAAGCATTAGGTCTATCTCTACAAAGCCTCGCATTCTCAGGAACCCACAAGCAACATAGTCGGTAACTTTTTGATGGTATGCATTGACAGAAAAGAAAATACACAGTGTGCAAATAGGGAGAGAACACATAAACAAGTCAAAAAACCTAAGGCAAAACCTTAACACAGACACACACGGTGAGGAAAGAAAAGGGTTGGCTGAAACAAAAGGAAACGGTGTGTGTGCCAAGACACACCACCACTGTGTACTGCCACATGGGGTCTGAGGTTCAACGCCAAGGGCCTCCAAAAAGACAGGGGTGTAAACTATGGAGTTATCTTCATGGTTGCTCAGGAAAGCAACAGTCTCCATTCTGAAATCACTAAGTGACTGTAAGTACGACTGAGCACCCAGGCAGCTGTGAGACAATTTTGGGAAGCAAGATGGTGAAACACACACTTATACTTATACTTATTGACAGATTTATGTCCATGAGTACCTTCTGTATTTCCATTATCTAACACATAAGTACACCAAGATAAGAACATATTAACTCCCACTCAGAGGAAAGGGATTGTGCTTATAGATGAAGCCATAAAAGTTACTAAGAAGCTCTGTGTTCAGATTCAGTGTCCATCAAGCAGTTCCATTGTGTCTCACCAACCTGCACACAGTGAAAAAAAAAAAAAATCCATGTTACCCCTGTGCCTTTGCCATAAGGTGGCCTTCAGCCATCATATGGCTAAAGTAGCTAAATGCTACTGCATTGCAGGGGGGGGACGGTGAGGAGAATAAAAAAACAACTGGATAGAAAAATATTTGTGTTTCAGCAGATATAAAAAGCTAGAAACAGAAGTTCTATTGTAAGATGGATACTGGATTGTATACAATTTTAACTCAAGGCTAGAGTAAAACGCTACTGCAATTTGCCACACCAGTGTTTTACAGGTGTGGTATGAATTCTGTGAACAGTTTCTCATGTCAAGGACGGAGGTGATCCTACGTTTTCCAGTTCTGAACTGGGTTACAAACACCTGATTTAGCGATGCTATGCCACTGCTCCACAGTTCAGCTCTGCACTGCAGATGAGTCAGTATTACTGAAATACATTTCATCAGTATTTCAGTATTCTGCCCATGCACAGGCACGACGTACTTAGGAAGAGAGAAAGGCAAACACGACATTCCTCCCCACTGGGGAGCTATCTCACTAGCAACTTTAACATGAAAATTTTAAGGTTATGAATGGGAATTAAACCATGAAAGCTTAATAAAGGGAAGAGAATTTATCATTAGGAGACTGGTCAAGATTATGTGGTAAATGTCAAGCAAGTATCGACTGTATTAGTAGATAGAAAAGGAGCTGGTAAAGCTCACTGTGGCACAGAGGTGAAAAAATAAGAGCAACAATGAAAAGTGAAGGAAGGGAAGGACTGAGGATGGAAGAGAAAATAAAAATGGCTGCAGAACACCATGGTCCAGTAAAGAATGAAAAAACCCAAACCATCTTAAGATACAACCTGGCTAATGCAATAACTATATTTTCAGTGCAAATGTGAGACAGATGCCAGAAACACAAGAGCTGGAATATACTTGGGAAGAATGGGGTCCACGTTTAGGGTAGTAAAACAAAAAAAAAACACGTAATGGGGGAAGAAACAAACCCCTCAAACCAATAATTAAATCTATTAAGATGTAACCTATTCTCCTTGAAAGTGTTTGAAATAGCCTAAACAAAACACTGTATGCTATATATAAGCTAGCAAAGAGAGGGCTAATGTGACCTCATGTTTTTAGTAGTATGCTTTTACTCCTCAGCACGTCAGCATTAGAAGCAGAGCATCCCAAAACTATCAATTTTCCCCAGAGAAACACACAACAATTTCAAGTGCCTGCAGCTATAATATTATACCAATGAAAAAGCGCATTGTTAAATGCACTAAATAGCTGCATAACTGCATGGCAGCAGCACAGATACTGAAAGACGTGATATCTAAACCAGTTTGAAGGTATTTTTCATTTTTTTTTGTTCTGAAAGTTCTTCAGTCCCCTTCATCATGATTCAAATACTGTTTCCGCAACGAGCAGCTCAAGTGTCTGTCTGACATCGCTACAGCATCAATACGCATGGAAAAGACAAATAAGAACGACTAATGATAGAAAAACTGAGAAGGGAAACAAACACCCTCCATCTAAATAGAAGATTTTACTGATGTAAATTTGTTTAGTTATATCTAGCTGCACTGTATCAAATTAGCTGAACTGTGATTCTTTCTGAAGTTTAAGTAACTCAACATAATTTTTCTTTTATTTAAACTGATTTGAGGAATTTGCACTTCAGAAAATAAAAAAGCATAGCCTTAATGACTACATTCATATTTTTTTATTGGCTAATTAGTAGCCACTATTTATACTAATGAATTATATGGAGTCAAGAAAATGAAGAAGTCCAAAAAGCAAGAGCTAGACAAGAGAGGAGAAAAAAGACAAAAGGAAAAATAAATTATACAGATTAAAGCTTCACATAGACTGCTCTTTTCCTTTTCATTTCTTTGTCTTATAAGACAAATTAGAAAGCAACAAAAAGAACAGACCTGCCTTCTGCTGCAGAAAGAAAGAAAAACAACTAACCAGATATTTTTGGACTACCAATTTAACCTTCCTGAAGTTAAAGTATTCTTGCCATTTAAATAAACAAACAACTATTAATTCTGTAATATGTGCTGGTAGAAAAATCAAGAAACAAACACAGTAACAAACGAATCAATTGGAATGCAAACAAATAGGAAATACCAACAATAAGAAAACAGTGACACTAAAATTGTGTGAGAGAGATTTCAACAGAGAGCTATGGCAAAAAACAACACACAGAGCCAGAAGCACAAGCACGCATCATCAAGAAAGTAGAAGTTGAATGTTATAAATGAGGGCAAAAGAAAACTGCTCCTCTGAAATGAGTGAAACGGGAGAAAACGGGGTGACTCCTGAAGACCCACTATTTTTTTCCAAAGTCAAGTTCAGGGACTACAATACAGTAATAATCCTTTTATATTTAAAAATGATCCTACAAGGAAATTAAATGCACTCACTCAAACAGAGGCAGTTAAAAGCTGCCGTGCTCTCTGCCTGCTTCAGACTGTGCGCTCTGGGGCAGAGGACGGACGAGCAATTGTAAGAGCTCACTTAAGTAATCTGGTTTGAAAATAGTCAAAAAAAAACCCCACTGAAGCACAAGGGACAAATACCTTCATTTTAAAATAATTCCCTTTCCATTAAACTGAAAAAAAAGTTGTTTTTTAAAAATTAATAGTACTGCTTTTCTCTTACATTACAAATACAAAGTGCATGCAATGCGCATGGCAGAGTTAGTTGAATTTGACTCACTGATATTCGGTAGTTTCTTGTAGGCACAAAACAAACAAGGTGGAACTGTATCAACCAACCCTCACTTGGAACAATCAGAGAGTTCATAAGGTCATGAAAAATCTTGAGAGAGATATGAAACAGTAATTTTTCCATTTTTACTGTAACACAGTTGTTGTCTGTTGTAGCAGGCACCGCTCTCTTAATGATTACTGTTAGTAGCCTTAGCATCTTGCATGAGAGGAGGAGTGTCACTACACCTTGGAATTAAAATTATTTAGAGCAGACTAAACACAGTGTAAAAACTAGACTTCTCATTTTGGGTAACCTACAGACTAAAGGTATCGCCTCAGCTTAATCTCAGAACATACCCATTTTAGCTGTTGGTCTAAAACGCTTTCATTTCTGAAGTGCTGTGCAGCACTGAAGCCCTATAAAATGAAATGGAGCACAAGTAACAGATTCAGCATCCTGGATGTACTAGCCTTTTCCTAACTCCTATGATGCTATGACAATTTCATTACATCAATTAAAAATTCAGAAACTTACATCAACCATCCTTATTTTCAATTACAAAGCCTGGTGCTATGTTGAATGGCAGCATAAACTTTACCACAATTTCCAGGTGAATTGGTTATTTCTTATGGCCATTACGTTAAAGAGGAGAAAAAAAGAGTGTTAGGGGGCTTACTGGAAGAGCTCACTGGTCGTAGACAGCGTATGGTCCTCTCTTCTGCGATAGACCTACTGACACAAATATGATCGTACAACGGATTATGACATTCACCATTAGCAAGAGCTAATGGTCATCTTAGCTCCTGATATGGAGTTAAGGAAGGGAGGAAACAACAAGTTCTCAGTGTTTTTGTAAATAGGATTTTGATGAGGGACTGAAATTGAAGACTGGATTTCCTGACTTCTGAGCACATGACAGGCCTTTTTTGAAAGGAAAAAAAAAGCCACGCTGATGTGACATAGCAAAACCTACCACATTTCCTCATCATACGTTATTACTAATATTGCTTTAAAATTACAGTTACGAAAATAATTTGGTACATTTCCGTATTACCTTTTCAGAATACTACCATTCATCCAGAACACTACTATACACTCCAAAGCAAATCAGAAGACAAGTCTTAGAGGACTCTTCCCATGCTTATAAAACATAGAGACAAAATACATTCAGAATAATCAAAGCAATCTCTTGGGCCTCTCAGCGTTAGAGTCATGCAACATTCCATTGGATCATTTTTTTTCTCAAGTGTTACAAGGAAAACCAATTATACATCAAAAGATTCCTGCTTGTCACATCAAATTTACTACTCATTGGAACAGTATGACTTACTCGCTAAATACATGTTGACTTGGAAGTCCTAATGAACCGCATTCTTAACTAATTACAGCAACTGCTAAAAAATACTGATTACTATAAAGAATCAGTACGTTAAACTAAACGCACCAATTACCACAGCCTTCACTTGCCAAAAGACGCCGTTATGGCACAATTAGAAGTCAAAAATACAGTGTTTATATTCTGTCCTTAACCATTGCTCCTCCACTGCTATTGAAGAGACAGGAAACACACTATTGTAACACCGTAAGTCTTGCACCCTGCAGTTGGTTTCACACACATCTTTATGACAAAGAACACTTTTCAAGTGAAGGTTCCACACCAACCATCATGTAAGGAATGAGAACACCATGTTGGCAATGTTATTTTGTCAGAAGGTGAATACAGCACAGGATACTTCTCAACAAGATTTATATTATGTGGTTTGTTTCATTTGTGGGACAATGTCAAAAGATGCCTGGGCTTCGGCAGTCAAAAGGTTAACCTGTACTAGCTGCTACTACCTGCAGCTGTGTAAGTATTCTTTAACAATGTCTGTATGGCTGAATGGATGGTCTGTTTGCTCTAACTGAAATAAATTAACACAATAGTAGAAAATCTATTTTCAGCATAGTTCCTAGTGTGTGTCAACTCCTGGCAATATTGTAGTCAGGCTGGTTTGGGGTTCCTCTTTCTAAAAGAGCAAATCTGAACATCTGGTTAACCCACTTTCCTTACATTTAAAATTACTTAGGACTTGATGTCATTTTATTGACTTCACTGGGATAAAAATGTAGTCATAAACACTAGGTCAAAAAACAAAACCTTCGTGATCTAGCAACTAGGTAGCAAAAGTAAATCCTTTAAAAACTATCAAATGAAGCTAGAAATAAAATTAGATAAAAATTCAAGTTTTAGACTGTGGTCAATTGAGGTCTAGACAAAACCCTGTGTTTGTTCACTGCCTAGTCTCCAGTCTGCTCCAAGTTTGAAAAGGTAATTGAACTCAGTCTATAATTACTGGATTAGATACAGATGGGCCCTGTACATTTCAGGGAGGAAAGAACTGTTTTGATTCATTTTATGATTGCCTGTAAGGTCAAACTTTTCAAAATGTACTTTCATCTGTTAAATGGTTTCTCAAAGTCCCAGGGGGACATCTTCAATAACTGATGTTTTAAGCAATTTGAGTCTATCAGATCGAGTCTTTGAATGTAATACACTATCCATTTTCTAGAATTATAAATGTGCATGTAGGTTAATTGCTACAACTCTCAGATGTTTTCAAAACTACACTTTTCTGAAAAATTGCAATTTTTACCCAACAATAGTTATGCATAAATATTTGTAGAATTTTTTTAGTTTAGCACACAGAATATCTTTGGAAATACAAATAAATACCACAAGCTTGAAATGTTCTTACTTGTAATTTCTTCCAATTTGCCAGAAGTTTCTGAGAATGCTCTTTTAGGACCCAATTCAACAATGTATGACTAGTCCAAACGAATTCAGTTCACTGCTTACAAACCACAAAGGTGAAGAACATAACTTTATAAAAAACCTCCAAAAGCACTCGAGAAGACTTTGTTTTTAGCACTCTCCTATTTGAGCCTTCATCGTCACTCTCATTCACAAGATAAAATGTGGAACAATGAGCATTAACCTTTCACTCTGCCAAGAACTTTTTGCAAAATATTTTCTTCAATTAAATGAACCATAACTCTGTAGTCTGTTTCAGTACAGCCATGTTCTAATCTTTCCTCTTTAAATGTCTTGCTTAGATACAAGTTTAAATGCTCCACAAAGGAGCTCCACTAGCTCTGCTGTCAGTTTGAGACTCTCAGAGCTACCCTAATAGCAATTTAAAGCAGAAAACACACCATGCAATCAGAAGGCAATATAACAGTTCGATTCATTTTAAAAGAGGTAGGAAACTTAATTCCAAACAACTTACTATTCAATAGTTTCAGTTTATTTGCACTACAACAACCTTCTTGCTTATAAAATTCCAAGAAGGTGGTATTTTTTGCTACAACATACATTTGTGTTTAATCAACAACAATATCTCATTGGCAACAGCCTCAGTCAAACAGTTATCTTTGTAAGATCAGACACCTACAGAGTTGTTCTGCCAGAGATTTAGTATTTAAGCACCTGTAATAAGAATAATAGGAAATATGTTAATATAACCTACTTCTGTCTCCAGGTGTGCTAATGAAGGAGGCTTAAGAGCATAGCAAGTTATCTCATGTAATTTCTATGATTAACGTTTTCTTCATATTATTGCAAAGTCCTCCACATAAGGGACAAAACCTGAAGTCAGAACCAACCGCTACAAAGCCCCAGCAGAAGGACGCATGATAATAACAGAGTTATTTGTGTGTCTGCTCAGACAGAAGATTGCGCCCATCGTCATCAGGCTGTGCAGAATTCCCACAACTTACATGTCTCACTGAAAGAAGAAACTTCTTCCCCTGTATTTTAAAAACTGACTGATACAAATCAGTTTATTCAAAACAGTTCTATCTATAAAATGCCTGCAAACAAATGACGGGTTTTTGTAATAGTAGCTCTTTTTTAAACGTGAAGGCATCAGTAAAAACCACATATAAACAAACAAAAAAAGTCTTTGAAGTAAACTTCTGATTCTTATTAGTGTCAAAAACAAGCACGCAAATTGGCTCAAAAGATAAAATCCATGTAATATTTGCATTATCCTCCTTCCCCCATCTCTAATGGATGCTTTTCAATGTATTTCTTTAAAACTGGAATAATAGTCATACCGGAATTTTCATAGGGTACGTACACTTATTTCAATAAAATAAGTCTCAAACTTTGTCATATAGAGAAGGCTTCTTTTCACTCATTGTAAACAACAACAAAATCCTACAAAAAATGTACATGCCTTATTCCCTACAAAATAAAATTACAATAAGTATTTCAAGTGTATTGTATGAACCCACAAACCACTCCTGAAACTGCTGTAATTTTTCAGACAATAAATTCTGAAGCCACGGTAAATAAATAGCCAGACCACAGCACCACGTATTCTCTCTGCCACAACACAGAAGAAAATAAATATAAGAAGTTACATTTTAGACTAACTAATTAACTCTTTCGTATTTTTTCTTCTCCTTCACATTTGATTACCTCACAGATGTATTTTCCTGTATTTGCTGTACACTCCAATACATCATATTCAGAACCATATGAAATATATGAAACCATATTTGAGCTCTCGTAAGTACTGGCCATCTATACTTCAATGGATTCCACAATGAGCTAAAAATCTTAGGAACTGGAAACATAATCATTAAGAGAAACAAAGTATATTCTTACAATAAGGTAGTCTCGCTCACATTATAGTGTATCATTCTGTCTTTACACAATTCTTTAAAAAAAGAAAGACTATATCCAATTCATACACATGAAACTGATTTGGTATGAAAACTACAGAAATGTACTATTTTTTAATCCATTAATATTTCACACTGGTGAATGCTCCTTTATTATTTAAATTAAAAAATCATTTAACTTTCTACATACAGAAAAAAAAAAAAAATCATAAAAAAGAGGCTACTTATTTGCACTAAGTTACTCCTGTAGCAGATAACTAGATTAAGCACCCTGTTAACTCTAATATAGTTATTTTATCTCTAGAAATACTTTAACACGATGTTTCCTGTAAGTTCATTTATTATTAAAAATGAAGACAGAACATTAATACAATTTGCAGTTTAATGTCAGAGTGATCAGAATCACAGGTCACTGGAGCAGTAGTCTGGGATTTGGGAAACCAGTATCCAGTTCTTTGCTTTGGTACGAACCAGTGTCCCACACGTAAAAAGGAATTCCTGAGCCATCCCCAAGCATTAACTCCTGCATTACTTGGTGACTATTGTACGTATTTTGCAATATGTGCACTTTGAGATTTCAAAGGACGCAGAATCCACCAAATCAAGGGTTGCCTGAACTGCACTACAAATAACGTACACTTTTTTCGGCACTGTATCTTATTTTTGCCTTTTCACAGGAGACTTCTCGTGATCATGTCTCCTAACAAAATAGGATGAGCAAATTTCTCACCACAAAGTAGATTTTTCAGACTTCAGATCATTCTTGTATCTCCCTTCTGTAAAAACCAAAACAAAACAACCTCCTATCACCACCACCACCGTATTTCTGAAAAAGACTGACATCAGTACTGGACACAACATTTTGTCTATACTCTCTATATACTGCTATACTCTTTTCCTTTAATTGATATTTCCCTCCATGTTTCACTAAACTTACATCTTTTAAAAACTTACATTTCCTTATTTTGGTATTGACTCCATGTGCCATACGGACTAGGAGCCAAAGAGACCAAATTATGCCCTGCCATATCCACAACAGAATCGATAAATGCCCTGCTTACACATGCAAAGGTAATGTCACACCCAAGAATCTTTGCACACATGTCATATTTTTTCAACATCGTTGAATGATCCATGCCTCAATTTAAGCCTACATAAAGAAACCCTTTCCCTTGAATATCACAGCAGAAATTACATTATACATCACACTGCCGACCTGAATCGGCCCTAAATAAATAATATATAACAAAGACAACTGAAGAAAGGAGAATTTTAAATTAATAAAAAATTTGTAGCTGTCACTTGAAAACGGGTATGAAACAAGATTGTGAAAGAATAACCCAAGAACATGCACATCTGTTTAATATTACAAGCCAACGGTCAACATCCTAAGTGAAGTTTTAATTTAATATTTTTTCTTTCTTGATGTTTTACCTTTAGTCAATGCCTTGTGAGAGTATCAGTTTTCTATAAGAAACTGTTAAATATAAAGAAATGTTATTGTAGCATGTTTATAAAATCATAGTTCGAGAACCTTTTATTTTTCTAAAGCCTGACCACAACTTAATTATCTGCAGGACATTCCAAGCTCACAATTGCAAGCTCCAGTTCCCAAGCAATTTTAAGCAATATCTACTGTACAGGACATACGGTATTGCAAATACCACAACATGGTAGTGTTTCCAAAAGTCTGCATTAGAGCCTTTAGACATGGTTTTTATTTTCAATAAATATTTGCTTCCCTGCTAATCAGCAAATGGTTTTCATCACCATTACATGTTTGTCTTTCACATGTCAGTTTGCTATCACCATTTATTTTTAACAAAAATGAACTAGTTATAAAAAAGACAGATATAATGCATAACATGCCTTATGTTATACATAAAGTATCATGAGACTACAGAGAATCTTCCTCTGCAGTTCATACAATGTTTTGCTTCTTTTCCAGGAAAGAACAAGAGTAAAAACAATGAGAAAAACCCCAAACCTTCTAATGTTTGAAAATGAGACGATTGGCTTGGCCAAAAACTCTCAGAGGGAAGCCGGAATTTCTTTAAGAAATCTCAAAATGCCTGTGAATGCAATTTTTTCTGCTTTGCAAGAACATCCATACTGCCTGAAAATGGGCAAGAAGAAAAAAAATCACATAATGTAATTACATCTCTATTTTACAGAGGTCAATCTGAAAACCAGCAGATGATACAATATTGCTAGAACCATTCAGAATTCCAAAACTATGCTTTTCCTCCTCAAAATACCGATGCTCTGTAGAACACCTTGGTTTTAACACATTGCTTACAAACCCCCTGGTCTTCTTGCCCCTTTAATCAACTGTCCCCTCCTCTGTGGACTGAGGAGAGAGCCCCCCAGAGCCAGGAGTCCCCCCACAGACCCCCGCTCCCTTCTCACCAACCTGCCAGGCCTTGGGTGTATGTTTTGTCCCAGAAACCCCCCAAAGTCCTGCAGCAGGATCATTTCTGGTCTTCTAAAGTAAAATATCTATGCATCTCACCTGTACTGAACATGTGAGGACTTAGTTTCTTCTCCATTAAAAACAAACAAACAAACCAAACCAAAATCTGTGAACAACCATATCAGAATTGTAATTAGAATATTCTAGTACACTTACTGGAACTTCATTTTTTAATGAGTCACCAAGACTCCTCAACTGCAACCACAACATTTAACAGCTGCTGGATGTCCTAGAGAAGCCCTGCTGACACTCACTCCAAACCCACTTCACACTTGCTGTTCAGCCCAGACGAGGAGAGGTGGGAAACACCAGTCAGTTGCATCTTGTACCACAGAAATAAAATACTCATTTTAGAATCACTGATATTCCATTCCATCCACATTCAAAACCATTTAAAAGTCAAACAGAAAAGGAAATACCCAGTGGGAGACATCAAGAAATCTATGAATAGTGGAAAAACAACACTGAAAGGAAGCTGGATTATATTTGACTGTATCTGGCTTTTGTCTTGTTTGTTTGTTTTTCTAACACTGGACAATACCTATGGAAATAGATTTAAATTTGAGCAGATGCAGTACATCTGCTTTTCTACTGCTCCCACCCTTCCCTCTAAAAGGGAAGGCAAAATCAGAATGAAAGTGTAAAAAGGGACAACAAACACCCTGAGGCTGATATCTGAGTACTATAAAATGTCATTTTTTGGCAGACAGAAAGCTTTAACACACCACCCTGAAGTCAGGAAACTTACATTTCCAATGCAGTTTCCATCGTTTAAAATTCAATGCAATTACATCACACTGTAATATTTTCAACATTAAAGAACATTTTCCCAAAATTGCTGGAAATTATTAATACCTCCAATTTTCACCCTGTAATTGCTTTCACTGCTGAAGGTATCATACCAGATTTTAATATTTGCCAGTCTGAAAAATATTTTCAAGCATAGTGGTCGGAAGTTTCAAAGACAGGGCATATAATTACATAATCTTTCACTGAAAATTTATATCCTCTTGTCTATGGTAGAATACACAAAAATGTAATGCACTCATTACCAAAAAATCACAAGGAATCGGCTCAGCATTACAGCAATAACTAATCTGATGACCAAAGCCAGCATAAACTAGCAAAACCAGCATCACTACTACTCCTTGGAAGTAATGATTTGTTACTGGTTTTTGTAAGAAGTTGCAAAATCTTTGTTTTGAAATAGCTGAGATTAAGAGAGTTTAAACTTCTTCTTTGCTGATCACTCATGTGCAGCATAGTTAGCATTCTAAAGTACAGTACCTCCCCATTTTGTTAATATTTCAATACACTTCAGAGTTCAAAGCAATTAGCATTGTAATTGTCACAGAGAAGAAAACTCCGTAGTCTAAGTCTGGATTCAACAGACTCTAACAAAAGCAGTACTTTTCAAATGCCCAAGATAGAAGGAACACCTCTCTCTACCTAACTTAATAAGCATTTCTGCAGACCAAAAATGAGAACGGCGGGATGCCAGGAAGAGTCATGGGTAAGTTCTTCTGTGGGCTACTATCCACAAAATTCATCCCATTTTTTGAACAGAGGATGAAGGGAATCAGAATCTTGAAGTTACTAACTTCCAGAGCCATTAGCTTTATTTTAGACTCATTGCTAATATCTGGAAAAAATAAATCCCAACAGTTAAATTTCTAATGAATCACACCAATATTCTTTTGGGCCTGCCTATTTATAAGTTCATTTCTGTCCCAAACAAGATATTATAGCTAAAAAATAAAAATACAGAGCCCAAAGTTTCTAGTTATGACAGTGTATATAAATACTCAAAATAATGAGCTGTTCTTGCTCCAAAATCTTTGATAAAAAACTCAGAGAAACAGTAAAAAACATAACTGCATCAATTACATTCACTAACGTGTAAGTGTTAAGTTTCATTCTTGCTCTTCCTTCTGCCATTTCCCTTCCTTTCAGCCCAATCTAGATGTATTCCAACATAACCTCCACATAATTTCCTGGTATTCATTCTTTTCTTTTCTTTTGTACCCATATTTCCACCTCATGTTAGACCGTCTGTTCTCCAGCCTACACCATTCTATTTTCTTTCAGCTAAGCTGGATTGCTTTCTGTTGCCTTTCTCTTCCATTGTGTCTTTCCAGCTTTTCAGATGCCCCAGGACGCACTGCCCTGCCCCTGGCCAGCTAATGTTACCCTCTTGCTAATGTTACCTATGTCTGAGAAAAGAAGGCTACATATGATAAATCTCAGCTTACTTCCATAGGCACTACAAACTTCCATAAATTTTAGCCTTATTTGTGGCAAGATGACAAATCAAGAACTCGGAGGAGGTATCAGTTAAATGGACAATCACAGGCGGAAAAAGGTTTGTAGTGACCAGCCGCATGATATAACCATTCCTCCAACAACAGTAAGTCAGGAAAGAACCTCCCACAACCAACATGGGAGGAGGTGAGGTGAAGGTGAAGACAATGTCCCCAGCTGCAGCCGAAGATACTTTTGGACTCCTCAGCACCACATGAGGTCCAGTTAGTCAGAACAAAACTAACATACAACTAAGGAAAGTTGCCTCCCATGCCAACTTCCAATCCCACTGTTCAGTTATATCAAAAATAATTCCCATGAAGTTCAGCATGTACTCAGAAACAAACAAACAAAGCAGGGGGGGGACAGTGACAGACATCTGCACATGCATTTCCCAAAATATAAGAGTTTATAATTCTTTCCCAAGGCCAACCTACACCCTCACCACTGTTACTAAACTGAGTTTTGCTAAAACCAGAATCGTCACATGGGGAACATTAGTGATTTGGCATTTAATCCTATTGCATCAAACAAGATCAGCATTTCATCCAAAAAATATTACAAAAAAATTAAGAAAACCCCTTTCCTCTGCTATTTCCTTAACCAGCTTTTTATGTGTTTCTCCTCTACTAATTAAAACTATCAGCTTCTTCCCCTTCCATCTCCCAGGCTAAATTTCTTCTCTAACAAGGATGAAGGAAATGAGAGGTAAAACCAATAAATGCCCATAATAAAAACCTAACATTAACCATAATTTGCAAATGGGAAGATATAAATCTGAAATATTGGAAAGCAGTATACTGTAACTCTCCATTTGAAAAAGTATAATTCAGAATCATACTTTCCTGCCTAAAAAAAGGGAGAGGAAAACCCATGTGTGCGTAAATGAGTATAAAATGCAGCATGATCAGTGAACTCTGAGGAAAAAAGTGACTGTTCGTAACTGTGCAAGGGAGAAGTCAGAATTAATTCTAATGACCTCAGCTATGGGTCCAATTTATTAGAATTTACCTCTCATTAAAAGTTAAGAGGTGAACTGAAATATCACTTGCTGTCCAAAATTTGGCACAGTCATTAATTTCTAATAAAGCCCATAATTGGCTATACCATAAGCAGTATATATTTCCTTTGTATCCAAATACTCTCTCATGGGAGTCATTCTCATGGAATAATTAGAGTCAACATGATCACATAAACTAACCTTAGTAAATCAGGTTAGAAAATTTTTTGAGTATAAAACCAAAACGATTAAAGCATGACATTTTAAGCATTTTTGGCCCTCTTCCTCATAGCACTGGTCAGTATCAGCCATTCAGCCTCAGAGAAGCAGTTCACTACGTGACCATGCAGCCTGTGATGCAGAATCCGTGCTCTGCCAGGGACTTTAATGGGACCACTCTCAGATATGGAAGTTTTCAGCATTAAGACCCATTCAGTTCTACTCTAAATCTGGCAAATACATGTCCCACCCTACAAAAAGTTAATATAGCAAGCTGGTTATTTCATTATTTTTGATACTTCTCAGTCTTTTAAAAGGCTTAGATGTAATTTGATACGTACTGCAGACACCAACCTGAACTTGACTCAGAACTAGCAGCATAATAATTGTCATATTTCAATCAAATGTTTAATAGGTGGCATTTTTATTTTCATATACTTTTTACTTTTAGGACAGAGATGGTGTTACTCCCTGCATCAGCAGATTGGTACCTGCCGACCACGGAAGCTATTATAGATCCAAAACCAGGCAGGAAAAGCCTGTGGACCACCCAGTCTGCAAGCCAAATCTTTTTTTTTATGATACTAAAATGCAATTAAGCACAAGGAAACTTTGTTTGAAGTCTAGATCTATTTATCCCCTAACCCACTGAGGGTGCAGATTTGTCTCTCACTGTTAGTACTATGTACTGGCTACTGATTATGTACTGTAACCAGATCCGTGACACAATTTCAGTGGCTGAATTTTATTCTTGGTACCTCTTCAAACAATCCTGAACAGTCTGAATGGGATCAAAAAGTCTGTATGTTTAAGAACGCTCACTTTTAATTGTGCTATGTCAACACTTAGGCTATTCAAGGTGGTCCTATATGGTCAATTTGGGCAACCAGCCACTCATTTGGGCATTCCCATGCTTTTTTAGGCTGTATTAATGCAGTGACAGTGGCAAAGATTAAGCCATTGTAAGCACCGTACAGAAACACCCCACCCCTTTTTTGTCCTATGAGAACACTCCGAATACCAAAGCGTGCAATGGTGCGCAGGAAGATCCCATGTTTGGGACCCAGGACGAAACATCAGCTTTCAATCTCTTCTAATAGCAACGCTATTTTGAATTGCCCCGTGGGCTGCATTCAAACAGTGAGACATGCTAGACTTACGCAGGTATGCATGAAAAAGCTGTTTCACTCAGAGTATGAAAAATTAACAAATGACCAAAACCAAAACAACACACAAAAAAAAGCCCAAACCAAACGAAAAACCAACCAACCAACCAAAACCCACCAGAAATCAAACAAGCCACCACTAATCTATGTGTAGCCAGAGCAGTACACTATGAAAGTCAGGTGGTCTTGTAACTAAAAGGTTATCTCAACATTTATATTCAATGCCGTTTGCTCTGGCTTTCACAAGAACTAGCTTTGGAGGCAACATTTATGTGGGGATTTTTTCCCTCCTCATTACATATTTGTACAGAGCAGTGAAACATACTCTCGATGTGAATACTGACCTATCGCACCAATTTTTTTGAAGAATCAGTTAATCATCCTACAGAATCCATACACAGAAGTTATATGAGTGATAGATGTAGCCTCATGAATCTGGCATCCTTATGATCCTTATGCATTCAACAGCTTCAAACAGACATTTGATAATTCTGAAATTTTGCATTTAAAGACTTAAAAACATTTAATCTTTCAAATTTTCCATTCTCAAGGATATGTTTTCAGATATGTCTGGTATAGCTTTTGAAGAACTCATGGTCCAGCATTTCTTTTTAGCTTTCTGCAGAAACCTTAAAGAAGAGAATCCCCCTAGCAAAACACAAAATTTCATTTGTGGCTGCAATCAAGCCCACCATGAAATTCTGCCTGACCATTAATTTATCTTTATTTCTGTTAATACACTGTATCAGCCCTGATTCCATTTCTCCAACACATATCAAACAGTCAAAAAGTTCTCATTCTGTCCATATTTTCAAACAACTAAGAAAAAAGCTTATCTGACAGATGATATTTCCAAGAGCTCATATTTGTCATGAACAAAAGTAACACAAAAGGCTTAAATAGTGACATTTCCTAAGAGTGTCCTGAAACAGAAGTGCCAAACACCTTCCAAAATTGACAATCTTTCAAAACATTCCAAACTGCAGGCTTAAGACCATGCTAAAGCTGTGAATAAGTGTCACGTAAAGTTGGCCTGTGCTATATCTTAACTGCTTGCGTTTGTTTCTTAGCACTTCATCCAAGCCCATTCTTTAAATCTAAATGCTTTTGCTGTAATCCTTAAAATTCTCCAATGACTTAGCACATAACTCAGCTTAACCTCAAATGTGATACCATACCAAGGAACTACTTAAGCCTGTAAAAGTATGATGAAATGCAAACTTTTAATATCCCAGCATATTAAATTTTAAATAGCCCACCACTGTAAAAGTATGAGGACAAAAAAAACCAACCAACCAAACCAAACCCGCTGCTTTTGTTTTAGTTCACCAAAAAGCACTAACATACACATAATGAATTCTTAGTCTCTTATAAATTGAAAGCAATGGGAAAATCTTTCACTGTTATCGTAGCTTTCTTGTAAGGAATCCCTCAGCAATCATTTCTTACCTGTTTCTAGTCAATATGTAACTGGTGAAAAGGTGGAGAGACACAAGAAACATTCACCATTAGCATTAGTTATCTTTCACTACATATCAGGCAATCCAATGGTTGTACAATGCAGCTGACAGACCAAAAAAACCATACAAACAATCAAAAATCAAATCAAAACAAACAAAAAAACCACCCAAACCCAAAACAAAACCAACAAACAAACAAAACAAACAAACAAACAAACAAACAAGCCCACAACCAAACCAAGTAAACAATGGATCAATGCTGGGGCAAAGAAAACCCTTTCAAAAGTTCATGGACATAACAGTCGCTTTTGATTTAGAAGAGCATCCATAGGCAAATGGATCAGTTTTGTCAGAGTTTAACAATATCACCAAGAACAGCAGCCTCTGCAACTAACACTACACTGGTTTTAGATAACCTTGGAATATCCTTATGTTACCCACTTAGTCTCAAACACAAAAATCTTCATCAGCTCCCCACAGACAGCACACCTGAGCATAAATCGGTCAGTTTTCAAAAAATACAAATTAGCACAGAATGCTGAAGTATTTTTTGTGACTAACAATACCAAGAGAATACAGAAAGTATCCTCCCATCTCTACACTGGTTTCCCCACACAATATTGGTACAAGTCAAAGCTCTAATATTGCACATTCTCTGTGCCTACTTTGGTCCACCTAAAAAATCCTGTTATGTTTGAAAATGTAAAACAGGACTTTATAACTATGTCTCCCAGGTGCAATGACACCTTATAATAAATACAGAAGCCCACTGTGCAGACACATAACTTTCTTAGGAAAGAAAAATGAAATTCAAAAGAAAATAAGGAACAACTTCGCCAGCTTCTCCAGATACTAAGCATCTTCTGTCTTCCCTCTTAAACACCACTTAGAGTCTGTCTATGAAATAGACCAGAAAAAAAAGTAAGCATTCTGACAGCCCTCAGGTCTTACAGCAAAACTCATTGTCCTTTGGGGGAAAAAGGAGGAAGAAATTAACTATGTACAACAGTTACATCAGTCAACACAGTTCCACCAAGTGCTCAAACACATTACTAATGCAACACAGAACGTCCCTGTGATGGGTTAGAAAGGAGAACCCTGTCCCTACAGCTGTGCAGCCACCCCAGGCCGGGCTGAGGACCCTCTCTGCTGCACATCTGGACTAGGGCTGGCTGCTGCTCCTGCAGACAAAGTAGAGTCGGCACAGTTCTACCTGCCACAAGTGAGGGAAACCCACCCAGAATGTAACATTGAAAGGAGCAGGTCTGTGTACAGAGTCTACATACATACTTCATCATATTCACATTTGCATGACAAATGGAGATCTTCAACTAAGGACTCTGGGCTTGTCTAGTTTGAAGTAAACAAGGCTGATGTGCCACCTCATTGCTCTCTACAGCTTCCTGAGGAGGGGATGTGGAGAGGGAGGCGTTGAATGGAAACGGTTCAAAGCTGCACCATGAGCGGTTCAGACTGGACATTAGGAAGCATTTCTTTACTAAGAGGGTGGTCAGACTCTGGAACAGGCTTCCTAGCCCCAAGCCTGTCAGTGTTTCAGAGGCATTTGGACAACGCCCTTCACAACACTCCTTTAACATTTGCTCAGACCTGAAATGCTCAGACAGTTGGACCGGATGGTCGCTGAAGGTCCTTCCCTTCCAACTGAAAATATTCTATCCTGAAAATAAATAAGGCATAAGGAAAGTGGTGACTAAGTGTAGGTTATTCAGGGTCTTCACTGTTATGCTATATGAATTCCGACCAGTGTTTTTCATAAACATTTTTAAAGATGACACTAGTTAACCATTTCATATGTTCCTCAGATTAAACAACAAACAAAACCCCTGTCCATTGACATGGAAGAATTCATCAGCTTTTGAGGAGCTTTTTAAAGAAGACATATGTTAAGGAACTAATGCATCCATCAAAAATTATATTTGCAAGCTAAGTTGCAAAGTCTTGGCAGAAGCAGCTATATTTTTAATTGTGAGACTACAACGAAGTATTTAAAGGAGGGTTTGACACATACATAACCAAACCGCATTTGACTGAAACAAGTAATTAAAGTAATAATTTATTTTACTAGAAAGCTTATTCTTCTAGCTGCAGTTGCAGTGTTTTATCCTTACATTAAAATGGTGGACTCTGGTCTGAGAGGTTGTCTCACTGTCACAAACCTAACTGAGTTACAGCAGCAGAGCAAGGCCAACCCACCTCATTCCTACTCATCGATCAGCATGTTGACAGAAATCACGTTCAGACATGCTTCAGCAACACATTTTTAGCTTTGGCTTCTCCTCCAAAGTCATTGTTTATGCAAGTACCATCAATTAAACACGCTCTCCCCCTCAGACCATTCAGTTCATCCACTGTGGCATTAGCTATTTACTTAACTTGAAGCTCTTGTAATTAAACAAGATACTTTTATCCACATCTTTGTCTTTCTTTCTGTTGCCTGGATGGTGCCTTGAGGAAACTCAGCAAGGACAAGGAGCTCAGAGAGAAGAATGGGGCCAGCAGGAAATAACAGCTGTGAACAGGGGGACAAAAAGGACTAAGGTAGGAGGAAAAGGACACAGCTGTAACACACCATGGCTGCACAGGACCATGGCTGGGCAATGACAGTAAGATGAAGGTGAGGCTAGGCCTGAGTATGAATAGAACTTACAAAAGAAAACCAAAACTAGGAGGCAGCAAAAGCAAGAGAGCATTGACAATAAAAAGGGAAGAGAGAGAAAATATTAGGAAGGAAGAAGTGAGCGTGAGCCTAGTCCCAGGCTATAAATTATTTGGAAAACAGATACTGAAGCTGAGAAGGATGAATCGAAGTGCAGAGACAGTACTGGAGGAAATGGGGCAGAAGGTAAAAAGTTTCTGAGGGAATTAACAGAAGTCTGTAGATATAAGAGTATCTACAATGGAACATTAAACCCTCAGATTTCTTCTTGCTTCCTCTGCTACTGCAAATAACTGTGAAACACTTCAGTAAAGCATCCAAACACCACCTTGTTGTACTGGTTTGACTAAAAATGAGTTAAATTTTCCTTCATGCAGAGGGAAACCTTTCATTGTTTGAATTTAGTTTGAGAACAAGAAAATAACATTCCACGACAGAGCTGATGTTTTTGACTGCTGTAGTCTGAGAGCCAAGGATGTTCTGAGCTCTCTGCTCACAGCTGTGAGGCAGCTGGAAAGGGCAGCATAGATGGGGCAGAGCTTGACTGACATTCAGACTGATTAATAAGAGCATTCCATCCCATTAGCATCATGCTTCATATTTAAGTAGACTCAGGATCTTCCAGCTAGGTTTGTTCAGAGCCAGGACAGAAACCTGTTTGGGTGAGTTCTATTGGGAAGTTTCTTTGGTTTGGCCTTTTGCCATCCTGCCATTAGCAGAGGCCTGTGGGCCTTTCTGCCTTTTTCTTTCTTCTCTCTCCAGGATCGGCTGTTCAGGACCAGGTGCTGCTTCCTGGAACTGGCTGCTCATTGCAGATGGAGTTTGTGAGGAATTGCATTGAGTATCTTTTATTTTATATTCAATTTCCATGTTTTATATATATGAGTTGTATGCATGCCATTTTGTTATATTATTAAACTGTGTTCATCTCAATCTATGAGCTTCTCCCTTTCCTTTTGATTCTCTCTCCTTTTCCAGGGTGGGAGATGGGGGGAGTGAGCAAGCAGCTATCGTGGTTATATTGCTAGCTCGCATTAAACCACAACACCCATGCTAAACCCTTGCAGGGTAACAACCTGCCCTCAGCATCAGACCAAAGGCCAGAGTTCTGAATGGCATATTTAAAAGTTGCAGCCATGTTTATGACACAGATAAACGTCAACGTGATGCCCTGTGACAAAATTTCACTCATTTTCAGAATTCTAGGAATTTAGCACACAAATAGTGTTAAAAATTAAAAAGGCTGCCCTGTTCTGGGATATGACCGAAGGAGACTATTCTCTCTAATACTGCAAAAATCAAACACCTTTAGTTAAAATCAGGAGATGCAGTAGAGAGAAAAAAGGTAGATCTCGTGCAAAGATCCTGAATGTAGTTTTATGGACTAGTCTGATCACTGCAGGTAGATCCTTACCACAGAACTAACAGTTGACAAGTCACTTAAATCAACTTTTTGTAATGGTTAATAATTATACGTTCATTTAACAGGTGTCCAACTTGACACCCTTTGCTTTGGTCTCCAAGCAATCACTGAGCTACTGAATGTCAGTGTTAGAAACCACATCAGTTTCTAAGTACTTGCTTTCTGAACTGGGAAAGAGTACAATGAGCACCGAAATGTGACATTAGTATCTGTGCTTGAAAACTAAGTTGTTCATAAGTTAGAAAATGATAGAACAAGGTTACTTGTGTATTGTTTGTTTAGTCCTAAACTTGCATGTGCGTTCTGTAAGACTGTCTCCTCAGAGAGTGTACTGAGAAGTTCTTTAGTTTTTCAAAATACAGTCCAGTGCCTTATTAAACACGTTATTCAAACCCTGCCGCAGTATCAGACTTTTTCCCCTGCCTTTTACTCAGTATGGAGCAAAATAACCTGCAACAAATTTGTTTTTACAGTACAACTGTGGACTGAGAACTATTAACAATGCTGGTCTGCCTTCAGCTCTGTAATTCCTTAACTCCTCTGTGCTTGCCTTTTCAATTGTTCTGATTGCTTTTTTACATGCAATTTGTATAGAACTGGAACTTTACTGCCATACTGTCTGACAGGAAAAAAAAATACTAAAGGCAGCATATACGGTGCAACATTAGAAACGCTTGTGCCCATGTCTGTCACGGAAGCGACCTCTGACGTGGCAAGTGGCGTGAGGCGACACCGTGTGAACGCACGCAAGACCACGGCACAGACTGACGGCAAGTCGGGTTTGCACGATCAGAAGCCGCAGCCCTGGCAGGAAGGGCCGCAGCCAGCAGAGCCCCCGGGACGGGACGGGACGGCCCGGAGGGGGAACGCGGGCGGCAGGCGGGCTCAGAGCTTTCCCCAGCCGCCACATCAGACGCCGGGTCCCGGCTCTCACGCTGCGCTCCCACCCCCCCAGCCCAGACCCGTGTGGGAAAGAGCTGCCCCGGGCTTGCTTGCGGGCGACGCCGGGGCCCGCTCGCTCGCCCCGGGCCCCCGGGGAGCGCTGGACACGGCGGCCGGCTCCGAGGCCGGGGGTGAGGGGGCGGGCTGCCCGCGGCGGCGCCCGGGCGGAGCCGCTGTCGGCGCGCCGTCAAGCGCAGAGCGCCGGCGGGCCCGGCTGCCGCTCGTCCTCCCCCCTGGGTGCCGCACTCACCACCTCCCGGGCCCGGCTGGTGAAGTCGCTCTTGGAGCGGGCGGCGCTCCGCTTGAGCAGCTCATCCCTGGCGCTGTCCCCCGCCGCCACCCCCAGCGCCTTGTTGCGGGTCTTCACCGTCTTCACGCTGGCCTTGAACAGCAGGGTGATGTCCACCGCCATGGCGCCCGGCCCGGCCCGCCCCCTCCGCCGCCGGCCAGTGCCGCCGCGCACCCTTCCCCGCGCAACGCGGCCCCGCGCGGCGCGTTCCGCCCTGCGCCCGCACGTTCTCCGCGCTCCAGGTTTAACTCATCGCCGCCGAGCGGCGGCGGGGCCGCGCTCCTCGTCAGCCTCCGCTGAGCCCGCGGCGGGGAGCGCGACTCCGAGCCCGGACAGCCGGTGCTCGAGTACTGGAGAAGCGTCTTGGCTCCTACCGCCGCCGCTCAGCTCGTGTCAGCGAGCGGGAGCGCCGGGACGGGGCTGGACATGTTCCGCCTGGACATGTTCCTGTGCGACCCCACCTAGGCGTTCCTGCTCCAGCAGGGGGATTGGACTAGATGATCTTTTGAGGTCCCTTCCAATCCCAAACATACTGTGATACTGTGATACTGTGCGCGGGTCCCTGCGCCCGCCTGCGGAATGAAAGTTACGTTCCGATAAAACTTTGACGTCTGGAGCACCCCGGTATGACGTCGTGGCAGGTGTCGCCAGGTGGTGCTGTTATGCGCAGTCACCCAAGTTTTTAGCTGGGCAACTTAGTAATGGAAAGACAGGTTAATTAGGTTTGATTAATACACGTCAGCAGATCTGCACCGAGATCTGGGATTAGCGCTGGCGTGAGATTCCCCCCAGGAAGTGGTCACTCGTGTATGACCCGTGGTTACTTATCCCTGAGCTGTACGGTTGGAGCGACCTCGTCACACCCGTAACGTGCAGCAACAGGTCCTCCACTGGCCTGTGAACTCTTCTGATCTGCCATCCCACCCCAGGACAGTGTGACGCTGGTACCTGGGAGATGTATCACAGACACCTACACTACAGTGCTGTTTGTAATATTAACTGGTCCTTGAAAATCCTTCGTTATTGAGGCAGCTTTTTTACCACGTTCTGTGCCGTAGGCTAGCTACGTGAAATTACATGTCACAGATGGGAAAACTTGACCATATAAGTGACGGTGTTACGTACATATATATACATATATATACATATATATAATGTGCCATATAATGCTCAGGGATCCAGCAGATACCATGTAGTTTTTAACTGTGCTCTCCCTGTCTCACTGACCAGAAGCACGTTCCCTGAGACAGTCTCCAAAGAACAGTATTTCAAAATCCTTCCTCTCTGCAGTGGGCTGGAACTTAAATCAACCACAACTACTTTTCCTGTCTGCTCTGGAATATCAGGCTTTCTTCCACTGATTACTGTGAAACTACTCTGCTTTCAGTTCCATTCTCATCAGTTCAGCCTTAGCTGTAGATTAGGGGTTCCCTTGTAGATATATTGTGATTAGTACTCATTCATACTTTGTTATTGTCTTAAATTGTGTTTTTATTGTGATACAGACATGCACTTATAATTAAAGGAAGAGACAGTTTTAAGTCCCTGTCCTCAGTGCTGGATTTACCATGGAAGTATGTGTAAGGTGTGACAAAAAGTAGACAATGAAGGAGGTTAAACCTTTCGTTCCAGGAATGCCAGCAGTACTTGATTCGCCCTTGAGCTAAATGTCTTTGCTCTTTCAAGGTTAAGAAATTCAGTATAAAGATACTTTCGCAAAGGATGTATTTAATAAAGCTGTGTGGAACTTACACATAGTAAGGTATGTTTCCTAAAATGGGTTGTTTTCATTTTCTTTGCATTACTAACAGTGAAGTAAGCACACTTAATAAAATTTCAGGAATGTTTTGATCATGCTGACACCCTCAGACTGAAACTCCCTGAAGACAATTCTGAGACATGTTTGTCAATGCTATATGTGAGCATAGTTCTCAAATGCTTTGGTTCTGCCCACCTTACGGTAACTAATTCATCACTCCACAAACACATCACTTTGCAGGCACCTGTACAGGTAACTTGTTGCCTATAGAAATAAGAAATTCACAGCTTGGCCCACAGTAGAATGCTCCTGAAGATGTAGATGACAGGATTAACCTCTGGTTTTGTGCATATTCATCTATATAGCTTGTTCCAACATTTAATGAAGCTAACATTTATACTTCCTTCAAGTATTCCCATTTAAGTAGGCATTGGATAATATTTTCTATTAGAGTGCTGCTTTTTTACATTCAAGGTGTAGGAATATGAGAGTTATTTAGAAATTTTGAACTTCATCTTCCCTTCCTGCTTTTAGAAAAAGCAACTCATTGGTGCCTATGCCATGTCATAGTTTACTCATTTTCTAATGAAATTAAAGTACTTTAAGATAACTGGAATACTCTATACATTTGGGGGGTTAAAAAAAAAAAAAAACAAAAACACCCTACAGTTTCTTACAGCAAAGTAAATTTTAACAGACATACTATAGTTTGCCTCCTAATTTTGCAAAGATTTATATGCAGACTAAACCACTTTGAATACTGTGAATACTCCCATTGAGGTCAACAGAACCATATGTGGCACATACAGTTAAGAATGGAGCCCTTTTACCAGATCAGGAATTTAGCTGGAAATTCAATGGGAACATGATTGTGTCTTTATTTCTCCTTTTACTTATTTATTTGTGCTTTGTGTATGTGACCGGTAGTTACTGAAAAACACCCCAAAACAGTAATAGTAATATTGCACAACCCATTTTGACCCTCAACAGTCTTAAAACTTCCATTCGGGCACAAGGAAATAAGCAGAAACACATTTTAAAAGAAACACAGTATTAAAATTCCACATGACTGATCTCATCTATCAGAAATGGACTGGACAGTTAATCTGGCAAAGGGAAAAGTTAAAGTATCTTTTTAATGTGAAAGAAGGTTGCTCAAATGGTCTAACTCATTAGGTATATAATACCCAGGGCCTCTGCTGTAGAGATAAATAGATAGCTTTGAAGATTACAACTGCTTTAAAATCAATTGCTAAGAACTGGTGCCCAGAGCTTTTATTTGAACTTGATCCTGGCTTCCTGTATACAGTAACTGCATCTGCTCCATAGGTTTTTTGCACTTCCACAGCCACCTTGTTTTGAAAGTTTAAAGCTTACTTTGGAGCAGATAGGTTTCAATAGTACATGCTGGAGCTTCCTGTAATTGCTGAAAAGACTAACCTTGAAATTTAAGATTTTAAAGTTGGGGTAAAATTCCACATCACACACAAAGGACTACAGTCCCACCACAAGCAATGCAGGTAAATCTGTAAGAACACATGCACTGTGCACTTAGTTGTGCCTCAGCAGAAGTATGTCTCGAAGAGGAGGAATTGTCAGTTTGCAAACTAAGCCAGTTTTGTGTGCGGAGTGAGGTCAGGATGCTGATGATTAGGTCTCGGTGTACCTGCTTAACAGACGTGTCCAGCAAAATGTCCTGGGCAAAGCTGCCAGTGAAAAGGAGTCAGTGTTTTCTGTGATTATCAACCAATGTGCCCATTAAAGAGGAGCCAGTGAGGTTCATCTCCACTCACAGACAGGTAGCTCCTCACGTTTTAAATTACTTTCATGGGAGAGGTAATCAAAAGAGATAAAGGTCCTGAACTTCTTCCCTTCCAATGCACTCCAGATACAAAGGTCCTAATTTGGCATGGACAACAGAAAACTATCTGTGGTCCATTTCATACATTTAATAGTTTTTCTGGCATAAAACCAGTAACTTTCTTTATGTGATGGCAGTGTTACAAACTGAACAAAATATAAAAGGAAGGCAATTTGCTTACAGTGCACATTTGTAATCAAGGCAAATCAAAAGGGGAGAAGCTGTAATTGATGACTGCTTAAGCTTTTAAGCCAATAACATGCAATCTTGTTGACTTAAACTGAAAGTAAATACAACTTTGTGGATGTGTGAAGAAATCTTTGGTGTTTAAAAGTAGGATTGTAAAAGAGTACAACCTGTACAAAGGAAGTTCAGGCACTGTCTACAATGAAACAAAGTTTTGTGGAATGAATGGATGTGAACTGCATAGCTTTAAGCAACTTGTATTGTCTGTGGCAACAAATATTGGCCACTAGAAACCAGTACAATTGGAAGTACATCAAGATTCTGTTATTCCTCTTTAAACTAGATCAACACACCAAAATTTACACCACAAAACAATAAAAAATAGAAACTACTCATGTAAAATGTATTTTTGCCTTAATATATATCTTTAGATATGATATCTAACATTAGAAATTCAGGGAAAAAAAATAACTTTAGATTCTGATTGTTCAGAGGCATATTTGATTCTTAGAGACATATGTATAAAACCATTCTTTACTTGTAACTCCTAACTGCTATATGCTATCCAGACTATGTCACCAAAGAAGTGTGTGTGTGTGTATGTTCAGTCCAATTAAGCTTGAGCTATGGAAATGTTGAAGATCCAGCTTCAACGTTCAAGAATCATTCTCAGGGATGCTGATTCTTCCTCACATAAACGGAAACACTGTCCCTACTTTGGACATTATATCCAAAAAGCATGTGAAATTCCAAGTGAGGAAGAAAATTGTAGGTCTTCATCAGAAAAAAATTACCTTATAGACAGGGTTTTATAAAAAAGAATTACTTGGGTTTTACACTTAACCTATGCACCAAAATAAATGTTATTTTCCAAAGCATCAGGCTTCAGAGGGTAAAATCTTCAGTTCTTTGCTCACAACTCAAAGTGTAAACCTACATATCTGTGCTTATCCTACTAAGCTTTGAATCTTATGGTACAGTGTATATTAGGGTTTTTTGGCCTTATCACTACTGCTTCTTGACTGATCCAACAGCAGCACTAGTTAGAGCAAATATATTTGTGTGACTAATAACTCTGCTGCTAGTGTTTTAAACAGATTATGATCTAATCTGGATGTCACCCGACTAGTGGATCCAAAGCAATGGTAGCTAAGACAAATCCTGGAATCAAAGGTAGCTAGGAGCCTGACTCTTAAGGAGACCAGAATCCCATTTGAAGTATTTATATATAACTCAATTTCAGTGAGTTTTGGGTGTCAGGGCTCACCAACAGCCCTGACTGTCCCTGACCAGCCTCCTCTGGGCCCTCTGTCATGATGCCCTGTGTGCTGGTGCCAGGGAGGTGCTCGGTGCCCTGGGCTGGGGGTGCCCCTGCCTGCCCCGCTCCCCTCACACTGGGGCAGCAGAACAAGCTCCAGCTCCCTGTGCTGCTGACTGTGGAGTTGCAATCAGCTCCCCATCCACGACCAATCTGGTCTTTGCTCTGCCCTGATATTAGGCATACAAATATTGCCATTATGACTGTCATAATTAGAACAAATATGGCCAGGAATACCTATGGCAGTCAGTGTACTTTGTCTTAAATTTTGCTGAAGTGATTTCAGCTCATTCAAAGTCTCTCTCCTTTGAGAACTTCCCATACCTTCCCACACCATTGCACACTGGATAGTTTCTTCTCTGAAGCTCTACAGGAAAAGAACACAGCTGGCACGCAGTTACACAAAGAAGTTCAGTCTACTGAATTCTGTAGTGACACAACCGCAGAGAGTCACAAAGTCAAACTCTGTTCTTCAGTTCTTCAACGACATCAGTCAACATTTGTCTGAGAAGTTGAAAAAGAAGTTTGGCCTATATATATATGAACAAGGCCATGCATTGTCTACCAGGAAAAAAAGAGAAATAAAAATTTATATATTTTTTCAACAAAAAAAAATATACACACAATAACAGCAGGCATTGTTTCCCATTTGCTTGGATAATCTTAGTAGATAGTTGATGGAACATCTGTATTACCTTATAATTTTCATCAGTGAAGTAATTTTTGAGAGCAGCCAGTAAAATATTAGCAAGATAGTACAGAAAAGCTTGCACTCTCACCACTGCAAGCGGTTATTTTTCATGTGCCTTGAAAACATTATATTTTGATCTCCAGGGGTAGCATGCACGTTACATGTATTTTTAAGAAAAAAAACATTTCATGAATCAAAAATGTATTCAAAACCACTGATTTTGGAAATCCTGAAAAATATAATCGAACATATAATCAAACAAATTCCATGTTGTATATACAAGAATCCTACATGTATCTTTGCTGCTAGACCTGAAATGTTTGCAGACTTGCATATTCTATAGTTTAACATACTGCTACCTGAAGAACTTCTTCATTGGAAAAATGATGGCAGTTAGAAGAACGAGAATTTAAGATTTAAGAAAGAAAAGAAATATAATGAGCTGAGAGGAAAGATGAAAAGTAGGAGATGCAGATAAGGTCTATATCAATTCAAATCTTACAATAAATTCCAGCTGGGAGGCAAAATGTAATGCAAAAAACATTAAGAGCTTGTAAAACGAACATGGGACTGGAATGTCCTGGAGCAGGGCACAGGAAACCTCATGTAGCTGAATTTTAAGAATTGTGAAAATATATATGTCAATAACCCACTTGAGACAAAGTCAGCCCTTTGAACACCCTCTAAATGGCACTGATGAATATTAAGAGGCAGCTTTGGTTAAGCACAGGAGTGTCCAGATGTTTTAAGTAGAGCTTGGTTTATGCCTAAGTCCATTCACAACCTACTTTGCTGCTCACAAGCTTCCCCAGGTAGCTGAACCCTTATGAATTGAGCAGCAGCCAACACAAAGGAATTTCAATGCAGAGTTCTTACAAGTATTATTTAATATAGGTAATGAAGAGAATGAATATCCCCAACAATTACATATGTGGCTGTCAGCCTATGGGGCCTTAGAAAAGGGATACAATGAGCACAAACCAGACAGGCCTGCATTGTGCACACAACTGCTACCATGTTGGATGCAAGAGGATTTGGCTTGAAAATATATATGCAACAAATATTGTATATATGGGATGCTCCCATTGTCTCACAGGCTCTGAGTTACTGGCAGTGAGCAGAGCTGAAAGCATATATGCAAGAAATCCTCTAGAAGTTCCCCAAGAAAAACAGTGTTGATATGCCCACTGTGAAAAGAGTAGGAGAGGAGTTGAAAACAAACACTTTACAGGAACCATCCTACTATGAAGACTGGAAAATAGTGCAAACCTGGCAGTTCCCCCAGCATAGTCCACATTCAATTTATTTCTGAAAATTCATGGATTTAGGAGTTGGATGGATTTTGGTTACTCTCCAAAATTCCAACTCCTTAATAAAATTTGAGAGGAAAAATCTGTTATAAAATATTAAGATGAACTTCAGACATGGAACACAGCACAGGGTATGTTAATGACTTGTGTTAAAGAGCAACTGTATTCAAATGTGATCTTCCATTGATTCCACATTAACAACACTCAGCAGTGATGGTGGGGTGGCCCTTACAAGAAGATGGATAGAACAAAAATACAAAAAGGGCAGAAAAAATTAAATGTAAAGGAACCTATTTGAAGAATTATTTTAAAGGAGAAAAGGAGTGTAAAAGGAAAGAACTGCTCTGAAGTTATTTACAGACAATGGTATAAGAAAGGGAGTTGTGAACTACGGACCATTTTTATTCCATTTTCTCATAAGAAACTCAAATCCTGGTGTGTACATAATAAACAGTGATGACTGGGCAGGCATTGAATTTATGCTATTACGAGTGCTTCAAAAGTAAATGAGGAGAAATCAAACTGGGATTTTCATTCTGTTTCATTTGATGTTGACTGAAATGACCAACTGATATGTCAGAGAAACAATATCTTTCTTAATGCCTGAGTGCTCCCCACATTTATAGGGTCAGAAATAACAATAAACCAAATCAAAGACATTTCCATTGTTGGGACTTGAATCAGGCCCAGCATACGTCACTAGAGATCCTACAAAGTCTTTGCCAAACCCACAAAGGACTGGAGTAAATCCATAGCTCCATTCTGACATTTCTGAGGTTAGGCAATGGTTCACTATCTGCTGAATATCATGCAGATTAGCAGTACAGTGGCTTGTCATAGTGGCTTTCACAATAAATAAAGCACCAGTAAAGACACCAAATTAATTGACATTGCAGTACTCAAAATCAAATTATCTTTAGTTCTATTGCTTATGACATTAAGCTTATATATGTTCTCACAATATTTGCCTATTTTCATTACAGCTAAGCTCCCTGAACTTTTTCATGGCCCAGTTGCACAAAGCACTAGTGTGGGTACAAAGGAAAGGATGGGGACAAACTATGTGGGGAAGAAATGGCAACAGCCTCAGCTTATATTGGTTTATTGTGTCAGTGAACAGACCCCAAAAACAAACCGGCAGAAATACACCAGGCAGACTAGACTTACAGAGAATAATTTTTTTCTCATTTGTATCAGCTCAATTTACTAACTCCACAAAGCCAGTGGAAGAGACACAGGAAACAGAGCGTCTGACTCTGTTGTTGCTGATCTTGGTAGAAGCAGGAGTTAATGGGTGTCAGAGCATGCTTGCAGCCTGCATATAGCAGCACTGTATAGAGATCCCTGAGCTGGCTCCAAGCAGGCTGGCATGTCCACAGCCTACGGGATTCAGTGCCCAGAATGTTTTCTGCCAGGGTGTAATCGTATCCCCTGAGCCTTTCAGCTTAGATTTGTACAAAGGCATTATTATTGCTCTACAGAATGTACCTTACCTGACAGGGTCTTAGAGCCAACTTGTTCTTTTCATGTTGATGACTGAGAGTCGGTGTCTGGTCTTTTCTGGTCCTCTGTCTTTTCCAACTGATGAACCTCCAGTTTAGAGCAGAAATTCTTCTTGTTTGCCCTTGAGGGGAAAAGAAGGAAAGAACTGATATGCCTTAACTCCAAATAATCTCAGTGTTGGCACACAATCTCATCTCATTCTCTAGCCACCTCTACAGCCAGCAGTCCTTTGAGCAAAGTGTGCTGTTCGTTTTAAGGGACATCTGTGGTGGGTGAGATGCAGCTTCTTGCAATACCTTTTTTCATAACCTGGTTTAGACTAGACTTTCAGCTTAGACTAGGCATCTAGTTTTGAGGCAGATGATTTTCGGTTAGATGAATGCAGTCTTTCTTATGATGGCATTTCGTGTGGTAAAAATGAAATATACCAAAATGAAATTATTCAATGCTTCCATGAGGACACTGGAGGGAGCTCACAGAAAGAGACAGGAAGAAAAGACAAAAGGTGTCAAGAAAGAGAACTTATTCCAGTTATGTGAAAATTTATGCTAATATTTACACCTGTAGTTGCCTCCCATTTCAATCCATGTATAAATGTAATAAAGAAGTATTTTTGTTTATGTCAAATGCTAGTAATTTGTATTTGTATTTGTACCCTGGCCTCATTGTAGCTTTCTATTTTGCTCACGAATATTTAGAAAACAAACATAACAGGCTTTTTCTTTTACATTTAAATTGATGTTTATTTGAGTTCTCTTGTTTCTGTTCACTTGGCTTCATGCTCCGTAGTCTGATATTTAATCTAAAATGAGGGAGAGGGACTTTGGCAAACTGTAGTTATACATCCCCCAGGAAAATACCACCATCGTCAGTGAACAGAATATAATGAGGAGGTGTCCTATTACATAATTGAGGAGGCATTGTCTTTTATATGTGTTCTGGTTCACTTTTCACACTAAATTAATCTTAATAAGCATCTGCTTTGAGTAAAGAGAGTTTTGTGATATTTCAACCATGACCTCTCTGGAAGTCCAAATGATTTCACTTTACATTTCAGACTGGAGTATTCTTTTGAAACATTTCCCTTCACTATATGATAATCAGTGTGTTAACATGAGCTGATTAATCCCATCAGTCTAAGACTGATACCATGGGTCTTGTGCCCTTTCTCCAGTAACCTCATGGATGCAAAATCACTGGCTTCTTAAATGAATTCAGTGCAATCCTACAGATTATGTTATACAGGAGGTCAAACTTCATGATCACAGTGGTCCCCTCTGGCGTATAATCTATGAATCTGTAACTGAAACTAGAAAAAAATACAAATAACTACACAATAGAAGTAACTGAAGAAATAAATCTAGTTGCTTTTAAGATGGAGCTTGATAAATTTATGAAAAGGATTATATGATCTGGTTTCCTGCAATGGCTGGAGCATGGACCTGGTGGCCCTGCACTCGCTTCCAGATCTATTTTACTGTGTTTCAATTGCTCATCAGCTTGCTCTCATTTTTAATATTTATTTTGAAACAGTTCTTGATACAGTTACTA
The DNA here is from genome assembly GCF_036013475.1 of Columba livia. Taxonomy (NCBI): domain Eukaryota; kingdom Metazoa; phylum Chordata; class Aves; order Columbiformes; family Columbidae; genus Columba; species Columba livia. The sequence goes on along the minus strand of NC_088605.1, from coordinate 14,169,809 downwards.
GGAAAGCAAATTAAAGATGGATTTTAGCTTTTTAAAGAAAGACCCTCTTTCATTTCAGATGACAGACTGAATTGAGGCCTATGAATAATGCTTGTGTTGACCTGCCAGAATATGTTTTAGCAGAGATGAATTCTCAAATACCCAGGCTGAGTTTATTCATTTTGAAGTCAATGGGAGGGAAGGCAATACAGCCCAGTGCTGAATCAGGCTGCATTTTAACATATCAGTGATCGTATACTGTGTTTTCTTTAAAAAAATGAAGAGGCTTTGTAAAAGCCACATTTGATTTTGTGAGTGTGACTTTTGCTATTTAGTTTATCTGCTTAAAATTATAGTACCATATGGCACGCATTAAAGAAAATGTTCAAAATTTGCTGCAGAGTTCCACAGTTACAGTTCTCCGCTGCCCTAGTAGCTTGCAAGACTTGAGAGAGTCGCAGCTCAGAGAAGAGCTGGACTGGATGAACGTGGGAAATGGAGACGTTTCCAAGAAAAGTAGGAAGTGGGTTTGGTAATTTATTCAGTAACACACCAAGGATCAGGTCCAATTAAAACCATGGTAAAGTTTACACTGGCTCAGTGGGAATAGATACAGGGCTAACCATTTAAAAACCAAGCTTCTTACTTGCTCTGGAGATACATCTCATGTGAGACAAAAGGATATTCCAGTTCCTGTTTGTCATTAGTTTCATGGCACTTTTAAATAGGATTGAGATTGGGAAAAGGACTGTATACCATCATGTCTTGGCCAGATTTCCTCTCCAGTAACTGTTTTTAACTGCCTTAATTTCTTCCCATGGTTTCCATTATGAATAGTGTCAGATTTTAGTGCCCCTGCTGTGTTTTCCTCAAGACGTGCTCGCCCTCCACTGGCATGTGACTAGCTCCTGATATACTTCTGCTGCCTCATGGAAAGTTTTATGGAATTCTATAGGTATTTGCGAAAATCTTGTAGCTACTTATTTGTGAAATAGCTTAGAGATGCTGATTTAAACTCGCTATCGCTGTAAATCTCAATATGTAAATCAAAAGCTTAAAGCAAGGGCATGCTTAATTTACATTCTTTTATAATCTTTCCAGTCTTTTTATCTTCTGCTCTTCTCTCTAACATGAAGTTGATTTATTTTGTTAAGGGTTAATATTGTATTGTTTGCATTTCTTTGTCTGCTTATTGGCAAAGCACCAACAAATCGCTTACATGCTAGAAGAAACAAATCCACACAAGCTCAGGGTGCAGTTACATCATCTTTTAAGGTAATGTGGGCTCAGGCTGGTGCTGAAAGAGCCGTCCTGCCTTTGCCAGCCCTGGCAGCCTGTGCCCGTGTGCTGTCAGTACCGCTTGTGTGGCTGCCCACTCAACCAGATTACCTTGCATTTTTGTAGGCTTATATTTCCATCAGATTGGCTTGGTCGTGAGCATGAGTACCAGCATATTTAATGCAGTGAGAGTGTATAACCAGGGGCAACTGGGAGGTAAGGAATCCCTTTTTCAGCAATGACCCGGTGTAAGAATGGCATAAATGGATGGAGAAACCACACCTGTGATTTCTAGAGATCGCTAGTGATCGTGGTTGCCTCTATTTCTGGATATCTAATTTAAGATACTTTTAGAATGTGTGAAATTCAAAATCCATTGATAACCAGGTGCTCAGATTGAGCCCATCCAAAAACTAAATAATTTCCAAAAATCATAGTTATAATTTCCTTTATTAGAGCTTTATATCTAGGGAAATATTTCAGACAGATTATTTGGTTGCTATCTGTACAGAGCCAAGAATTTGGAACTCCTTCTTTATGACTGTGAGGTACAGTAATATAAGTAGAATCTATCAAAATAATAGTACACTCATACCCTAAGGTTAGTAGTGACTGAGTAGATTTCAAAGATACATTGAAAGTCCTATTTATTTTGTTTTAAAAAAAGTTACTACATTCTTTGCAGTGTATCATGTCACGTGGATGTTAACATCTCCACCTACAATCCAAATTTTGAATCAAGGTAACTTGAGTGGGTATCAGCTATCATGCATCACCAAACCCATTTATTCAATTCATTGTCCCTTTTCATTTTCTACCCATAGTTTCTTGCAACACACATGCTTAAACTTGTAACTGTAATTCATATGTCAACACATTTCCATTAACTAATCACAAATTATCAACTTCAGTTCTATAGGCCTGACCCCAGGTAAGCTTTCCCTTTCTCCAACACTCTTTAGAGCTCAGATGGAGACTTTAAATGTGATTCTAAGTGATAAGATGTGTAATGAGAGCAGTATTTTATGCTTGAAAGGGCATTTTTAGACTTGCATGCTTGCGAATATATTTGCGTTTAACTAAATTAGCATGAACCTGTGGTGTGCATATAGTCCAATACTTTTGCATGTGGCATTATTTGGTGATTTAAAAAAATGTTTAGTAGCTTTATTACTTAATAATTCACTAGAATCATATGATCTCTAAATGTGTACAAAGATTTTAAAGGAATCTTATCTGTAGAAGAAATGTAACTGTGGGTTATAATTTGCCTTGGAGAAGAATATTACTTCAGTATGGCTGAGGTGGTCTTTCCCAGATGATTCCCCGGGTAAGAAGGAAGGCAAAGCACCTTCCCAAAATGTCTGTGGCAGCACTGTTAGAGAAGTACTAAAGGATTAGAAGTTAGAAGTACTCTGTAGTGTTCATGGGCAGAGACGAAGGGGCAGTCGGTCTGTAGGGAGCAAGCCCACAGCCTCAATGTGTGGAAAACTCTGGTGTCATTCAGAGCTGCCTCTGAGGGAATGCAGCAGAGCTGGGCCAGCTCGGTTACCACAAGTGCACAGCACTGGCAGACAAACACACGTGTTTTCAGCGTTGTGATTTAGGGAACCTGAGGTATCCTGTGTGACCACTGGCAGCCTCTGACCACTGGTGGACACGTGTACTGGAGCCCACTTATGACTTCAGTAGAGTATCTTCTTTCTTATGTTCTTTACCAAAAGAACTAAACTAAATCCTTACTCTGAATTAAGTTTCAGATAGTGTTAATTTGAGCTAATTACTGATCTTTATTATAATAGAGAGCTTGAAGATATAGCTTTCCACATGAACACAAAGCAAGTGTTACTAGACATTGCTTATTAGAGGACAGTTCAATACAGACAGCTCTAAAACCTTTCCTCTAGTGCTGCTGTTATATTCATGCATGAACTACAAAAGATAAAAATCTATCTTTTATGTCCGTTCATACCCTAAAGATCGCACTTTTCTAACTGACTTGAAGATAGGAAGCGAGGCACATGTAAAGCTGGTAAAAATATGTAAATGTGATTGGTTTTATCTGAAAGAGGCCTCACTCCATAGTTTTTTAAAGGCAGCAATAGTATTTTCAAAGGGTTAGTTTGCTTTTATGACAATTTCTGTTTCTCATTTGGTTTATCACAATAATTCCTTATTTGCATGAAAGGTTTTACAAGCAAAATAGTTGACTACAAAATATTAAAACCTCTGATAGCTTCTTATTAAAAGTGTCAAATCCTGAACCCACTTGTTCAGCCCTTTCACCACATTTGTGTCTCTGACTCACAGTGAATCACTGAAAACTAGTGCTAAGAAAGTGAATACGGGTTTTAGCATTTGTCCCAAAAATAGTTTTACATTGTTATGTCCAAATTGCTGAACATGTTAAGCAGTCCGTTTATACGCATTCATGTATTTCATTTATACTTTGAAATCGAACTGGTGTAATCTTACAGATTTTAAGTCTTTGTGTCAGATGATTTTTAAGTCATGTCCACAGTCAGTTCTTGTCAAAATCTAGCTAAATTGGTAAAGGATTGTAAAATCAAAACAACTCTTATATTGAGACAGTCATATTAACACAAACATAGTCGCAGTTTATTTGTTCACACCTTATTAAATTTATGACAGCTTAACTATTTTGAAAAGAACATGTCTTTATGGTAATATAACTGCATCCAAACTAAGGGTTTATAACAATTTAATTTGTCTTTTTGTTTGTTTGTTTGTTGCTGTTTTTTTCAAATTATTGATTTGGTCAAATTGTTGGGTGCAAAAATTGGGTGTAGATCAGGCCTCAGATCATGCTCTTATTAGCAATCCAAACACTGGTTTTGTTTTTGTTGCTGACGTTGTTTGTTTTCATTGCTGTCTGAATGAGCCTTTTATGGTCTCTGCCTTTGCCTGGCTGACTGCACCCGATTGTATTTAATTACATTTATTCAGTAGTTTTAGCTGGGATCTCTGGCCATTACCTATCAAGTCCAATCACTATTATTTAAGTCCAACAACTCAGAATCAAGAGAATTTATCTTTTACACAGTTATTGCCTAAACATCCAGCATAAACCTGCAGAGATCTGGAAGACTTGTTCTGACTGTGCTGATTAAAGGCAAAGAGCAAGATGGATGGAGTCAGTTGTGATCAGCAGGCTGCAGCGTCCTGCTGTGCTCCAGTCTCTGCCATTGTGCTGGGCTCTGGGTACCAGACTTGCCATGGTCCTCTCAGCTCTAAAAGGAAAGCTGGCTTTGTTTGCCTGTAAGCATCTGCAAACTGTTCTGACACATGATCTACCCTCTCAGCAAGGCCACTCATTAGGCTGATTATCACTTCAAAGTTTGTATTATCATCCATCTCTAAAGGCAATTAGGAATGGGTGGCTTTGAGTATCAGACACTGGGTGACACTAAGTGACTCATCTTTATTGATTCTTTTGTGAGCAGAGACAGTGATTGAGATGATAGGATTGCAGCCTACCTGCCCCTTTGACTGGTAAATACTGAAGAAAAACGGTGTGTAATTAACTGACAGTTAATATAGGTTCTGTTTAGTGTTCAGAAAGCACAATAGTGGAAGCTGCCCAAAAGGAACAAAGTAATGAAACTCCTTTGACAAGTTAAACTCTAAAGCCAACTGTGTAATTATCTGACAGTTAAAGGGAGGAGGGGAGGACTTGGTTTAGTATTTATGAGACCAAAGGAATTCCTGTGCCTGAACAATGGGGACAGTTACTGACAATAATCATAACAGCTACACAAAATATTTGTTTGTGCAAGTCTGGCTTTCAAGTGAATAATGGCTGGTTTCAGGGCCAGAGGAAGCTTTGCAGTACGGGTGTCACAGCTCCCCGGCCTGCCTGGGCCAAGGCAGCGGGGCTGGCCAGGGACTGGGTCCTGCATGGCTGGGGCTACAGACCCTAAATTAGATTAACTAAGCTGCCGTTGAGAAAGCCAGACTTGCATAAAGGGTCTCCAGCCGGGTCTGCATGAAGAAATGTGTTGGCAAAACTCAGTCCACCCTAACTAGCTTTTATGTATGATGTTGTTCCACTAACAAACCCTTCACTTTTCCAGCACTGTTATAAATATTTCTTTTTATGTAGTGACACAAGCCTTTTGCCAGAACAAGTCGATCAACACTTACTGGTCCTGCACCACAACACGATAAGCTGCTCTCCCCATACATACTCTCCCACGATGCAATATTCCCTGTAGGAACAGCCTGTCGGGCAGCGGTTCAAAATCCTCTGCATGAGGATCACTGTAAATAAGGAAGAAAAAGTCAAATTCGTGTTCAAATGTGAACTATACTATTTTGGAAAAGGATATACTTATGTCATCTTCTGGAATGCACTAAGGAGAGAGCTACCGACTTTTAAAGTTCACAAAGAATTAGTATTATTACTGGAATGAGCCTTCTGGTAGGTACTGACGTCTGAAAGAGATGATCAGGTCGTGCTGTCGGAAATGTCAGGCTGCTAACTATCGTGGTGTTTCAGAGGAGGTCCTTTCACAGTCTTTAGGGTGGCATTTTGTGGACTGAGGGCTGTTTAATATTACTTGCGATTTTGTCACCCTGGGAGCGTTGGGTCTTCTTTTTCAATTTTGTATGAATTGTCAGTGAGTAAGTAATGCTTTAAGTTTGTGAATGGAGGAGCTCAAAGCATGTGGCAGACTAAATAAGCCTGAGAATGTCTCCATGAGATGGGTGAAGAAAGGGAAATATATCAGCCCTGCAAATTTTGAAAAAGTTTATGCATATACAGCAAATAAACGTAGACTAGGTAGCTTGTTGAAAGAATACCGCTAAGTGTTTTCCTTTCCTCTTCTGTTGACTTCCCATTGGCCTTTTCCATACAACACAGAAGGACTTCAGGAACACACAGAAATGATAGCTAGGACTTTTCTTCGTTTTGAGCTGTCTCTGACATAAGTAATTTCCCTGCTGCTAGCACTGATCACATCCTGCTGCATGTGCTCACAACAGGGATGAAAAATGATCTCTGGAGTTTGTGGGGTTCGGTGAAGGCCCAAGGAAGGAAAGAATTAGGGTGACTTAGGGACCTGTGAGGTTAGGCATTGGAGGAGCAGATTCAGTTAAATGTGGTGGTTGCATGATCAAAAAATACCTGTATCTTGTGGCAGTGGGAGACCAGCAAGGCTGTGTAGACAGAGGTCTGAGGCACATACAAGTTATGTATTTTTAGTCATTCTGGTAAATAATGAACTGAATCTGGTATAGCTAGAAGATCTCTGATGTGTCAGCAGAGGACTAGACAAACACAAGGAAAATATTACAACTCTACATGGTCTTTCTGAAACTGTTGCAAAAGCAGAATATTATACCAAGTTTGGATACTCATTCTCCAAAAGAAAATACTGACAAGGTAGAAAAAGTAGAGAAAAGAGCTATAAAGATCTATGTGAGAGATGAAAAAATTCTATATTGTTTATGTAAAAGAAGCTTAAGACCATTCAAAACCATCCATTTAGTTGGGAGATTTTAATCTATCAGACATATATGTAACAAGGCTCAACATCTGGAAACTGAAACTCGACAAATTCAAAATAAAAATGAATCACACATTTTAGAAAATGAGAGCCATTAACTGTTGGAAGAGGTTACACAAGGGTGTGAGGTTACACAGGGGTGTTGTGATTTTCTTTCTGTTTTTAAATCAACAAGTCTGTCTTAATTAAAAAGCAGGCCAGAAGGAACAGAAGAAGAACACCATAACAAGATGAAGAATGTAGAATGAAGGGACATTGACTAGATAACTGTATTTATTCCCTCTAGATTTATATCTATGAGAGGGTGAAGTAAAGAGAAATTGAAGAGAGAATGAGAAGCAGGAAAGATGCCTATACTAGCAGCTTGCGGATGCTGCTGAAGCACAACAGATCTCCAGAATCCTGGCCCTGCTGCTGCTGGCCTGCTGTGCCTTTGGCAAGTAATGATGTCCTGCAAGGTTTTTAATTCCCTAGGCATCCTTTGATTACCTTATCGACTTGAAATAAAGTCATAAGATAGGGCTGCTTCTGAACAAAACGGAGGGCAAATCTCAGATACAGGTATTACTCAATGCAAAAACAGAACAACAAAGGACTTTAATATGGTTAGCCTCTCTCTTCCAAATCATATCCCCGTTAGGCCTCTGAATCTTCTAGTGAGAAATGTAGGATCAGTTTCAAAGACTTGCACTGATACAACAGTTAAAATGAATCAGTATGAGAAATTCACAGTTAGAACAGAAAGGAATAGCAGCCAGGGGAAGAATTGTCAGCAGGCAACAGTGTGACAAAAGGAGGTAACTGTGTTAACTTCAATTGTGTTAGATCCTTTTATTCTTCCCAAGACATTTTCTTACGTTAGAATAATAAGAGACGTTTCCAATTCACATGATCTAAAGAATTTCCTTTGGACATGCTGTTATAGTTACCCTCTTCAAGAAAGTACACAGGAAAGTCTGACAAGAGGAAGGCAAGTCTTCAAGAATAATGTTTGCTAATTCATTTTGACCTCCACTACTCATTTGTAAGGTACATTCTACTTTCTCTGTCTCTCACTTTTACCTTCTTTCCAATTTAATCTGATTCAAACAAATTATACATGAACAGTCATTTTCATTTGGGTCTTGTTCACTGAGATACTTAGCAAACAATCAACTGACGAACAAGATAAGGACAGCAAAAGAAGGATAAGCTTTTGTTTAGATAGTGGAATCACAGATAAAGACCTAAGCAGGCCTGCACAGACTCAAGGACCAGTGATAGTATCTTTTCAGCTATGACACTGTGGTTGCTTCCATTGTATTTATTTGCTTTACATACTTATAAAGCCTTATTTACAAATAATTTTAAATGTACACAAATCAAATGGTGGTGGTGGTGGTTGTTGTTGTTGTTGTTGGTTTTGTTGTTTTTTCTGCTACTTTTGATTGAAATTGAAGGAGGAAGTCTGAAAAGTATATTATTTGCTTTGAACCTTTATGGTTTTAGTCTGGAAAAAGCAAAGAAAAGAGTCACCTGAACTAACAGGAAAAGAGGAAAAGTAAAAGAAAAAAATTGGAAAGTTATGATGTGGGAGCAATCTTTCTCGATATGGCTTAGTTTTATTAGTGGTGTTGGAGAGCGGGTACCATGACAATAAATGTGGTACCAGTTCTATGGCTAAAACCAGAACCACAGGAGATATGCTTTGCTTTCAAGCCAGATATTTCAACGCACTTTTTGAACATCAGCAAAATAAGCCTCATAGCTTTCCTGCAGAGCAGGTAGGAAAGATTAAACTCTCCTCACGGATGGGCAAACTGAGCTACAAAGTGATCAGGTGGCTGGCCTGGGGTGAAGCAGCAGGTCTGCTGGGTGGGGAACGTTCGCCTTGGCCTCTTGACACGTCTCTGCTCCCTGACCACAGAACCTACACTGCTTCTCTAAGAGTCCCTAGATGGAACCCAGAGAAAATTGCATTTTCTTAAGATATTTTCTTGGCACCCTTCATGAGCACTGCAGTCACACCATTGATTTTTAAAAGCATGCTCCTATTTAGAATACACTGAAAACTATAGCAATTAATTTATTCTGTGAGAAAATACATGTGTACGATTACAACCAAGTACTTAACTTGATGAATGAACCAAATATATGATTTTATGAATGTGGATTTTACTAGCAAGTTTTGCTGAGGAGATATATTTAGGTGTTGTTCTGCTGAACATATATACAATATATATTTGCATAAAATGTTGCTGGAATATCGGTATTGTTATAAGTACAGACTTAAATGATATTTATATTTGGATTTTTTTAAATATAAGTAGCTTAGAACTGGAATTAGAACTGGAATGTAGAGTTTCCCCATGTCAGGGAAATAGGATTTTTGTGAATTTTTGTTGGGATGGCTTTGTGTATCTGAGGAGATGTTTCTTTCCTTTAATTTGTGTCATACAGAAGCTTTAAACCACCACTTATACAATCAGCACTGTGCGATGAGAAAACTGAAATTTCCTACAGGCAATCTATAGTGTGGATGTACATGGCAAGAGCTGCACTGATTGAATCTTTATGCTGCCAACACTTCACAATTGCTGGGACACTTTTTAAGGAGCTATGAGATGTTGTGCTTCTCTGTTCTTATACCTGTTCAGAAGATCAGAACAGAAGCAAACACAGAGATTTCCCAATGTCTTGTGCAACAGAATTCCAGGATGGTAATGCAAAATTTGGCTGCTGGGGAGCAGATTAGTGTAACTGATAAATATAACACAAAAACAAAGAAGCAAGGGAAAGGAGAAGTTCAAGGCATCCTGAGGGGGATAAGGTGTGCATTTGATGCAGTGGAATGAGAGTTACTAATCAAAGGATCCAAGGTGCCTGTGATTGATACCGTAGTCAATATGGTGGAAAACAACCACAGCAGGAGTGTTTTGAATGGGTGGATGGTTTGTAGAACAGACTGGCACAGCTGGGGTCAGGAAAGGAGAAGAAGTAGAAGCAGCTGGGAGAGTGCTAGAAAACTCAAACATCAAGAATGGAATGTGAGCCACTGGAAACAGTCTTGATGAGGAGTGTTAGGGAGAAAGCAGCTATAAAGTTTAGCTGTAATTTGGATGTTTGGAATGAAGGACAGGGATGAACTGAGGAAGAAATGAAATTTCAATGGAAAGAAAAAAAATCTTAAATCAGATCCAGATCTGGCTCCAGGTTTCAAACATCCTCTAGTCTGGAGTTTTGGCTCAGCTCACAAAGGGAGGAGCCATTCAGGACTGGGTTCAGATTTCAGTCACACTAAATGTGAGGTTTTGGTTTGACACCATCTTAAAAGAAAACCCCATATAAAACAGCTTGGAGTTAGGTCTATATAGGGGCCAAAATATAGAGAATTATGGTGATTGATATTTGTTTGGGAGTCAAATTTGTTCTGCATGAAAAAACCAGGGAAAGGGTTCCTCTTCTCTGATTCACTGAACAGAAGGTAATTGAAAGATCTCTTTATGGCAGGATTTACGACCCCTGAGCCTCAGTCGTTTTTAGCTAAATAATAATGCATTTGCATCGTAAGTGTATCTAATTTGAATTTCACTTCCTGCCTAAACACTTTGAAAAGATGCATGCCTTGAGGTGTCTGCCTGAATAAAATTCCTGTGGAATTGAGGCTAACAAATAAAGTATGTCGTGGTGTGTTAGAATCTGCTCTGTCCTGGAGAACAGCTCCCCTGATAAACTGTCTGATTTATAATGACAACTGCTCCCACTGTTGTATACAAGTATACCTTACAGTAATGGGGAATTAAAGAGGCTTTCATGTGAACCAAATATTTAACTTTGAAGTCAGTGAGAGCTGAGAGAGCCCAGCACCTCACAGGATTAGTCCCTTGGGAATTAACCTTTTCACCTTAATATAAAGGAAGAATGAAATTTTAAGAAGGGATTTTAATGGTGTGAGTGTTTTGAGTAATAGGAAGGATGAGAATTCATAACAGTGAGTTACCTTCTGCTTCAGTGAACACTGGGATGGTTCTATAAGACTACATGACTTTCTCAGTGCCTTGAGCCGACTAATACTTACACAGAATAAGTTTTCATTGACAATGTATCCTGTGATACTTTGTCATGAGCTTGATCATAGAATACAAGAGCCTCAGGAAGAGACTTTATATTTTAAATTGCTGTATTAATGAACCCATCAGCACCACATTGGTTGTGCAAAAGCAATACTGGTTTTTATATTTTTCTGTGAGAGAATTTCCATCTGTTTTTTGCTTTCTGTTCACTGTTTGAAATAACAAAAGTGACCATGGAAATCCAGCTCATTCTGCAGTTCCTTGGTCAAAAGTGACTGCAGATTTTCCAGGTATTCCTTGGTTGATGATGATATTAGAAGTGACTTTTAAATGGGCTGTTGTGAAACAAACAGAATCTGCCATTGAGGGAAAAGACAAACTGCTGATAATTAGTTCTGGCGGCTGGAGGATGGCACTCCTGCTGTTTCTGCTCCTGGCACTGTAAAGTACATCGTGTCACAATGCATGAATTATCCAAGGTCAGCTCTTCAACACACCCAAATTGCTACCAATTATTAATTAATTAGTATCATTATGGGACTGCCTTAAGAGGCCTATGAGTCCCCTTGAAACAAATGAAGTGACTGAGAAAGAAAAGAGGTAGAAGTGATTACTGCTATTTAAACATTACTGTCCACTTTTGTTGTTTTTATTATCTCTTTCTTCACCTGCTCTTCCTCTGAAGGCTTCATCTACAATACTTTAGGAGCTGCATCTCAGAAGTTGTGTAGTTATAATGCTAAATAGCTGGCATTTTGTCATCTGTCTTCTGAAATGAACTGAATAACTTAAGATTGCAAAACTTTCCACACAATTCAAAAGTTAAATTATTTTGATGGAGTTTAAAAGAACAAATGCAATGAGAGGTGAAGAAAGATGCTGTTTATTAACTGGTGATTACAGGTTAAGGATGTGTGAGACAGAAAGTCTCTGACTCTACCTAAGTGCCACTTTAGTAGCCTAAGTTCTTATTTATGGGAAAACATCACCATCAGCATATATTGGACTCATTGTAAACGTGCTCAAATAAATACGTACCTAATGCACATGCCTACTGCAATGACATCTGGTTATGCAGAATACAGGATTTGCAAAGTTTGTCAGTATCATCCAAGTTTTCCAGAAGTCTCCAGTCGCTGTAAAGTGCTAATTATAAAATGTCTAAAAATATGAGATGATGATGTATAAAAATATAATGGGACCAGAGAAAAAGCAGATACTCTGTGGCTACATGCTGACTGTATGTTCCCTCTCTACAGAAAACTATGTCTGATAAAATTGTCCATCAATTGATGTAGAATCAAGAAAACAGCCTTGATTGATAGACATTTATAAGGAGCCAGTATATAGTTCTTTAACTCAAGTAATAAACAAATGTATTTTTAGGGGATAAACACCTGGTTCTTTTCCTGAAAGTATTTTGCAGTCTAAGCCACAACAAACAGACATTTGTAACTCTTATAATTTTCTAGATCATTCATCACTGGAATACCAGAGGACCAGGGTTTCAGAAAATCTCCACTCACCTAGACAGGTGAGATTTACATTTCAAAACTGGTTGGCACACAGCAGATCTCAGATTAGAGTTTATGGGGAGGGATTTTCTTCTGTCAAGTGATGCTGAAGTCTTGAAGGTTAACCAATTATTTTGGCAGGAAAATAGTTCATGTCTTCCTAAAATACTTCCTAAAGGACCTAAATTCTGCATGTGGGAATAAGTAATTAAGAAATTAGAGCAATTCAGTAGGTGACTGTAATCTCTGTTTGTAAGTCTGCTTCTTGCATGTTTTGGCACAAAACTTCAATGGCAAGTCTTTGCTGTTCTGCTTTAGAGATTTTCCAGAAATGTTTCTTGGAAATAGGGGAACATAAGGCAAAAGAGCTGATCTCAGCCATAAGTGATTTAAACCATGGATGTTCATTATTGTTTCAAAACAGCTGTCTCAGGGAGGCTTTTAGAAATATATTGCCACTATTATATGTAATCGCTGTAATTGTATTTTGGGTCCATAACCAAGTGAGAAGGTTTATCAACACATTCTTTTTCTCCAAACACGTTGCAGTTACAATGAGTATAGTTGTAAGGAAAGAAAGCTAAAAGAAGAAAGGAGGAGGGATTTCTGGAGAGAATAAGCAAAAAAAAAAGGAATTTTCCATGTGAGAAAAGAGCATTCTCTGTGTAGATTCTGCTTCCCTGAAAATGGAATTGCTTTGTTGGGCACTTGCAAAATACAGCTATTCTCATGTAGCCAATACTGAAAATTTCAACCTTATCATAATTTATCTGCCCATCCCTAAATCTGCCTCCTGTGTTGATTTATAATTTAATTATTACTTTTAAACTTTAATGATGGTTTTGCTCTGAAAGGGTAGTAAGAATTGAATAACAGCTCCAGGATACAGCCTGCTGAAGACAGCATATGAAGGAGCCTCATGTAGAATTTTGCCATTCTTATATCCAGTATGCTGATTTTGTCTTTCCAGTTTTGAATGTAATTGTTATTCAGTTGCAGTTGTGCTCTAGGATGCCTTTCCAGGGAGCAGTTAGGCTTGCAAATGTATAGTTTGACCTGACTATTAAGAATGATATCATCTGAGACACTTCATTACAAAGAAATGTCCCAGTGGTTGTAGGTACAATCTTAAGAAACGACATGTTTTTTAACAAATTAATTAATTACTGTAGAGAACTTATATTTTCTGTGCTGGATTTTGACTTCCGAAATATACGTGTGAACTGTTCAGAAGCAGTATTTTCCATCAGCAAAATTGCACTGGCTTTGATTCATATTCACACGTTAGGCAAAAAGAGTTGATGTTTCTGATGAATGGTGACATCAGGCTTGAAACTGCAATGTCAGCACAGTCTTCCAAATAATCTCCACAAAGAGGCAAGATTTTCCACCCATGAGCTGTATCTGATCTCCAGTATGCTGATGTGAATTCAAAGCTACTGTTTCCAATACTTTTTAAATTAAATGGAAGAATATATTCTCCTGTGAGCTTACCCACAATACAAAGTGGTTTTCTACAAGCATCTGTTGTCCAAAAAAGGCTGAAATTCAGAGAGCTTCACTATGTTGTGACCACCTGGGAATGGGGAAATTTTTGTCATTTGTGTAGAATTTGGACTTTGATAATACGTTGTTTCGATCAGGATTATCATCTGTGCCTTATGTTCTAATGACTTGTACAAACAACTCCATTAGTCATTCCTGTGGATTATGGTACCTTTACCTGAGGTCCCTATTGTCCAGCTCTCTGAAGAAACCATCTAATCTCTATGCTCACTTTTGGGAGATGTGTCCAGAACAGCCCTCAGCCACCAGTGTGATGCAGTATCTGCCAAACTGCACCTCACAGGGATGGTGTTTGGATCGATACACTCAATGCACTGGGATTTATGGCCAATTCCTTTAGACAATTGTAGACTAAGGAAAAAGACTTATGACATTCCTGTGGTTTTGACATGGCACGCCAGGCATGCTTTATCTTCTCAAGCACCATGTACATTGTACCACAAGTAACAGATCCAGACATGAGAGGTAACCTGCTACTGATAAGACCAATATTAGATTACTTTCAGAGGAGACAAAAGAAAGGCTACAGAAGAAAACATACTTCAAATCCTGATTTTTTTTCTTTGCCTCAGATGTAGTGAATGCATTAATTCTTAGCAGAAACAATATAAGGTCTGCCTTTTTCCTCAAGAAAACAACTTTCACCACAACCACCCTCAGCTGAGTGGAAATTAAAAATATGTGACACCTTTCAGAAATAGTAACTGAGTAGGTAAAAGAACATTTTGTTTCAGAGGGGTTTTTTACCACTGCAAGGGATGTGCCATGTGGTTTAGGGCCTCAAATTAAGTTTCATGAAGTCATTTTTTGAAAGACAGTAGGAATGGAACTGTTATGATGATCTGTGCTCATTATGAAGGGAAATGTTTTGCATTTGAACATTCCCCTCCAGTATTGTGAGTCCTACTAAAACTCTAGGAGGGCCTGAGAACCAGACTCTGAACCTAGCCAGAAAACATCCATAAAAAGAAATAACATGGACTACTCTGTTTTCCATTTGCATTTAACTCAAGTGGAAGGTAATAATAAGAAAACTGGATTAAAAACCATTTTGTACTCAATTCTGTCTGGCATTTGTACCTTCTTGTATGGGCGTATGCTAAATTGTACCTTCCCCAGAATCTTCAGGGAGACCACAGTCACCCCACAGAAGCTCATGAAACAGTTTACATCAGAAATGCACACTTTAGGGTGTGTATGGTCTTATTTGTCACAGGTCTGTGTAGTCTGTTTGTATTAGAGTGACTTGTGCTCTTGGGGAAGGAGCCTGTGCATGGCCACACAAGGTAGGCAGATGATTGTACCTATAGCTGCTCTTGTCAGCTATGCCTGATGAACTCAGTGCTCCAATAGGGATGGTCAAAAATAGCACCACCACAGTGAGAGCAGTGGCTTCATGTCCTCAGAGCTTTTTGTACTCTTATTTGGGTGTCTAGGGACCAACAGATTAACAAAAAGTGTCTGCAGCTGTGGCCCAACTACTACACAGAGACTGAAACATCTGTGTTCTTTTCTCCCCTTCACATTAACAAGGTTAATTTGGACGGAAAACCACGAAGTCTAGAAATATATCCCAAGTAGTTATGAAGATACAAGGAGTTATTAATAGAATTGGCTTGTTTTCTTACCACAAACTTTCTTCCTATCAGAAAGTGTAATTTTTTTATCAGTCAGGTTTTTTTAAATGAAACAAAAATGTTTACATGAAAAATACAAGGAAAATATGTTTAATTCCAGCACAAAATCTGTTTTTTACATTTCAATTAGAATTGGTTTACATTTTCTGTTAGAAAAAAAATTAAAACCTAATGTTCCCTGAACAAAAATTATTTCTAGTTGCTAGAGATGTAGAGATTTTCCCCCCATCATAAATACAAGAATGCTATGTTGACAACCTCCCTATAAACAAAATCCTTTTCTTATTTACACTGTCACAGAAAAGTATTGGGACTGACAGCTCTTAAATCTGAAAAGGGCTCAACAACACAGTCTCAGATACATTTCAGAAATGCCAAAAAGACAAAATATAGCTACATCCTGTTGAATTTCTCTGGGCAGCAATGACATTGTGCAAAACTTTGAGAGGATATGTCCCAGTCAATTGACCTCTTTGACCAGCTTCCTTTTCTTTGGTGCCAGTTGCCATATGGAATCTCTAAACTCTTTCCTGACCATGGGTGGAGAATTTGCCATGTATGCTGCCATAATTTAACTCAAAGATAAATATGAATGTTTTTCGAAAAGGTGCTTTCAGCTCCTACTAATTAAAAAAATGCATCTTTCAGACATCAGATTCAAAATAATTTTCTACTGACAATGAAATGTAATGGATTTTATTGTCGTGGGTGAACCAGAATGGTCAAAATAAGAATAAATCTGACTACTTCCACAAAGTTCAAACTGAATCAGCTGTTTTCTTAAGAAAATTAATACACAATAATGGTGTGCCTCCAGAGGTTTTCTTAGAGGATTTTAAAAGTCTTTGGCATTTTCATTTGTCCCATTTCTCCCTGACTGGAGATTTATCTTCAGACTAGTGTTATGTCAGTCTTGTTCCCACCTCAGCAAAAATGCAAAAAAAATCTGTAAGTCACAGAGACCTCGAGACCAAACCTGTCTGAGCCCTAGAGCCTGATCTCCTCCCTGTTGAAGTCAGTGAGAGGCTGTTAATTGATTTCAAAGGGAGCTGGATGCTGTCCCGGTATAACATATAACTGTTTGGAGAGTTTTTGGGGGATAGGGTCTGGATAAGGAGCTAAACATTTGATTCATTATCTGAACCCAATTGAATTGCCAATGCAGAAGGTCCATCCATCATTTCTTTCTGCTTTCCAAGTTCAGAGCTCAGGGACTTATCTACTCCTCTTTCATCAGTGAATCACATTACTAACGTGATTATTTAAAGCAATGCAGAAGCAGAGGTCTCCCCAGCGCTTTTAGTAAAGTCACTTGCAATTCAGTAAGTAGAGGATACTGTTGAAGGAACACTGAGCACATCTGACATGAAAGGATCCACTGACTCTTTTCCTCTGGTGTAGCTGAACGGAGTCTGTGCTGTCTAATATCACTTCGGCAGTCTTGGCTGAGTGTTTAAGCAAGGGACTTCAGACAATCCCTAGCCCAAATTCCTTAGAGTCTGGGTAAGTTCAGACCAGTAACTCATAAGTTTTCAGCATTTATACACAAGAGCTTTTGTAACAGAGGAAATTCTGAACTCTGTTGACCCAATTTTAGCAGTTAGATGAAGGAAGGAGTGTGTTTAAATGGCACACCTTAAATTGCATTTTCAGTGAAATATTTGTAATTTCTGGTTGTACATGTATGTTCTGCTAGTGATTCAACATTTTAAGGAGCTTTATGTGTTTAGAGCATTTTAGGTCACCTTTAACCACAACTGTGTAACGCACAAGGATGCTGTTTCAACTTCAGAGCTCAAGGGTCTTCAGTGAGTGGGGACTCTTTGTGGTGTCTTTTGGGTTGAGCAAACCAACAATCAAGTGAGGCCACAGTCCACAGCCTCTGCCACCCTACCTTCAAAGCATCTGTGGGTGCTCTCACACTGCAATTTCCTCCTTCATAATCTGACAATGACAGTGTAGCCATGGGACTTTTCTTTTTCTCTCTTTTCTTTCCCTGTTCTTGATGCCTCTTTCAGCTTTAAGGCTGCTACACAGTTGTCAGAAGTCTGGCTTCAATGGTCTGAAGGGAGACAGATACTGATAAATTTCCTTTTGATCTCTGCTCTGCAAAACCACTCAGTCAGAAAAAAAATAGAGAGGTCTGTGTGCGTAGGGGTTGGAGGATGTGAAAGGCAAAAAGCACCCTCTCATGCCAGAGAGAGTATAACTCCCACTTCACATTAGATCTGAAAGAGGAATATAAAGAGTTTTGTATACATTTTGCAAATCGGGACAATGCACTGTAAGAAAACAAAGCCAATGAGCAAAATGGGGGTAATGATACTGATCTCCTTTCTATAGTGCTCTGAGATCAGTTGATGAAAAGGACTGTACAAGAGCTAGGTATTATTATAGTTAGTTCATTGCAATTGCTCTTCTCAAAAACCTTATCTTTTTGTTGCATATTCATCAGGATCAGTGTTGAAAGGTTGCAGTTTATAGCAACTACTTTGTTATATTATGAGACTGAAAAAGAACTTTTCATGGAGCTACAGAAATTTGCACGTATCATTTGAAGATGCATATATACAGCTGTAGCAGGTGTCTTACACTCAGTTTTCTGTATCTGCCCTGATCTAAGACTGAATGAAGACAATGCAGCAGTGATCTGAACACAGTCAAGTGAAGAACACAATATTAAAAATACAAAATGTTAACGTTGATCATGCATAGACAGACAGTCATGAGCTTGGTAGACACGAGTCATGAGCAATCCAGGAGCCATACAACTGCGTTAGGGAACACTGTTCCCAAAACACTATACCTGCCTGTCAGCAAATTTGACCAGTTGAGACACCATGTCCCACTGACACTGCTACCCAGATTTCTGGCTAGAGCAGGCTCAGAAGCAAACATCTCAGAAGAAGGGCAGGCCACCCTCATGTCTGTTGTGTCTGTGAAGGTATATTCATATGTTCTTTCACTTAATGAATCTGAGCATTGGTAGAACTGACTCTAATTTGTCAGAACTGGAAAACTTATGGGAGAATAAAAAAGCCAGAATTATAATGCTCCAATAGGATTACTAAAGCAGCAAAGGGCATCATCAACTCAGATCCAAGGAAAATGGCCCTAAGTATTAGTGTAAAATCCCAAATTAGTTTTTTCCCCCACAGTAGCAAGGCTGCCTCTGGAAGACAGGTTATTGCATACAGGACATGTACAGCGGAATAGACAAACAAATTTACAATTGGAAGTGCAAAAGAATAAAATAAGGCAAGTGAAAAGTATTTTTCCTGACAAAAATACATTATGCATTCTTTAATGTATCATCACATATTACACTTGTAAAATAGCTGGTAGTTATAATATGCTAATAAAAAGTGACAGCAAAATACTGGCTATGGAATGTGGGGGTAAAACTAACACGGCTCTTTACATATGGCTTAACAAGGCCTGTACTGCATTATTTATAGTTTGTAATATAGTCTGGGATGTGCTTTTTGTTCGTTTCACCACAAAATCATATGAAGTAACCATACAGCCATAACTGAGTCTTCCAAATGCGTATAAAGAGCAAACCCTACAAGTACATGCAAAGGTTCTGGTTGGGTTCTGATAGGTTCTGAAACAGAACATAGTGAGTGTTAGTAAAGGACTTCCTACAAAATTCTCTATCTTATTGTGTGAAAAAAGTATTTTTCTTCCAGCTTCAAAATTGAGATGTCTCAATGTAAATGTTGCATTTCCAGTGTTCTGTGAAAAATCCTTTATGTTTTCAAGGGAAACAGTTTTTCCAGAGGTTTACAAAGCCAAAACATGACAGTAGGTTTACTATGTTGGGATTTTGTTGATCCTTTTGCAAAATTAATAGTAAATGCATCTGCATACAGTTTTAAAAAGAAACGTCCATTTATTAAATGCATTAATGGGACAAGGATGAATTTGCTGTTTGTTTATGATAGTCGTAAGAGGTCGTTCAACCCCTCCATGGAGGCAAGCAGCAGTCTCTAGACTCAAAACACAAATTGAAATAAAAGCAGTGAAGCAGTTCAGCTTGGTTTGCACAGGCACATGCATGTGTACCTATGTGCGTGTAGAGGAGAATTCTTCAAGTTGAGAAGTGGAGCAAAGCTCAGAAATAGATTGAAGACAAGAAGGACCAATGCTGTTATATACCCCAGGAGTACGCTCTTGGTTGGATACTGACTGGAGGACATATGCTTTCTGGTGACTTGAATCCTGATGGTTTCAAGAAAGCAGGAACTTCTTTCTTGGAAATAAACCTTCTCAGAAATAAACAAATAAACATCAAAGAAAATTTCTCCGTGCCATGGGAATAACCTATGAGATCTCAAAATATGGCTAGTTGCTCAGATCAAAAAGAATAACCATATGTTTCTCACTGTTGTTAATTACAAAGAAGAGTAAATTACTAAAAAAGGCCTTAAATTTAAACAATTTAAATAAAAATAAGAGTCTGATTTATTAACGATTTTGTACATTTAAATACTATTGAAATTCAGTTAAGCCTTTAAGGTATGGCTGTTATTTTTGAAATGAAGTGGTGCCTTAGTCATTGACTGAGACCTCATTGTGGGAAGAGTTCTATGAAGAGCAGATAAAAACCAGTTTTGCATGAAAAATCATCTAAGGATAAGACAAAGGAACAGATTCAGGCAAATGAGTAAGAGGAAAGTAGGCAATATTGGATTGATTTAGTAAAAGCAGTGATAAGTAAAGGTCTCTGCAGGCCAGTAATGTAGCAATTGTCTGATTATCCTCAAACATCAAGGAAAGAGAAGACTGTGAAGAAGCCATGTCCCATCAATATTTGTGATAGTTCCTCCCAACCATAATGGACAAAGTGGGCAAAGGAATTAAGGCGTTTGTTTTAAAATTTATTACGAGTATAAAGTGCTGAGAACACCATTATGTTCCTGGTAATATGTGAGCCAATATTTAAAAATGAATGAAAGATACTGAGCAGGATGAAAATACGTGGTCTAAAGGTCTGAAAAAACTTTGGCAATCATTGCTTTGGTAGAATACAAAAAGTGTTGTCTGGAAGATATTCCACAATGGAACCAGAGGAGAGAAACCAAATTATTCGTTCAGTGAATTTGTAAAGTAAAAAGTAAATAGGGCAATTACTGGAGAGATAAGGGTGGGGAGATGACTGTGGGACAGACTGAAGCAGGATTGTATAGAAAGGGGAAAGTGACAAAAGCTATAGGAAGAGTAATGGATGAAATGGAAGTGGGTGATCAAGTGATGGGATGGGGCTGCTAGAGAAAGCAGAACTCTGAGAGGAAGAGACCAACTGTGGCATCTCTGCCTCAAGAGAAAAGGAGAAAGGTGGGGGGGACAAGAGAAAGCAAGACAAAGCAGAAGCCTTTGCTGGTTTCCCCTCCAAAGGTGTTGGCGAGATGGCATTTGAGGAGAGAAGTGGATAGAGGAGGGTGGAAAGCTTAAGGAGTGAGTCAGAGATGTGGAAAAAGTTACTGAGATTAAGTAGATTCACTCTGAAGGACAAAACTGTAGAGGAAAACACATTTATGGTGCAGGAAGGCATCTAAGCCACCAAGCCATACTGTGCTGTGCAAGATCAGGGAGAGAGGAAAGGAGCAAAGGGAGTTAGAGTTCTGCTGTCAGGGAAGGGAGAAAAACAAAACAAAGAGCTTAGGACAGGGAATCACAGAGGCAGGAATTATTGGGTCAGCAAGAGGGGAACAGAGCGTGAGGCAGAGTGCTGGTTTCCTGAGGGTTTGTTAGTCAGGCTTACAGACTGTTCGGGCCTCAGCTTAAGAAGTGGTTCATTTCGGCGAAGCTAACCACATAGACCTAGCATGCAACCAGTCAGATCTTTAATTATTTTTCCCTGAATACCAGCTCTCATGCATGTTTTCTGTAGCACCTTTAAGTGGTCAAAGAACAATAATCTGGTTAACGGCCGTTTGTTGCTCTTTGCCCAGCCCAAAAATGTTTCAAGTAATACAGCTAAGCTTAAATTTGGAAGCAAAATTCTTTTGTGCATCAAAACTTTAGAGAAATGCAGCAAACATACTTTAATAATGAACAGATAATTAAAACCACTTGAAACACGTGTATGTGTTTTATTAGTGACTAAAATAAATGGTATGTTGCAATTTAGCTATGTGGGCTGATTTAGTATCATGTTATGTACCAGTTACATAGACATGTGCTACAGGCTTAGTCATAAAAGTGTGGAATGCACCACTAACAAATTCAATTTTTTGCCCTTAACTACTCACAAAACTCCTCTTCTTCTAAAGGGAAACCACACATCGTTTCTTATAAAGGGCTCAGTCAAAAGGAAAGCCAAAATAAAGACAGTCCTTAACGGCCCACTGGACCCTCACTAAAACTATATATTTTGGGAGAAAAACGAAGAAAAAGAAAAACAGTTTGGAAAGTTCACTCTCATTCTTAGAAGAAACTGCTGTTCTTAGCAGAGTTCAAATATTGCAAAGAGATAACCATGTCACTTGGAAAAGCTGAATGTGTGTCTAAGAAAATGCTGACAGATACTTTTTCTGTCATTCTGGTTAAAGAAGCAAAGCAAATGAGTGGCTCAACAGTACATTAAGGAGTTCTCTCTATAGCATTGTATTGGAAATTTTATTTTCAAGTAACTAATTTCTTAGGACAGACATCTGAAAAAATAGGCCTTCCTTTGGAATGCAGTGTCACTAATGCCGAGAAATTAATGCATGGATATTTTCACAGATAAATGCCCAAATGCCTGGCCTCGGCCTGCAACCAAGGGTGTCTTTCAGCTGCCATGTTGCCTCATGGAAATTGTGGCATAAATGAATTGAGCCTGATTCTCCTTCACTGGCTGAATTCCCAATAAATGTCCTTGAATGCCCTGTGTCAGACACTTCCTACGATGCCTTGTCCAGGATGCCAGCAGGGAGAGGTGACCTTGCTGCATCAGGGAACCATGACTTCAGAGGAGAATAGGATCTCTGAATTTTAACTCTAGTGAAGCGCTGTGGCATGCTGACATCAAATTGATCCCAAAACAAAATGTAAGCCTTGAAGATATCTCCTAGGTGTCTGAATACTGTCCCAGCAGCATTTCATGTAAAGGCACTGCATAACTTGTCATATTTCAGTTATTATCAAATACTTAGATTTGAAAAGACTCTCAATTCTATAGTGACTGCACGCTGGTCACAGGCCCTATCTTTCCCCATAGACCACCTTTCACCATGAGAGAAACCAAGCTGTAAGTTTATGAGCAGTGTGTGAGAGAAGAATGACTTTTATTTTGCTTTAAAATACATTTGTGAGTTAGACATCTAATGACGATGAAAAATAAAATGCAAAGGAAGGGATCACCATGGAAATTAGTCATCCAACTGCTGTTGACTTTTGATGGAAACTAAGCAATCCAGAGCTACTCGTGCATTTGAAAATCCATGATGTCATCAGTTATTACAAGTTTACACTGAGATTGGCCCACACACTTCAGCTAATTCAGACCCTCACTGTGCAAAAATCTGTACTGGCCTGAGGAATGTCAGACATACTCTCCCAACTTGTTTATGAAACTTAAGATTATATTAGAAAAGGTTTGCACCAATGCAACTATATAAATTTCTAAATATTTTACATATTTTAAATATATTTAGTAGGTTTCTTTTGTAGGTAAGGTATTATACTTAAATTCACTTACAATCAGATTTCCACAAATGCATATAGGGGTCTGAAGATGCTTCTAAGTCATGCATACTCTGATGTGGATAAATATGGACACCTTTACTGTGAGTATAACTTCTGTTGAGGCACAGTAACACGAATTAGAGCACAAGCAGAGTCAAAACTTAAAATATTTAGACTCAACATGCACAAGTGTGTGAGATGTACTAACAGGACAGAGTGAAAATAAATCATAGAATCACAGAATCATAGAATAGTTTGGGTTGAAAGAGACCTTCAAATGTCATCTAGTTCAACCCCCCTGCCATGAGCAGGGATATCTTCAACCAGACCAGGTTGCTCAGAGCCCTGTCCAACCTGGTCTTGAATGTTTCCAGGGATGGGGCATCTACCACCTCTCTGGGCAACTTGTGCCGGTAATTTACCACCCTCATTGTAAAAAATTTCTTCCTCATGTCTAACCTGAATGTCCTCTCCTTCAGCTTAAAACCATTACCCCTTGTCCTATTGTAACAGACCCTGCTAAAAAGCATATTTAGCTTTTCCCTAGGCAAAATGTCTGAACTTGATCTCACAGGAAGGTCGTGAGGAAGCTCCCAAACCTGCAGCTTCCATGGGAAAAAGAAATAACACAGGCTGTTAAAACTGCATTATATACTTCATATTGCTAGTTAATTGCTTACTTAGGTGAAGGAAGGAATCCACCTAAACAAGAAAAAGATTTGGCAATCCCATGTGAAGAAGTTGGAAAGTAACCTGTGTGGCATTGATTCCTTTCAAAATGCCAGTATTATCACTCTCTTTTTAATGGGTTAGGTTTTGTCTTGGGTTTTTTCCTTGAAATAATCATGCTTCAAGGAGTGCCAGCAGTAATAAAACAACAGCAACAAAAAAATCCTTGTCAGTCTTATTTTAAAGGCTTGAATAAATGTGTTACAGTGAAAGCTAGTTTCACGCACATCTGAAGTTTATTGAGTTTAGGGGACTGGTCAAGCTTGGCTTGTCATCTAATTTGGTGTTTGGATCCTGAAATCATGGAATTCACTTGTAAGTTTTGCTTAGGCAGCTTTTAGCCAAACTTTGACTAACAAGCATTTCACATGGCAGCAGCAGAGTTCAGTCCTGGAGTGTCTCACCTTTCTGCTCTTCAGTGTTTTCGCAGTCACTTTCTGTGATGTAATTGTTACCAGCAAGAGTGATAGGAAAAGACTTTTCCTATTTCACAGCAGAAAAAAGATGAGACAACCAGTAGTTAGGACCTAAACCTGTATTACGAGAATATGCACATCATGCGCTGCTTGAGATGCAAAGGACTTGAGGTTAAGCAGTGGAGATAGTGTCCTCCAGCTCAAGCAACATGGACTGCACCATCTCCCTTCTCTCTGCAGCAGGGTGGAGAAAGAATTACAAAAGCACTTTCTAGTCTGTATCAGATAATATCAAAATGTCTACAGCAACAATTTAATTTAGCTTAGCTGGCTTTTTCTGAGGTAGGCTAAGCATCATGGACATTACTGCTTCCTCTGGCAGAGCTCTGGGGCAATAGTCTGCAGCCAAAGAGGAGTAATAGCAAATTCAGCTTTTCCTACTATATCTGTGCCCTGCCTCAGGCTCCAAAACCCTGTGTGAATGAATCCACCATCTGCTTCTTTTGAGGTGGATCTTCTCAGTCATTTTTTACAGGAGCTCTGTAAATCTATTTGAATTTAAAAAAATAAAATTGTCTCATTCTCTGTAGACATTCAAAACCCACCTGGACGCCTTCCTGTGTAACCTCATCTGGGTGTTCCTGCTCTGGCAGGGGTATTGAACTAGATGATCTTTCGAGGTCCCTTCCAATCCCTAACGTTCTGTGATTCTGTGAAAATTTAAACAAACAAATCAACAAACCAAAACAAACTAAAAAACAAAACCAAAACTGAATCTAAGTCCTGAATCTTATTCTCTCATATTGTAGATACTGACTAGTGTAATGTGGATTACGTTCTCTTTTGTCCAAGAATTCCATCTTCACAAGAACTAGTGCAAATATCCCACTGAGAAGCTTTGATTTT
Source organism: Columba livia (assembly GCF_036013475.1). NCBI lineage: Eukaryota > Metazoa > Chordata > Aves > Columbiformes > Columbidae > Columba > Columba livia. Next base: position 14,144,527 of record NC_088605.1, on the reverse strand, counting down.
GACTGACATTGATTGAAAAAGACATGACTGGAAATTCCTCGTGAAAACTAGGTGGCACATTCTTTTCACAGTGACTGAGGATTCATAATGATTCAAAAGCAGACGAGCTCATTGCTGCCTTCAGGAACTGCTAAACGATAATTTTTCAAATTACTTTTCTAACAACAAAAGGAACTGAACCCCACACTCATTCTCAGTCCACCTTTTACTACGTGAATCCAGTGATAAACAAGTTACAACAAATTAATAAGATAAAAAACTCCCAAATTATCTTAAATGCAATTTTTACTGCCAAGATGAGGTGCAGTATAGATTCTGTAAAATCCATGCAATGATTAGGGCCTACTTTAATGTAAACAATCTTACGTACCTAAGGTGATGACAGCAGTATGAACTAGAGAGAGAGTGTGGGAATAGGAATACTGTACCTGGAACAGTTTTACACTGGCAATGTAAGAGAAGACTCAAGCACTGCAAAGCTTTCTAAAGCTATACTGATCTTTTCTGGACCTTGAACTAATGAAAATTGTTACTGGATTACATATAGCAAAGAAATATTAAAAGCAGTTTTCTCTGTGCAGAATGGAGGAATCAGGGTGTTAATGTACCTGTGCAAGACAGGAGGCTAATGTGTCACACAACCTGCCTCACATATGAATTATTTCACCAAAAGTTAAGCAGATAGATTATGTCCCTGCTCTTTTATATGAGCTCTTTCTTTTAGTTTTATTTTATCAACTGTTTAGTATGACTTGGAAAAAAACTCGTAGGGTTAACTCAAGTGTTAAAAGTTGGATTGATTTGAAAAAGACTCTTTCTAATTATGATCTCTACTAGTAGTTTTTGAAAAAACAGTAATTCCTGCAATACTTGTGGCATAGAAATGAAAATACAGAAAATCCCTTCAATGAAAAAGACAGTAGACAGTAACAAATTAAACTGAAACTGACTCTATAACTTATGATTATTACTTTGGGAAAACACTTTCAAAGGTTCAGCATTTTAGACTAATATCTTCTAGTATTGGAATCAAAGTACATTTTAGTAATAATGTACATGTATATAACAATCATAGTAAAATAAGTTTTTATTTTAAAACACTGATTAACAGTTTAACATCTGAAGTGCTATAGTGGTCAATATGGTTTTGTTTATGTTTCACGCCAAAGAAAATTTGTTAGACTAAGTTGCCATGTTTTTTGCATCTGGATTTTATGATGTTTGGCTTTGTAATGGCTGTATATAGAACTGATTCCAGTACTTGAGATTCTAGCTAAATTTAATTATCTTAAGTGCCTAGAAGATGAAAGTTTATTTGCTTTATACTGGATTAAAGTGTAAGTAGCAAAGGTAGCGTGAACAGACTGTGTAAGTTACCTCCAGCTATTCAAGTTCCAAAGATCTACATACCAGTAAAGGACAGTGGTGGCCAGGAAGTCTAAGGATGTTTGAATTTATTGAATTTGCTGTAAGAAAACATCAAATATGTTCACGGACTAAAAAGGTTAAGTGAAACCACAACTTGCATAATGAATTGTCTGATCGTATTTCTTCTCAGAAATTTTATCACATATGCTTATCATACATCAGCGCTTGCAGCTTGGACAACATTACAGGTAAATAACCAGGCTGCCAAGTTTTTCTCACCATCTGCACTGATGAAGACAGCTATAATTCTCACCATTGTAAGTGATAAAGGGTAAGAGGGGGGAAATGTACAGGTGATTATTAGCATTAAATTCTATTGTCTCAGCAATGATTTATTCAAACCATTAGTGCAAGGAAGCATACAATACAGAAGTGGTTATTAAGACCCTGTCAACCTAATTCTGCATTTTTTGAATCATATGTTAAAGAGAAATTGTAGCTAACTAAAAATAAGATGAAAAAGAAGTCAGAATGCCAAAGCAGTTCCACACGGGAAAGTTCACTGTTGTTTACTAGATGCGGAAAATACACAACAACATAAAAGCCCAGCCTTATAAGCAGGGACTACTGGCAGATGGAACGCTTACCTTTTTGAAAGAGATAAGCATGCATACTTGGATGTTATTCGTTATTTACAAAACCAAATCAAATCAGTTCTAACACTCCTGTATTCATGTAGAACACGTTATATGGTAATTGCTTTGAATTGTCTTTAATGCTATTAAATATTGACTTATTTATAGCTTTTTTTTTTAATCTCTTTTTTATTCTCCCCACTTTGATGTTGGAATAATCTGCGAATTTTGCACCATACCCAGTGACAAGTGATGCAACTGCCAGGAACCTCTGGTTTGTTCTCTTTCTGAACCTCTACAGAGACTTTTTTTCCCATCAGGTAAGAAGCTGATATTGCTCAAAAGTCAGATTTTGCTTCCTTTGGCTCAGTTCTGCTGTTTTTTTCATCTGAAATTGAAGACATGTAAAAATGCATAGAGGCAGACACAGAAGCTATTTTAAAGTTCAGCCTTCCTGATCACAAACATTTTTGCAAACTCTGGATTTCTCTTTTTGAGGAATGTGATGGAAAAAAAATACGCAAGATTATACTGATAATGCATCAGAAAATGTACTTTTTATGTTTTAAACTTAAAATAGTAAGAGTCTAACAAATAAAATAATCCAATGAAAAATGTAAACATTACATTAAGATACATCAAAGTGTATTTTTATACACCTTAATTTTTATAGAATGTGTGTGTGTGTGTAATTGTAGCTGCCATGATTAAAAATATGGAAGTAGTATTCCTTTTGGCTTGTTAGGCTGCATCGGTAAATAGATTTCCTCTTCTTTGATACACTTAGAGTATATCTACACCAATAAATAAAGCAGGCCAGAAACTCTTTTCCGGCCATGTAGTTAAATGGTATGACACAGCTCACATCCTTGCAGTTGAATTACCCTGCTGGAATCAGGATGACAAATCCAAACCGTCTATTGATAATGGTCATTGTCCCAGGTGGGAGATTTTTTCTGGCACAGGCCAAAACTCTCCTAGGTATTATGGTAATAATTGAATATCGTGGTGGATCATATATCTGCAGCTCGGGCCTGTCTTTGATTCACAAATGACCAGAAGAAAGGTCCTGAAAAGGTGTGAAAGAAGAGAAATAAAACTTTTACATTAAAGGGATCATATATATGCACCTCATATTTAATGGAAGAAGGAAGAAATACTTATGTGGTGTAAAAATTGGTTATACATATTACAAAAATCTCTCACGAAGCTGTTTTCCTCTAATCCCCTTTTTATTTACAGCTGAGTTCCTTGATTTTTGTTATACTCTGGATTTATGCACAGCCTCTTATTTTAGGGGAACAGAACCTCTCTAGGCTTGAAAAAATTGCACTTTTTAAATCAATACACAAAATACTTTCTTTCAGAAGCTAATTAAAGACACTTTTTTTATGAATCAACAGATCAAAACCAGAAATTATCTTCAGAACGGTGTGCATGATTTATAGATATTCAGAATAATGATTATATCAGTACAGAAAGAGAAAACACTGAAAATGAACTTAGCAGAATGGCCAATGTAGTTATTTCTGCACAGAATATGAACCTTAAAAGCATAAAGCAGGAAATACGCATTTAAAGATTTAACAAAATTACAGCACAGATGGTATTTTATCCTTCTTCTCTGTGTTTTCTGTGTATTAAATCTAAACCTGGTATTCACTAGTAGCCTGAGTGTATTCTCATATCACACATTTACTTTATGATGGTTTAGGAATTACCTGCCAAAGGAGCTGCCCATACCTTGACATTTCTTCCTGTGCAACTCTAGCAACTCTATAACTACCCAATGATCTAGCTAGAACAGGGAATCGACGCAGCTGATTTTTAATTTACCAAAAAGAACTCAGAAAATGCTGTTTTTTTGTTTTTTTAAATTGAGTGGTTAGCCTTGCTGATACTGCAAAGTTGTGCATAAGGCACCCGGCCCAGCTACAATTAGATGCAACGTCAGCATAAGGGACAATGTGAAAACATATTAGCAGCAGCATGGAGTTTGCTATAGGGCTTTTTGGCAGCAGTCTGTGTATACATCAGATTAAAGCACTTGTAAGACCAGAGTCTGAGCTTAATTGTACTCAAAGTGCTGCAGACTTCCTCCAGAATGACTGGTCATGTTCTCTTCTGTGAGTGTTTGCTATTTTTCCCTTCTTTGTATCAGCTCAAGTAAAGGATGAGATGGTTCAGTGAACTGATGCAACAGAAAATTATTATTTTTCTTTTTTCTTTTGGTGGATTACTTTTTCACAGGAACAGTAAAGTATACTAACTCACCCTTAGGTCACTTGGTTGGTAGGTCCCAGGCAAGTGACATGGCAAGGAGCATGTGAAACAAGCAGTGCAAGAGTAGGATAACCTCATTTGAGGGTTGCAAGTGCAATTTTGTGAGATTAAATCTAACATGAAACTACCCTGGGGTCATCAAGCTTTGTTTCAGCTTCCAGTGAACAATACATGACATTCAAATTCAGCCTTATGTGGTCACTTCTTGGAAAATTAGACAAACATCTTACTTAGATTATTTCATCTTAATAATTTCAAAATACTAGAACAAATTCAAATAAATCCCTGATGAGTTTACTAACCATTCTTAGGTTTAAATTACAGTGATTGCTCTTAACTTTGAAAGCTGCTAAGAATGAGAATTCCTATTTTTTTATTTACAGCAGCAACTAGAAGCTCCAATCAAGAAAACAGGCTGGATGGTGTATGGATATACTGTTACTGTCCCATGGAGTTAACCATGAAGACAAGCTTGAATAAAAGAAGAGATTATATGTTCCCTTAAGGCTACAGTCTTTCAGGTCTCTCCTCATTCTCAAAAAGCATTAGCAAAAGTTGCAAATCTTCATTGCAGAAGGTATGGAGGCTATAAAACCATTTACTCATCTATGAGGAAGAGAAGATGAAAATAGCATGCTTTGGCAAAAAGAGATTTCTGTAGAAGAATTCATCTGCAGAAGACTTTCAGACTGTCAGAGGGAATGTCTTTATAAAGAGAATTACTAAAGATTTCACATAGTATTAAAAAGCAACTATATTGTAATCCCCAAACTGGATCACATTAACATGTCTTATTGGTTTCCCCATTTGATGTTAGCCAAATAAGCCCTCATATACATATGTATTGAGCACCCAGTCTGAGTTGACAAGTAGTAATTAACTACTGAAAGCAGGAAGGAACAGCTTCTTACACTACTTCCTTAACCTAATATCGGTTAAATTCTAAAAGTAATTCAACTTACAGGCTTGACTTGGCTTTGAAAATGCAACATTCATTTACAAGTTGTTTTAAGGAGGTGCTGATTTTCAGATAGTAGCTGCTCAGCTGAGAAATTTAGCAATCTCTGTCATGGCTCCAAGGCTGTTTAAGGCCAAATCAAACAAACAGGCTAGCTGAAATCACTACTGAGGAGGAAGATTTAAACTTACCTGTTCGTCTGTTATTTGAAATAGAATATAATTATTCATATAGTCAGAGCTACAGCAGAGAGATGGATTAGGGAAATATTGTGTGCATGGTCTACCAGCAATTAGGTCTGACTGTACAAGAAAGTGCAGCTCCCAAGTGCCCGGCCATGACTCTGCCCCACTGCTGTTGCAATCACTGCAGCCTCATATGCTCAGTCTTCTGACTGCACCTCGTCCTCACCCCCCCTCAGCAATCTGTGCTTGACTCTAGCTTAATCATCTCACAGACTGTATCTGGCAACAAAGAAAATCAACAGGGTTTCTTTGAAGTCAGAGCATTTGTTGAAAATAAAAGTCAGGTAGAAGAGGCCGTAGAGACCTACTTTAAACACAGCAGTGTAGGCAGCATCCCAGAGTGAAGTGTCCTACAGGCTTAGAGGGAGCTGGAAGAAACAGTGCATCCTCTGTGACATGGTAGGAAAGCATAGCTATAGATTCCTGGCTATGTAGCTGTAACTGTAATAAAGTGTCAGAGGTAGATGGAATTTATTGCATAAAATGACTGTAGTTTTTCACTGGCTACACAGGAAGCCTGGGTAAGTGTTACAGACAAGACTCCCAACCTTTAGGCAGCTATATTTAGGCAGGATAGCTCCTGTCTGCAGTTTCTCACTTTCTCCAGGAAGCTGAATGAGGTAGCTGAACTGGGGGTAAACTCCTGGCCCATTTGAAGTGACAAGAAAAGCTTCTGAGTATATGAACTTCAACTAAATAAAACAAATATGATTATTCAATGACTTCTCCAGTCTTCAGTGCACAGTAACTACATGCTAGTTATAGATGTAGAATTGCTAATAACTATTTAGCTAGCAAGTAAAACAAGCTCAGCTACCATTTAAGGATAATTTTCATATTACTGTCCTCTTCTTAGCTTAATTTTTATTTTCACATTCTGGCACTCTAGGGATATATCTTTGTGCTTTACAATCACCCTGAGAACTTTCTCAGTGTCTAGAAAGAAGTGTGAGCTTCATGGAGTGCATGTATTTATAAACAAAGTATTAATTTTAATGCTCTTTTATGAATGCCTCAGTAATTGTCCCAAATGGACTAGAAAGTGCCTTAAGGCAGGGACAATCTCAGTCTCAGACAGGGCTTTGTCTCAGCATGGACTATTGGATGGGCTCAAGTTTTAGGTATAATCACTTACTCAGCCACACTGTGTGTCTCTTCCAGCATATTCAATACAAAATGTCCCAGAAAAACTGATGCCTATTGTCCAGTCAAAGGCAGCAATATACACATCATGGAAAACTCTTGCAGAAACAAGGGTCCAGTCATATCCTAGCTTGAAGTACAATTTGTTTGTTTTATGTAATTAAAACAAGGGGCTCAAAGGTTTTTAATTCTGAATGAGCTAAAAAGAGCAGAGATTGAGCAGCATGAACAGAGCAAATTGTTATTCACATGGTCACTGCTCTTTCTACTACCCAATCACTTGCAAAATAGTTCTGCCAAAATTAGATACTTTCTATATAGTTCAGTGAATTGTGTTTCTTCATTTAGAGCTTGACTTACTTTTCCCATCCCCCCTATAAGCTTGAGATGCTTCTCTGTTTCCTTTTTTGGTCGAGTCCTGATTCAGCAAAACGTTACTGCAAGCATTACAACCAGCTTCACATCAGGTTTGTAGTTGGTACCATTTGTCTAAATTTCACTGGGTTGAGATTGAATTTCCCCTTTCGAAGTAAGAGGACAGCATGAGAGGAAGATATTGTTGTCATAGAGTGTCACAGCCTGGGTCATATTGAATTAGCAATTGTTTTGAAAATGGTTATGGCGAAAAGGAAGACTACATAGGGTTATTTCTGAAAGACTTGCTAATGGCTGTCATCATCACCATCATATTCTTAACGGGGAGGTGCTGTTCTGTCACGTTCATCTATGACCACAGCCTCCAGACAGCTGGTCAGTGGTTGCCCTCCCTGGTGTCTTTGCATGTCTGGCTGCATGACTGCAAGCTCCCTCTCTTGACTGCAGCAAGACCCGAGAGCACTGTGCGATTGAAGCTTTATGTTTTCCTAAAGTTTCTGCTGACTCTGACTCCACAAATGTAGGTATTGCAACTGCATAAAAGGAATTGCCTGCCAGTCTGTGATACAGAAGGAAAATTGTATCTAGAAGAATTTTACATACATAAATCTTTCAATGACTTGTTCTAAAAGTTCCACCTTTAATTTACCACCTTTGAAAAATGCAGGGTTTGATCATTAGTCATTCAACATTGATAACAGGCAAGGAACACCCTCATGACCATAACATGCAAAACACCCACTCTTAGTGTTTCTTGGTCATTATGTTATTTTTTTAACACTTTAAACAGTACCCCAGTGGTTTGTGGGTATTTTAGCTTCCAGATACATTCCGAATCTCAAGCTGTTGGTAACCTTTTATCTGTTCTTATCAACCTTTACTATTGAGTGGCTTTAAGAAGCAGATATAGTAATGAAAGGGTGGTGCTCATCCCTAGATTTTGATCAAAGGCATTTATTGACAGAGCAATTTGTAGCAACATATGGAAAACTAACCTATTTAGAGTGTAGACAAGGTACTTCTAAGATAAAGACATATATAAACTGCAATTTTGCCCGCTGGAACACTTACTTTTTGTGCTCTGCTTTCAGAACTGTTTTTAATGAATATGCAATGTAATCAAATTCCAATGTCATTGTAATAATGTGAGATTTGTAAAAAGCAGATATCCATATTCATATAATACGTGAAGTTATATCTACTGAGCTACAAAACTCAGTAATTTCCCTACTGCTAAGGTATTTAATTCAACTGAAGCTAAGTATTTTCTAACAAGCTGTATAAATCTCTTGAAAAATGAGCTTTTAGCTACTAGTTTTAGAAATCAATTACTTGGTATGGCCTGATAAAAAACTAAATTAAGACAGTGTTAAAACTAAGAAAACAATTAATTCAAGGAAAAATATTGCACAGATTTGTTTCAATTACACCAAAGTAAAAGCTGGAAAATGTGATTACACTTAAAAGAGATCCACTAATTAAAGTAATCAATGAAGATTAAGGCTCTGAAACATCTTTAACTGTGTGGTAATTATGTGATTATAACTGAAGTATTTTGTATTTGTGGTCCTGGATTAGATTATATTTCATTTTTAAAAGCACATGAAATTCCGCAATCCTATGTTTTCCCCACTTGTGGCATCACTGAAGGGCAGAGTTAAAGTTATTTAGGTGCCAGGCTGCCCTAATCTTAATGTGTTTGGATTACCATTATGTGTAACCAGACTCAAAGAAAACACTGACACAGATGCTAAATTTCTTGAAGGACAGATCCAGTTTTAAACAAATTACGGGCTAAATTAGGATAATGTATTTACCTGGAGACTTAAAAAGACTCATCCTGCACTCCAAAATCATCTTGTAAATACAGGGTGGATTTGCTGCCTGGATAACACATTCTCTGCTTTGGGTACACAGCATCTGAGCCCCCGTGGCAGAGTTAGAGCTAACTTCTCTGTAATTCCAACAGCATCGACATGCCCTGACCTAGGTGGGTTACTGTACATTCACACTGGGAATCAAGTGCTACTGAAGACTATCAAAGCCTTTCTGTTTACTTCAGGGACTCTAGATTAGGCCTGTAAGCAGAGATGGTAATTTGTCGAAAGGTCTTACATTCTACATAGAAGGACAGACAAAATGCAGGGTAAAAGGAGGATTCCCATCAACATTTTATGCAGGGAAGCTGCCTTCAGGGTTTTCTGTGTCACCTCTCCTTCTTTGCTTAAATTGGCTTGAGGGCCCAGATGAAGACAAATATGCCTATTGGCATGAAGTGCAGGTTAGCAACATTACCCTTGGGCAAAACTGAATGCGGAACACCTCCTGCGAGGCAAAAGCTTTCTGATGGCAAGCCCATGGCTACCTATGTAAAGAAAAAAAAGGAATTGTCTTACTGATAGCTTTCCAGCAAGCTGCAATACGAGAGCTTTGCAGCCAATAAAACACCTGCAAGCAAAGTAGTTTCTTTATACTAGTAGTTATAAATAAAGAGAGTCTGTCGGCATTATTGTGCACTGCTGTCCATTTCCCAAATGCAAGGAATTGTTTATTCCATTGGAAAAATATTTAGTAGAGAGGACAATTTCTTCCATAGGATAGTCAGCTTCCACAGAACCCTGTTAAAGTGGTGCCCAACCTTCCCGTGCTCTCATTGCATCACACTCCGAATCTTGTTTTGTTTCTTTCCTGGATAATGCTTATATTTTGCACTTTCACTTACAACACAGCGCATTTCCAAGCAGGAATTTCTTACAGCCCAACTAATTATAAGACTTGACAGAAGTTGTGAATGTACTGAGTTCTGCCAGAGTAAAACAAGTTTGAGAATGAAATTACAGCTAAGGATAAAGAGTGAGCTTACAAAGCACTATTAAATTGAAAGAATATAGACAGATGAATAGGGGATAAATTATCTTTCTTACTCCTTACCAAGTTGGCAGTTTTGACAGCAATTACAGTGTGTTAGAAATTTCTGATTAAATCTTTTCACCAAAGATTAAAACCTCAGTTTGCACTGACTTATGAAAATACTTTCAATTGTTATTAACAGACTTTAATTGCACCAATATGCTTTTCCCTGCTTAAAAAGGCCTTTGTTCTTTACAAATACTGATACAAAGGTAACAGCAATACTTTAGTGGCTTTTACTACTTGGATGCAAAATAGGAGTCCTTAAGCTTTAAAAATCTTTTCTCTCAGAGATACCATCTTTTGCCTGGAGCTAAAGGAATTAGGGGATATTTACATGATTTAAGGCTAATTTTATAGCATATTATGTTCTCTCTCTGCCATAGAATCAAATACTAAAGGATTTTACTTTTTTTAAAATGTAAATATGGGTAAAATGTAATAAAAGTATTGTTTGTATGGGAAACCTTCATGTTAATCTGGAAACAATATGCAATATTGGAATTGTGTAACTTGGTGGTCAGCAACAGGAAAAATAACAATAGCTCTGGGAAGATAAGTACATGTGAGAATGCATACCTAATTCATGCTAGAAACTTGGAATAAAGTCAGAAGTGACATTTTGGCTTTGAAACTTTATTGTTTAGGTGACAGAGAAAAAGAAAGCAGGCATAAAAACATGACAGACACTAATGAAATATTACTAAAATCTGATAAATACAGTAGTTGAATTAAAACCATTAAACTCATAATTTCTAAAGATAATTACCAAATCATACAATTCAGCTATGAATTCCAGAAAACTTCAGCAACACTTGGTGATGGAAAATGTGCAACTAGTACAGATGAGGAACAGTTATTGCTTTACACTGAAGATAATGTTTAGCTCAAGGCAATTGCAGAGTAAGACCAAGCTACCAATAGATCGAACCAGTAGGAGATCTGCTGTTTGTTTTGATAGGAAACAACAGAATTTGCTAACAAAGAACAATAGACAGTTAAAGATCTTTGAGAATAAAGTCCTCTGATAAATGTTTGGGCCAGTTAGAGAGAAGGATTTGTGGGGAGAACTATTGAACAAGGGCCTGTGGGAGGTTTATGAAGAGCCAAACACAGTGAATGGAGTGAAATCCCAGTGACCTGAGTGGGCAGAATATGTGGTTAGGATGATAGAAGACAGAGCAGTGAGGCTTATTTTGGACAGCCAGCGTTAGGAGTTTCAATCCTCAGGCCGATGAAGAAGAACATGGAAAGATAATATTGAGCAAGACCTAATTGCCTGTAATATGAATCACCATCAAAGGGAAAAATATGCTTTTGGCTAAAAGAGGTAGGAGAAAATCTGCCAAAGACATTTTGGGTCTGCAGAGCTGAGGGATAATAGCACACAGATTCTAGGAAATTTCATGTGATTTCTCCCATCTTTATTTTTGGAATGAATTCACAGAGAAATGATTGCCTTCAGTCTTGCTAGAACTTCCTAAGAAACATTTTGAGGAAGGTACTAACAAAATGGCTGGCAGTTGTCTATTCAGAGCTTAATTTTTCCATGAGTAGTAAAGGAATGAAGCAGGAAGGGGATTGCTTTACAGCTGCATGTACAAACACAGGGCTTATTTTGTGACAAATGAAGCATGAAGCATTCTACACCAGCAAAAATAGCAAAAGCACGCCCGAGCTTTCAAATTGCACTATAACTGTTCCCGGCTTTTTGGTTAAGAAGAATTACAGAAGTGACCATATGCCACAACAGTGGGCTTTCAGGTCCAAGTCCTGTAAAATTCTACTAATAGGAGTAGGGTTTTTCTATTTTCTTTTCTAATACAGTGGAACAGACCACACTTGTAGAGGAATTCACATTAACTAGGATTTGTTAGAGCTAAAGCCAGTGTGAGAAAGACTGAGACAGAACTCTTATTGGTCCTTAGTAAAAACACTCATTGAAATTAATGGAGGATCAGTAAAAAATTGCCAAGGCCTGTTGGAATTGTCTGAAAAGTATTAATATCTGTTTGTGTATGTATTTTCTCAGCATTTCAGCACAAGCAGATATTCTTCAAATAGTTAGAAATGGAAAAATGAAATTACATTTTGCAACTGATAACACGGGGCAGTTTCTATTGTTTTGACTCTGGATTTGTCTGTTTAGCTACAAGCCTCCCAACACGTGTTTGTGCTCCCTATTCATTCCAACCAACCTCCTATCCCTCTCATTTGCTTATACAATGAAGTAAAAGATTTTTTTTACTTCTGTGACAGAAAATGTTGCAAAAGTAATATTTTACTGCAAGAATGCTTGCACATACTTTGTCAAACAAGACTAGAACATGACCAATAATGCCATCAGCATCTAAATGAGAAAGTTTGTATCAGAGCAGTTTGTGGATCAAATTATAAATAAATTTCAAGTATGCAAGCTGTAAAAACATGTGCCAAAACAGCTCTTACTTTGGTTTAAAATTCTTGTACTTAATATTAGTGCTTTCAGGCCACAGGCAGTAAACCTTTAACAAAATATACTGCACTTTCTGAGTGGTCAGATTTCCAGGCAACATGTGAAGTTAACACTTACTAGTGTGCAATTTCTGAGTTTGAGTTTGAACAGCAATAGAACCGGTTACATACACAATTTTTTCTTTAGTCAAACTTCACTCACAGGTTTGACTTTTTTTGAGTACCACCTTGTAATCTATGCTTGCCTTTCAACACAATATCCTTCCACATTTGTCATTTTTCTACTTTGCATTTTTACCAGAATTATATTGTAAAATATAGAATACAAGTGTAGATGCAGGTATCTGCATATGCAAAGCACAGCTGAGCTTTCTCTGTAAGGAGAAGCTTAGTCAGAACTTCAGGATTCCTTCTACCGAGGTGATTTTATATTGGCAAAACATTTTTGCACATTTGAAGTTCATTTAAAAAAAATCTTTTGCATGGTACTTGACTTTGTCTTTACATTCAGATTTAGGATATGCAGCATAGTCTTTAAAATGTTCAGTATTGCTGTAAGGGATTTACCAACTAAAAATCACAGCACAGACCTGCCATTTTCAGAACAAACGCAAGAGGGGGCGTTTAGATGATGTTGTGTCCATTCTTTAAATGCTGCTCTATAAGTTCTCAGTAGAACATTGAGCAATTGATTACATTGAGTAATATATTTATAGCTCTTGATGTTCGCTCTTTCTCACTGGTGTAATCTCACAACTTCTCAATTAAATGACACTATTTTTACTTTGATGCACGAGCAAGAACCAGACTCTAATTTATTTCCTCTCCAAGAAAATCTGATGAATTGAAAAGCAGATTTAATTTTACTTTACACCCACTCACTCTACAGACACATACTCATGCACCTGATTCTTCATGAACTTTGAGAAAGGCTCCTAAATTTCACAGCCCACAAATGAAAACAAACAAGCAGTTAAAACATTCCACGCCCCACTTACAGTCCACTGATCGACTTTTTTTCTCAACCCCAACTACTTCCCTTCCATCACCCACAACCCACATACTCCCACCTCAATCCAGAAACACCAAAAATATAGCCTTGTCCTTTACACCATGTTTATTGGTTATAAGTTCCTATGTTACAATGATTAGTCTAGGGTTGGTGTGGCTTTCATGAATTACACTTTAAGTAATTCTGTGTGTGGTTTTCTGTTGGGATGTTTAAGAAAGCAAGATACCGTGAAAGACGGCAGTTGTAAGTGTGTTTCTCTGGTATTCAGGGAAATGTCTGAATAGCTGATCTATGTTTAAGTGATCTTTTCTACACTTGGTATTAATTTTTGTTTTTTGAGGAAATTACAGGATTGAAACCTACCAAAGTGTTCATTTGGTGTGTTATACTTAGAGATGGAGTTATGGTTGCTGTCTGGTTGTCCAGTATGTGAATGGAGACGTGTGGGCTGTAGAAGAGCTAACAGAAATCAGGAAGAGGGTCCAATTAATACAGTATAAGTGGAGGGACACAGAACTACTCTTGTCTTTTTATGGGCTACACACTGCAGCTACTGCCACTGAATTTTGCTTCAGGGGTTTTGCTGTCCTTGGATTTTCTTGAGTGGGGCAACTTGGCTATTTTGAAAATGATGTAGCTCTGCTGACAGCTATTCACCTCACAACTGCTAATGAGCTGTTCTCTATATCACCCAAAAAAGTAATGGATCTTTTGAGTCCTCTCTTTCCATTGCCAGGTATTCTAGAAAATCTCCCCAAGTCTACCCTCTTCCATTCTCCCTACAATTTTGAAATTATAGGCAGCACCTGCATTTCCAAACTATGCGATACTTCCATTGCATGCTACAAGGCAGACTCTGAATCCGGTCCGCTGTGAGACACAGGACAGGGGAGGATCATACACTGACCTGCAACTGGGCAGTTTGCTATTTCGTCGTCACTTTTAAGTGACTTTACCTAGCAAACATGTTTGGTTACTGGGTAGTAGAAAGCACTACAACTATACAAACAACCTGTGTCTCATAAGAAATGGATGTGGAAGGAGATGTGTATGTTCTGGATGTGCAAGAACTTAATGTTCCTGACTGATGTAGTTTTGCTCTCTGCACTGGTTTCTTGCAAACCTTGGCAGGTCACAGTGCTGTGAAATATACAGGCACTTGTAGTGATGGTGCGGTGGCTGACTTTTGCAGGTTTATATACCCTTCAGATGCAGGTAGGAGTGAAGAACAGGTTGTTCAAGAGCAGCAATAGATGGCAAGATGAGACCAGTATTGAAATTGGCAGTGTGAGTGTAAGTAACTGGTCAGGCATGAAAATGGAAGATGAGCAATGGACAGATGAACAGACCTCAAAATCAGTCAAGTTATTGCAATGGAATGTGGAAATTAATCATTAATTGTTCATGTACTAGGCGTCTACCTCACTAAAGCAAAAGCAGGTAAAGGAAACAGCCTCAGGATTTTTCCTCAGTCATCTACAGTGGTATGTGATGATAAATAGTACATCTTTTCCTTTGAAACATTTAGCATCTATTGATGTTAGAATCAAGATTCTGGACTTGATTGACTACAGTTACCATTCTGCAACATCAGTTTTTCTGAAAGTATTAAAAAAAAATCAAACTATTCTATTTCCTCTCATGGGTAAACTTTGATGCAGCAAGATGCATGGACATCTCTGTACACATTACTTACGAAAAAAACAGGCTAAAATCTCTCCACTACACAAAGTAAGTTTTAAAGTAAGGCTTTTTAGCCTCAAAGAAATGATAACACAAATTACCCAGAAAATGCTTCTGAAACTCTCCATGTTTATTTTTATACTTCAACTTGGATTTAGGTACCTCAAGTTGGCAAATGGCTTCTATTCACCTCATCAAATGAAGTCTTGGGCTGATGCATGAATGTTGGAACATTCTCACAGATTCAAATATTTTCCCCCAAATAAAGACTCTTTAAAATTGAAAGATGAGGTCCAATGTAGACCAGAATACATTAGTTTTCAGGTAAACTGATGGTTTCTTACACTAATCTAGCCAATTTAACAATTTCTTTGAAAGTTCAGATTTTAAACTGATAGCTGTACTTAGGAAGTCTGTCAAGTCCATCACTTGCTTAACAAATTGCTAATTTTTGACACCAAGTTCTTTATGTACATGGTAGCTATTTCTACCTATCAATTAATTCCTCTGATCTTATGGTAGCCCATGGTGCTAACACTTCATCCCCCCTTTTCTTTGAGCTTTTCAGGTAAAAAAGGTGTGATTGGATTGCTGCCCAACACCTTTCCAAAGTCACCAAATTTTCTCTTTTGATGTATTTTCCTGAGCTACAGGAGTATCACATCCAACAGGGGTGATTCACTGGTAATAAGAGTGGGAATAAGCTACAACAACCAACCAAACTATTCAAAACAATAGCAAAATTATAGCAAGAGTTGCTTGAGACTCTCCTTTTGCTCCTTTTTAAAGTCGTATATGTTAAGCATATTGCTTAAAACTGTGTTGTTCTTCTGGGTAACTGCACAGCTTTGTATAAAGGGTAAAGGCACTGATAAAGCATGCTTTCCCCTGATATGACCTGAAATGATGATGTGATGCTTGCAGAGCATTCAAAGCTAGACAGTTCCTAACAAAGCAGACATTTGGAGAAACAGCATGTGCTGTGAATCTTTGGGCTGGTAAGTATAATAACAAACACTGCAGGCAAAGTTGGTAGAAAAGGAAAATAAATTAATCTGTCCTCAGTCTAGTCTGGAGGTGGCTCAACTGTGGAGCTCTGCAGTCACAGCCTCTCAGTGGCAGTTGATGGTGAAGTTGTCACACTGAAGGGACTGCAGCTGTGCTGAGACAGTTACCAGACTGCATGCTCCCGCCAGGAGTTGTTTCAGTGTGCAAAATGTCTCTTGTGAGATTTCATATGGTCGGATTCTGAGTGGGGGATATTTCTTAATCATGATTTTTTTTTTCCTCAGGTTCACAGCCAGCACATTCCTCATTCACATCAACGTGAAACATCGCTTCCAATAGTGGATATTCATTCAGATCAGACGACAGGAATGAGGCCTTCAGCTGGACAAAATGCACTTAAACTTCTTTGAAATACTGCAGTCTGAAAAATAATTTTCTTTTGATTATATAAAGTTGTTGTTTCCTCTAGCAGTACAATAGCAGGAGAAGCTTTGTGCTGTGGAGGTGCTGTTAGATCCAACTCTAATGTTTAAACAATTTCTTCTGCTTATTTAATAATAGCCACAGTTGAATCAGTTCTTTGCCTCATTAACTTTTCTTTGACAAAATTTACTTGACATACTCTGCTTAGTGTTGTCCTTTGGCTCTCTTATAAACTTTTATTTCAGACTCATCAGGGGTTTTATGAGTGTGGGACATTAAAGCAAGCACATTTACAGTTGTATTCTCCCATTGAGAGACTGCTGGCGTTAGGTTTTATACCTCCAGTTTTAATTTCCTTTGACTATCTCATGTGGCTGGATACTAGATTCTATTGAAACTGTCCTTTAATGAAGGAGGAGCAGACTAGATGAATGATCTACAAATCTCATATCTTTTAAAAATGTATATACAGTTGAAAATCTGTGCACTTGAGAACATTCTCACAAGAATATTCTTGATTTACTCATGAATATTGTGCATTACCAACAAGTAACTCAGTGTCAGTAAGCAGTTTTTCCAATGAAGTCCATGGAATTGTTTGGTGTCTAAGAAATTATAACCAAATTTTTGTTAGGTTGCATGCCAGGGTCAACGTGGTAAAGATGGACACTTTTCTCCTGCATGCTATGTCTGTGTAATCCTGAGTTCTATCAGCTATGACAGAATGGTATTGTGAACCACAATTAATTTCCTTTACAATAGTGTGGATAACTTCATGGCTCATTAGACTGATGATTTCATTCTGAATTGTTGAACTTGTGTAATCTTGTTTTCTCTTCAGCTAGCTTCCCAGGGTCTCATCGTCATTGCTGTGAAGCTTCAGTAATTCAATAAAATTTTCCTCATCAATCTGATGGCCATGAATTACCAAACCTTTTCTACTCTAGTAATGTGCAGTGAGTATTGTTTTATACAGTGAGCAAAACAGATCTCCCATCTAACATTTCAGCTTACTGTAGCTTTCAGACATGCTGGAACATGTGCGATTCTAATATTCTGATCAAACAAAAACAACTTGGTGGCAATTTACAAAAATTATTTGCTAGAGAAAATTGATGAATGGTGGAACTTTGGCAATAAAGTGGATTTCTCCTCCTCCCCTCCACCACTACTGACTTGATTCCTTCTGCTGCTGCTTTCAATAAAGTCTAGCGTCAAGTGACACAGCTGTGGCATCGGAGGTGAGACACTCATTGATCAGCTAACTCCTTATGGAGGATGAATTTGTGATGTCGCGACAAAGGACTTAAGAAAGAGTCATGGCGAAGTAGAAACCACTGAGGCACAAACATAAAAATATTTTATTAATAGTTTTGCAAGATAATGGTAACAGCTATTTCCGGTAATCAGAGTATTTGGTTGCCTAAGCCTGCCAAGATAAAATGTCATGACATTATTCTTGGAGCTACACCAGAATATGGTGCTCTCATGAATGACATTGGGGTGGCTTGTATCCAGATTTTTCCATCTCAAAAAGAACAGCATGAAAGATAAAGGGAAGTGTGAGGGAAAGTGAGAACCAAAACAGACAATTTTCAGCAAAAAATGAAGAATGGAAAAGCAAATGCATACTGTGGTTGACTGCTGTTAAACTAACATTCAGATAAGAGGGTGCATGAGGTTTTATGTAATTCATCTCATCAGAAACATTGAACTACAGTTGGTACACAGGGCAACAAGCCTGATATTAATAATTTTCCTAGAAATATTTAGCCTGTAGAATTTGTTAGAAGTTGAGAATAAGACTTGTCTTATGTTTTCTTTATTAATCTATTTGTGTCTCAGTTCTCATCTATGAATGGAAACTAATTTGTCATTACCACACAAACTTTTAACAGAGATAAAGAAAGAATAAAAATATTCTCATATTTAAGTGAGTGGATGCCTCTACACACCTTGGGACAAGCCTAAAACCAAGACCTCATTTTACTGTCATTTGTGAAGAGCATAACAAAATAAATGCTGAATGACAAAATTCTTCATTTGATAACATTTCAAGTAAAACACCATTTTATATGACATGAATTGTGCAGCATGGATTCTGAATATAATCTCAATCTGGTAAATTTTTTATTCTGATGACTTCATATCATAACATCACTGTCTTTCACTGTGGTAGTTGAATATTGGAAAGCTTCCAAGAGGAAATGGACAAAAAGAATCAATGAATGAGAAGCAAGAAGGGTTTGGGCCACACATTTTAAACTTTTATGTCATAGAAAAGGTCATGAAAAAACATAGTTTAAAAGACATAAATAACACTATAGTTACAATATATTTAGAATATAACTACATTGTGCCGTGGTTTTTGAGTAATTGTAGCTAATGATAAAATTTATGTATTGAACATACAAATACATTACTGCACTTTAATATTAAACATGTATTTTAAAATCTGACTACATTAATTGTAACATTTATTTCAGAATAAACACTCTAATTATAGAGCTTATTGGTAATTAAATTATAAATATTTAAAAAATAACCATACAGTGTAATTAGCATATTAAATAGTAATTATAGCACTTTTTGGCATGTATCAGCTAAACTGCCATTATTTAAATGGTCTTTTAAATTATATCCTGTGTATACACAGTGGAAATTGCAACATGGCACCAGCAAGTTTACTAGAGCACTTGAAATCTGCCAAACTCATAGGGCTTGACCTTGAACCTAGCCAGGATGTCTTTATATCGTATTGTTTGTGTGAGTTATTTCTATCACTGAACTACATACCAGCTGGAAATTTCAGTTCGTAGAGAATCCTCTCATAGGTAAAGGTGATGTCACAGTCCCTGCACCAATTTCATGTGTGGGGGCATGCTGGGAGGAAATAAAGAAACCTCAGATAGTTCTTGAATGGCAGCATGAGACCGAGAATGCTCTTTCCATCAAATTACAAGTTGAAGCAGCTTTGTTCTTAGCCCTACCCCAAAAACTACCAATACACAGCCAATGACTTTATGTCTTCACCAAGATACCAATGGACAACACACAGCCCACGAAGTTAATGGAGACTGGTTAGTAAGTTGTAAGAAGTCTATATAATACCAATGTCTGCACAGTGCTGGTGTGAGGAGGTCTGTGAGCATTTATTGTGATGTTCTGCCCCAGGATGTGTACAAAGAGCTCCCACAAACCTCTGTGGGAGCTGCAGCATATACTGAGGATAGCTGGCCAGAAGGATGTAAAAGGAGTCCTTTTTTCTTTCTTTAAATTTTATGGCAGTTCTTTCAGTTCTGCTGGTACTTCTTCTCATAAATGTGAATGGGCTTGATAACGCAACTGGTGTATTTTCAAGGCTTATTGGAAAATCTATTCAGATTACTTTACTGTTCTCTGTTTGTTGCAGAGTGCTATGATGATCAATATATGGTATGTGAATCTACCAGCTTTGATATGAGAAGACATTTCATTTCATTCATATAAGGTTGGTGTGTTTTTTTCATTCATACAATACTGGGAAGTTTTGTAAAGGCTTTCTTTTTTTCCTAACTTCTGTACAATTTTGATTTTTAGAAAAAGTAGGAGGTGGAGGATTTGATTCTTTGGGGTCTTCTTCAATGGATTCTCAACTACCTTGTCAACTATTTTAGTAATTTCAGATATTTTAACACAAGTTGTATAATGTTTTATTGTGATCTTTTTATGTCAAATTGCACTCTCCATGGGGCACAGTCTTTCAATACTGTAGCTAAATTGTTGTTCACATCAAAAAGATGTTTCGTTTGATGTAAGTGGAAGACTGGCCACGGCAGAGAGATGCCATTGGAAATGTATTATAACATGACCAAAGAGGTAAATAGGAACTTTTTAGGTTGACGTGTATGGGATAAAACAGTATTTGTTATAGTAAAAATAATACAGATGTCGCATAAGAACTTGGATGAGAAATTACCAGTGTAGATAGGTAGCTGTGTCTAAGGTCAGAAAAGCGAAGGAACCCTATGTAACAGGGGGTAGTTCACACTGGCGTGATCCTAGCTACGTGTACTCTATGGCTGATCTTGAACTAAACTCAAGCAAAATCAACCCACTCACTGCTGTTTTTATGAGCTCTACTAGAACGTAAGACTACAGGTTTGAGACTGCATATACACAAGCACTTACTTAGTAGGATTAATTTAACTTGTGAAACAAAATGTGATTCAGTGGAACATTTCAGCAGAGAGATCATTGCTAGAAGCCACAATCTGTCAGTCCTATAGACATAACAGTGGCACACGTACTTGGTTTAGGGAAATTTGCATCCACCAGGGAACAATTAAACTGTACAAGTCAGCCTGAGCAGTAAGAGATAAAATTCCAAGTTTTGGATGGTTAAAAAGTCTTTTATGTTCTACATGAATAGAGTATACATGGAGACCAAATGCATACTCTCCAAATTTGATTCAGTAAAGCCGAAACTCTCTGACTTGCCCTTGGCCTCACAGTGCACCTCACATTAAAACCATTCAATAAAATTTGATACGTTGCCAACTGTAGCCTGCCTGAAGATTAAACTACTTAAGTTTTCAATTACTTATGATATAATACAACAAAGACACAAGAGTGATGTCCTTAAACCTCCAGCTGAGCAATCCAAAAAAAAAAAAAAAAGGCTATTTACACTGAAGGAAAATTTGCATAAAGAGATGGGCTTTGCACTCTGCCCTGAAGGTCAATAGAGAGGGAGTTGGCCTAGCCATATAGCTTTCTAGTATAACTATGTAGTTTGGAGCCTGATTTTAAACATATATAACCCTTGACATTGATGCACTTCTACCAGTATGAGGATGCTTGATCTTAGGTAGAACTGCTACAGCTATTTCAATGCATGTGTAAGTCACTGATGAGGGAGTGTTAAGGGGCATGTCTGCACTGTATCCTCTTGCAGAGACATCTGAGCTAACTCCAACTGATGGAAACTAAAAAAGTGTAGCTGTGTTAAGATAGCATGGAGCCTTCTGAGAGGCAGTAAGTCAATCACAGAACTGTGATAAGGTGTCTCTGCTGTTTCTGGTCTTTAATGTCTGCTTTAAATTAATGCTGCACTGCGCTCTGTGGACAAACCTGCACACTCAGAACTAACTGGCTGGTCTCCACTGTGGTTCTGATTTACACAATATAGACTTAATCGCTACTTCCCACTGTTTGATCCCTGTAGATCTGATCCTTAAACTAACAAGAATAATTTTCTTTCTGTTTTTCTTCACCGACTCTAAAGGAAGGCTAGATGGATTTGTTCAGCTGAAGTTCACGTCGTAAATACGTTAGCTGAGACGAATCTTACTTCTGATGTTTTGAGCAGACGAGTAATATAGTATGAGTAGGACCTTAATTCCAGCATAGCTACATACCCATCACAAGAATTGTACCATTAAACTAAGCAGATCTAGTTAATCAAAGTGGTACAGTTTCTGCATGTAGAAGATGCAACTCCAACTGCTCTTGGAATATGGGGATGAAAACTCCAGAGTTGAGAAGTCTGGTGAGAATTTGGTGTCCTCATCTGCAGTGAAAATGCTACTAAATCACTTGGTCTTGCTTGCAGCAGTGCACAAGGAGAGAATGTGTACCTCAGGTAGTTAAATCTCAGATCATGTAAGGCTCTTGAAATGAAAAAAGCATGCTAATTTGCACTCTGAAGGCAAGCAGTACTAATGTACTAATGCAGTGTGATTCTTCTGACCAGTTTGACTAAAGAAGCGGGTCACTGCATCTGCACCAGCTGGAGCTTCTGAGTGACTTTCAGGAGCATAATATGTTTAGCAAGCAGCATGTTAATCTAATCAGTGAATGGAAAAGCATGACTGTAGGCAAAATGTGGCAGTATGGAAAGAACTTACTAGTTAAAAAAGGAAAACAAAATGAACTTCCCTCAGCGTTTCTGAACTTGCCTTTGTTTATATATTTCCAGGGGTTATAAGTAATTTCACTTCTATGTTACATATCTCATTGCCAAACATTTTAATATCATATCAACAGCAATCTTAAGTAACATTGTATCTCACCAGTTGTAAACTGCTGCATTGTGAATTGCTCCTTTAATGTGAGTTGAAGAAACATGTGCAAAAGCATCTGGTCCTATTTGCAGTTAACTCCAATCTGCAGAGTCCTTACTTTGGAAAGAGTCCTAAAAGCAGCTCCTGCTGAACCATGCACTCGGACTGAATTTTGTACGCTTTCAAAGTCATAACACGTTTCTGTTTAAGATGTCTGAAGTGGCAAGCTGACTTCCCAAGGAAAAGACTGGTCTTTTATCCAGTTGAGAAGCAACTAAATATTCCATAGCATGCCAATTTTGTTGAACAGTACTTTCAAACGGCTTTGATATGTGAACATTTGAATGTTGTAAGGTAAAGCATGATACTACAATATGTTAGGAAATTACAGCAATGTAAAATAAATATATTAATTCTATTAATGTATCTTCTCTTTTAGGGAGCTATCAAATCTCTTATGTAAAGACAGTAGACTCTGCCCTCAGGGGCTCTTATTTAGCTTTTGTCTTATTAGGTCTGACAGAAAGAACAACATTGACAAAAATGTAATTCATACGCAAAATCATATTATCTATCTATCCTGTCATAGAGTGAAAAAAGCCCTTTTGCTGAGTTGCCTACCTTAAAATGAATTCATTTCTTACTCTGTAGTAAATTGTAGCAAACCAACACTCCTCTGCTGAAAGCGTTGGGCCAATCTCCACACTTCTTTACACTTGTGAAAATTTGGAATTACAGCCTTTAAATCAGAGAAGTTTCAGTTAATGGAATTTAGCTCATATAAAGTGTATTTTGGCTCATTATCTTTTTGCAGTAAAAGAAAACTTCAACTGGTTTTCCTGTTCAGCACTGTAAAATCCTAAATCGTTCTATAGACGGCAAAGGATGACAGCATTTGGCATATGGGATCAAACTGATGGTATAAACTGCTTATGTCAAAGGCAACAATAATAGTTGCTTTAAAGAAAGGTAAAAGAAACTGCAAAGAAGAGGTATGGAATAACCTGACACAAGGGCAGAAATATGGAGAAGTACAGGAAAAGCATATATAAATATATATAAAGCAAATAATATAACAAGGATTTTAACCCTCTCTTTTCTAAAGGTATTTGAAAGTGCATCTGTGCTGTGTAAAGTATCAAAAGTTATCCCTTTTATTAAATATTTAGAGTAAATTCTCTGTTTAAAAAAATGCTGGGTACTTCTTTTGCATCCAATGAATATTCATTGGGAAGTTCATTGGTGGGTGCCTATTCAAAACTGAAAGATCAAAAGGGAACTGTGTCAATTTTGTCCTTTTCTGGGTTGACTGCTATTTTTTGATGTAATAAATTGCCAATTTTAGAAGGGTAAAGAACAGAAATGGAAACGAGTATGCCTTTCAGGAGACTTTTGACTGTGCCATTATGAATAGTCTCCAAACAAACAGCTTGTTGCAAGCCATTCACATAGCAGATAGGCATCCAATTGTTAGCCATGCAAATAGCCATATCCAATGGCCAGACAGCTGTTAGCTGGCTCTGAGAATGATTGGTAACCAGACTGTTGTAGAACTTACTCATGCCTACAGGCTGCTGGGTCTCATCTTTTTCTAAAATCTTATTAATAAATTGAACACGTTTTACGGGATCACTGATGTCTATCACCTCCCTTCTCACCGTTTCTCTCAGTAACAAGTAGAAGACAAAACCCAAGAAAGAACAAGTAGGAAAAACATATTTACATGTTATCCATAGACCAGAGTTTTATCCCCCCAGGAGTATCATAGGTAAAATAAAAGCATTTTTTGTGCAACCATTGTAACACTTTTGTGTTCTAAGTGCAAGTATTTTAACCATCCAAAACTTGGAATTTTATCTCTTACTGCTCAGGCTGACTTGTACAGTTTACTTGTTCCCTGGTGGATGCAAATTTCCCTAAACCAAGTACGTGTGCCACTGTTATGTCTATAGGACTGACAGATTGTGGCTTCTAGCAATGATCTCTCTGCTGAAATGTTCCACTTCTAAGTGCAAGTATTTTATACAGACACCCACACACAGGGAGACACACTCATGCATGCTGCTTGTACACTTACACGCACATTTCTTAGTCTCAAAGTGATATTCTGAAAATGCATACATCAGGAACCGCATACATCAGTTCGTGAAAACTGCCACTGATATCTAGGAAAGTCTTTTACAGGTGCTTTTCTAAAACACCAGGAAATTGAGTGCTCTTTTGATTGTGGATCACATTTCATGTCTTGGCAAAGTTTTATGTGTTGCAAGAATTTGTAACTAAAAATATTTCAGGTAAATTAGAAAAAAGAAGAAAGTCGAAAACTCACTAGACATCATGCTCCTGGTAGTACCCAGGTCTGCCCAAGTGTAGTAGAATTCTTTAGCTGGAATGTCCCTGCTGTTTTCAGGACTTGATCCATAAAGCAAATTGTAAGGGAGAGTGGGAGAAGTGAATTTCTCTCATTTCTGTATAATTCAGCAGTTTCTGATATTTTGATAGCTGATGCTCATTCAAGAAAAATGGTGATGTCTGGGCTTAGGTAAACCTGCCCCTGGCTTCCTCCCCATATTCTCTTAGGCTCTCATGACCTTGTTTTCCTATTTCCCAGGTGAGGCCTTCATGCGCAGGCTCTTCACTCTTGTTTCTGTTGCACCAGGCTGCTGCTGTCTCTTGAGTCCTCATGTTACCCCCTTGCCTTCCAGCTCTGGCAACACCCAAGCAGTCTGGCTGAGCTCCACTAATCTCCAAAGACACCTACATGTATCTGCACTGTGTGGCTTCATCAGATGTCTCACTTCTGGAGGAGCAATATATCTTTTCCTAACCAGACTCTCTGTAGAGCCAACACAGCTTTGGAAAAACTTACCTCCTAGATTCTATACTGATTCTTGTAATGATATCATCACTGAAACCCACAGCACTTAGCAGGAACCACAACTCAAAGGTTAGTGGTGACAAAAGTGTGTTAGATTTTATTTCTTTTGGTTTTTTTTTGGTGAAGCAATCTGAGCCTTTGTTTTCTGCTGCCTTAGTACTTGAATTGCAAAGGTGGAGCCCTGCTGCGCCTCTTTCAAAAATACTTATTGGTATGAATAAGAGGCAGCAGAAGTCAGAGTATAATTAAATAGTCTTCCGAGTTAGGGTAGTCAGTTGAGGAGACAGAAACCAACGTTTCAGTCCTGCAAATGATTACTGAAGATGTTTTTTGGATTCAGAATTAATTGTAAGATCAGGTGGGTGCGCATCTTCCCTGTCACAGTATGTTTCTTACCCACAAAGTTATGTTGTCTTTTTCTTTATTTATTTCTTTATTTTTTCTTTCTCTGTTTCTTCACACCTCTTTCCGGCTCAATGACATTTTAATTATGCCAAAGAAATAGGAACAACATCAGCAACAGAAGTAGACAAACACAAGCCACCTCATCCCCTTCTCAAGGCTCCATGTAAGCACCTAAGGGGGTCATTCACTGGGAGAACAGTTTCATTCTAGAATGCAGGCAACTCAGTGCAGGTTTCCTGTCTCTGAATGAATATTCAAACCAGACCATGTTCTAGGGCTCCCAAATCTCCCAATGGAATGTAAACAAAATTGAAATATCTATGTCTGTGGGCAGCAGAAGGTGGCAAGGGTTAGGTACAGCATTACCTGGCATGATGATGCCAAAGTCTAAGGTTGACTCTCTATGTAGGTATTTGCCATAACTAAAGTTAGTACAATTACTGTGCTGTACATCACAGAGATGCAAGAGGTTAAAAATCATAACAGTAACATAATGATTGAAATGAGATCTAGAACTACATAACATTCCTCCAAAAATATGAACAGTTGAAAAAGAATTTGGAGGGAATGGAATGGTTAGTATTCCTCTTGACATTTGCCACTGAACTACTTACTTCTGAACGTCATGAATATATGCATTTAGGAGCTTCTTGGAATGTTCCTGCTAAAGCTGTGCCTTGTTCTGTAAGAGTTCCAAATGGACTAAGAGGTTTCCTCCCCTCACCTAGTACCTGGAACTGATTGCAAGTTTTCATCTTTTATTTTCCATAGCTATTTGGAATCTAGCAATGCTTCCTCAGTTTCAGTTACCTAAATACATCCATTAATCAAAGACCCCTAGCTGGTATTTTCCAGGTCCTCCAGACTTCTTAACTGTGTATCTTTTATTAACTACCTCAAAACCTGCTTTAATACTCCTTACAAAGTATCCGATTTTCCTGTCGCCGGATGTGAGTTCACTAGGTGAAAGTTACCATGAAACAATTTAATGGGAGCTTCGATCTTATTGTTTTTTACTAATTATTATTTATGTATCCAGTGCCTCAGGTGTCTATGGAGCTTAACAGGCCATTTAAAAAAGGCCGTAGCCCAATTAACCAGAATGGCAACTATTAAAAAAAAAGGTGCAGGTGTTTGGGAAAAGGGTGAGGTGACAAGAATTATTGCAAGATTGAAAGGTCACAAATATGCTTACTGTTACAGGCAAATCTTGTCTGTTTACAGCAAACTAAAATGGAAAGACTGGAACAAAGACTGAAGTGCTTAGCACTGGATGCCTGACTGGAAGCTGATGGCTTTGGAGAGATGTGAAAAAAAGGAGAATCATTGTGCAAGGATAAGAAGCATGAAGCAAACAAAAGCATGTGTCCTTTGTGAAACAAAGGGGCTAACGGAAGTAGAATCTGTCAGGCTGCTATGGGGAAACAGGGTAAGTCAATAGGGGGGTTGAGGCAAACCTTTTCCTGGAAAGTGAGGATGAGAAACTATTTGCTAACATCTCTTGCTGTGCTTGGAGCTGCACATTACACAGGCAACATTGTCCCAGCTGAAAAGGAACTTACTATCTGAAAGACTGATAATTTAGTTTTATCTGCCATGGTTCTTGCAGCTACTTTTGCCAAACTGCAGCTATGCCAAAGCTTAAGAATAGGCTGACTTCCAGTGTCAGAAACTGCTGGACTGTCCAGGTGAGATCTGGATGACAATTCACTAATTTCTCTACTGTAATGAATGTGCATTAACAACAAAGAATGTTGCTTAGAATTTGTTATACTTCTGCTTGATTTCGTTGTGGGTTCTGTGAAGAAACTTTTTCTCCTGAGTGAAGATGCAAGGATCCAGTGTTGCTTTACTGAATGAACCAGCACTCTGAATTTTGTACTATAGTTGCAGCTTGTCTAAATATTTCCCTCATGCTTAAAGTGCAGATTGTCTTTTTATGCAAATTGCATCTTTGATGACATGGGAAATTTGCACAATTCTGCGCTATTTCAAACTTCTTAGTACCAATGACAGAGACGCTGTCAAATCCTCAGCTAGTGAAGTTAAAAGTACTTCTCTCAACTTTACTATAATTAGCTTGCTTAACTGCAGCTGAAGATGTAACTTTTGCCTTGATTTACTGGAATACGGCATTTTAATAATTTCTGTGTGTTTTTTAAAATGGTCTCTTGGTTCTGACTTGAGCATGTTAACTGAAACCTCAGCACTAAAACAAAGTTCAATTACCACATCAACTAACCTAAAATGAGAAAGACAGTTAAGGTTACATTTTTCTCACAGTGACAAAAAAATTGTAAAAATTGCCTGTGCTGCACCTATACTGCCTATTTGTTCAATTACATTTCCTCATATTCACTAAGACTGTAGTATTTGTTTCAGTAAAACTGTCAATGGAAAAATAAAGCTGTTCCTTGATTTTGACTGCATGCACTAGTTAGTAAGATGCATCCTGGTAAACTGCTTCTAGGGATGCAGGTATAGGTTGATCCTTCCTGATAAGGGTGCTGCTTCAATTGTCCTATGGCCAGAAGTGGACGGCTGCAGGCCAGTATCCAGCTAACTTCCTGGATACAGGGAAAAGTGAGCTATTTACTTCCTTTATTTTAAATATACCTCTCTTTTTCTAAGTAGAACCATTAGTTTTTATTGATGGGACTAATGCTTTGCATTTAGCCTAAATTACAATAGGAAAGGAGATGCTTAAGGGTAACTGGGTGATGAAAGGACTACATTAGAGTACAAGTCCAAGGGCTGCTGTTTCCTATTTGTAACGCTGAATCCACATGCAAGTCATATTTAAGCTATAAACGGTGGCGCCTAGGGAGTACACACTCAGATTGCCTTAAGAAATGAAGTACTTTTATCAAATCACCAGATGGACTTGTGTTCAAAAAACACTGTTGAAAAACATGGCTTTTCCTATATTCACCTTTAGATAAGAAAAGGGGATTTTAGCAACCTAGACAACTTAATTAACATGCTGCCCCTGATCTTTTATAGTTTTTACTTAGAGATGCCTACTATACGCAATTTTGGACTACAGATAATTTCACACACCATGCATAATTTCAACTGATCTGCCTTGTTTGAACAACCAAAAATGCTGTGCAGTTCTACTGCCTTCAACTTTTTCATCAGGAAAGTGTTAAACTATGCCATCCATTTTTTCTCATCACAGAACTATCATTTGCAGTTGGGTGAGTTTAATAATTTGATGCTATGACGTTTTAGCCCCCAGAAGAACATGGTTTGGACACTGGTTTGGAGGAAATTTAAGAATAAAGAGGCAGACCATGGCTAAATGGAAGAAACACATTCAGAGTGTGTGATTGTCATCATGGCAGTAGAAAGAGGCAGGTTTGCGATTCTCCGGATGTCTCAATGGAGCAATATTTTGTTTGGGTGAAACAATTTTCATTGTAGTAGGAGGAGCACAGGTAAACATGGGGATGTTATTGAATATACTTCAAACCATAGCAGATGAATAGAGTTCTGTTAGCTCAGATGTCGTTACTTGTAAAGTAATGGAGAAGATAGGGTTTTCTGAAACAAGAGAAGAAGAATAGTAAGAATACATGAGTTTAATTACCTCCATGTCTGTATATATATTTGAGAAATATGTCAAATGATCAAGAGGAATGAAACAGCATCTGACAATGATTATGGCTTTAGAGGCATAATGGAAATTCTGACGGGTGGATTGTGAAGTGAAATCTCAATTCAACTATAAGAAAGAAATCAATGGAAAGATGAGATGCCCTTAGTGTCATAACTAAAAAAAAGTATGCAGTATCTGACGATACAAATGGAATATAATAGATAAAGCTGAATGTGAAACTGAATATAACAATCAATAGCTGTGGAAATGGAAAGCATCTGAAAATGTAGTACTCTCTATATCCCTAGTAAATACTGTGTATCTTGTATATACTACTTTTGCACCAATGTATCAAAGTATGCACACTCCCCATGAAATCAAAATTTTTGAAAATAATGAATAACTAAGGTCAATATTGGATAGGGATGAATATGGACAGTGATAAAGAGAAGAGAGAAAGAGAAGGAGAAAAAAGTGCAGACCAACAGAAGGTCATTTAAAGCTTACAGATGGGGAAATAAAGTTTTCTTCCTAGAGGGATTTAGCAGAAAAATATATATCCCTAGAGGGATTTAGCTTTTACAAATATATGAGGAGAAGTGGTTCTTTCTAAATGAACAGATGATAGGAATTGGTGGCAATTTTCCTAACATTAACTGTGAAACTCCATTTCCTTGATCAGACATTAATAAGAAAACAACCCCCCTGTAAATAGAAGTACCATGAATTTTGAATTATAAAAATAATAAAGAAAACATACATTTGAATGAATTATGTTGGCAATAAAACCACTGATATTAGACTAACTTTGCTAACATTATAGCCAATGGTAAAACTAACACCAACCTTGATGGAATTTGGGTTGGGTCAGTGGTGAATACTTTTGAAAATCCCCCCCTCAGAGCATAAGTGAACCATCAACCACAATTGCTTGGTGAAGAGTAATTCTTGCCAGATGAGTTGCTTATTAGTTTTGTTTTGTTTTGTTTTCTTTATGGGAAAGCATAACAAAATTAGTAGATGATGAGAAAAGTGGGGGAGGATAGTGGAGTTTTAGCACAGCGGTCAGTCATGTTCCTCACAGGCTGTGCTCAAGGGAGTCAAGTCACCCAGAGACAGAGCCAGGCCTGTGTTGGTCTGACTAGAGGAAAATGTTGATGCTTAAGAAGGTAGCTAATTTTCTTGACATTTACTCAGACATAGAGACAGACAACACTTCAACACCTTTCTGTCTTAATATCAGGGGTTTGTACAGGACAAACCATGTTGTCGACACTTACCAACAAATACAAAGTGATGTCACTATCTAATAAATATATCATGTTGGAGACTGAAAGGCTAGAAACACGAGCAAAAGATGTTTTTAGCAGGATAATGTGATTTTGCCATCCAGGAACATGAGAATACTTATTCCTTATATTTGCCAGGGGTTCATCCTCAACGGAATTTTAAAAAAAACACCTTTGAGAGCTGTTGTGCTGTGAGATAATACTTAGCAAACGGAACATTGCATTTCAGTTTTCAAGGCAAAAAAAAAAAAAAAAGCAAATAATGTAATTCAGTCTTAAGCTCTTAGAGTTTACTGAGAAATAACAATATTTGATAATGAATACAGCAAGAAGACCCTATAAGATTGTAGAGCTATTAAACTTTGTGATATTGCATTGCAAAAAAGATGTATCAGCTGAATAAAGCACAAAGAAGAGAAGAATGATAACCCAGGTAGTACCGTCTAGGCTACATTTTACAGAATATAAATTTAAATGTGCTAAGCAAACAATTTCATTTCTTTTATACTGCCATGCCCTGGCTTGGATATCTTACAGAAAAGATTGTGAACAGATGATTTAACAAGGTATTTGGTGGACATTTTTTGTCTTTTTTACCCAGCAAGCTGGCTTAAGATGCCAACTCAGTAAAAAAATTCCCTGGGAATGAAGAAACAGTAAAAACATTCTGGAGAATATCATGCTCACAATAGGCTACAAAGGCAAGGCAAAGTATGCAGTTAAATGTAGAATGAATGCTTATACCTTTTTTCCAATGCTGAAATCAGTAAGGGAAATCCCTCATATTTATCCCCTGAGCTTGAGTAAGTTCAAATGTCCTAGGATACTTTCTGCTTGTTGACTTCTTTTTGTCTGGTGGCATGGGCAAAAAGGCAGAAGAATGCCACGTGCACTAGGGGTTATGCCAAGATGTTATTGGGATTCAAGCTTCTTCCAACACTTGATTGGGTAAGGACCTTTACGTGACAGTAGCTGGTTCGATCATTGAGACAATCTCAAATGGTGTGTCTGTACTGGGTTAGCTGTGCCTAAGTACAGATTTTTATTCACTGTGGTGTAAGTCAGTTGTGTTTATACTGCGCAATCCAGCCCTGAAGCAAATATGCTTCCTTGCTCCATATCTGAGCCAAACTGTGAGACAACTTATAGGAGCAGTATAGGTGGCTGGGGAATTTAGTCCTGCGTGCTAGCTTGAGCCATAAACTAACACGGCTGTATAGACTTACCAATAAAGATCGGTATTATGACGTCAACCAGCTAGGAGCTAGGGATGCTGAGCCAAAGGACTTCATAGAGGCCTCTGTCTTGACACCACAGACACTTATAAATATTTACCAATCTGATAGAGGACACACAAACAGAGCAACATTTTTCCCAGAGACTTTGTGCCTCAGCCAAGATAGGGATGGCTCAATAACTTCTGAAGGCAAGACCGTGAGTCAGATTTAATTTTCCACCATCCTGTCACCAACCACTAATTAGGAGTATTCCCTGTTCTTGTGATTTTTATCATGGTCATGATATTTGATAATTCTCTGTAAAAGCCCTGTTCTGGAGCCATGTGATTACATCCGTCAGAAAGTTTCCAGAACTCAAGTTTAGTGGTTTTGTGGTGGTGTTATTTTTGTGTTTTTGTTTTTGTTTTTTTTGTTTTTTTTTTTTTTTGTTTTTGTTTTTTTTTGTGTGTGTGTGTGTGTGTTTTGGGCTCTTTTGGTTTGTTTTTGTTTTGTTTTTTGTTTTGTTTTGTTCTTGGTTTGGTTTTGGTTTTGGTTTTGTTGTTTTGGTTTGGTTTGTTTTGGTTCGGTTTGGTTCAGTTTTTGTTTTGTTGTGTTGTGGGTTTTTTTTTTAAGAAGAGCTATGAACCAAAACAACAAATAGCCTCCAAATTCGTAATTTTTCAAGCGTCATTATTTCTGTGGCCTGACATGACTTTAACATCTGAGGTTAACAGTATGAAGTTAATGTCATGTTAAACAAACAAACAAATAAACTGTGTCCCCCAAGGAACCAAATTAAATTGCTCTAACTTTTGGTAACCACCAGCTGAGTTTTGATCTGAACCAGGGACATCTATTTACTTCTAGTCTTTTATTTTACCTCCCTCTACAAAATATTTCTAATTATCTCTTCTATTAAAATTGTTTGCTTCTTTAAACAGCCCTCAGCGTAATTCAGTCTTGTTGATGTTATATGTTATTTTCCATGTAAATAAAAAGAAATGTTCAGTACAGAATAACTGTTGAGAAGGGTAGTTTAAAATATTTTATGGTGAGAAATATTTGAAACTTTCCTTGTACGAGAGGAATGTGCAGTTTCTAAGCCAAGTGTCCATTCTGGATTATGTAGTTAGAATCTCACTCATACAAAAGACACGAGGATTTTTCTTCGGGAACTCTATGATCTCTCATGCTGTTTTCTAAACCGACTGTCATTTTGTTTTGTTACACAATTACTTTTAGTGATTCACCTTTTTAATGAGAGCAGAAGGGAAACAGCAAAGAAAACATTTCGCTAAAATGTTTTCAGAAAGGCCCACTGGAATTTGAAATGGGTCTTATTTGGTGTACTTTGCATAATTTGTTACACTAAATATGAAACAGATTTCAACTGCAGCTGTAGTGCATGTGTTATTCAGAAAAGCTCGAGTCTCCCAGAACACAACCATTGGCTTATTCAGAGTTTGTCAAAATTGTAATCTCTGGGCAGAATGACACTGAGTAAAAACACTGAGCAAAAAGGGAACTAAATAGCCAGGAGCAGACACTGTCTGCTGAGGATTCACACATTTGCTCTCCCTTACCTTTGTTTTTGGCAAACTACATCATTGTTTCATGTTAAATGTACTGAGGGAGGCAGCAGCTAATATTTTACTGATCTGTCTCATCAGCTTTATTGTTATCACATGGGGATATGTGCAATGAGAGAAAAATACACCTTTTCCTGCATAGAGGATTTCCCTGTTTATATCCATCAGGGACCAGCCATGACCATAGTCCTATCACTGCAAACCTCCTCTGTAGCCAAGTAAGGCTGAACTTCAATTTGAGCCAGTGAAATGGCTTCAGTTAGGCGCTACACTTCTCAGGTGCAAATGGTGAC
Source organism: Columba livia (assembly GCF_036013475.1). Classification (NCBI taxonomy): domain Eukaryota; kingdom Metazoa; phylum Chordata; class Aves; order Columbiformes; family Columbidae; genus Columba; species Columba livia. The sequence goes on along the minus strand of NC_088605.1, from coordinate 14,110,714 downwards.
TTTCAGTAGGTCTGTTCTGTCTTTGCCAAAGTGGTTTGAATTTACAGCTCTACCAACAAAAGTAGCTAGAACTTGCGTTGCTGTGTTGATACCAGCTCCCTGACTTTCAGTGTCTGCCTTCTGGAGTGGAGCCTGACGGCTGGTGTCTGCAAGCACCACCCTGAGATAGCAATCACAGCTGCTTCGTCTATATATATGGCTATAGAGGCAACAAGACCTTAGGAGTGAACACACAGATGAGCTGTAAAATTGAAAGGATTCTCTATTTCTGAATAAAGATTTATATTAAATAATAATAAATGCCAGAATATTTATAATATGGCTTTTAGGAAACAGGAGCTGTTTTGTAGCTCTGTGTTTTCATCTGGCCAGCAGAATTCAGTAGTGGATCAAGACGAGTCTCCCCTGCACTTCTGCAATGCAAGCACATAATAGCAGAGGGAGACTCATGACACTTCTCACTGTTAAGGGGTTTAATATTTCATGTGGCAGAAGCCTAACTTTAGTTGCTCATTATTTGCTTTGATGGTAACATCCAAGCAGAATTCTACCTGTGATATTCTTTGCACTCCTTCTTGGTCCATTCTGGGCAGCAATGATCCTGTGCGCAGGAAGCACATGGGGAAAAAGGGTCCGTTTGCATATTGTTACCCAGTCATGACAGAAAGCAGAATAAGAAAAGTGTCTTGAAGCTGTGCAGAGTGGGGATGCTCAGTGAAGGTGATGATGTGCAAATGGACAGAGGCACAGGACATGGGTAAGAAGACTACGTGTTAGTGTTGTCGGCACTTTAGAAAATGGAAAGTAGCAGTGTTATTAAAATCACATACATAAGTGGCCAAATTAAAACTATAGAAGAAACTCTGGAATTTCTTAACTGATTTATTCTTCTTTAATGAAGCTTAATATAATCCTTATCTAGTTTCAAGAAATGTCAAGGAATGACATATGCTGCAGCTAAAAAATTAACAATGGTTGACTCAAACTTCAGGCATGATTTTATAAGTGCTTCTTTTCTATGCTTTAAACCGCTATAAAGTTTACTAGTTAAAATCTGCTAAGTGCCTTATTCTGAATGGATTTTTATAAGGTACATTCTTTGATCTGCTATGGTGACACAACTTGGGATTTCACAGTATTCAAGCCTATGATCTTCATTGAGTAAAACATGAAACTCAGCTGTTGGAACTAAATATTGGTGACTGAGCAGTAAAAAAAAAAAAAAAAAGAGCTGTCCCGCCAGTTTTCACTGTGGCTGAGCCAATAGGAAAGAGCATATTTATTTTTGTTGACAAAGGTCCACTTTGTGAAGCATGAACAGACACGCAGCTTGAGATGTAAATCTAAGAGCAAAAGTTTTTGCAGGGTTTTGCTATGCCTTTCTCCCTAGTGTTTTGGGGCTAGGTAAGTACTCCACCATCTGAGAAATGTTTAAGTAAGCCTGATCTTACACCATAGGAATTCAGTAACAATACTCCTGAGCAAAATCAAAACTTTAATTTCCAAGCCAAACCATTAATTTCCTGAAACACCTTCATCTCTTCTCCTCCTGGCAGTTGCTCTCCTTTTAACCTTCGTTTATCCTAAAACCATCACAAACAGTTTCATTTGGCGTTATGGAAAATGAAGTAGCCATTGCCAGGTAGGAGCAGCTGACATGCAAACCACAATGCGGTCACCCAGACCCTAAGACGGAAGGCCTAACAGAAGAGAGGCATTTGGAATGTTGGGTCTCCAGGAACAAAAGGGGAAATAGTTCCTGCATATAACTATCCATATATAGTTTAACAGACCTTGTCAAATGTTAAGAGGGAAGACCTGGTAAGGAAGAAATTCAACACAGGTTATTTTAAGGTTTAGAGATTTCCAGTATCGGCATGTTTACATTTGCATGCGCTATTTTAGTTTGTTCTTCCATTTGTTTTTCTTAATTAAAATTTACAAGCTGTAGAGGATAGCTGAGAATTTCATACATACCATTCCCAAATATCTTTTACTCCATCAGAAGAAACAGCCAAATCTATCTCCTTTGGGCTGCTCTGTCATTATGGTACAATCACCTGTTACATACGTTCCTTGCAAAGGAACCGAATGCAGTGTTGTGTCTAGGAAGTACAGAATACAGAGAACTGATTTTAAAGATATTTAGGCCTGAGTTTGTTTCACCTGACTTGCTACCTATCTAAAAATTAGGTGGAAAATGTAATTAAGTTCCCCATCCAGTTAGTAAAAAGGAGATAACTCTAGACAATGTTTCATTATTTCCTAAAATAGTTAGAAAGAGGTACCTTCTGGAAATGCTCAGCTTTTCTCATTGATTAGAGGATTATCAGGAGTAAGTATCTAATGTTTAAGTAGCGGTACGTTCCAGTTTCAAATATCTCTTGATTGCTAATAAACAGAATTATGACCATAATGTGGAGAAATAATGGGCAGATCATTTTTTTTCATATAAACAGATAGTTCTGTCAAAGACAGTGTCTCTGCTGACTTCAAAATTATTATGTGCCTTATAATTTTATGACCAGGTACGAGGTATGAGAATCAGGAAGAACATAAGTGTTATAGAGTTGGATGTCTTCAGTTATAATTGTATGTCATGAGTAATTTCACTTGAAGTCAGTGGAAACGCATGAGTGGAAACAAAGAGGAATGAAGAAATGGGATCTGATCCAAAACTCACTGAAATCTGTGCAAAATTTTTCTCTGAATGCACTGAACTTTGGATCTAGCCCCTGATTCCTTGGATAACAACAGCAGTCCAGCTTTTCAGGGTTACCAGCGTTTCTGCAGTTATCAGCCATATTCTGCTCAACTGCGTCTAGAAAGGTATTGAAAGTAATGCTTTGCTGAACGTATTTGTACAAAATAAATCCACAGTTTCTGCGGTCATTCTCTATCTCTTTACCATATAAACAGAGGACTGAATGGTATATTAGATCAATGGTGACTATGGCATCGCTTTTTAACCATTTCTTGTACATTCCTAACATCATCTGTTACTATGTAGAATAAATTATTGTGCTGCCCTTCCAAATGAGAGAGCAAAGATTTGTAGCTTTCTTGTGGTTTTAAGATACAGGTATCTGTTCACCTCTTCAGGCTTTAACAGTTTATAAACTAAAATAAGTTACTAGCAGTTGTATAAATAGAAGTTCTGCACTTGCTTTGTATTATATTTAGGACTGATCTCTTATTTTTGTATCAAGTTTATCATCACCTTATTTCATGACATTTACTGTAAAGCTTGAAGTCCAAAAAACATAACCAACTTTTAAAAAAAATTGTTGTTGACCTAGTTTGATCTCAATAAACAAGTTAAAATATGCAACAATGCGTAAAGCTGGCAGCAATTATAGGAACAAATAAAACTTTTTTTTCCTCTTAAGGCTTGGAGAAGAGAATAGCAAAGAAAGAACTAGAAATTTCAATGGTTTAATGTTGTTTCAATGCTGAGTTTAAGTACAAAAGAATCTCTGATTCTCTTCAAGATGTGCCAACAGGTCAAAGCACTTTCCAGTTGCTCTAACTACTTCTTAATAAAGTGGAACTGTTTGAGGATTTGACAAGTCCCATGGGTCAGGGAACACATATTAAACAGCCTCAGAGTATTTTTCTCTTTAAGTATCGGGCCAATACTGTATGACACAAAAAGCAGTCCTCCAGTCTCTGCCATACAGAGATCTCTTTCAAAGTCTTTTTCGAGTGTGAGGATAGGAGGACATTCCATTTCAAACGTAAACACAACTCAGTTCCAAACTAAGAAAAAATAAAAGGACTTTCTGTGAGGAGACAGAGTTAAAAGAAGGAAGTAAAGAGGAAGAGAAATAGACAAGAGCAGGAAGACTGAATGAACAAAGACAAAAATCAGGGGAAGGAAAAAGCTGCTTCTTTACCTCTCTTTCTTGGTTTCACTGTTAGTTTCTCCCTTCATTTTCTTTCATTCTCCAGTTGCATTGTTTCGTCTATTGGCATAATTTTTCTGTTCTGTAATCTCTCTCATTTTTTTCTACTCATCATCACTCACTTTACATAAATGCCTTAAAACAGGCTTATATAATGTTTTAACTCTCGTTCCTAGAATCCAAAGTCAGCAACAAGAAATGTGTTGTTTCCCTGTGAGACAAGACATTTTCCAATTTTCTATCATCTCTGCCAGGAAAAATAATTCACAGGCTGTCATCTGAAGAGTGTCGTCTCATCTCCAAGCCTCTGTATCACTCAACAGTTGTCTCAGCAGCCAGAGAACACCATCATTTGACCAAACTCGTATCCAGAGGCAGGGTAAAAACTCAGAGACAGAGAAGTTTACTATCATGTTTACTCAATAAAATAGCTGAGTAAGTTGAAGCATTCCTCTTTCTTGCCACATGTCCCTGATTCTCAACTGTTTTATTTGGTTTACATTCAAGATTTTATGGTTTATTTCCCTCTTTTTCCTCTTTTGTTATTGACAACTTCCCATTCTGTTTTAACTAATGTTACTACTTGAAGGGATTCTTACTTTTTAGAAAAAGAATTCTCTGCCCATCAATGCTTTCCTATGCCATCTTCTCCAACATCCTAAACAAATAGCCCAGATGTCAGTTGAAATATCTTTAAAGTCATTTTATATTGCTGGTCACTAAGATACTTCATTTCTGACCCTAAGTGATTTTTATCTACTGTTACATGCCTGCTACTGTCTGGCTGAAGCTACTGCTTTTTTATATATTATATATATATTTATATATTATATTAAATATATTCTTAGACCCTGCACTCATTACTTTCCCTAGAAAAAAAAAAAAAAGAAAAAAAGAAAAAAATCCATTACTTTATTCCTTTTTTTGGTGTTGTTGATGGAAGAAGGCAGAATATTCTCGTGTCCACGAGTAAGGTCATTTGCTGAGGTAGCTTAAAAATGGAAGGATTTAGGAGGAATCCTTGGAATAGAAGAATCCTGAAAGCAATTGATATGCAGCACTAACGCTTCATACTTCTTCCAATTTTTACCTTTCTGGTATTTTGAATAATTTTATAATTAAAACCCTGCTAAATTTTATTGTAAATGAACCATTTCTATTAGATAATATTTGCCTAAAGATTGGAATTATATCAGCATGCAATTTCTTCCAGTCTGTGTACTGTAATTCTGATTGTGATAATGTTTTCTAGCTTTTCTAAAGCTATGGGAAGAAAAATATTTTACACTATGAACCTCAAGGATTTCCGTAGTCCATGTCTGGGGCTTGTTATGTAAACAGAAATTTGGCCATTCAAGTTATATTTCTGTTACTTTGTACAACTTAAGGTAATAAATTACTTGTGGAATTGATTAAAGGCTAAAGATCAGGTATACATTCAACCTACAATGCTGCTAATTGTGTGCAAGGCAACACAGTGAAGGATGCTCACAATTACTTGAGAAGATAGATACATGGTGAATGCTTAAAAAGTTTGAATGTCCTTTTATTGTTAGGCTTTAATGTGCTGTACATCTTTGCATCAGATTCCCGGGACAAAACATAGCTCGTTAAAGTGTCAACAACCTGAATAATCCACTGAAAACAAGGCAAATGGACTTTTAGAGGTATCATTCCACTCCTGGGTCTTCTATGAATGAATCAAGTGGCCTGATTATATATTGTGTGAATTAAGAAGGGATTACACAATAATGCCATTTAGCTGTCCTTTTATTTGGGCACTCAACACTATCATTTTAGTATTTTTCTTTAACAATATGCAATGCCACTGAAATAACACAAGTTACATAAATGCTCCATAACTTGTAAGACTCTGCTTTCAGAACAGAAAAAAATTTGCATTAACTAAGGAATAGGCAGAAGTATTACATTGGTATCAGTGTTTTGCCCATCTTAGGCATGAAGGTATCAGCTTGAGTTAAATAATTGAAGTGTTTACATACAACACCCTATTCAGGTCCCTGCTTGTGACATACAACAGAATTGTGAAATAAATGAGCAATAGTATTTCCATGAATTGTCATATTACATATTAATTAGATATGAGATCAGTGTGTTTTGATCTATATCATCAATAGCACATGCAATAGCTGTCTGTTGATATGCTAGAGAGGAAGCAATTATGAAAAAGATAGAGGCACAGAGGCGCTTTTTCATGCGTGGTGTTATAGCATAGACACCCAGCTTAATCCTGTTAACAGGATGGTCCTACAAACAGCATGTTGAAAACATATACAACTTTATCAACTGTACCAAAACCTTTGAATGATCAGGTAATTCGTTGACTTTTCGTATTTTCCCAAATGAGGTAATTATTAGGAATAATAATTTAGCAAGACATCAGCTGCTGAGGGAGAACCTTGTGTCTCCTTATCTTATTGTACTCAGACCACTGAGTCTGTTTGTACAAAAGATGTCACTATTTAATGTAACTGTTCTTTATCTTTCTTGAAATCATTACTCTTTCTTAAAATCATTTCACTTTATGTTTCTCCAAATGTCACAAACAATCACTTTTTCACACCTTTTCAAGACTGACTACCCAGTTCCTGATGGTCTGCCCATACATCCCCCAAAGCCAAAAGAAAGCTGCAAATACAGTCCCAGAAATCTGTATTTTATTTTGACCTGTTCCTCTTTTCCTTTGGAAAAAAAACCCCAAAGAACAGACAAGCAAGTGTAATATATTACCTCTGGTGGTTTAGCTGGACAGCAGCAGGGGCTTGTAATAAGGATGTGGTAATACACCACAAGGAATCTGTAGACTCATAAAACTTGACCTTATAAATCTCTACGTTTATCAATTCCATACAGCAGCCACTCCCTGTGGTGGAAGTCTCAGACCAATAAACCTGCAGTTGATAACTATACAATTTATCCTCAATTTTTCCCTCCAGGCCAGCTAATCATGCTACATCAATAATGTCTGTAAAAATTGGAATGTCACTTGAAAATAGAGATACCATCTGATTCTTGTCATTACTTTGCATATAATTAAGATGTGAAGCAAACTAGTTTACAGTGCAAGCCAGGAGTCCTAGTGTTTTTTTTTTTTTTCTTGCTCATATCTCTCTTTAAAGTTCCTTCTCTCCCACCCGAAAACTGCTTTCCAGCTTTTTTTTAAATTTTATTTTTTAATTCACTTATCTTCCTGAAGTAGATGACTCCTTTCTCTGGACAGTAAACTCTTCAGAAACAAGAACAAATATTTGTGCTGCAGGGACCACTGCAGTGCTATGCTATGCAGAAGTGTGTCTTGTACATCCAGCATCTTCTGTGAGCCTGCTTCATGGAGGGGGGACCTGGATTTAATGCTAAATACCATATTCTGAATTTGTTTTGAACACACATCTGTACACACTAGTGCTTCTGAACTGGGTTCTATATTTGACTGTAAAATGCATCTAAATAAGCAGAGTGATTCCTTAATGTGATCCTCATGCCTATTTCCTCCACACAGCGCTTCACACTCTGGATACTCTTAGTGATGTGCGGTAAGAATGATTTCGGATTAATTTTGGTTTTCAATTACGAAATTGGTTTAGAGTAAACCCCAAAAAGCTGAATGAAAGCAAATATAAGATATCATTATTTATCTTTTGATGCAGTGCTTTATCTTGAATGAAATGGCTGCGCATCTCCACTTGCTAGCTGACTCCAAAGAATACTCCAAAATGGTTGTGAAGTTCACTGGGATGAAACAAGCTATAGAAATTTAAAATAAAACTAATGAGAAAGTAGTAAATATAAGTGTTCTCCTTTTTTAAAGTTCTGCTTGCTACTAAATGCCTACAAGAACTCTCAACTGCAAACAAATTAACCAGCATTCTGCAAGGCTGAGTAAGAGAGGGTTGATCCTAAAAACTCTGACTTTAACACGTGACTCCAAAGAAGCTTATGGATCCATCAGCCACCAAAAGGCACTCAAATCTGCATCCTTCACATTAAAGATGAGATTTGAGATCCTCAACTGATTTTACCTTACTATGTTTTGCACAAAAAAAAAATCTATACAGGATCATACAGAGCATAAAATAAAGCAGTTTTTATGGATCTCACAAATTATTTTGTAGTGAAACAAGTACTGCATTTCAGATAAAACGGAATGCTTACTAGACTTTAAAAATCTATTCTATTCTATTCTATTCTATTCTATTCTATTCTATTCTATTCTATTCTATTCTATTCTATTCCATATTATGCTATGCTATGCTATGCTATGCTATGCTATGCTATGCTATGCTATGCTATGCTATTCTATGCTATGCTATGTTATGCTATGTTATGCTATGCTATAATGTTATATGCTATTCTTAGTTTTTACCCTTTATCAAGATCAGCATAAAAATGAGCTGGTATTCAAAAGTTTATTCAAGATGAGTTAGTTTATTATACATATATAATAGAAATGGTAAATTGCAAACACTGGGTCTGATTCTGCAGTGACCATCAACCACAGAAATTGTATCGCTGCTTTGCTTTATAGAAAGCTGATCTGCCAGTCCTTCAGAAAGTAATCCTGCCTCATCAGAACAGTTCTATGTAGGAATTTCATGTCCAATTATTTGAATGACTAGGATTACACATGCAGATCTGTAAATTCAAATGCTTGTCATCATCATATAATTTTTTGCCAGTCGATTCTTGCAAAATATGTCTACACCACATAAGGGAGAGGAGTAAAAAGATCTTGGGAGTACTACTAGCCTGAGGAAATAAAAGAAATATCTGGTGTAGCGTATTGCTGGGGGAAGTGCCAGTTCACCTACACAAGGATTATTCTCCTTAGAAAGTTCCTGGCCAAGTAGTTAAGGTTGTTTTCTACCCAAGCTGGCTTGTGCAGAAACAGTTAAGGCACCAGTGCTCACTTGTCTCTCCAGTGCTCAGGTGAGCTGTCAGACACTCATCACTGGCACCTCCTCATCACCTTGTGGTCAGCCTGAAGCAGTATAATCATTCGAACATTTAAGGAGTCTTATTCTTTGACAGGGATAATGGGCTTTATGGCCTCCTGAATCGCACTTTACTCTCAGTCTTGCTTCTGCAAAAGCAGTCATTATAAAATGCTACCACTCCCCTGAAAGGGGCATTAAGCCTGTGCAGCAGCGTATGCAGCTCCTCAGAAGACTGTATGAGTTTAGACTGCTGAGTCTAACTAGTTCCCATAGTGTGAAGAGGCAGAAAAATTTGGCAAGGGCTCTTTTTTTGAAAAGCCCCATGTCATTGCAGCTGCACCATTATTTTCAGGCATTTCCAGTCTTAGCTTTTGCTCTGGAACCTCTCCAGTTCCCTGAACTCCACCAGGACCTGTCTACATAGGAAAACCACTGAAGTAGTTATGGTAGAATGGCTACTCAAGGGTAGTGTATTCTAGCATAAAAGTTATTTAGTCCTGGAACAATCACTACTTTTCCAAATAAGAGCCATCATTCTAGAATAAAACTCCTTATTCCAGAAGAGAAATTTCACAGAGGGAGTTATTTTACTATAGACGCTACTCAGCAGAACCAAATGGGCAAGCTCAAAATGTCACATCTAGAGAAATAAATGCCATTTCTAAAGTTTTTGACTTTTATTTTTTTCTTGTCATGCAGCTTATAGTTTGATTCCTGCTTTAAATATTTTCTTAGCAGATCTTGTAGCAAGATTGGGACTTAACAGTATATATGTTTATAGAGTAAACACTCACAATGAAATTCTGGTCAAAAGTGAAACAGCGTCCAAGATTTCATGCATTTTACAGAGAAACTGACCTACTCTTCACAAGTAAGAAGAAGGAAAAGCTTTCCATGTGTACCATGATCTTCTGAGTTAGGTGGTGCACGTGTGGAGATCTGTTTCTTATGAAGGACACCATGAAATATGAACATTGCTCAGTAGAGGGGTGAGGAAGCAGCACTTCCTGGCAGATGGAGCTGGGAGCTGACACTGTGGAAAAAGAATCTATTTCTGGCTCCCTCACCAACTTGCTGCATGGGCTTTGTGATAATGGTTACAATCATTGCTTTTGTAACATACTCAAAGACCTCATGTAGGACGCAGATAACTGTATTTTAAAATAAATTGAGTGTATCTGTGCAATTTGTATGTTCTGCAAGTCTTAAATACAGTAGACATTAAGTATCTTTAATTCTTATTATCTTTCAATGCATCTATAATCCTTAGACTCTTTCCCATTAAGTTGCTTCCTGTAATAACAACCGGCAAGCGCTTCAAGATACCTTGAGCCTTCTCAAAGCAGAATAGTGGGCTAATTTATGTTTGTGCAATGGAGATAATGATGACTCTTTAAAGTCTCACGTAATGTAACCAACAACAACAGCAGAGTCACTGTTTGTACAACCTCTTGGAGATCAGTCATAGAAAATACTACTTGTAAGTAATTTTGCTAATAACATAAATAGATTTATAGAAAAGACTGACTAACTACTCCTTCCAAGGCTTCTGTAGTTGGGTGGAGAAACCAAGTCTTGAACAAAACTCCTGGTCTCTGTTGTAAAGAACTGTGTTCTAGGTCAGGAGGTCACTGAAATATCTGTAACAAGCTGCTTTGGACCTCAGCGAATAGAACAGAATTGTGTGCTTGAAGTTAAACATAAACCTCAGAGAGCAGCCTTCTAAATAGATGCTAATTCTGAGTTGGTTCATTGGTTTGTAGTTAATCTAGAGAAAGGGGAAAAAATCCTGCATGAGGACACAAGGTGGGAGAGTGCCCAAATTGTTCTCTCCTCCTCAGAGGCAAGGAAGGAGGTATCAGGAGAAGCACTCAGTACCTGTCACAGGCATGGTCATGATGTGGTGGCAGAAGCAGCACTACATCTGGTGTCTGGCGAAGAAGAGCAGTTCATTGCACATCAGTGATTCAGCACATCATGACAAGATAATAAAGAGACACTTTCACATCTTCTGTATCTTAGAAGGAGTGCAGAGAGGTCTAAAACCTGTCTTCCTGTTAGCAAGCACATTGGCCTTGCTCTACAAGGTATCAAATAGTGCTGTTATTGTCTATTTGAGGTGCAAAATCTGCATGTCTTCTTCAGATTTTTCTCTCTTTCTACAAAATGTAGAAAAAATGTGTAACTTGTTTTCTTCACAGAGTTCTAAGGTAGGCACTTTGGTTAATTTGTTTGCTTTTAGCACCAGGTTTCAGAAAACTATTGTACCAAAAGAAAAGAGGCTAGGCACAATTCCTGAAGGAAAGTATTTATTTTGTGTGAATGTAAAGTCCTAATTTATTCAGCATATTTTTTGGACTTTGCATTTTATCCTTTTTTAATTAACTAATTTCTAAGCTTTAAACCTTGTACAAAAATATTTTATTGGAATTTCATTGCCATTGTTTTCCTTGGGAAGGCAGCTTATAATCTTCATGATATTATTGTAAAGCCATCACTAAGCAACATGCTTTGGCATTTGTATAAGCCTTTGTCCACCTCCTTCCCTCCACCCAAATGCACACATTTGCATTTACTGTTAAAATATTATGGATGCTGACACCAGTTTAGCCACAAGACCTGGTGTTAGACTGTCTCTAATTGATTTAATTATTCATAATTGCTCAGCTGGGGCTTATGTGTACTTCAGCATGATTAAGGGAGAACATACAAGTCTGCAGCTAATGATGTGTTCCATCATAATTTACAACCGTGAAGTTGCTAGAGCTAAATTGTATAGGCATAGTACATTTCTAATCCTGTTTAGAATGTTTTTTCATACCTTGCCAAAAAAAAAAAAAAGAAGAAAGAAATAACCTAACCACACTTCCGATGCTCTTCACAAATGAGTTCTAAGGAAGGACTGAAACAGCAGGCTGTCTTTTAGTCTTTTTAAATTAAAATTATTGATAGAATCAGAAGATCAACAGATTTGAGTCCATTGCATATGTGACCTAATTGCAATGCATTTATTTTTGTTGCTTCTTTTCTAAGTGTACTACCTTATCCCTCCTTTCTGCTTGCTCGTCTTGTGCTAAACGTGGTGAAATTTTCTGTGAAAAATGTTGTAATTTGTGATTATTACTAAATAAAAGTAACTTCTGTCAATATGATGCATGGAAATGATCGCACAGTGGTTTCCTTAATTGTCACCAAACATGTTTTCATAATTAGTTCAAGACAAGCAATACTGACAATGCCATGTACACTTAATGAGACAACATCCCTGAATACTGTTACTCAGAGATGGTGCCTTTCTTGTCTTTCAGCAGTTCCTTACACATGGTGAACACTATGGGGGAAAAAAAAACCCAACCCAAACAATAGCAAATATACTAAGAATGAACATGATTTCCAGTGTAACTGGGTAATTTCAGATAGGGCCTCTTTTTTTTCCTTCTGATTGGAAAAAAGGTCATATTTTTGGAAGTGTGTGTGTCAGGAAAGGAAAACAAAGATATGGTAAGCTGTGAGTGATGAATATTTCTGAGATTTCTATAGTTTTAACATTGCTAGTATGAAGTTTGTAATTTCTTGAGAATTTACTCAGACTAGTGCCTTAATCAGAGAGGGAAAGCACAGTTTATAGGATTATATTAAGTTTAATCTGAATGTTAAACCAGACTGGCTGGTGATGCAAACTGGAAAATGCAGCATCATTGCCCTGCTAGTAAAGGCAGCATGGCTTTGTCTGGAGCAAGTCTCAATTGCTGCTAGCATGGCATTAACTTTCTGCAGTACTTTGTATTTTGGATCCCTATGAACAAAGAAGGTTTTAAAAAAGGGTCTCCCCCAAGTCCTGCTTCCTAACTCACACTTTTATTTTTTGGACCTTGGAGAGACACAATATGCAGCATTTAGAACTGCAATGTATTATCAGAAAGATGCAATTACAATTATTTATTTAAGCTGGTTCTGAATCAGAGAATCCTGATATGAAGCTGGAGCCAGGAAAGGTTTGAAAAACTACTGACAATAAGCAATTCTTCATGGAACAAAACTATTACAATAGAGAGTCTTTGATCTTGCCTGTCTCCTGTTGCCAATTGAACTTTGTCACCATGCACTGTCATCCACAAGGGAGCACTTTTGAATTAAGCAGTCTACAGCAATTTAGTCTGTTCCAGCTTTGAAGTGCCAACATCAGTCAGGCCAGTACTAACTTTTTTTCATTAAATTTTTTTTGAGTTCTCTTAGGAGTTTAGCAGTCCTGGCATTTAGATAACTAAAGTCAAGAAACCAAGGCACTAAGACATCAAAAGCAAGAGGGGCCCCTAAAATACAAATGTGGACAATCATTAGGCTCTCATGGTGCACTTCATTAATGTCCACTTCAAAGCGAAAGTTTACTGACTTTGGGATTGACTAATTTACACATTGTGGGAAATTGCTGCCAGCCATGCATGTAACCACTAAATGTTTCTGGAATAAATAGAAACGCCCTCTTCCTTCAGAAATCAGGAACTGCAAACTGAGCCTTTAATTGCAAGATGGCCTTTCATTTGAATCGGAATGGAAAACCTGTCTAGTGCGTAAATCACTAAAGCTGTGTGTAGTTATCATACAGACACACAGATGTCAATCAGCATCCTTTTGCAAATTTCTCTCTGTCCACCACACTCTGCAGCTAAGTAGGAAGATTACAGCGAAGACTGGTTTTCTTTTGGACATGCTCATCTTCAGAAATTTTAACCTTTCTTTGAAACCTAGAGCCTGCTGAAAATGCAGTGTCTTCTAAGGAAAACTGGTCACTACACCGCTGAGACTGTATAACTTTAACTGTTAGTGGGAACTGTTCTATGAGTAAGCAAAGTGCCACAGTGCTAACAAACCGCATTCACATTTGAAGTGGTACTAGTCCAGTTATATCAACTAAAAAACCCAAAACAAAACCAAAAACCAAACATAAACACCAGACTTAAAACCAAAATTCAGATATAGTCAGAATGAGAGCCTACCATGCCAAGAAATGTCTGCAGTACGTGAACTGTCTAAGCAACACCATGATGCAGAAACGTCTAAGATGACATGGGCTGGTTTGTAAAAGAACGGAGCACAAGCAAAGTTTCTTATGCTGTCAGCAGGGATTGCCTACATTACAAAATGTGGTTGTGTTTGAATAGAATTGTGATAACTGAGTGAGAGACCAGGAGGCCAGTCACAAGTTAGAGGTCAATGGAAGCCAGAAAAAATAGTGTTCAGCTGATGGTGAATATAATTTGTCCTTGTCTAAACACTAACCACTAAGAGATGGTAACATCCTGCCATCTAACTAGATTGCTTCTAATCTTCTTCAAGCACAATCAAATCTTTTATCTAGACAAGCCTCTCTGGCTGTAAAATCTCAGCCCCTTTGAAAAATCGAGTTGTTGGCTCTTAAAGCATAAAAGAGTCTAGAAAACATTTTGCTTAAAAAGAATCTGCACAGGCTTGCCAGAAATCCACACTTTAGTGTGAATGCTCAGGAAGAGAAAACTATTACGGACATGCACTGGGCAAAATATGAAGAGAAGGTTGCCAAGGTTTATGATGAAAAATAGGGAAAAGAGTTATAATGTTTCTGCTTTATATTTCAGCTAACTTCCTTAATTTTTGGCAAGTACCTTCTTGTTGCAACATTTTAATAAAAGTCCGTGCCTTCATGCCTGGTAGGGAAGCTGACTCGCCATGGGCAAGAATGGCAAAAATAAAAAAAAAAAAAGGAAAAAACCCACTTAGCAAACCACAAATTTCAGAGACCTAGTCACATCTGTGTTTTATCAGCTTTTTCCGGATAGTATTACACCAAACAATTGTCTGCAGATCGGTAGACAGCTGAGACTTTAAAGTGCTGAATTACTGAGAAAATGCTAGAGATAAAAAACAGCACATGTATCCTATCAATGTAATGAAACCAACCTGCTGCTAGCGCCATAGTGCCTTAGTTCTAAGTACCCTGTAGAGGAACGGAAGGCTTTCATTTAACTCTTAAGAGGAAAGCAAGGGAAAGAAGAGTAAAGGTCATCTAATACCAGCCTTAATCACAGAACTGAAATACTCTCAGATATATGAAGGGAGGAATGCTTGGTGTTCAAAACAAAACACCCACTGCAGACAACGGGAGTGTGTCTGATTGTACTGGGGGCAGCATTTCCTCTTGGAAATTCCCAAGACTTAGGCTGATGTCAAGCAGAGTTACCGATGCATGGAGCATGGCAAAAGCTGAGACTAAAAAACCTGGGCACTCAGGCACTGCCACATAAAGTCCAATTCAATTTAGTAGAAAACTCTCCAACAGAAGGTAGATTCAGTACATCAGCCAGAAGGTACACTGGAAATGAATAATGGATATTTCCTGAAGCAAGCACAGTTATTAAACATCAGAACTACTACCCAATGACAGATGTAAAATTTGAAGTTATGTTTAGAGCTCCAAAAAATATTCCACAGTGTACTCTAAGTATAAAGAAAATGGAGAAATGCAGAGAGATTCAAATAAAGCTTTTCAGTCACAAAGAAGTGATCATAGAATTTCTCACCTCTTTTTTTGTGGATTAGATATCAGGTTGACTTAAGTGTCTGAGGTGAAATAATTCATAAAGTACTTGACTGTACTCACTGAAGGTAGTAATAAAACTTCAAAGATGACATTTTTTATTTTTTTAAAAGAGAAAATCAATGGGACTTTGTGACATTTCATCAAAGCTCAAATTTTTACTCTGCTGACTTCTACTGGAATAAGAGCTCATCTAAAATGGCTGCACAACACAGGAAAGAGCATTATTCCTCCTGCTTGGTCTTCCAGTCCCACCATAGCAGTGGCCAGAAATCCCAGCCAGAACCAACCTGTTGTAACAGATGCTGTACAACAGAAACTAAATACGGTCCCTTCCACAAAGTAGTTTTAGAAAAAGCAAAAGGTAATGAGTGAGGAAAAGAGCAGATAGTTAATACAAACTTTTTGTGTTCATATATATTTTAACCAGATTTTGATTAAATGCACGAAAGTAGTCTTTCTCCATTAGTCCCTCAGGCTCCAAATGACTCTCAATTAGCTATTTAAAGTTAGCTAATTTTTCTCTGTTTTGTGGTAAAACCATAGAAGAGACACATGAAAGAGGAGCAATATTTACTTCAGGCAAGAAATTCCTAGCTTTAGGAGTAGTGCAGGCCGCAGAGACATTTATGAGCAGGCAGAGAAGATGTCAGCTGAAGCAAGCAGCATGGGGAAAGTATGAGAGATTAGAGCTGATAAGCAGAAAAAAGTAAAGAGAGGATCTTTGTTATTAAAAAGTGACTTTAAAGTTTTCGCACTGAAACATCTGAAAATACTATTAATGTCACAAATAGCTATAATGTTCAACACATGAATATAAATACAGTTTTCTGATGAACTTTCTTACAAGAACACCCATTATGTACATTATATGTACATTATATGTACATGAATATTCTTGGGAGTGGGTGTACCATGGACACATACTTGAACAGCATTTGGACATGTAGCATAGTAGAAATGATGAAGTACAAACCACTCATTTCATGCATTTCTAGTTAGTCTCATTTTAACTCACTCTACTATGCAACCGATTGTAAAGGTGAGAGAAAACTCATACGTACAAAACCTATAAATGTATCTTATTGTCACCTAATTTTATGCATTCTCAGGGGAAATATAGTTCAGAACCGGCTTGTTTGTAGTTTATTTTTAAAGCTCCTTAATCAAATGTCCAAATCCCACAAAATTACATGGAAGTATATAAAATGGGCTTTTATACACCAAAATTCTTACAAGGATTGGATTATGAGATTGAGACATCATGCATAAATTAATTCTAATGAATTACTGGGCTCTGTCCATGCTGAATACTCTCTTCAACAGATGCATGAGGACACTTCTGTAACACTTCATAGGTTAGTGTTCATCATCCAAAAGGTAAGCAGAACTACTATAAATTCTGTGTCACACAGTTATTCTCTGTTAAGAGAATGGAATATTTAAGTATCCAAATATTGAAAGATGGGAGCAAATTTCAAACAGCTTTATGAATAGAATATGACTGGAGTCACCCTGTGTATTATGGTTTCAGGGAATGTAAGTGATGAAATTAGTCCCATCGATACACAAATATAGAAGATTTTCTTTTGTTTACAAAGCTAAGATTTCAAAAGTTTCCAAGCAATAGCGCATGTCATTCACTTATTGTTCCAATTCCTTTCTTCTTTAATGTTGATTGATTTGAAAAGATTGTCTTTAATTCAAAAGCTGTTTTCATTTTAGTTTTCATCTTTCTGTCATGTTCCAAATGAGATGAAATTGAATTACTCTCAAGTATAAACAAGAGAGTTTTGATTTTCTTATTTGTTTTATCCCCCAAAGACTGCCAAGATTGCATATAGGCATCTTATATTTCTCCTACCTCTAGTCTGGAGAACATTCACCACAAGTGGATGAAAATTTTCCAATATCAGTCCTATCTTAGACTTCATCCCTCAAAATGATAGAATTTATTATAACACAGGAAAGATACACGGTTGACACTTTTATTGCTAAAGAATCTTGCATCACAGTTTGTGTGCAATGATACTTTGTACGATGTGATACCTGTATCATTCTGCCATCCAGAGACCGTTCCCTCATTTAACTGCTGTACCTCAGCAGTTATCTGGGAAGTAGCTTAAAAGAACAATGTTCAAGTTACTGGGCCAAAAAGTTGATACACGTTGTCATACTTTTGTCTAGATAGTTAGTTCTTTCAGACTCCTCAGAGCTCTACAGAGGATACAGTTATTTTGCCACTCATACAGGAATACAGGAAAATATAACTCTGATTTTTGACTATGTCTCCAACCATGAACAAGATCCTTCTCTACAGGTTACACAGTTCCACTTTTAAGCAGAAAGAAAGAAGAAAAACATACTTAAAAAAAGAAGTTTCAGAAACAAAATATGGGTGGAGTGAGCTGTAAAAAATCAAATCTTGGGAAGTCTAATACAATCAGTAGGTCACATCCAGCAAAAGGAAAAGATGATCATACCAGTGCATATGCACTTTTCCCAACTTCATATCAGTCTCCATGGTGGTAGATGATCAGAATGTTTGTTCTTAATACGGAAAAGTAATAACTTTCTACTCACTTTCTTTTGGTGACAGTGCTCTATTGTATAGTTTTCTGTAACTGCCTCTGTTTTTGTGTTTTGCTACCATCCTTTCTTTATTTCACTGTCAGGACTCTCTGCCGTAGCAGCCTGGCCATTCTCCAGACTCTGTCAATCCCAGCATTACAGTACCCGGCCATGTTGCATATACTGGCCGTCTCCCTTTCATTTTATGGCATTTTCTTCCATCAGTCACAACGGCAGAACAGAGTAGTGCTTGGGCTTACACAGGAAGAAATGCATATAAGTTTCTTCTGCTTGACAAAGTCAGGCATCTACTCAAGGCAGTAACGTTTCCATCTCAGTGTGGAAAAAAAATGAAAAAGAAAAAAGATCTCTTCAAATAAACCAAACATTTTATCACTCCAAAAGGTCAGTCTATGAACTCTATGAACAGTAAAGGTGCTGCAGGTCAGCATTTTGGCTTTAGAGCCTTGAAAATATCTTTTTCATGGTACTGAAATATCTCATTCATTCTTACTCCACATTTAAAGGAAAACTAGGAAAATATGAATCAGCAAAAAAAAGGCAACCTAGGAAAACATGCATCAGCAAATAAGACTCAAGAAGACAGATGGGTCTTGCAAATGTTTAGTGCATACAAAAGCTATTGCAAATTCTCTGATTAGCACTCATGACTTATGCACAGTGGCTCAATCCCAGCAGTCATTTACTGGAATTGGCTCAATCACCACATCACCACACTGATGACTTGTATTGCTTGTTATTTTAGAAAATTATTTTTCTTCCCAGTTAATTAATTCTCTTCTGATTGAATAGCATACACTGAGTGTCAAAAGTGTTTACAGTCTCTTTTCTTTTCTTTTCTTTTCTTTTCTTTTCTTTTCTTTTCTTTTCTTTTCTTTTCTTTTCTTTTCTTTTCTTTTCTTTTCTTTTCTTTTCTTTTCTTTTCTTTTCTTTTCTTTTCTTTTCTTTCTTTTCTTTTCTTTTCAAAACATGCAGAGGAAAGGAGTAAAAATTAATCTGCAGGATTTTGACATTGCCATGGACAATTTTAATTAGTTTATTTTTATTTTCTTTATTTTTTTGGCCTGTGTTGACAAACTGCTGACCTTATGGTTTCTTTTATGGTGGAATTTAACTTGATTTCTTCCAGAGAAGAAAATGGCTAAATATGCTATTGCTTGTATCCAGCCATTCATAAGATTGATAGCTGTTGATGTTGGAATATATTCTTATCTGAATGTTGGAATATATTATTGTCTGAAATACTTTTAAGGTGTAACAGCTAGTACAGAAATCACAGCACAGATTACTTATTATCAAGATGCTGTGAAAGTAAAAATTATTTTACTGGTATATTCTCATCATAGAATATGACATATATATACATTATCTCCAAATAAAATATAATCCCTGTTAATAAAAATATAAGGAATTTCCCTTTCATTGAAACAAAGCTAAGAAACAAAGAGAAGCAATCCATTCACAGTTCAGAGTGCTATTTTACTCTATGACCAGCCAAGTATCATCAGATAAAAAGCTTCTAGAGATTCATTCACTGGCCATTTCAAAGATTTGAATGACAGGGAATTATGAGGACCAGAAGGAATAAAAATGAAGTAGTGGTGACTTAAATGACATGGTGACATGAGAAGTTACATGATACACACATCCTCAAAGACCAAGCATAACTCTTTATGTGCTAGAATCCACACAAAGTAGGCTTTCATATGAGTGGTAATAAACATTGCAAAAATACAACTGTGAAGAGGATTTGCATAAACACAGGAAACAATGTAATCACTCCACTCTACCCAAATCTCGGAAGAAAATCTTAACTTATTAAACAATGAGGATGTACTTAGTAAATCTACTGTAAAATGTGCCTTTCTCTCCCTTTACACTGTTTGCAAAAGTCATGTGCATTGACATTGTTTTTAATGCAAATACTGGCAATAAAAGAGATTATTTTTACCTTTGTCTTTTCTTCCAAGTAATCAAATTTTTTCCAGAATTGCTGTAATTTGGCTGTTGTGAATGACATTATCTTCACGTATCAAAAGCACTGAATACACTAGGTGAAAGGGATAAGAAAACATTTTAACCAAAATATTTAGGCAAGTAGTATTATTCTAGTTTCTACAAACTCTTTGGTATCATCAGTCAAGAGCTGGGATATTAGATCTGAAGATTTGATCCTCCAAATTTACAACTAAGTTATTTTTATTATTTTCTTAAAAACTCAAAAACTAGATTATAGTCTCCATGTATGTACACTGAAGACTGAAGGAATCTGTATCAATATCACAGGTATACAAAGCCATGTCTGCCAGCTCTGTATTTATATAAGATACTCTGTAGTTGTCAATACAGATATATTCTTTATGGTTTTAATTATATAACAATTCTTTTATTAAATAGTTTAATATTGCTCTTAACTTTTGTGATAGCAAACAATTTTTCACTTAGTTAAATTAATAAACATACTAAATGTTGTTTGAATAGGACTTTGTCTCTTAAGATACTCTCACCTTCACAAAATCAAGGATGGAAACAAGATATGCATAATACAGCAAAGAAGGTAAATGATGATTGAATTTGATAGTATATCAAAGATTTATCTTAATTTATTCGTAGTTACTTTGAAATATTTAACCAAGGATCTGTAGCTGTAGGGAGCTTGCCTGGCTTTTTTTTTTTTTCCTGGCTAAGTTTTGCTATTCCTTCTTTCCCATGTCCAGCCTGCCATTTTGTTTTCACCTAAATTGTTCCTCAACTTTCTGGTCTTGACTTGGTTCTTTATTTTTACTATTATTTTTTTTTTTTTTTATCTTTTCCCACAAACAGATTTCTGCTTCCTTCTTGAACCTGGATTTGAAATTTGAAGTTGGAAGCAATTGACAAATAAACTCTTGGCTTGAATATTCAAAACATTTGACTATGGAAGGAGTCAAATACAGACACAAATTTCACGGGTTGTCTCCTTCAATAACTCAAGCAGAAGTAACTTGGAAAAAACCCTGCATGGATAATCCACAATACTCACATATTTAAACCCAAGAGCTTCCAGTGAAATACTTAATTCAAGCACCTGAGCATATATGGACTCTACAGGGAAAGATGCCTACATTTCCTACTCTACAGCCAGCTCTGCATTGTAAAGTTATTGCTATTACAGCAGAAAACAAGGCCTCCTTTTGCTTAGTGGACATTAGTTTTGAATTAAAACACTGAAAGCAAGCAGCCTGCCAGTTTCACAGACCTTAGCACATCACTCTCCATGACAGCATGGAACTCAGAGGAAGGAAGAATATTCCTGGGGGAAAGCTGAGAAGTGAAAAGGATTTTTTTTTTATTCTTCTTTTTTTTTTTTTAATCTGGGATGTGGTGTTTGTTTTTGTTAACTGAAAACTACTGTTTGAAGTCCGTTTGTGTTGGTAGATTGCTTTATCTACTCTTCCTCAGGGAACAGACACTATACTATCACTTTGTATACAATACACTGATAGTGCCTTTACGTTTGAGGATGGAATTGTATACTATTATGTTCAAGTGCTTTATTTTCCCCTAGAGCTCTGAAATACTAGAGGAAACTTGCTTGTAAATAAAGGAGAACCTTACTTTATTGTTTTTTTCTTTTAAACTTTGAGTTTGTATGTAGAAGGGCTGAAGAGGCTTTTTAATATGTAGAAAATATTAAAGATGCAAGAGAGAAAGGGGTAAGACAAAAAGCATTTAAATAACATGCAAATCATCAAAACTTTCTAAATTATACTGTGAAATATACCTTGACAGACAGTTATGAGAGCATGAGAGAGAAACCCTCTCTAGGAAAGCTAGAAACGTATAAAAAAATACATAACATTAACAGAACCAAGGAAGCTGCTTAAGTGCCCAAGTCCCAACAACTGTCCTTCAGATCTGGGTTCCTAAACCATTGAAATTGCCTTGAAAATTTCATCTAAAAGTTATAATAACCATGTTTCTGTACCCAGGTAACTTCTTTCGTAAGGATGGAACTCTGTCCTTCTGAAAGGATGAGGTGTCTCTTTGTCATAACTTCAATTGCACTTTACTCTCTAAATGTTGTTGTAGACCCACAACTACCCATCCTAGCCCCAAAGAAAGAGATTATTGTACCCATTATTGATGTTGCCCAACTTTAAATATGAAAGTAATAATATCAGAATTTATAATGTCTCCCTTCCATCTGGTATACAAGGACATTCCCATTCTAGCTGCCTCTTCTGCTGGGCTGGCAAGCAGAAAGACACTTCCATGCCCTGCACAGATCATTGACAAGATGTGCTCAGCTGCACTTCAAATTCAGGAAGAGAAAAAGGCTCGGGTTATCTGACAGCTTGGCAGAAAAGACAAGCTGGATAATAAGAACAGTAAGTGAAGAGTAACACAGTTTTGAAAAAGGTGGTGGAGGATAATTCTTCCACAGAAAGGAAAACCCTACTTCACACCTTGCAGCTGCTGTTGTATTGATGAGCAGGGTCACAACTGAAACTCAGGCATCCCCTCTTCCAGGGTATATAAAGTCTGAGTCAGTCAGAGGACAGAGACTTGAGAGGATTCGTGGCACTTTATAAATAATAAAATGGGAACTCCCATCTCATGCAAGGCATCTAGTAACCCCTATGCATAACTACTGAACTTCAGCCTCAGGAGTGAAATAGAACTTTTTTTTTCGTGGTTCAAGACAGTATGATTTAGAAAAAGCCTCGAGAGAATTAGGCATGCATACGCATAAATGCTTCTGTTTTCACATGAGGTAGTTGGGAACTTTGGATATATGTTACACAGTTGAAGCGCAGTGTGAACCTGTGCTTGAGTCCACGCTTGCTTGCATTAATATTATCTTCATCCCAGAACACCATCTTGGAACAGAACCCACATTGTGCCCAGACATAAGCCCATGTGCTCACTCATAATGTGGAGGGACTGGTACCACAAATTCTGTATACTTTTGTGGCACTATTGAGTAGCATTGTTAGACAAGTTGACTTGGGCTGTGATATCAAGTGCCAAAAGGAAAGATGCTGGTTGTAAGTGTCAGCAGACTAAGGTTGCCCATAAATATCGTGAAGACACTATGAACAAATCCTGCATCTTTGTGATGCAGTCAAAAGAACTGGGTTGTGGAATGTGCAAGCTCTAGCCTGCTCTGCAAACCATGCTGCTGAAATACGGCACAGACACTGCCAGCATCTTGTGCTCAAAAGTGTTTAGGAAGGCAACTTTATTAAAGACTGTACTTCCAGCGGAGTTCTGACAGCATTATAGAGGAGCACCCTTTTTATTAGGTTTAACTAGTTTTGGTAACATCTGAATTTAATATCCGTAATATCATTTAATTGTCATTCCAATAGTAAATTCTCAAATATCTCTTTACTACAGTAGATCTCAAAACACCCTAGAAGATAACACTACCCATTTTACAGGTGGAAAAACTGAAGCAGACAGTAATTAAAGTAGTACCACCAGTAAAGGCAGTGGTTCAGTCATTAAAATGACCCACGCTGCATCCCATCACAAAAGAGATTAAAGCAAGCCTCTCATTTTTTACAAAAAATTGTGAGTCAGGTATAAAACTTCATTTTCCTTACCTGCTCTATTAGAAACCAAGTTTTAAATCAAATGAAATCAAATCCAGGTTTCTTCAATAAGCAGGGTTCCAGAGTTACTTTAGAACAGGTGCGATTGCTTTAGCAGGATTTTTTTTTTTCAAAGGACAAGGCTTCTCAGGCAATAAAATGTAAATCAAATATAGGGCATGCAAAGTATCAGGATGTTGGAAAATTCAGTAAATTTATAGAGCAGTTTTAGTTTACGGGGGGTTTTGCATGTGTGTGGGTTTTTTGTTTTGTTTCATTTTTTGTTTGGTTGGTTTTTTTCTATTACATTTCTATTTCATTCTAATATAGATAGTGACATTTTGGGTCTCATCTTTCTAGATAATATTGTCTCACATCTGAGAGGAATTTATTCCTAGAGCTGGGTGTTAGAGGAGAGAGTGGAGTCCTTGCTCTTTTTGAGGGTGAGCACCCTTCCAATGGCTTCTCTCTAGCTATTTTTGCTGCAGAAATGGGAAAAAAAGGGAAAGCAGTGACACAGGGAAGTACACTTTTCTGTGAGAGAGTCAGATCAGTCTCTTGCGGTTCCTAGAAGCCACTGTTTACAGCTGCAGTGTAAAGAAACTCCAAGACTACTGAAATGCTTTTAGGGGTGAAGCTTTGTATCCAACACAGGTCCAAAGGGACAGCTTGTATTTACATCTAAGGAAGCAAATTCTGCTTTTCATTGTATTTCATCCTATTCACATACTTCAATAGTACTGGAGAAAAATCAGTGGGAGCCAAATTTGTAGGGTAACACATCTGCTTGAATGGTAATCTCTTGTGCAAAAATGATCATGTGCCCTGTTATATGATAGGAGCATCCTAGCACACATCCCTCTGAGACGCCACAGCCCCAAAGGCAGTGATCATGTTTCACTCAGTCCGGAGATGTCAGTCATCAAATGTAAGCACTGCTCATGATCTTGAGAGAAGTTAGTAATAGAAATATTTCTTATCATTTTGGGAGATACCTCAGTTCTGGAAACTTCACTCCCCTTACCTCAGCTTTACAGGCCTGTAACTAGACTCTCAATGTCAGCCTGCGCAATTTTCCTTCTGCTCTGTTTAGCAGGCTGGCAGTAAATACTATAGAGGTTATTTTTGTTGTTTGTTTGTTTTGTATTTTTAGTAATATACTGTAACAAGAATCTTTTCAACCTTTATGATTTCAGGAGGGATTTTTGTCTGATTGATTCCATGCAAATGCCACTATGATTTGCAACAATTTTTTTTTTCAACATAAATCAATTGTTTTGATCACCCTGACTTTCATAAATAAAGGTTCATTGCTCCATATACATTCTGGGCAGAAAGGTTCACACTGAATATCTTCTTTGTCATTCTAAACATATAGGTTGTATTTTTTTTTTTCAGAAGCTGGATTAAAGCACTTAAAAACAGAAAAGCTTGGATCATACAAGAGGATTCCTAGTAAGGTCTGTGATCTCCTTTTGTAGGCTGCAGTAAAACACACATAAAATATAAGGTGTGATAAAGTCAACCTAATATTCCTGATTTCATGACTTGCTGGCTGTTCTTTTCTCATGGAGGATGATAGCTAGCTATCTAATCAAAATGCATAAGCAGTGTCTGTTCCTTCCACCCCCAGACCCATTCATTTTCTACTCAGAATCTCTGCTTGGGGTAGTATAATTGATTTCGACATAATTTACTGCTCACTTGGTAATGCAGCATTGCAGTCTCTGATAAAAACCATATCAAGTCCCGGCACTGGTCTAGAGCTTGAAAGGGAGGCAGGGTAATCACTTTCTTACCCTAATGCACCGCCATCTCATTTCTGCTGGGCAAGGAGCTGCAAAGTAATCATTGTTAAATGACGCTGGCTCCAGAGAGGGTCTTTCACTTCTCTGCCTGGTCACTTTTCTTTGTCTCTCCACTTTATTTCATGGAGAGGTACCAGGGAAACTTTTCATTGTTGGATTGTCATGTGAATAAAAGACTATGATTATAGCTGCATACCATCAGACATCTACCTCTAGTGCAGAGCAAAGATACCCATTCCTGAAGCATCCTGGAAAGAAGTGCTAGTTCAAGAGGTTGCAGAAGAGCAAATACTAAAAAGGGAATATTTTTCCTTAAAACCTTTATTATTCCACCCTGTCTCCACACTCCTGAATATTTCTTTTTGCTCCTATTGCTGCCAGTGTTTGACAGTGAAGTGAGGGGGACCACTGCCTCTCTGTGCTCCCAGCCCCGTGCAGACACGGGTGCAACTGGGATGTGGAGGGGCCTGTGTGCAGTGACTCCTCACCTCGTCACTCCCACCACATCAGCACCAGCAGATGGTTTCACCATGCCCGTCAGCAGCCGCCTGCAGCCTGGCTGTGCAGCACGGCACGGCAGCGTATGAAGCCAGGGGCATTTTTTTAAAAACAGGCTGATTACAGATGCTTAGGTGAGTTGAGGGCTGCCATGTGACTTCTGGGGGTGTTGTGTTGCTGCTCATGGATCCATTCTGGCTCAGCTATTCTCTTTGTAAGAACATAAATGTCTGTAATGCGACGGAGAACTCCCCTCTGCATCACCTGCCTGGGCTAAATGGCATCTGTTGCATGGGGAAGGAGGAGGAGACCCCCAGGAGGTGGAGAAATGGTATGGGGATACAAATGCTCCCACAGCTGAACTGGCAGAGATCTCACTGAATGCACTTGGTGTGCTGGTGCGGTGGTGAAGGATGTGAGGGGGAAAGGACTATTTGATTTTGGTGCCTGGACTTCCCGGATGTGTTATTGTTTGCTGTGGTTTATGTATCATTTGCATAAGTGTCTAAATGAGCGCTTGGTTACAGCACCTCAGACCATCTAATTCCACTGAGTATCAGACAGCCTAGATCCTGGGCTGTAATCACCTGTTCCTTCTCTGGGGACAACCTGTCAATTATGTTCTACTGATCACTCCTGTAAAATGCCCAGATATGGGTTGCAGTCTTAGAGAAGTGCTGAGACCTGTCCCTGGCCAGCTGACTGTACAGGGCTTTTCTGAATCACTTACATGCCCTCTGTCCTATGGCCACATTATGAAAATAAACAACAGAGAGGTATTGCTTGTTAAAAAAGACTCATTTTATGCTTCACACAACAGCAGACCTTTTTAAAACAGGCAACAGTAAACAAATATGCAAAGGTAACATCATTTTGCTCAAAATTGAAACTTACTAAGGAAATAAGTAGGCTTTCGTGATGAAGTTTAAGAGTCACTTTTCAAGCCTCAAAATACATTTTGCTTGACAATAAGAAAAGATTGATTGATATAGCTTTTTTTTTAATAAATAGCAGTAACCACTCAAGTAGTTTATACAAAAATAACTCTAA
Organism: Columba livia; assembly: GCF_036013475.1. NCBI lineage: Eukaryota > Metazoa > Chordata > Aves > Columbiformes > Columbidae > Columba > Columba livia. Next base: position 14,083,753 of record NC_088605.1, on the reverse strand, counting down.
CTATAATACCATCTATTCAGACTCACTAATGACAGCTGATTGAGACTATATTCTTACCTTTGAGATTGTGGAGAAGATCTCATCCAAATTAATCACTTCAGTCCAGCTCTGGCAGATGCTGAACATTGTTGATGACCAGCGTTTAAGTTGGAGATCTGTGTGGGTAAAACTCTGCAATCATGTGCAAGGCTGCCCTGACTGATGGTCAGGAGCACACATATTGTATCAGTGGTGCTGGGTGTGATTGATGTGGTGTACCTGAATGAAAGTAATGGGAGTTTCTCACTTTGCGATAAATTTCTTAGAAACAACAGCATTTCACAATTTGATATCCAAACTTCAGTTGAGAAGAAGCTACATGTGACTGTAGACAGGTTAACATTCATGACAGCTGGCTTTTACATGTTGACAATCCAATCCAGACCAGCTTTGTTCTTCGATGTTGTTAAACAATTTGCTCTTACTTTACTTCGGCAATGAATTAAATGTTGGGATTTAGCCCAAGCTACTACCACAGGAGGAGACAAGCAGCATGAAAATAGTGTTTACATGGCATGAAACAGTAAAATAATAGGTATTCTATAGTAGATAATCTATTAAAAAAATAAAAGAATGAAACATAGATTTGTTACAGCTGAGAATAAAGAAGCAAAGGCACTTTACTTAGGAAAAACTTTTCTGGTACCCACTGAAAGTTAAATTTACATCTAAGCAGCCAGTTCTACATTTAAGACATAACTCAAAACTCTTTACAAGTAGTACTGTGGCATGGGAAAACTGTCTATTGAAATAAAAAGAGATAATAAAGAATTTTCCTGGCTTCAGTTAGTGCAATATTCTGCTCATAGATGGGAAAAAACAAACAAACAAACAAACAACAAACAATCTGAGAGACTATTAACAAGCCCATAGAAGCCAGAAAGTCAGGACTGAAACTACTCTCAGCTCACCATGTGGTGCTCAGCATAGCACCTCAAATGTTGGGTACTATCATCTGCTCTCTTAAGTCACCCTGAAGGCATATGTTAAAAGTGTGCCAAAGAAAAGGAAGGTGAATTAAAGATGAGATTTTAGCCCTCCTTACACATTCTTCAAAACCATCCAAAAGTTGGCAGAATTCCCACTTAATTTAATTACCTGAAAATGGGCTTGTTTATTTTTCCTTGCTTTGGTTTTGTTTCCTTAAATTGCTATCTTTCCTGCTTGTTTAACACAGATCAGGGTACCAGTTTATTTATTTATTTTAATAAAATATTTTAAAATATTTTAATAAATAGTTTTGCATTTTTCCAATGTATTCTGATGTTTTTAGATATTTTCTTTGTTCTGAGACTTAAAAGCACTAAGCGATGAAAAAAATCAGTGTTTAGGAAACTAATAAAAGGGAGACTTGTGTTTTGGGGGGTGGGTTGGAGGTGAGGTACAAAAGGATACCTGTCAAACACTACACAGTAGTTCAGTGAATTGGACTATGCTCTTTTGTATGCTCAGGTTCTAGCCTGGAGTTACTCATGTGCTTGATATTAAGCACGTGCATAAATCTGTGCACGACTGGAATCTATTATTACCATGTTGATGTATATTTGTTAAGGGTTTGGTTCTGCTAACATTTCTACCGGCAACATAGAGAGATGCAGGAGGGTCCTGCAGTCCAGGAAGGTATTACTCTGCAAGAGGAAGATGGAGGAGATTTTGGGGAGCTGCTAATAAACAAAACTTTAGAGACTATTCACAGCAAATGACATTTTGGATACATTTCCATAGCCATGTTTAATTCTAAAATACCTAAAGACATCAATCAAGCTGTAGATTAAAGAGATATATAAGTATCCAGACCTGAGAACAAAACCACTTAAAGACTTATTAACGCTTATTCAAATATTTAAATCCAGTTCCTGTAAGATCTCAGCAGTGTGAATAAGCGGTTTAAAGACTCTTCCTTATTTACTGGCCTTCCACTTATAAATATGTATTTGGCCTTTGGATTTTTTTGATAGCTTTAAAATATTTTTTGTCTGGATTGAGACCTAATAACCCAAATTTTTGTCCAAAACAAGAGTTTTGAGAAACACAGATTTCCTACTATATCTTCAGCATGACAGCTGCTCTTATTTAACTGATAACATTCTGGTAATTTAAAATAACTTCTACCAGGAGCATAAACCCATACTTGTCTACTTTGTCTTGGGACCTGAATGTTTTTCCCTGAGTGTTTGAACTACATGCTCAGCCAATCTTAACCTTCTGGTTTAAATCCAAATGTTTCAGTTGCAGGAAGCACTACATTCGGTTTACACATCCATTACCCCCGGAGAATTTAATGTGCCATTTTCATCACAATTAGATTTCCAGTAGCTGAACTTTGGATTGCTTTCTTTGGGCACAAACTTGTACAACTTGGATTTATGAACTGAAGACTACAGACACTTTATTCTTAGTGGCTCCTGATTTCAATGCAATGCTACATGGGAATGTAATGAAATGTGATGGATGAAAGTGAAGGAGTCAGTTTTCTGAGGCTGTGCATGAAGCCTGGTTCAGGGACAGGACACCACTTCCACCTTCTTCTCCCTCTTTCTCTTAACTTAGCTGCAGCCGAGCTAGTCTGCTGCCTGAAAGGAGTATAGCATAAACTTAGAAAGAAAACAGATTCACTGAGAAAAATCTTTAACAACTTAGGTGCTAATATGGCTAATATTGTTCATGTGGCTGCCTAAACTTTCAAGCTACTCCTTCTGCATGCCATCACACTGTGCTACGCCTACTTGGTGAGCTGTAGCATAGGCTCCCTAGCACAATGCAGACATGCATGTAAGCAGATATTCTGCATTTTCAGTGGTGTTGGCCTATCTTTTGAAATAGCTGTCATTTTCAACAACAAAAAAACCCTTATCAAGCAAATATTTCTTTGCAGAAAGCCTGTGAAGAAAAATTCTGGATTAGACACCCCTTGCTTGACAGTGTATGTTCTGTTTATAGAAGTTATCTCACCCACAAACTTGGGGAAGTGAGAATTCTCAGTGCCTGCAATAGAGATTATATTTGTCCTTTGAACTCCAGCTGAGGGTGAGGATGAAGTGGAACCTCAAATCCATTCCTCCCTGCACCACTTCCCCAGGGTATCCCACACGAATGCAACCCTGCAGGAGTATCTTCTCAAGACTGTGGTTAACTCACGATTTCTGTCAGAAATTGTCTTTCTTGAGATTAAGAGGTTTTATGGGGAAAAGTAAATCAGTCGTTAAATCTAAAGAAAGATCAAATCTCCTCCTGCCAGAAAAGTTTTATGTGAGGAAGGCTGTTCCTTTTTGTAACCCTACCTGTTTAACATGCACCAGACTGTAATTAATGTGGTCATTATTTCATTCTTACTCAACTCCTTGTTGTTAGAAAGGTGAAGGAGAAGAGGAAAGTAAGGGAGTGCCATAATCTCTTGCTGCTTCTCTGCAGAAGCAGTTTCTTAGGGTGTTTTGGGTTTTTTTGAGTTTTTTTTTGAGGGGGGTGGAGGCAGGACTAATTTGAATCTGTGTTTTATCTCCTCTTTGCTGTAGCCATCTGGCCATTGTGCTGGGAATGACAATGTAGACAGATTGCTCATGGGAAAGAAACTTAATTCCTTAGATGGCTGCACAACACAGAGCCACAGAAAACCTTTGTAATCTTGAGTAGGCAAATTATTTTCTGACATGATCTATTTGTAGAAACATCTCATACTGGCCAAGAAATATTATTTCGAGAAGGATAGTAGCTTGGCCTATCATCTACTTCAGCTATCCTTGGCCTCGCTCTTCTGTTGTTTTGTTTCTTATCAATAACAGCTACATAGCATTGTGTCTCAAGTGTTTAAGTTAAGGACACGTGATTGTGTCAGCCTTGGACTCTGAATAGGGAGTATTAAAAGCAGACGTTGTTCCCTGAGTATCATGCAGTGATAAGAAGTGGATCTTTCCTCACACACAGAATTTAAGTGTGCTTGCTGCTTTGTCTTGTATCAGTTGAACACTTGACGAATGTAGGTTTCTAGGCTAACTCTCTCTTTGCTGGTTTACTGAATCTATTCTATTCAACACAGAAAAACAAAGCCATTAAAGAAAGGAAGTGTGATCTTCTTTCAGGTATTGTTTCTTTTAGGGTCTTATTATGTTGGGTACACCATAGCACTTCAAGGATTCACAGCTTTCAGACTGGAGTTGGCCTTAAGTGACCTTAAAATATTCAGCAAAATTGCTCAGGCCTATCGGCCACCAGCCACAGGTATCTCACAGACTTGTAATCTTTTGCTTTAGTTCATGGGAGTTTGTGGCCGTAAATGTGTTTTAAATGCTAAGATACCGAGCTCAGCCACCTCCTGCTTAAAGAGAATTGAGAATTCACAAGTTAGAAGCCTGACACGAAATCTTGAAGTATCTGATCCAGTAAATATGCTCCATGAGTAATACTGGTGTTACAGCTGTCCAGAACACAACTGCCACAACAATTTTTTTTTTCAGAAACACTGGGATGGGGAGAATACTGAATCTCCAGCTTTGTGTAACAGTCTAGTGGGTTGGGACTTCCTGATAAGCAAAGTATTAATACTCAAGACTTTGACCATTCTCAGCCTGTCTTTGGTTCAAATTTTTGTTTTGGTATTTAACTGCCTCCTAATGGTTAGAAAACACTGAGAAAAGGCCCAGAACCATGTGTTCCCAGCTTTTTAGTGTGGCCTCACAACCGCAACAGAGTTACATTGTCTGTTCCTTTATTTGACCATATGAGTTTTCTGTACGCTTCTGCTTAGGTCCCACCTTCACCAGAAAGCAGTAGAAGGTGTCCACATCCCAAATTTACCTGTAGTTGTGAGGCAGACATATTATACTCAGCTCAGGTTTAGCCGTATTTTGTTACCTGTTTCCTGAAGAAGCTGGCCAGCTATAAGGTTATTATATAGTAAGTAGATAGGAGTCTAGTCCATCAAACTGGCTAACCACCTAATTCATGTCCTTAAATCTAGGACAGATTTCTCACACCACAGCAAATCACTTTCTACTGGAATGTAGGTTAGCTCTTGGGTGCTATGAATCTCCTTCTTTGGTATCTAACTTTGTGAATAGTTTATTAGCTCTGTTGAAGAACTAAGATGATGCTAAAAGTGCTAGTGCCCACAGATGCAGGCTCCTAGAAATATAAATAATGTGTCACTATCTTCTTGGTAGAGACACACTCCAATCTAGTGATCGTCAGTGATACCAGTGGCACACAACCTCAGCAAGCGGAAAATCCCCCTTACTCTTTACAGTTGTCACATATCTATAGCTGGGCTCAGCCCAGGAACATTACTCTTAGTTCACACATTAGCAAAAAATTTTACACCTTTGGGGGGAGAAAATCAAGGCAGCAACTTGCTAAAATAACAGGGTTTTATTTAGATTCCTCATATAGCATGTATGATTTAAATACTATGGAAATTACAAAAAAATTTACAAAAAACCTCAGAGGCAAGCTGCTCATATGTTATCAAACTTCTAGTGTAGCATACAGTCACCATTTTTTCTCTGTTTTTTTGGCACATGCATTTGCCATATGACATTATTTGTAATTTCTCTCCTGGATAAAGAATCAACACAGCATCACATTAGCATCGGTATCATTACTATTCTTTAAACAGAGCAGTTAGCCAAAGTGCAGTGCTTCACAAACTGTTTTCATTAGGGGGAGTGATAATTGAGTCTGGCATCTCTGATGCAATTCTTCTCATTTACAACTCTACAAAGCGCTATTTCCCCAAGCAAGCACAGAAGAAATCAAAGAAGAGACAAATTCTTCACAAATAGCTCAATTTTTAATGCAGCCTTTGGTTAAAAAGTTGCCTCATATTTTTGCACTACTTCTGTGGTTATATCTGGTATATTCTTCTTGCCTTTTCTCTCAGCTTCGCTGGCCAATTTGCTGTGAGTCTCACACCTTTTCAATGTATTTCCATATTATGTTATTTAACCCGTATATGTGCTTGCAAACACCTTTTGATGTGTGTTTATGCCTAAAGTACAGATAACAGTAGTTTAAGCTCCTTGCTTCTAACGAGCTTAGCGACTTTCTTCAACCTGTATAAAACGGAGTTTGGTGTCTTAAACTTTATCAAGGTTAAATTCAATACCTACCAAATTATAAAGCAGGTAAGAAATGCCACCTTTTGACTATTATGGAACAATTTGATAGCTTTGTGCAAGAAGGTTAGTGATGACTGTTGGCAAGGGATGTGCAGGAAGGCTTCTATAACCCAGAAAAGACCTCTAAAGTGATTAGGTCTGCAGGTGCCAAATTAGTTTCAGGCTACTCTTTTCTAAATTCCAAAGCATGTGTTTACCCCTGCACGTTAAAAGCTGTGGTCTTTATCCTGATTTCTGCAGACAGATCTAAAATGTTTGAATGGCATCTGAAATATTATTTCTTGAGGCAGTAACTGAGTCTAGATAAGTTTAATCACCATTACTCAGTGTTCAAAATGTGAACTCTGATTCATATTGTATCTTTATTTTTCCTTCCACTGGCATAACATTTTACAACAGGGAGTCATATGAGGGTAGGAAAACGAATTTGGAATCATAAAGCCAATCTAGATCCAAAAGATGCAAACCAGAGTGTTCTAACCCCATTGTGAAGGGGCAGTTTTAGGAGTATGTTGAAACATTCCACATTATGGAGCTGGTCAATAAAACTAAAACTTTTTAAGTTAAACTTTCTTCCAGTTCCATGTTTTTTTTCTCAGAAATTATTTCTAAGTGTGATATTTTCTTTATATTTTATTTGACCACAGTTTTTCACAGCTTGTTCTTGTGTAAATAGCTTGTGGATTTGGATCTGCCTTTCGTCATGGAAACCCCAACATTCTTCAAGAGAAATACATAAATACATATGTAATAGGGTTAGAAATGTTAACCCAATCATGAAGTCATGTATGTACAGTACTTGTGCATATGTAGATGCAAGGATATTTTGAAAAGAAACTTAACTTTTTCAGAGAAATGTTATCATAAATTGAAGAAAGACGTTTTCGGAAAAAAAAAAACATACTGATTCCTTTCAAACATCTTATGAAAGGACCTATTTCATAAACTCCTTGTTGAAAGTCACCCCAGGGACTACTGTCCTTTTCACAATCACCACAGTGGGCTGCAGAAGCAATTGAGTGACTGATAGACAGATGGACTAATTTGCAGAGTATTGTGTGAGTTTTTAAGGCAATCGCTGTCTAATCTGAAAGATTCCAAATAAAAGGAAAGGGCAATATCACGTGACCCAGCCACAAGTATTCACTTAGCCAAAGCAAATTTACATCTTACAGACCATCTAGTCTTGGCCTCAGAGAGACCTAGATGTTTACAGATGAGAAAAAGATCTAGTGATATGGTACACATAACTAGGGGACAGAGGATATGGAACTAAGAAATCTAACAGACTAAAAAATATGTATTTTAACAGACACTCAAAAAAAGTCTTGGCTACATTCTCATAATGCAAAGATACTGAATGTCATTTTTTCTCTGACTAGGCTGGTCTTCTGTTTGTATCACTTCACTTTGGTATTTTCTTCTCATCTAAGAGAACATGTTATTCCACACAGAGAACTGTCGAAGTCTGAGAAGTCCTTTAGACTGTGAGAAATAAGTGAATGAAAAAGCAAAGATTATGCAGTTGCTGCTGATTGAGTGGCCATACCTGCCATTTCCAATTCACAATCAGAAGTGCTCATGAGATATCCTGCTGCTTTTGGATAGGTGATGTGTAGTTGTTCCCAGCTTGTGTACTTCATAAGGTATTTACTACCTTTTATTTGCGATACATTCCTCTCCAGAATGGATGTTTTGTTTGATGCTTTGTTGTTACTCTATCAAATTACCCAGAAACTGCAGCTGTTACAGTGTCTGGTTATTAAGCACAGCTTCACACTAAGTATTCTGGTATTACTTGCTGTGATCTCTATCAGCTCACAAGCTTTAAAGTCTGTATTTTTCCAGTAAAGCCTGGTGTGACTTTGACGTGGGCTGCTCCTATGTACCAAGTACCTAATCTGCCAAAGGGTTTTTTGTGCCTAAACTCCTTTTGAAAACACAAGAACTTAGAAATACATTTGAGGATCAGGGCCATTTTTTTTTTTATCAAAATGTCCATGAATAAGATTTCTAAAAGTACACAAAGGAATTAGGAGTATAATTCTAATTGGAAACCATGAATCTTGGGCTTCTAACTCTCTTAGGTTACCTCCGGATAGAATTTCCAAATGCTTGAGTGTTCATTACTATGTAATAATTTACTAAAGTTACTACATTTATTAAGAAGCTGGTGGGTGTTCAGTGCATATGCAACTCAAGCCATTGCATAGACACCTAAGAGAATTTGTATAGTTGATGTCCCTGGTGTCTTTTCTAACATGAAACCATGGTGATTTATGATTAACTAGTCCTATAAAACAGCACACATTTAACTATAGGCCTCAAAAACCTGGTTAATCCTCTCTCCAGCAAGTGATTGCTGAATTTTCTGGAGGGACATAGTACGATTGGCAATGGGAAAAGAAGTCTCCCAACAGGAAGGGGAAAAAATATAAAAACATAAAGATGTATAAATGACATGTAGCTAATGGGAGAACACTCTAGGCAAATGGCTCCTGATTTTATTACTTGTATTTACTGGATTCAAAGATCCTCAAAATAATACTTCCTCGGGGCTTTTCTCTTGGTGCTGAACAGATCAGAAATGGGGTGATTAAGGGGAAAATAATAACTTGAATACTAAAGGAGGTTTCTTTGAGATCTTTGACCAATTTCAGTACTCAGACTCAAAGGCAGATGACAAGCAGGACTGCCAAGGTGAGAGAGAAGGTTTTGTGAAGGAGACCACCCTCTATTCACATCATGGCTTTGGATCACCACTGGCACCCACAACTTCTGACGTCATCTGAAAACTCTTGAGCTCTAAATTTCACTGTTCAAGAAGCCTCTCTGCTTCTTTCACTTACTGACTCTCATTAGCTCAATACCCTAGTTGCTTGGTAATCCTTGCAACAGTTATATTGCCTTATTTTATAGCTTGGCTTGTTGTGTTATTGAACATTTACTAATTAATTTTCCTGCCAACTCACTGTTTGCCTGGCTCTCACCTTCTTACTCAGCCATTGACAATACCCTTCTATTACTTTCAGGCTCACTACTTAGTTCAATTATGACTAACTCCCTTGACTATTTTATCCCTTTCTACTCTTCTGTCTTCTGCAATGTTGTTCTTTTTCTTTAAATAGGTAGTTTCTTTTTTGTACCATCTGCCAGAGTTCTTTTTCCCTTTCTCTCAACTTTTTGATTCCACAACCTCATCCTCTTATGTGGTTTCTATGACCCTACTGTGGCAAACACTCAAAAATAATTTTTTCTTTTGTGTCTGCTATTTTCACCTGTATTTTCTAGCACCTTTCATCTATATTGAGCCTATCTGTCAGTTTGAATAAGATATGTTAAAACCCATCACTTGTCAAATTGTAAATGCTTGTCAGAATGTCAAGGATGTTTTCCTTTCTCCTTTTTTTTTTGTCATAGATAATGACTACTATATTATAGTTGTCTCCCTAAAAATGAAGATCAATTGTGATTCCACTTCTTTTCTGGAAAGCCATTCTTGACTTCAGTTTTTTATCTTTCCCATTTCAAATACCTTACTATTTTGCTTTCTCTGAATTATTGACTTTTCTTCCTCCAAAGTCAACCAGAAGTACCTGACAACTGAAATATTCTCATCTATGGCTTCCTTAGTGTCCACATAATGCTCACATATCTGTCCAGATTGTTTCTTTGTAACTGTAAATATAGTTACCATGATATTCTGACCATATTGTCTCTCCCTTTGAATCCTTCTTCTCCTCCAATGTGTTACATGCAACTTTATTATACAAGTTAAAAATGAGCACTATTGGCAAATCAACCTCCCCTCAGTATTGCATGTCCTTCTTTTCTTCCATACCATAATTTATGCACAGAACATGTTAAACTGCTCCATAAAGCCACTGGCTCCTCCAAACTTGCTTCTTCTAGCAGAATCACAGGGAAACTGATGAGTAGTAACTAACGAAATCCTCAGGAGAGACTTAAGAGATTTATTTTACTCATGTTACTCCTCATTACTTAGCCTAGCTAGTTGTTGAATCCTGCCTTAATAGATAGATACTGGGATCTTTGGCACAAGGTCCTTCATTTATTTAGTTTTGCCTGCATATTGGCACGATGGGTATCCATCCTTTTCCTGAATAATAAACACAGAAACTGTAATAATATCATCCCTCCTGTTTTCCTTAATGTACGGGCTCCTCCATGAGGATTGCAAATAAGCTGCCCAAAAGTCATTCATTTCACTTCATTGAAAATGAAGAATGTTCAGCAACAACAGGGTTTAAATTATGGCAAGTCCAAGCTAATATTCAAGTTAAGGTTCTAACTATTGGACCTTCACAGGGGTCTTTGGAGAAAGAGATAATGAATGTTACTGCTTTTGTTTCTTCTGTATACATGTAGTGCAATCTTTGAATTAAGTTTTTAAAAGGAGATATTTTTTTTTCCCAGTCAGCAAAATCTACTTTTAGTTTTTAAATATTTGTTTTATTAATCTACAAATATATTGTGCATTTGAGTGTGTGGTCAAGGTAATGGAAATGTATTGTCCAGAAGATTCTGAAATTTCAAGAGAAAAAGTTTGTCCCAGATTTTATTTTCTCCAAAATGAAACATCCTTTAAATACTGCAGCTTAATCAGAAGTTTATTATATTATAACCTGCAGCATGATAACAGCAAAACAAATGCTTTGCTGCTTTCTAGTAGGAAATTTTGGCTACTTTGATGAATTCCCACGAAGGACTGTAATGTATTCAAGGAAAGATATTAAATGTAAAAAGTACCATCAGCAAATTTTTGACCAATCTTACCACAACATATTTTTTGGCTAGTTACTCAAAGCTGTGTATTATAAATAGCGACTGTCCAAACTGTACTTTTTCTTTCCTTTTTTTTTTTTTTCCATGAGTTTTGCATATGTATTTGTGATGTAATTCAGTTAAGTGAAGTTATTCCCCACTAGATTAACCCACATACTCAAATTCTATTTCTCAGTTTCCAATATAAACACCCCACTTTGCAACCCATACATTGCTGGGTAGTATTTAGCCAAACAAGGAATCCCACTGATGCAAATACAAGTAAAACCCACTGAAAAGGTATATGGATGGCAGAATCAAGGCCTCACAAAGTTGAAGAAAAGTATAGAGTTAACTAATCCCTATGCTTGCTCTCCACAGAGGTTTAGAATCCTCCTGAGCAATCCCTCTGTATTGTAATACGCAATTCATTATAGAGACTCAAAGTGGGATTATTTTCAAGCCATTCTTTTTCTTCAGCTCTAACAGGATTTGAATTTGCGTTTCATTTCTCACTCATATCTTTCCTACTTGCTTTCAGATTTCCCCATTTGTTCTCCTTCACAAATGGATCTTTGGACAAACTTTTTGTATGTTGGATGGGTCGCCATGTTAAAAAGATTATCTCACCATGGAGTCCATCAGCATTTAGCAAAAACAGCACTTATATTTTTCTCAGGTTGCCTTTATCTCTTGATCATTATTAGCTGACTGAGATTTATGACATCTTCTTCATCCAGAGACGAAATCAATTAGTTGAAAAATCTTTAGCTTGTTAGTTATAGTCAAAAAACTAACTGTGAGCTTGGATGTGTATAATTGTATTTTCCAGTTCAGTGAGCATGTGCGCAGGAAAACAGCCACAACCCCCAGCAGGGAATGGTCAGCTGGTCCCAGCCTATTCAGGGCTCTTGGTGCCAGCCAGCTTTCCAAGAGAGAGGGGTGGGTCCTAAGGAGCCCAAAGGATTTTCCCGACCCTCTTGGGTAATTTACACCAATACTAAACATGTATGTTTGTCTGAAGTCTCTTTTATCAGCGTGGTAATCCCATTACTGACAAATGAAGATGTAATCGCAGTTTATTCAAATCATTTGAAAGCTTTATCCCCTTTTGAGAGAAAGGAGAAAGTACAACTGGCTGCAACTGACTTCTAAACTCCTACTGGGACACTAGCAAAGTAAAAAATATTTTTAAAAAGCATCGGCACTTGGATATAGGATGAAAAGTACAATCTACAGGGTGTCTGAGGAAAGGAATCTTCTCTTGCTTATGGAATTTACATCATACTCAGCACTGTTACTATTAATTTAAACCAGAAAAAGTGGGAGAATAGTGTTCTCTCCTTGTTTTGTCCGACAGCAATATTTCCTACTAATGCCATCTGCTTAACTCCATTGGTAGTCATGAGGGTAGGGATGCCGGTTGAACTGTGTCTCTGTCACCAGGGTAACCATCTGCTAATATGCAGAGATCCTCCCTTTTGTGAAATGTACACCAGTAACCAGAAAAATATGGAGAAAAAGCTAGAATAGATACCCTTGTGCATTTTCAAGGGGAAAATGAACAATCACAATGTTTCTCCATCAGCTTTGTTTGTAGAAAAGGGAAACGGAAACATAGACCCAGGCAACAGTCTTTGTGCAGAAGCGAAGCCTTGAGCACTAACAGCTCCACTGAAGTCTCTAAGGTGATGAAGTGCCAGAGAGGATCCACAGGAGGTCCCAGGAACCCCTTGTTAAAAATTTTCGTGTTCGTGTGTGGAACAACTTCCTTGTCTTGGGTATCGCCAGTTCACACTGCCCTGATATGCTGATAATAAAGGTTATAAAAATAATCTGAAAATGATATCTCCTTCTTCGTTCCCCCAAATCACACCAAAGAACACTTTTAGTAAATTTATTATTAAATGTATGCCTGGTTAACTTAAAAAATTAAAATGCAGATAAAAATGTTTGGATTATTTTAGCTTCTGAAGAAGAAAAAAATCCATAGCATTTAAAATGCCCAATACAGTGTTAATTTTAAATCCATTGTATATATTGCTAATTCCTTTCTTAGGCAGATGACTTTCATGTGAGTTTCTTCGCTTCATGTTGAAATTTGATCTCACTGACAAACAGAATATCATGTTCTGCAGTTTTCATTATAGGGCAGTACGGCATGAGGTGATGATTGCTTTGCATTTCCATCAACTAATGTGAATCCCTTAGGTAAACTGCTTTTGCCCTCAGAAACCATTATTTTTATTTATTTTTATTACCACAGTTCCCAACCTCAACTAGGAATTAATTACATGAGTACAGAATAAGCAAAAGATTTTGCTTTGAAGAACATGTAGTCTAAATAGACTGAAATTGGGAAAGGAGACTTGGAGAACCAGCCTGACACCATACAGCAAGTAAGTTTTGTAGCTGGGAATGGTCTTTACTTTCACAGCTCCATAGGATCATTTTCAGTTAATAAAATCCAGCACTTCCAGTGTACTGGTACTTGTTTCTTTCTGCTGAACCTTTCCTTTTGCTGGAACAAAATTTCTTGTGGCTGCACAGTGAACCAGATTTGAGAGAGGACAGAAGTAACACAGCCAGGAAAAAAAAAAAAAAAAGGAAAAAAATTAATTTTCAGTTGGATCAGTTTCCCACTCTGAGTCATTGTTCAGCTGTACAAACTCTCATGCTGGCACAATGGAATGAATGACAACGGCGTGGAAATGGCCTGCCAAGACAAGGGAAGGGGGATGCTCCACAGTGAGAACAGCAACATCAGCAGCAGTGCTGGCTCTTGCCAGCTTCCCGTGGCTGAGATGGTGGCCTGTGTTTCCTCATGTGTTTCACCTTCGTTTCACATTGTACTTGGGCTGCTTTAATATTGTCAATGGCATCTCCCTTTGGCTCTGTGCTGCACATGCATGTGTTCAGAAGGAAGCACTTGGCTCTGTGAACAGTATCCTCTCCAAAGGACCTGCATCCTGCGGCTTGGAAACCCCAGCTTTAGAAGAGTTGCAGAATTCAGGAGTAAGAAGGCTCAGCAAGAAAGGTTCAGAAAAGTCATAGATATTATCCGGTTTGTAAGCAGTCTCCAGAGTTGGGAGGTACCAGGAACCATTGTCCAATTTTTATTTTGTTTTGCTTTCATTCTGGTTGGGTTCTCTGTTTCTTCTGAGGGTTTGTGAAGTGATAAATTTCAACAGGTATTTGGAACACCAAAAAACATCTTATTGGAAATTAATTATCATATTATCAAAACACAAAGTCGTTAAAACCAGCCACTTGTGCTAAAGAGATTACTTTAATCCTCAATGAAGTGGTTCTCTGAGAGGCTTTAGTTCATACAATCAAAATGCTGCCTGTTGCTGATCATTTAGTAATGTTTCAAAATGTTTCAAAGAATACTGGCAGAAATGATCTGGTAAGGATATTTTTGTGATTCACTAGCTACAATTTAAATTACTGTGCTTTATGGTGTACCTGAGTTTTTTTTTTTTTTTTTTTTTGTAGAAGAAGAACGTCTGCATGCTGGATGTTTCCAATTAAACACAAACCTGAGCACTTCCTATCCATTTTCTGCTGGATACATTATGTCAGACCGTGTTTCAGCCCCATGTACCTTTTCCTGTTCTCAGAGAAAAAAAAAGGATATTTCCAAATTCTCTTTTTCAACTGGGAGTTCCGTTCCAAAGCTGTTGAACTTGCGGGTTGAGACACAAAGCAGAGATCCAGCAGCAAGAGGTACAGAAGACCACTGGGACTATGAAGAAGCAGCCGTACCATAACACAGGAGATCCCATCATAATCAAGTCAGACCTTTCAGGAAAGCTCTGACAGTTTTGCTGAGCCCCATTGCAGCCTTTGCAGGTACCAAACATGAGCCTTGCACAGCATAAGCAGAAGACAGCGCACAACTGATCAGAATATTGAACTGAACGTGGGGAGATGCACAAGAAGTAAGTAACCTGGGCTCCATTTGGGTTTTGGAGATGGGTTCCAAATCCCACTGTGTTCTTTCAGTGGTGTTTGGATTTACTGTATTTGTACTTCAACATAATTTCTCATATTTTCAGTAGTCAACTTCTTTAAGCTTTTTAGCTTGAAGATTGTTTATGTGTCCTCATCTTAATATAAATAGATCCCTGTTACTGATCATGTCTTGAGCAGCAGACTCCATTGCGGGTATACGTTGATCTATGATGAGTGTTACAGATCCCTTCTCTTTTGTGGTGAGGCCTGCTTGAATTTGTAGTGTGATGATACTGCCCCATAAATGAATTATAGAGAGATCTAAGCACCAGAAAAATCCAACCTAGCATAAGAGCATTGGCTTTGTAATATTTGTGTATTATGCTGCCAGAAAATAGTAATAGATATACACTCTCTCACTCTGTGATTCTAATGTTGGCTCCCTGATGTCTAATAATCAGCTGGTCTCCCCAGAGTACATTTTAGAAATTCCAAGTAAAGCCTTACTTTTGAGTCTGTCCTATTATGATGCACACACACAAAATCAATACCATACATATACTTTAATTTAGTGCTGATTCATAATTTGGTAATCTATCATAAAGCTTTTTTAAAGTTTTGTTTTCAAACAGAAAGTGTATTTTCCACCACATAAAATTTTTCATTAAAATGTATAGTTTGGGAAAATATTGTATGTGTTTTGGAGTCAAACATATATTTTTCTGAAAAATCTCTTCCCCTTTGGTGGAAAAAAGTTTCATTAAAATGGTCTTTTTTTATACTAATGAAAGGGGAAAGGTAAGAAAAAAATTATATCCATCATGAAAGGATTTCCACTTAAAAAAAAAGGTACATTGAAGAAAAACTTTTTGTTGAATGCACTTATTAATTTTTAAATGAAAAAAGGTCATATTTCTATGCAATATATTTGCCAAAGTCAAAGTCTTAGTAAATTGTGGTTTGTTGGTTTTTTTTGAGAAAATAAAATTGTGGAAGTCTGAGAATACTTAAATGTACCATTTCAACAGCTCTTGAGCAAAGACATGAAATGTTTTGATCTTTAAAATATTTCTCTTTTAATTAGCACTATATAATATATAGTAAATATATAGAAAAGTTAAAATTAAAATATACACAATTATTTTTTAATTTAAAGTTTTGACCGACATGATTTTTTTTTCTGGTATTTTCTTTAATGCATTTTGTTTTAATTTGAAGGACTTTCTGGTCAGTCATGAAGTGGATGTACCAAAAACCTTGTGAAATATACATTCTAGCCTCTCCTAAATTATAACATTTATCTTCTCTTGCTAACACAAAGCTCAGAGGTCTGAAAAAGTATCCGTATGCAATCAGGCTACTGTACTCATGGCTTTTGGCTTTGTGGTTAATATCATGCAGGCTACAATAGCTATTGATGGGTCTCCATTTGCTCTGCCTGTAATGGTTGTGTTTTGGGGCCCAGACGTGTAGGAATTCTCTGATGAAAAAATTCATTAATAAAGCAAGTTGCACAAAAGTTGAGTGTTCTTCCATTTATAAGTAATCAACTTACCACAGCTTTAGAGAAAAAGCCCATTTTTAGCAGTTGGGCCAAACTGGAGGATAATCTACTGCTCTATACAGTGATGATTGTTATCAGGTTTACTCTTCCTTAAAAAGTTTACCATGGGCATCCAGTTAGCTTTAAAATGGTAAAGCTTATTGTAAGTGTTGACCCTTAGGCTGACCCTTAGGCTATGGGATAATGTGCCCTAGCTCTATAGTAGAGCCTAAATTAGCCAGGTTTTGCAATATTGAATTATTGTTCCCCCTATAAACTATGCCATAGAATAAGAAAGTGTCCTTAAGAGTGCAATGCCAATTTCCTAAGTTGGCATTTTAAGTTTCTTATAATTTGTTATTTTTAGATATATACTAGAAAAAATAGAGACTCGGTAATAATCTTCATGGTTAGAAAGTTCTTCGTACTCATATCTAACAGTCATACTGAGGGAACTCCAGCATGTATCTAAATGATTGCTTGCTTAAAACTAGAATGCAAAGGAACTGTGTGTTGCCAATCCCCAAGCCTGCTAGTTACAACTTTCTGGTTGTTTCTGTACAT